>NW_026526666.1:28263088-28863088 GCF_024362965.1 Panthera pardus | reverse complement strand
GTCATTATCTCACAACTCGTGAGTTCCAGCCCCGCGTCGGGCTCTGTGCTGACAGCTCAGAGCCTGGAGCCTGTTTCGGATTCTGTGTCTCCCTCTCTCTCTCTGACCCTCCCCTGTTCATGCTCTGTCTCTCTCTGTCTCAAAAGTAAATAAACGTTTAAAAAAAAAAAAAAAAAACAGGCTTTCAATAATTCTGCCTCTAAGTCACACCTCTGATACACCAGAAACTCTGAAACAAATTTCTAAGCCTCTGGGAGTTCTGAGTTGCTTTCTGACTCCCCCCACTGCTGAGTTAGGCTTTACCTTTCTTTGATTTATTAGGTTAATCTTGGATTTATTAGGTTAATTGTCACTCCTTCTTTTGCTTCCAGCTTCCAAAATTGTTTTATGACCTCTACCATTCTCTTTTTTATTTCATGGTGTATACTTTTTATTTTTCTTTAAATATCTTTTTTTTTCTTTAAATATCTTCAACATCATTTATAAGATTAAATTTGTTAATTTTCTCATTTTGTTTTAGATTTTTATGTTTTCACCGTCCTTCTTTTGTGTCTTTTTTTCTACAAATCAGATTTCATTTGCTTTTCTCTAATGTTTAGAAAATTAGTATTCTAACTCCCCCATGCAGTTAACACTATTTTCCCTAAAACATTTTTTACCTTATATTTCTCCAGTCCACAAGAATCCAATGTGTAATGACATCTTTTGAGTTTCCCCTATTGGAAATGAGAAATTAGCACACCTCTCTCTCCACCACTTTCCTCTTACCTTATGTCCTTTGTTTACTCCTCTCTCTGATACTGTTTAGATGTTTTGAGTGTTTGGATCCAGATTATCATTCAGAATTTTTACATGATATGTCTTCCCTTTTAAGAGTAATTTTGACTTTTGTTTTAGCCCAGTTCTCCAGAAAATAGAACCTAAGGCAAAGCTTGTGGAACTCATGTTTTATCAGAGGGTTCAATCCTAGGGAAGCAACAGTGAGGAAGAAAGTAAAGTAAAAAGGGAAGGAGGGAAGCAAATACAAGGAGGCAAGCTATGCTCAGCTTCATGAGAAATAGTTGCTTGCTTGGTCACACAGGACACCTTTGGAGAGGCTAATGGTGCTTCTGAATCTTAGAACAATAAGGGGGAAGAAGGGTGAAAATTTATGTGCTTGCTCTTCCCTATTTTCTCTTCATTGCACCATAGGAGTTAATTCCTCCGTACTTACAGACTGTGACCTGGGCACCTATTGGCAGCTACTGGAGAAGCCAAGGCCTCCCTCCATGGATCTCATTGGGCCAATACAGCTTCCACTGTAGCATATATGATGGAGCCCATGCCAAAAATAGCCTTCCTACCTGGGAAAGCTGATCCAGCTGGTGGTGTCAGAAGACAAAATCCAGTTGGAGGAATCAGGAGTTATTATTGTAGGAATGGCAAGAGCCTTTGAATGGGCTGCTTGGGCTGGGAAGCTGAGCGAATACTGAAACCAGGGAAACAAAGGGTCAAAAGGATCTGAAGATGTGCATAAATTAATGCATTACATCTGTGTTTAGCTTTTGTGACTATATTAATAAGTCTTTATATGTATGTCTTCATTTAACCCATTTGAGTGCTCATTGCCTGTCCTTACCTCTCAGTTAGTTGAAAATAGCTTGTAATAATTATCTCCTATAATTTAGTATTGCAGCACGGAAGTCTGAAGTGAACATGGTTTTCTTGTGCTTTCTAGGAAACATCTTTTATTTCCTTCACAGATCTTTGTAGATTTTTTTTCTGGAGCCTTGTAATTTAAAAACATTCTCAGGCTTGTCTAGATGTAGGTCTTTGTCATTTATTTTTGCCAAAAACATGGCTATTTCTTTCTGTCTGCATCTATGGGCTTTTTATTCTCATCAGGAAAGTGTCCTTCCCATCATATATTTGATTTTCTTCCACTTGTTTTAGTCTCTTCTTCATGAATACCAATTGTCTTTTCTGTTTCCCTACTTTTATCTGTTCCACCTACCTCTTATCTTTATCTGTTCACCAGGAGTGTCTCAAGTAACCCTCATTATTTATTCAATATTCTTGCAGAGTCAAGTCTTTCTTCATTGCCAGTGGGGATTTTAATTCTGTGGTTGCGTTATTTTTGTATAATTCCCTGTCCTTTATTTTATTCATAACATTTTCTTGAGTTCCCATTTAATCCTGTTTATATCTTTCTTCTCACACTTTATGGATGCATGTTTTTAGAACACACATGGCTTTTTGTACTCTATTAAGGATGCAAATAGTCTCTGGAAGCTTTCTTTTGGATAATGCAGTAGATCATTTTTATGCTTTTCCTTTCAGTCTTTATGGTGCCATTTCCTTTCCCTTGTTCTGAAATATTTTTTCATAGGTTCCATGTTGATTTTTTCTCTTCTTTTACTCACTTTTCTGTAAGACTCCTCAGACTTAAGTGTTTATCAACAGATAGAATTGTATGTTTCTTTTGGTCCTGTTCCCTTTCCACTTGTATATGTGTCAGATCTTATTTCAATTTCTATGTCTACTAATCATTGACCTATTGAACTTTCCCTGTACTGGCTGTTCTTATACTATTGTCTAATTTTCTGTTAGAAGATTTTGAAATGACAGAGTACATAAAAAACTACAAAATTCTCAGTTTGCACTGCTCTTGGGTCGTCTCTCTGCTCCTCCCTACAATGCTATATATTGGGACAATACACTTCCCAACATGCAGCCTGCTCCCTCCTTCCTGCTCAACTGTTTCCTTCTAGCTCTCTATGGATGTAGTACAAGAGAGAGATAGTAGAGGTAAAGGGAAGAAGAAATAAAGAGGTAATTAATATAACTCTGGCTATTTCCTAAGGCAAGGGGAATAAAAGCAAAAATAAACAATTGGGATTACATTAAACTAAAAAAATTTGGTGCAGTGAAAGAAACTACCAACAAAACAAAAAGGGAACCTACTGAATGGGAGAAGGTATTCGCAAATGATATATCTGACAAGGGGTTAATATCCAAAATATACATTGGGTCACCTGGGTGGCTCAGTCGGTTAAGCGTCTGACTTCAGCTCAGGTCATGATCTTGCAGTCTGTTGAGTTAGAGCCCCACGTCGGGCTCTGTGCTGACAGCTCAGAGCCTGGAGCCTGCTTTGGATTCTGTGTCCCGCCTCTCTCTGCCCCTTTCCCACTCGTGCTCTGTCTCTCAAAAATAAATAAATGTTAAAAAAACATCCAAAATATATAAAGAACCTATACAACTTTAACACCAAAAACAAAAAACAAAAAAAAAAAACAAACCAACCAAAAAAACCCTAATTAAAAAATGAGCAGAAGAGCCGAATAGTCATTTTTCCACAAAAGATGTACAGGCGGCTAACAGACACATGAAATGCTGTTCAGTAGAACTTGCCATCAGGGAAATGAAAATCAAAACCACAATGAGTTATTCCCTCACACCAGTCAGAATGGCTAGTATCAAAAAGACAAGAAATAGAAAATGTTGGCAAGGATGTGGAGAAAAGGAAACCCTTATCCCCTGTTGGTGGGAATGTAAATTGGTACAGACACAATGGGAAAAAGTATGGGGGGTTCCTCAAAAAGATTAAAATAACAATCACATGATTCAGTAATTCTAATGGTGGGTATTTACCAGAAGAAAATGAAAACACTAATTCAAAAAGATACATGCACCCCTAAGTTTATTGCAGTATTATTTATAATAGCCAAGATATGGAAGCACCCTAATTGTCCATCAAGAGAGACAAATGTCCACCATATATATATATATATATATATATATATATATATATATATATGAATATTACTCAGCCATAAAAAGAGTGAAATCTTGCCATTCACAATAACATGGATGGACCTAGAATATATTATGCTAGGTGAAATAAGTCAGACAGAAATAGATAAATAGCATAAGATTTCACTTATATGTGGAATCTAAAAAACAAATGAACAAACAAAAAGCCAGACTCAGAAACTCATAAATACAGGGAACAAACTCAAAGTGGTGGTTACCAGAGGAGAGAGGGTTGTGGGGATGGGTGAAATAGGTGAAGAAGAGTAAGACGTACAGGCTCCTAGTTATAAAATAAGTAAGTCACAGGGATGGGAAGTACAGCAATAGGAAATATAGTCAGTAATATCATAATAGCTTTGTATGGTGACAGATGATAATTATACTTATTGTGGTGAGCATTTCATAATGTATATAATTGTCGAATCACTATGTTGTAAACCTGAAATTAATATAATATTGCATTGTCAACTATACCTCAATTAAAAAAAAAGAGCTCTGGCTGCCTCAAAAAGCAGTGCATACCTGGTAAAAGTAGTAACCACAAAATTTATAATTGGCACATACACTTGATCTGATGCAGGGACAGAGATAGATATTATGTATTTTTTAAATCCCTTTTTATATGATAAAACTTGATTATGCTTTGAAGGGTAGGAATTTCTTTATCCAGTTCAAAATGCCTTAAATTCAGGAATTTTTATGTTCTCAGACGTAGTTTTTGCTGCTGTGTTGAATTTTCCTCTAGGTTGCTTTTATATTACGACTGAGAACTGAAGGCAATTTCCCTTGCCTAAAAACAAGAATCTGTCGAAGTGTCTAAACTTTGAGGAATTAACCATTAAATTACAGCTACACTCAATAATCACATTAAACCAACAGTAGCTACAACACAAGGGATTATCACTGACAGTTGAGAGCTCAGGAGAGATTTAAATCAGAGGATGAATAGAACCAGTGTGGTAGGAGTGCAAAAATTCTTTCTTAATGTCTGAATAAAGAACTGAATATATTTTGCTTTATCTAAACCATATACATACATGCCCAAACCTATTTTTAAAAAGCTTTTAAAGCCAAACAACCAGCTACTTTTATTTAAAAATGTTTTTGTAATGTTTATTTATTTTTGAGAGAGAGACAGAGTGCAAGCAGGGGAAGAACAGAGAGAGGGAGACACAGAATCCGAAGCAGGCTTCAGGCAATAAACTGTTCACATCCAGTCATTTAAAAATAGGAATTTATATACATGGTGAGTTTTGAGAATATAGTACTGTATCAGTTCCTGTATCAACGACAATTGGGGAAAGGCTAGATTTGAAAACAGCCACTTTTCTTTCATCAGATTTCCTCTACGTTCCCCTAGTCTTTGTGTATATGTGTGTTTCCTTTTGACAGTTTAGAACATCAAGGTCAGAATGTCAGGAATGAAGCAGATAACAAAAAGAACATCCAGTAGAGCCTCAAAAGAAAATGCTTGTTCAATATTTGCAACTGACTAAAAGGGAAAAATATTGAAGTACATTGACTATCATAGATCTATCAAAGCATTCAAGCCACTAAGTAGATTAGAAGGTTTGCTGCTGCTTATGAAACTGAGACATCTCACAAAAAACATTAAGCTATTCTTTGCACTGTCTCATAACAGCTTGTCATTCTACAACTAATGTGGAAATATGGCATTGCAAGGTTTATGAAATATATATATTTTTATTGATTCTATGCTTTCAAGTTCAAGCTTACATTTTCCATTCAGGAATAAATAATTTACAGAATTAATTTTTCATTATAACTTTCTCACAGCTGCTGAATTAGGGATGTTCTGAAACTAAACATGAATGTAAATTGAACATATTTCTGTGTAGGAATTCTAGGGAGTAGTGAATCATAGAGTTGAGCTGTTATAGAACTGCCAAATATATCTGTGTAGTCAGTTTCAATATATCTGGACCTGAATTGTGTAGATGACCTTTAAAAGCACAACTCAAACAGGCTTATTTATTCTGTTAATAAATGAATCACAGTAATACATAAGACTCCCAAATGAAAACTTGTTAGCAGGGTTAGCTGCTGAACATTTATTTCAAGTAAACACCTCTCAGACAAATTAGCCTGAACCAGAAGACCAAAGCTTGAAATAAATTAGTTCAAGCCTAACAGTAATAAGGCTAAGAATCTTAATAAAAATAGAAGACCCTTTGGTACTGTTCATATTATGGCTACTAACATTCAATGAAGTCTGATATGTTACCACTGAGACACAAACTAGAAGGTGCTTTATATGTCAGGGTGAATGATACTTCAACATTTAACTAGATTTATTAGTGCTCATTAGGTACCAGACATTGTTCTAGGTGCTAGGGATTTATCAGAAAACAGACAAAAGTCCATGCTCTTGTGGATTTACATTCTAGTGAGAGAAGAAAGGCTATAAACAAACAAACAAAAAAACATAATATGTAATATGTTAGAAGGTAGCAAATGACATGAAAAACAAACAAACAAACCCAGCAGGTTAAGAGAGATCAGGAGTGATTCTAATTTTAAATGAGGAAGTCAAGGTGGGCTTTATTGGGAAGACGACAGTTGAGCTAAGTAAGATTTGAAGGAGGGGAAACAGAGAGTGAACTATGAATATATCTGGTTCAAAAGCCCTGAAGCAGAACCATGCCTAGATATGAGGACAGGAAGGTCTGAAACAGAATGTATCTGGGACAGAAAAAGTAAGTTAGAAAAATAGTAGTAGAAGGGGTTTAGATAGGTAATAGGGTAACTGGCTGACTTAGGCCATTGTCAGTCATCAGAAGGACTTAAGCTTTAATTCTGACTTCTATTTTAATAAGATTACCCCGGCTGCTATGTTGAAAAAGGACTGTAAGGGGCAAGGCATAAATAGGAAGATCTGTTAGGAGGTGATAGCAATAATCCAGGTGATTGGTGATGGTGGTTCAGACTAGGGAGGTGGTGAGGATATGGATATATTTTGAAGGTTCAGGCCACAAGATATCCTAATGGATGAGGTGAGGCATATAAGAAACAAGAAAGGTATTTATATTTAACAACATGAAAGTGTGAGTTATTACCTGCGATGGGGAAGACTAGGGGTGGTATAGGTTTGCAGAGGGAAATTAGTTCAGCTTTAGAAGTGTGAAATTTAAGATGTCTTTTAGTGGAAATATTAAATAGGAAGCTCCTTATACCAGCTGGAGTCCAGGGGAAAGGCTAAAGCTGAAGATACAAATTTGGGATTTGTCAGCATATGGATTATATCTAAAGCCATGAATTGATGAGATCACCAAGGGAGTGAATATAGCCAGAGAAGAAAAGAGGTCTAAGGACTGTATTGGGGGTTCTCCTGCAAGGTTGGGTATTGAAGAAAAAAAAAGTGGCCAGTGAGGTATAGGAAAACCATGGTATGGGGTAAGAAGTATTTCCAAGAGGAGAAAGGGGTCAACTGTGACAAATGGTTAAGTAAAATTGGTATTGAAAATTGCTGGATTTAACAATGACCATGACAAGAGCAATTTCTTTGGCATGGTGGAAATGAAAAAGGCAGACTCCTTATAGTAAATGTAAGAAAGAATTAGAGAAGAGGTATCAGAAACAGAAATTATAGACAATCCTTTTGAGTTTTACTATAAAAGAGAGTAGAAGAATGGATGGTTAGCTAGAATGCAAAGAGGGAACAAAAGATTTTAAGATGGGAGAAATAATGACATATTTATTTCCTAATGGGAATGATCCAGTACAGACTAGAAAACTGATGTTGTAAGAGAGACAGGAGAAAATTGTTGGAACTATGTTCTTGAGTAAACAAGAAGAGATAAGATCTAGTGTCCATCTGCAGTGTTGACCTTATTTAAGAGCATGCACAGTTAATCTACCAAGACTGGGAGGAAAACAAAATCTGTGGGTAGAGATGATGATTGATGGGTAGATGTGCTCATGAGCCTCAGTGGAAAGTTCACTTTTGGATGCTTTGATTTTTCTCATTTAAATAGTAAGGAAGACCTTCAGCTGAAAGTAGGGATGAGGAAAAGGTGCTAGAGAATTAAGGAAAGGAGAAGGTATGAAACAGTTATGCAGGAGAGTGGGAGAAGGAATGGACTGGGCAGATACTGTACAGCTGCCAGATGACATTAAAGGAACATTTGAGTAACGATAGCATGTTAAACATATTGAGTGCTTGTTTTAGGCACTGCTTTAGAAGGCTTACATATATTGATCTATGAACTAGCACAATTATTATTCTTAGTTTAAGATAAGAAAACCGAGAGGGGTGCCTGGGTGGTTCACTTGGTTAAGCATCCAACTTCGGCTCAGGTCATGATCTCTCAGTCCATGAGTTCGAGCCCCACATAGGGCTCTGTGCTGACAGCTTGGAGCCTGAAGGCTGCTTCAGATCCTGTGTCTCCCTCTTTCTCTGCCCCTCCCCTTCTCTCTCTGTCCCTCCCCCACTCACACTGTCTCTTTCTCTCAAAAATGAATACATGTTAAAAGACATTTAAAAAAGAGATTGGTAAGGAAAATTTAAAAAAAGAAAAAAAATAAGAAAACCAAGAAGCTGTCACTTATCTGTGTTCACATAGCTAAGTTAATGGTGGAGGCATGATAGGAAGCCAGGCTGTTTGACTCCAGACACTAGGCTATTTTTCTTCACAATCAAATATTTGTTGATTGAAAAGATGAAGGATAAATTAAAGGAAGGAAGGATGAACTATCAACGCTATCTCCACAGTCTGTGGCTTTTTGCTAACTCATTTTTATACTTATGTAACCTAAATGACGTTTTCCAGATCTTATAACTGGATCTTTGTGCAGAGAAGGAACTGTAGTAGTAGGGATGTGGCCCAGACATCTGATAGATTTAGGTTTGAATTTCAGCTCTTTTTTTACTAGCTATATCACTTTGGCCAACTAAATCACTCTGAGCCCTAGCTCCCTCATCTTTAAAATGAGAATAACGTATACTTTATAGCATTTATGGAGAAGATTAATAGAATCATGTATGCAAAGTATCTGGTATAGTACTTGGTACAATGCAGGTTTTCAGTAAGATTAGTTTGCTTTTCCCTCTCTGTTCTGGTCAGTTGCCCAGAACTTCAGTATCCTCCCAGAATGGACCCTTCTTTGCACTTGCCAGTTTCACTACCAGAACTAGAGTCTCTGCTCTCATTCCAGCTAAATCTCCTTGTGGTATTACAGGTAGAAAGGGAAGGCTATCCTGCACTCTTACTTGTTGGGAGCCTCGGCAGTTTACTCTTGGATGTCTCTCCTACTCCTTTACAATCAGCCAGCTAGAAACATGAGGGCCTTCCAAGAAGGGTCCTCTGGCAACCTAACCTTCCTGCCCCCACCAGCAGCTGAGTCAATTCCTTGAGTGCCCAAATCCACAGGTGTGGCTGGAGTCAGGTCTTGATTAATCTGACCTGCCCTGTCCTGGCTTTAACAAACTGTCCAACAGGGGCAGCAAAAGAGTGCCCCTAATTTTAATAATATCAGATATACAAGTCAAAATTTACAAAATAGTTACTGTAGGGAATAATGAATCCGTATTATAAGTGTGCTCCAAAGGATTTTTTCTGGAGCACTATTTTTCTTCCCAGCAATACATATTTTACTAAGGAAGACATAAATAGTTTTGCATCCTAACCTTTAAGCTCTAGACAAGTGGTGGCTTTTTCTTTTTCAATTTTTACAATTGTGAACACCAGCGCATAATAATTTGCTGAGTTTCAGTTAGGTTGAAAACAATGGATTCCAAAAGAGCAAACACACAGGCTTCTATATGTTACAGTTACAGCTACTAATGAAAAAGTGAGTATTTTTTCATAATTTGGATATACCTGAGGTCACTGTGACCTTATGTTGTCAATAATAAAAGAATTGAGCCTAAATTTAAAAAATTGTGAAAAATTAACTCCAGGCAAGTAAGTCAAACGCAAAAAACAACTGAAAAACAAACAAACAAACAAACAAACTTACTTTCTCCCAACCACTTCCTGGCTCCTTCAAATCTTGCCATTTAATGATCAGAAAAGGCGGGGCCAAAGTTAGCAAGGTCTGCGGCTGCGCAGAAGCGCAGCGAGTAAGTCCTGCGGCTGGGGCGGCCACGAAGACGTCTGTGCTTCTCTGCTCTGCGGCCATACTTCCGCTACTTTTGGAACGTTCTGGAAGTTGGGGAGGTGACGTGGCACCACGGACTTGCTGGTCGGGTAGGTGTGTTTATAGCCACTGCGGACCACGCTCTTCACGTTTTTTTTCATTCTCCTGCCAGGGTGTTTTTTTTCCTCAGACTTGCCAGGTCCAATCTTTACCTCAGAGATTTGGAGACGTGAGAGAGAATCCTCCCCACCATCCTTTCTTTTTGAGAGTCATATGGAACGGGGTTTCCTGAGGTTTTTTCCTATAGGGTTATAGAACCTTCCTTTTCGGAACCCTTGTAGTCAAGTCTGCGGATTTATATTTACTTCAGGTATTGTTTGTATCCTGGTAGGAAGACTCTTAAGAATGGAAGCCGCCGTGAAGATAGTTGTGGTCCAACCTCTCACTTGTCAGTTAACGAGACTGAGCGGGAACGAGATTTACAGGAGATTTTTGTGCAGTGTTAAGTTGATTTGAATTTGAAAACTTGGGGAAAACAAACGAAATCCTAATAGCCCAGAATCCTAGGGACTTGGAACGGGTAGTGCCTTAAGAGCGTGTGAGCTTTTTATTTTCAGACGAGGAAGCAGGCCAAGTGGAGGTGAAGGGATTTGCCCGGAGTTGCGGAGCTCTGGAGTGGATGAGCCCCTGCGTGGCTGCTCGTCCAGGGGCGTTTCCCCAGAGATACTGAAGGAGCCTTACTGCCGCAGCCCTAGTTGTCTGCCTCATTTCTATTCGTTAATTGTACCCTCGTGGGGATCTGCGGACCCCAGTTCCTTTCTCACTTATTAGAAGTGCACAAAATTAACAAACCTCTCATAGCTTTACTTAAATTGTTTATAAAACCTACAATAACGGTGTGAAGAATTAAATGGCTATATATTATGTGTGTATTATCAGGAGGATGATCATTAGCTACACAGTGAATTGTATGGGAGGGGTAATAGAAGTTGCAGTCCTTCCTTTAACCAGCTAACCATTTACTCATCCAAAAACAAGTATTTTTTGAGTGTCTACTTCTGCCAGGTGCTGGAGATAAAGTACTATTCGTACAATAAATGAGGAAATTATAGAACATTTGGCTTCAACCCAGCAGGAAGACCTTTCTAATTATTAGAGTCATTCAAAAGTAGAATGAAACTGCCTTAGGAGATAACTAACTCACCGTAAACTGAAAGTGACTTTCATCTGGATTAGTTGGTTTCTAAATTTTGCTTTGAACTAATTTTATATTAAGTAACATGAAAAAGTAGATAATATGTTTATAAATAATTTTGTTGGACAAAATGTGATAGGTGCTCAACCGAGATATTCTAAGGTGGATTCTGAGGAAGGAGAGGTCTCATTTAAGTTTGATGGGCCCAGGGATAGTTTCTTGCAGGAGACAGCATTTCTAATGGGCTTTGAAAGAGAAGTAGGTTTTTTGTTTGTTTGTTTGTTTGTTTGTTTTAATAGACTTCATTTTTTTACAATAGTTTTAGATTTACAGAGAAATTGAGGCTAAAGCCACAGTATTCCCACATACTGTTTTAGTTTCCCCTATTACTAACGTTTTATATTAGTATGGTACATTTGTCACAATTAATGAACCAATATTATTACATTATTATTAACTAAAGTTTATTCTGATTTCTGTAGTTTTAACTTAATGTCCTTTTTTTTCTGTTCTAGGATTCCTGTCACTATACCAAATCACATTTAATTTTAATGTTTTCTTAGGTTCCTCTTGGAGGTGACAGTTTCTCAGACTTTCTTTGTTTTTGATAACCTTGTTGACTTTGAGGAGTGCTGGTCAGGTGTTTTGTAGGTTGCTCAATTATTGGAATTTGGTGTGTTTCTCACTTTAGGACTAAGATTATAGATTATTGAGAAGAAGGTTACATTGTATCATTGGTACATACTATCAGTGTGATTTTATAACTATTGGTGTAGACTTTGACCACCTGGCTGAGGTAGTACCTGTCATGTTTTTCCAATGTCTTCTACCTGTCATGTTTCTCCAATGTGTCTTGAAGACATTGTCAGGAGATTTGTCGCCTCTCCCCCATTTATTAATTTTTTAATTCATTTTTATCAGTATGGATGTGTGACTTTTTGTTTTATAGTTTGAAATATGATAAATGTTATGACTTTTATTAATATAATTTAATATTATTTTATTATAATTTTACTTATTTTGCTACCCAGATTGTTCCAGCTTTAGCCATAGGAATCTTTTTCAGGTGATTCCTCTCCTCTTTTTGACATACTTCTCTCAGTGTTAGTTTTTTCTTTGTTTTTTTAAATTTATTTCTGAGAGAGAGAAAAAGTGCGCATGCACATGAGATAGGGAGGGGGACAAAGGAAGAGAGAGAGAGTGAGAGGGAAAGAATCTTAAGCAGGCTCCGTACTCATTATGGAGCCCAATGTAGGGCTCAATCCTGTGACCGTGGGATAATGACCTGAGCCAAAATCAAAAGTCAGACACTCAACTGACTGAACCACCCAGGTGACCCACTTTGTTTTTGTTTTTAATCACTTCCTTCCTTTCTGGCACTACAAAATACCCTAGGCTCAGTTTGTATATTTCTTGTCCCACTTCTTTTCACCATTTCTCCCAGGGATCTCCAGTTCTTTTTATTAGAGAAAAGTATTAGAAACCAAAGTCTGAGGCACCTGGGTGACTCAGTCAGTTAGGCACCCGACTTTGACTTAGGTCATGATCTCACAGTTCATGAGTTTGAGCCCTACATCAGGCTCTGTGCTCACAGCTGGGAGCCTGGAGCCTGCTTTGGATTCTATGTCTCCCTCACTCTGCCCCACCCCTGCTCAAGTTCTAGCTGTCTCCCTTAAAAATAAATAAACATTAAAAAAAAAAAATCTGGCTGCTAGGTGTGATTGTTTCTGAGAAGGTATCATTTATTTTAGGCCCCTCTCAGATAACAAAGCAAAGAGATATATACACGTGTATGTACTAGTCTATCTATGTCCACCTATCTGTAGGTCTTTTTATATATGTTCAGTTGTATCTCTATTAAGCTAATAGTGATTTCATAAGAATGTTGCCAACACTAATCCATTACCACATGGATCATTCTAGCCTTGAAAGATTAAAAAAGAAATTTAAGCAAAAGTATGAGGAATGAACTTTTAAAATGCTGTTATGAACATTCTTGTACAAATCTTTTAATACATGTTGCATGCATTTCTTTTCAGGATAAACTTACAAATGCAATTGCTAGGTGTGTATCTTCCCACTTTAGTAGGTAATGCCTATCAAGAACTCTGAAAAGTCTGAAATTTTATCCTACTTGTAAGCTAACAAGTTGACCTGGTATTGTTTAATTGATGCTGGCAGAATATACATACATGATGCCTGGACGAGGAACAGGCTTTAAAAATCATGGCAAAAGTAGTAGCCAAAGATTTAGGTTCCTCATGGTTTTCCTTGGCTCCCAAATCCCAAAGTGGGTAGATGTGTTGGAAAAACAGAAGTGGACCTAGATGGACACATGCAATTGGTTACATTAACAAAGAGAACACTTATTAATAAGCGGTGACAAGCTTGCTTACTGCATTTCTCAGTGTTGCTCATTGCAAATGAAAAATGACCTGGATAGAGTCAGGGCCTTCTGTTGTTGGCATTTCAGAAAAAAACCTTCAGGGACACTGGGGGCCCATTGAAGACTACCCCAGCAATCTCTAATTGTTGATAAAGTACAGCATTCATGATAAAAACCCTCAGCAAAGTAGGTTTAGAGGGAACATAACTCAACATAATAAAGGCCATATATGAAAAACTTATAGCTAACATCATTCTCAATGGGGAAAAACTGAGAGCTTTTCTCCTAAGGCCAGGAACAAGAAGAAAAAATGTCTACTCTCACCACTTATATACAACATGGTACTGGACGTTCTAGCCACAGCAAGCAGACAAGAAAAAGAAAAGACATGTAAGTTGGTAAGGAAGAAATAAAACTTTCACATTTGCAGAAGACATGATACTCTTTATAAAATCTTTATGAAAGATTCCGTCAAAACCTGCTAGAATTGATAACCAAATTCAGTAAAATCACAGGATACAAAATCCGTATACAGAAATCTTGCATTTCTATACACCAATAATGAAGTAGTAGAAAAAGAAATTAAGAAAACAATCCCATTTACAATTTCACTAAAATAATAAGATACCTAGAAATAAACCTAACCGAGGAAATGAAAGATGTATACTCTGAAAACTATAAAACACTGATGAAAGAAATTGAAGACAACACAAAGAAATGGAAAGACATTCCATGCTCATGGATTGGAAGAACAAATATTGTTAACTCTTTTTAATTTTTTTTAATATGAAATTTATTGTCAAACTGGTTTCCATACAACACCCAGTGCTCCTCCCAACAGGTGCCCTCCACAGTGCCCATCACCCACTCTCCCCTTTCTCCCACTCATCAACCCTCAGTTTATTCTCAGTTTTTAAGAGTCTCTTATGGTTTGGCTCTCTCCCTCTCTAGCTTTTTTTTTTTCTCCTTCCCCTCCCCCATGGTCTTCTTTTAAGTTTCTCAGGATCCACATAAGAGTGGAAATATATGGTATCTGTCTTTCTCTATATGACTTATTTCACTTAGCATAACACTCTGCAATTCCATCCACGTTGCTACAAAAGGCCATATTTCATTCTTTCTCATTGCCACGTAGTATTCCTTTGTGTATATAAACCACAATTTCTTTATCCACTCATCAGTTGATGGACATTTAGGCTCTTTCCATAATTTGGCTATTGTTGAAAGTGCTGCTGTAAACATTGGGGTACGAGTGCCCCTGTGCACCAGCACTCCGTGTCCCTTGGGTAAATTCCTAGTACTGCAATTGCTGGGTTGTAGGGTAGTTCTATTTTTAATTTTTTGAGGAACCTCCACACTGTTTTCCAGAGCAGCTGCACCAGTTTGCATTCCCACCAGCAATGCAAGAGAGAACCTATTTCTCCACATGCTCGCCAGCATCTGTTGTTGCCTGAGTTGTTAATGTTAGCCATTCTGGCAGGTGTAAAGTGGTATCTCATTGTGGTTTTGATTTGTATTTCCCTGATGATGAGTGATGTTGAGCATTTTTTCATGTGCCTGTTGGCCATCTGGATGTCTTCTTTGGAGAAGTGTCTATTCATGTCTTTTGCCTATTTCTTTACTGGATTCTTTGTTTTTTGGGTGTTGTGTTTGATAATTTCTTCATAGATTTTGGATACTACCCCTTTATCTGATATGCCATTTGCAAATATCTTCTCCCATTCTGTCGGTTGCCTTTTAGTTTTGCTGATTGTTTCTTTCGCTGTGCAGAAGATTTTTATTTTGATGAGGTCCCAGTAGTTCATGTTTGCTTTTGTTTCCCTTGCCTCCAGAGGTTTTTGTTTCCCTTGCCTCCAGGTGAAAGAGGTTTTTGCCTGCTTTCTCCAGGATTTTGATGGCTTCCTGTCTTGTCTTTTATCCATTTTGAGTTTATTTTTGTGTATGGTGTAAGAAAGTGGTCCAGGTTCATTGTTCTGCATGTCATTTTTCCCATCACCACTTGCTGAAGAGACTGTCTTTATTCCATTAGATATTCTTTCCTGCTTTGTCAAAGATTAGTTGGCCATACGTTTGTGGGTCCATATCTGCATTCTCTATTCTGTTCCATTGATCTGAGTGTCTGTTCTTGTGCTAGTACCATACTGTCTTGATGATTACAGCTTTGCAGTATAGCTTGAAGTCTGGGATTGTGGTGCCTCCTGCTTTGGTTTTCTTTGTCAAGATTGCTTTGGCTATTATGGGTCTTTTCTGGTTCCACACAAATTTTAGGATTATTTGTTCTAGCTCTGTAAAGAATGCTGGTGTTATTTTGATAGGGATTGCATTGAATATGTAGATTGCTTTGGGTAGTATCGACATTTTAACAATATTTGTTCTTCCTATCCAGGAGCATGGAATCTTTTTCCATTTTTTTGTGTCTTCTTCAATGTCTTTCATAAGCTTTCTATAGTTTTCAGTGTATAGGTTTTTCACCTCTTTGGTTACATTTATTCCTAGGTATTTTATGGTTTTTGGTGCAACTGTAAATGGGATTGATTCCTTGATTTCTCTTTCTTTCGCTTCATTGTTGGTGTATAAGAATGCAACTGATTTCTGTGCATTGATTTTATATCCTGCCACTTTGCTGAATTCATGAACCAATTCTAGCAGTTTTTTTGGTGGAATATTTTGGGTTTTCCGTATAGACTATCATGTCATCTGCGAAGAGTGAAAGTATGAACTCCTCCTGGCCAGTTCGGATGCCTTTTATTTCTTTGTGTTGTCTGATTGCAGAGGCTAAGACTTCCAATACTATGTTGAATAACAGTGGTGAGAGTGGACATCCCTGTCTTGTTCCTGACTTTAGGGGGAAAGTTCTGTTTTTCTCCATTGAGGATGATATTAGCATTGGGTCGTTCATATATGGCTTTTATGATCTCGAGGTGTGCTCCTTCTTTCCTATTCTTGATGTTTTTTATCAAGAAAGGATGCTGTATTTTGTCAAATGCTTTCTCTGCATCTGTTGAGAGGATCATATGGTTCTTGTCCTTTCTTTTATTGATGTGATGAATCGCGGTAATTGTTTTGCGAATATTGAACCAGCCCTGCATCCCAGGTATAAATCCCACTTGGTCGTGGTGAATAATTTTTTTAATGTATTGTTGGATCCAGTTGGCTACTATCTTGTTGAGGATTTTTGCCTCCGTATTCATCAGGGAAATTGGTCTATAGTTCTCCTTTTTAGTGCGGTCTCTGTCTGGTTTTGGAATCAGGGTAATGCTGGTTTCATAGAAAGAGTTTGGAAGTTTTCCTTCCATTTCTATTTTTTGGAACAGCTTCAAGAGAATAGGTGTTAACTCTTCCTTAAATGTTTGGTAGAATTCCTCTGGAAAGCCATATGGCCCTGGACTCTTGTTTTTTGGGAGATTTTTGATTACCAATTCGAATTCCTTACTGGTTTTAGGTCTGTTCACATTTTCTATTTTTTCCTGTTTAGTTTTGGTAGTGTATATGTTTCTAGGAATTTGTCCATTTTTTCCAGATTGCCCATTTTATTGGCATATAATTACTCATAATATTCTCTTACTGTTTTTATTTCTGCTGTGTGGGTTGTGATCGCTCCTTTTTCATTCTTGATTTTATGTATTCTGGTCCTTTCCTCTTTGATCAAACTGGCTAGTGGTTTATCAATTTTGTTCATTCTTTCAAAGAACCAGATTCTGGTTTCATTGATCTGTTCTGGTTTTTTTTGGTTTCGATAACATTAATTTCTGCTCTAATCTTTATTATTTCCTGTCTTCTGCTGGTTTTGGGTTTTATTTGCTATTCTTTTTTCAGCTCCTTAAGGCATAAGGTTAGGTTGTATATCTGAGATCTTTCTCCCTTCTTTAGGAAGGCCTGGATTGCTATACACTTTCCTCTTGTGGACTGCCTTTGCTGTGTCCCAGAGGTTTTGGGTTGTGGTGTTATCATTTTCATTGACTTCCATATACTTTTTAATTTCCTTTTAACTGCTTGGTTAGCCCATTCATTCTTTAGTAGGATGTTCTTCAGTCTCCAAGTATTTGTTACCTTTCCAAATTTTTTCTTGTGGTTGATTTCGAGTTTCATAGCATTGTGGTCTGAAAATATGCACAGTATGATCTCAGTCTTTTTGTACTTAGGGCTTATTTGTGTCCCAGTATATGGTCTATTCTGGAGAACATTCCATGTGCACTGGAGAAGAATGTATATGCTGCTGCTTTAGGATGAAATGTTCTGAATATATCTGTTAAGTCCATCTGGTCCAGTGTGTCATTCAAAGCCATTGTTTCCTTGTTGATTTTTTGATTAGATGATCTGTCCATTGCTGTGAGTAGGGTGTTGAAGTCTCCTATTATGATATTACTATCAATGAGTTTCTTTATGTTTGTGATTGATTTATATATTTGGGTGCTTTCACATTTGGTGCATAAATATTTACAATTGTTAGGTCTTCTTGGTGGATAGAGCCCTTGATTATAATATAATGCCCTTCTGCATCTCTTGATACAGCCTTTATTTTAAAGTCTAGATTGTCTGATATAAATATGGCTACTCCGGCTTTCTTTTGTTGACCATTAGCATCATATATGGTTCTCCATCCTCTTATTTTCAATCTGAAGGTGTCTTTAGGTCTAAAGTGGGTCTCTTGTAAACAGAATATAGATGGATTTTGTTTTCTTATCCATTCTGTTACCCTATGTCTTTTGATTGGAGCATTGAGTCCATTGACGTTTAGAGTGAGTACTGAAAGATATGAATTTATTGCCATTATGATGTTTGTAGAGTTGGAGTTTCTGGTGGTGTTCTCTGGTCCTTTAT
This sequence comes from Panthera pardus, assembly GCF_024362965.1. Taxonomy (NCBI): domain Eukaryota; kingdom Metazoa; phylum Chordata; class Mammalia; order Carnivora; family Felidae; genus Panthera; species Panthera pardus. Next base: position 28,844,795 of record NW_026526666.1, on the reverse strand, counting down.
AATCTTTGTTGCTTTCGGTATTTATTTATTTATATATATATATTTTTCATCTTTTTCCCCCTCAAAGAGTTCCCCTTAAAATTTCTTGCAGGGCTAGTTTAGTGGTCACAAACTCCTTTAATTTTTGTTTGTCTGGGAAGCTTTTTATCTCTCCTTCTATTTTGAATGACAGTCTTGCTGGATAAAGAATTCTTGGCTGCATATTTTTCTGATTCAGTACACTGAATATATCCTGCCACTCCTTTCTGGCCCGCCAAGTTTCTGTGGATAGGTCTGCTGCAAACCTGATCTGTCTTCCCTTGTATGTTAGGGACTTTTTTTCCCTTGCTGCTTTCATGATTCTCTCCTTGACTGACTATTTTGTGAATTTGACTATGATATGCCTTGTTGATGGTCAGTTTTTGTTGAATCTAATGGGGGTCCTATGTGCTTCCTGGGTTTTGATATCTGTGTCTTTCCCCAGGTTAGGAAAGTTTTGTGCTATGATTTGCTCACATAACCCTTCTACCCCTATTTCTCTCTCTTCCTCTTCTGGGACCCCTATGATTCTGATGTTGTTCTTTTTTAATGAGTCACTGATATCTCTAATTCTTAAATCATGATTTTTTGCCTTAAGCTCCCTCTTTTTTTTCTGCTTCATTATTCTCTATAAGTTTGTCCTCTATATCACTGATTCTCTGTTCTGCCTTATCCGTCCTTGCTACCACTGCATCCATCCATGATTGCAGCTCAGTTATAGCATTTTGAGTTTCATTCTGGCTATTTTGTACTTCTTTTATCTCTGCAGAAAGGGATTCTAATCTATTTTTGACTCCAGCTAGGATTCTTATTATTGTGATTCTAAATTCTGGTTCAGACATCTTGCTTGTATCTGTGTTGGTTAAATCCCTGGCTGTCGTTTCTTTGTGCTCTTTCTTTTGGGGTGAATTCCTTTGTTTTGTCATTTTGAAGGGAGAAAAGGAATTAATGAGGTAGAAAAATAAAAACAAAAAATATTAAAATTAAAAAAATACTAAAATTTAAAAATTAAACACACACACACAAAAATTGAATAAATGATGCTAGATCCTAGGTGTGTTTTGGTGGGTGTTGAAAGTGGTTTGACAGATTAGAGGAAAAAAAGAGGGGCGGGAAAGGAAATCGTTTGAGAATTTGAAAAAATGAATACATTGAAGTAGACTAAAATGAGACGATGGGAGTAAAATAGAATTTGAAAAAAATTACACAAAAGTAAATATACTAGAAAAAAATTTAAAATATTTTTAATAAAAATTAAAAATAAATTTTTCTCTTTCTGTATTCAAGAAAAAGAAAAGAAACAAAAAGAAAAAAAGAAAAAATCGTTTGAAAATTTGAACAAGTGCATACACTGTAGTAGACTAAAATAAAATGATGCAAGTAATATAGAATTTGAAAAAATTTACATAAAAGCAAAAACTATAGTAAAAAAATTAAAGAAAAATATTTTTAATAGAAATTGAACATAAAAATGAGGTTTTTCTCTTTCTGCATTCAAGGAAAAGAAAAACAAAAAAGAAAAAAGAAAAAGAAAAAGAAATCGTTTGAAAATTTGAAAAGGTGAATACATTGAAGTAGACTAAAAGAAAATGATGGAAGTAGGATAGAATTTGAAAAAATTTACACAAGAATAAAAAATAGAGTAAAAAAATTAAAAACATTTTTAATAAAAATTGAAGATAAAAATAAATTTTTTCTCTTTCTGCTGAATTCTGTGGTTCAGGTTGTCAGATTGTTGTGTTAATCCTCCAGTCAGTTTTCTAGGTGTGTAGGATGGTTTAGTGTTGGTCTGGCTGTATTTCATGGACGCGAGACACACAAAAAACTTCTATGCTGTTCTGCCATCTTGGTTCCTCCTAGACTTTAGATTTGTTGTTACCATTGGGTTCATATTATAACTTCTTATGTTATAGCAGTCTATATCAATGTGATGGTTGCTTAAGTTTGAACACATTCTAAAAGCACTAAATTTTTACTCCCTACTCCATATTTTAGGTATATGTTGTCATATGCTACATCTTTTTATTTTGTGTATCCTTTGACCAATTTTTATCAGTATAATTGATTTTACTACTGTTGTGTTTTAATGTTGACATTGGCTTTATAAATTATTAATCTGCCTTTATGTTTGATTTTATCTATGAATTTATTTCCTTTCATAATTTTTTCCACTTATGGCCTTTTCTTTCTTCTTAAAGAATTATCTTAAAATTTTGTGTAAAGCTAATTTAATGGTGATGAACATCTTTAACTTTTGTCAGAGGATCTTACAACCTCTCCTTCTGTTCTGAGTGATAAACTTGCTGAGTAGAGTATTCTTCACATAGGTTTTTTTCCTTTCAGCACTTTGAATGTGTCCTGCCTCTCCAGTCTGGTCTGCAAAGTTTCTTCCAAAAATCAACTGATAGCTTTCTGGCATTTTCCTTGTATATAACTGTTTTCTTTTTTCTTGCTCCTTTTAAAATTCTCTATCATTAGTTTTGCTGTTCTGAATATGTGTATTGGTGTGGACTAACTTGGGTTTACCTTTATATAGGCTGGCTGTACTTCCTGGACTTGGATGGCTGTTTTCTTTTCCAGAGTAGGGAACTTTTCATCTGTTATTTTTTTTAGGTAAGTTTTCTGCCCCTTACTCTTTATCTGTTCCTTCCAGGATCTCTGTAATGGGAGTGTTACTGTACTTGATGATATTGCTGAGTTCCTGTAACCTATTTTCATTTGTTGTTACTCTTTTTGCTATTAAACTTGGTTGCTTTCCATTACTCTGTCTTCCAGATCATTGATCCTTTCTTCTGTATCCTCTAATCTGTTTGTCGATTCTCTCTAGTGTATTTTTTTTTATTTCAGTTATTGAATTTTTAAGTTCTGACTAGTTCTTTTTTATATTTTATGTCTCTTTGTTGAGGTTGTTAACTGAGATTGCTGTCTTTTTTCAAGTTGTATTTTTATGATCATTACTTTGAATTCTTTATCTCTGTTTCATTTAGTTCATTTACTATGATTTTGTCTTGTTCTTTCATTTGAGACATATCTTGTGTCTCCTTTTTGTCTAATGATCAGTTTTTGTTTCTATGTATTAAGTAAGTCACTTATGTCTCGTGGTCTTGAAAGAAGTAGCCTCATGTAGAAGATGTCCTATGGTGCCCTGTAGTGCAATCCCTCTGGGTCTCCAGAACCAGGCTCTCCAATGGTCTTGCTTGTGTCTGCTGTACTAAATGATAAATGTCATGTTTGTTCTGACTGTTCTGCCAACCAGCCATTCCCCACCATTCTCCCTTGGGTTTCTCTATTCCCTGAGGCACAACAATATTGAAATTAGGCCAGTCAGTAACCCTACAGTGGACTCTGAGTGTTCATGTGAAACGAAGAGTCCACATACCTCACCTTAAATTGAAAGCTAGCAATAACTAAGCTTAGTGAGGAAGGCATGTCAAAAGGCCAAGATGGGCTGAAAGTTAGGCCTCTTGCAGTTAACCAGTTAGCCAGGTTATAAATGCAAACAGTTTGTGAAGGAAATTAAGAGTGCTATTCCAATCAACACACAAATGATAAGAAAGCAAAATAGCCTTTTTTACTGATAAGGAAAAAGTTTTAATGAGCTGAATAGATCAAACCAATGACTATAGTCCCTTAAATTCCTAATCCAGAGCAAGGCCCTAACTCTTTTCAATTCTGTGAAGACTAAGAAAGGCCAGGAGGCTGCAGAAGTAAAAATTTGAAGCTAGCAGAAGTTGGTTCATGAGATTTAAGAAAAGACCTCTCCATAAAAGTACAAGGTGGGGGTGCCTGGGTAGCTTACTTGATTAAGTGTCCAACTTGAGCTCAGGTCATGATCTTGCAGTTTGCGAGTTTGAGCCCCACATTGGGCTCTGTGCTGACAGCTTGGAGCCTGGAGCCTGCTTCAGATTCTGTGTCTCCCTCTCTCTCTGAGCCCCCCCCCGCCCCCGTCTCTCTCTCTCTTTCAAAAATAAATAAACATTAACAATTTTTTTTTTAAGTAGAAGGTGAAGGAGCAGATGCTGATGTAGAAGCTGCAGCAAGTTATCTAGAAGATCTAGCTAAGATAATTCATGAAGGTGGCTACATAAACAACAGCCTTGTATTGGAAGGAGATGCCATCTAGGACTTTCTTAGCTAGAGAGAAGTCAGTGGAAGTCAATACCTGGCCTCAAAGTGCCAAAGGATAGATAGTCTGACTTTCTTGTTAGGGGCTAATGCAGCTAATGATTTGAAGTTGAAGCCAGTGGTCATTGCCATTCTGAAAATCTTAGGGCCTTTAAGAATTGTGCTAAATCTGTGCTTGTGCTGTATAAATGGAACAACAGATCTGAGTGATGGCTCATCTGTTTATAGCATGGTTTACTGAATATTTCAAACCTACTTTTGAGATGTACCACTCGGAAAAAAAGTTTTTTTTAAAATATTACTGCTCATTGGCATTGCACCTGATCACCCAAGGGTTTTGAGATGTACAGTGAGATTAATGTTGTTTTCTTGACTACTGACACATCTGTTGTACAACTCATAGATCAAGGAGTAATTTCGACTTTCAAATCTTACTATGAGAAATGTGTTTCATAAGGCTACAGTTGCTGTAAATAGTGATTCTTCTGATGGATCTGGGCAAAGTTGGTTGAAAAACTTCTGGAAAGGAGTCACCATTCTAGGTCCCATTAAGAACATTCATGATTCATGGGAAGAGGTCAAAATATCAACATGAACCAGAGTTTGCAAGATGCTGATTCTTACCCTCATAGATAGTGGAGGGGTTCAGGACTTCATTGGAGGAAATAATTGCAGATATGGTGGAAATAGCAAGAGAAGTAGAATGAGAAGTAGAGCCTGAATATGTGACTCAATGGCTGCAATCAATGACTGAAAGACTTTCACTGGGGAGTTGCTTCTTTTATTTTTTAAGTTTATTTATTTTGAAAGAGGGAGCATGCAATCCGGGGGAAGGGCAGAGAGAGAGAAGAGAGAGAATCCCAAGCAGGATCCACGTCATCAGTGCAGAGCCTGACATGGGCTTCGACTCCACGAACCATGAGAATAAGACCTGAGCCGAAGTCAAGAGTCAAATGCTTAACTGACTGAGCCACCCAGGTGTTCTTGAGAACGTACTTCTTAAGGATGGGCACAGAAAGTGGTTTCCTGAGATGGAATCTACTCCTGGCGAAGTTGCTGTGCAGGTGGTTGAAATGACAACAGAGGATTTAGAATATTACATAAACTTAGTTGATAAAGCAGCAGCAGGGTTTGAAAGGACTGACTCCAATTTTGAAAGAAGATCTACTGTCAATAAAATGTTATCAGACAGCATCATGTGCTATAGGTGAATGGATTCTGAACACAAGAGTCAATCAGTATGGCAGACTTCCTTGTTGTCTTATTTTAAGAAATTGTCACAGCCAGACAAACTTTCAGCAGCCACTATCCTGGTAAGTCAACAGCCATCAACATTGAGGCAAGACCCTTCTCCAGCAAAAAGGTGACATTCACTGAAAGCTCAAGATTACGGTTAGCATTTTTAGCAAAAAAGTATTTTGTTTTTCTAATGTTTACTTATTTTTGAGAGAGAGAGAGACAGAGACAGAGCATGAGCAGGGGAGGGGCAGAGAGAGGAGATAGAATCTGAAGCAGACTCCAGGCTCTGAGCTGTCAGCACAGAACCCAACATGGGGCTGGAACTCAGGAGCTATGAGATCATGACCTGAGCTGAAGTCAGATGCTTAACTGACTGAGCCACCCAGGCAAGCCAAGAAAGTATTTTTTAATTAAGATATGTACATTTTTTAAGACATAATGTTGGGGCACCTGGGTGGTCAGTTGATTAAGTGTCCAACTTCGGCTCAGGTCATGATGTTGGGGTTTGCGAGTTCGAGCCCCACATTGGGCTCTGTGCTGACAGTTCAGAGCCTGGAGCCTGCTTCCAGTTCTGTGTCTCCCTCTGTCTCTGCCCCTACCCCACTTGTGCTCTGTCTCTATCAAAAATAAATAAATGTAAACAAAAATTTTTTAAAAAGACATAATGCTATTGCACACCCAGCAGACTATAGTATAGTAGACAGAACTCTCTTTTTAAAGTTTATTGATTTATTTTGAGAGAGACAGAGACAGCACAAGTGGGGGAGGGGTAGAGAGAAAGAAATTGAGACAATTTCTCAATTGGGTGGGACGCCTGAGTGGCTCAGTCATTAAGCATTTGACTTCAGGTAATGTCACAGTTCATGAGCATGAACTCTGCTTTGGGTGAGCACGAGCCCTGTGTCAGGTAAGCACAAGCCCTGCTTCCCGCAAAAACATGAGTTCCACTTCTGGTGAGCCCAGCTTCTCTCTCTCTCCCTCTCTCCCTCTTTCTCTGTCTCCCTCCGTCTTCCTCTGTCTCCCTCTCTCTCTCTGCCCCTCACTCACTTGCTCTCTCCCTCAGTCTCTCTCTCACACACACACACAGAAAAAAAAAAAAAGAAGAAGAAAGAAAAAATCCTAAGCATGCAAGCAGACTGTGAGCTGCTAGTGCAGAGCCCAACTCAGGTCTCCTACTCTTGAAACCATGAGATTATGACTGAGCCAAAACGAAGAGTCAGATGCTTACCCTACTGAGCCACCCAGACGCCCAGTATAATATACATAACTTTTTTACTTTATTTCTATTATTATTATTATTTTTTAAATAGGCTCCATGCCTAGTGTGGAGCCCAAAGCAGGCCTTGGAACTCATGACCCTGAGATCACAACCTGAACTCAAGATCAAGAGTCGGACCCTTAACTGACTGAGCCACCCAGGTGCCCCAAGCATATGTAACTTTTATATGCACCAGGAAACCAAAAAATTCATTTAACTTACATTATTGTGATATTTGCTTTACTGGGGGGGATCTAGAACCTAATTCACAATTTCTCTGAGATATACCTGTATTTAGATTTCTCTTTTCTTATTTCCATATCTTCACTATTGGAATTTTTGTCTTATTAGAACAGTGTCCATTTCATATAGGCATCAAATTTGCTGATACAGAGTTGTTAAAATCTTTATAATATTTTTAACTTCTGAAAGTTTGGCAGTGATATTCCTTCTTACATTCCAGATTTGGTAGTTTATATCTCCTCCCTCCCCACTTCTTTTTTCTGTTAGTTTAGCTAAATGTCAATTTTTTTCATCTTTTCAAAGAGCCAACTTTCTCTTTCATTAATTTTCATTAATTTTCTCTGGTGTTTTTCTGTATTCTATTTTATGGAATTCTGTTTTAATCTTTGTTACTTCTTTCTAATTGTTTTGGCTTTAATTTGTTCTTCTGGGTTTTTTTGTTTTTTTTTTTTTAATGGAGTAAGGTACTAACTTGAAATCTTCTTTTTAAATTTAGTCTTTTAAAGCTATAAATTTCCCTGGATACTACTTTAGCCATATCCTATGAATTTTGATACGTTTATATTTCTTCTCACTCAGCTCAAAATAATGTCTAATTTCCATTGTGATTCCTTTTTTGATGCATGCATTTCTCATGTATGTTTAGCTTCTTTATTTGAAGAAATTTGGTTTTATTTGTATTGATTTCTGATTTAATTCTCTTATGGTTAGAGGGCATGCTTTGTATGACTTTGTTTCATGTGTTTTGGGTCTCTGTTAGATGGGTCTCTGTTAGATGTTACGTTTACAGTTGTTACATATCCCTGATATATTGACTCTTTTATCATTTTAAAGTATCTCTCTTGGTCTCTAGTGATGTTTCTTACCCTCAAGTCTATTTTGTTTTTTATTAATACAGCCACTCCAGCTCTCTTATACTGTTTGCATGGTGTATCTTTTTCTTATGACTTTCAGTCTGTTTATATTCTTGAATCTACGACAGCGTATAGTGGATTTTGCTTTGGAACATTTTTCTGTTCATATTTGATGTAATTATTCAATATGGCTGGATTTATGCCTATTATTTAAAATTTGTAAGAGATATAATCCACATAACACAAAAATAACTTTTAAAGTGAATTAAAATGAATTTTTAAAGTGACTTAAAGTGAATTTTAAATTCAATGATTTTTAGTATATTCACTTTGCTGTACAACCATCACCACCATTAGATCTGCCATTTTGTCATTTATTCTTTATAGGTCTTTTGTTGTTATTCTTCTGTTTTTTTTTTACTACCATTTTTGTGATGTATGAATATTTTTTTAGCTTACAACTTTAATTCCTCTTTATTTTTTTACTTTTTGTTTTTTAGTTACTTTCTAAGTGTTTTTAGACTGTAATATGCATCTCATTATTATTTCCGATTAATACTTGGTACTATAAAGTGGATTCTCCCACTGAGAGATGTTAGAAGTTAAATATATATTTATTACAATTAAAATAGTTTCTTTCATTGCTAGAAGCCTACTGTTAATATTACCAGTGTATCTCATCACTAATATTATAGGAACATAATTCATTGATCAACTACTTAGTAAACCCCACTATGCTAAGTGTTAAGGGAATATAATAAGGAAGTAAATTCATATCTCAAACAAGTAGAGGGAAATTCTTCAATGGTATTAATTAGGGAAAGATAATATGGGATAATATTTGAGGTTTTGTACATAGAGATATGAGATTTATATTTTCAGAGATAAGAGGGGCATTTCATTGAGAAACCTGAGAAAATTTTGGAAGTTTAGAATATGGATGATGTATGTAAGTGACGGCAATTAATCAAAATACCACAGACTTCATGCTTAAAATGGCAGATTGACCCCATTTGTTTATCTTCTCTTTTTCTCCAAAGACTTTTGAAATGACAGTAAATATTTCTTTAAAAAGTTAACAAACACAAAGATATGAGGAATAAAATAGCAAATGAGAGATTTAAATGAGTAGGAGGAAGCTAGAAGACAGGAATGGTAATTGATTTGGTTATAAAAGAAAATTATCTATGTGTCTACAGAGGGAGAAATTAATGAGAAAAGAGGAGTTTTGCTTCATGGACCTCCTGAGAGGCTGAGTACTGTACTTAGAAGCATCAGGTATTGGTGCCATCAAGAGCAGAATGTGGAAGAAGGAAAGATTGTTGAAAGTTTATATGCAAATCTATTAGAAGCTCCCTGGGTTCTCTTCTCCATCCTGAACGTCCAAGCAAATTCACTCTACAATTCTCCTATGGAGGAGGCTGGAGGTTTGTTTTCTGGAGTAGTTCAGCTGGGAAGATGGATTTGGGAATACCAGGCAAATGTCTTACCTTATAAGAGATGTCTTCTCTGACCATCCCAACATAAAATAACAGCCTCCAGCACTTACTCCCCATATACCCTGATTTATTTTTCTCCATGGCACATATTACTACCTTCCATCACTCTCTCCTTATCACCCATATTTGTCTTTTGTTTTTTAATTGCTGGAATCATCCCCCTAGAATGGAAGCTTCATGAGGGTAGAGATTTGTCTGTTTTTTTCACTGTTGTGCCCCAGTCTCTATAATAGTATCAGATATGTACATAAATATTTTTTAATTAATAAATACATAAATAAGAACAATTAAGGATCACTAGACATTTGAGGAAAACTTCCAACACGAAAACTAGATAAAATAATCAGAAAAAAAGAGACCTATAGAAAACAGACCATATGGACAACAGAAGAAAACTTTTTGAAGATGTAATTAATTACCTCAGGGAAATTACAGATTTTTGAGTTCATAATAAAGAGATGCCATAAAGGAGAATGATCAGAGAGTAAGAAAGAACCTCTAATAACTATATATATCATATATATGATATATATAATCATATGATATATGTGATATATATCATACATGATATATATATATCATATATATGTATATGTATCATATGTATATATGATAGTTTAAATTTTAAAAAACAAAACTCTTGGCTTCTGGTTGCCAGTCCAGCATGTAAAGAGCATGGAGCTAGTAACTCCATCCTATTAATAAGTTAAAAGCTGAACAAACTGAAAAATCAACAACTCTTCTTAAATCTGCCAGGGAAGTGAGATTACATGGCAAACTTCTGCACCCAAAATTTTAGGGCAGAGAGATTGATACAAAGAATCACCTAATTGGAGCAGAAACCTCTGCAGGAACCAGTACCGGGATAGGAAAATCTAAAGTGTAATTGAAGAATTCCTGAAAGCACTGTGCCAATAAGTGCAGAGATCAAATCATTAGGGGACCCTGTCTTAGTTTGACCTGCCATAGCCATTCCCATAGACTGGGTGGCTTAAACAGCAGAGATTTATTTTCTTAACAGTTCTGGAGGCCAGAAATCTGAGATCAGGGTGCCATCTTAGTGCGGTTCTGGTAGGAACTTGCTTCCTAGCTTGCAGATAGCCTTCTTGCTGTGTCCTTATATAGCAGGGAGAGAGAGACTGCACTAGCAAGCTCTAGCATCTCTTCTTATAAGGGCGCTGATCCCATCATGAGGGGCCCACACTCTTGATCTCATCTAAACCTAATTATCTCCCACAGACCCTATTTCCAAATACCATCACATTGAGGATTGGGGCTTCATTATATGATTTTGGTGGAACATAATTCAGTCCATAGCAGGCCTCTGCACTTTGTGAGTTCTACCTCCAGGAGCTCTACCAGGTTCTCACAGTGAATATTGAAGAAAACTTCCTTTGTGCTTCTGGTTGGGGGCTGGGGGTGGGGGGTATTTTGAAATATGCAAGCATCCTCTTCTTTTTTTTAATATGAAATTTATTGTCAAGTTGGTTTCCATACAACACCTAGTGCTCCTCCCAACAGGTGCCCTCCTCAATACCTGTCACCCACCCTCCTCTCCCTCCCACCCCCATCAACCCTCAGTTCTCAGTTTTTAAGAGTCTCCTATGGTTTGGCTCCCTCCCTCTCTTACTTTTTTTTTTTTCTCCTTGCCCTTCCCCATGATCTTCTGTTAAATTTCTCAGGATCCACATAAGAGTGAAAACATATGGTATCTGTCTTTCTCTGTATGACTTATTTCACTTAGCATAACACTCTCCAGTTCCATCCACATTGCTACAAAAGGCCATATTTCATTCTTTCTCATTGCCAAGCAGTATTCCATTGTGTATATAAACCACAATTTCTTTATCCATTTATCAGTTGATGGACATTTAGGCTCTTTCAATAATTTGGCTATTGTTGAAAGTGCTGCTATAAACATTGGGGTACAAGTGCCCCTATGCACCAGCACTCCTGCATCCTTTAGGTAAATTCCTAGCAGTGCTATTGCTGGGTCATAGGGTAGGTCTATTTTTAATTTTTTGAGGAACCTCCACACTGTTCCAGAGCAGCTGCACCAGTTTGCATTCCCACCAACAGTGCAAGAGGGTTCCCGTTTCTCCACATCCTCTCCAGCATCTATAGTCTCCTGATTTGTTCATTTTAGCCACTCTGACTGGCGTGAGGTGGTATCTCATTGTGGTTTTGATTTGTATTTCTCTGATGAGGAGCGACATTGAGCACATAGACCAATGGAATAGAATAGAGACTCCAGAATTGGACCCACAAAAATATGGCCAACTAATCTTTGACAAAGCAGGAAAGAATATCCAATGGAAAAAAGACAGTCTCTTTAACAAATGGTGCTGGAAGAACTGGACAGCAACATGCAGAAGAATGAAACTAGACCACTTTCTTACACCATTCACAAAAATAAACTCAAAATGGATAAAGGACATGCATGTGAGGCAGGAAACCATCAAAACCCTAGAGGAGAAAGGAAAAAAACCTCTCTGACCTCAGCCGCAGCAATTTCTTACTTGAGACATCTCCAAAGGCAAGGGAATTAAAAACAAATATGAACTATTGGGATCTCATGAAGATAAAAAGCTTCTATACTGCAAAGGAAACAATCAACAAAACTAAAAGGCAACTGAAGGAATGGGAAAAGATATTTGCATATTACATATTGGACAAAGGGCTAGTATCCAAAATCTATAAAGAACTCCCCAAACTCCTCACCCAAAAAACAAATAATCCAGTGAAGAAATGGGCAGAAAACATGAATAGACACTTCTCTAAAGAAGACATCCAGATGGCCAACAGGCACATGAAGAGATGCTCAATGTTGCTCCTCATCAGGGAAATGCAAGCATCCTGTTCTTAAAAATTCTGCCCTCAAGAGAAACTACCAGAGCCTAATCCTGTTGGGCTTTTATCATAGCCTAGTCAACGTGGGAGAAGGGAAATACCCAGCTTTAGTCCCCTCCAGGCATCCTGTCTCACCTAACCAGAGGAAATAATGGACAAACACAAGTGAAATTCTCAGCTAAGGGGTGCAGGCTCCCAAAAAGACTGAGACCTAATAATAAGACTATGGAATGCTTCTCCTCCCTGTACACCTTACCACTGTCACCAAAGGCCTGTGTACCAGAGTTTCTTTTACCAAGTACGTCATGTTAGGCTTTAAACAAAAAATGATAAGGCATGCTAAAAGGCAGAAAACATAATTTGAAGAGACCATAAACATCAGAACCAGACACATCTAGTTGCAGCAGGAATGTTGTAATTATTAGACTAGGAATTTAAAACAACTATAATTTATATGTGGAGGCTCTAATGGAAAAAGTAAACAATATACAAGAACAGATGGATAATGTAAGCAGAGAGGTGGAAATTGTAAGAATCCAAAAAGAAATGTTGGAGATAAAAGACAATGTAACAGGAAGAATGCATTTGATGGGCTTATTAGTATAATTGACACAGCTGAGGAAAGAATCTCCGAGCTTGAGAATATGCTAATAGAAACTTCCAAATCTGAAAAGCAAAGAGAAAAAAAGTCAAAACAATTGAGCAAAATGTCCACCAGCTGTGGGACAATTAGAAGTGTAATATACGTGTAATGTGAATATCAAAAACAGAAGAAAGAGAAAGGAAGAGAAGAAATACTTGAAGCAGTGACTAAGAATTTCCATTTCCCCAAATTAACGCCAGACACCAAACCACAGATTCAGGTATCTCAGGGAACGCCAAACAATGATAAATGCCAAAAAACTACCTAGGCATATTAGACTACAGAATATCAAAGATAAAATATCAAAGAAACCACCTTATCAGAGGAGCAAAGATACAAATTACGTTACACCAGATCTTGCTGGTGCTGTCACTCTCTCTGTGCCATGTGAGGATGCAGCAAAAGGTGGCCAACTGTCTGCAAGCTAGAAAGAATGTTCTCACCAGAACCCATCTAGGATGGCACCCTGGTCTTGGATGTAATTGGATGTAAACCATGCAAGCAAGAGTGTGGAGTGAAATATTTAAATTATTGAGAGAATAAAACCACCCACCTGGAATTTTGTGTCCTGCTGTCTTCCTTCAAAAGTGAGGGAGAAATACTTTTTTTCTCACATAGGCAGAAATTGAGAGATTTTCCTGCCAGTTGATTTGTTTTTCAGGAAATGCTAAGAATTTCTTGAGAGAACACTTTATGTTAACTAACTGGAATTAAAATAAAAACTTTAAAAAGTGAAAATAAAAACATTGTACAACTTAAAACAATAAAAAAATTTCTTGAGAGAAGGAAAATGATAGTGTCAGGAACTCAGATCTATATAAAGAAAGGCAGAGCAATAGAGAAGGAATACATGAAAGTAAAATAAAAACTTACTTATCCTTAATTCATTTAATAGATATGTTTTTTTTCCCAAATAATAGTAACAACAGTGTATTTGATGGTTATAGCTGATGTTAAAGTGAAAAAAAATGACAGCAGTGACATAAGGGATGGGAGGGCGGATTTAGGAATGTTTTTTATTATAAGGTACTTGTACTATTTATGAAGTGGTATACTGTTATTTGAAAATAAGCTTGGCTTGGGGCGCCTGGGTGGCTCAGTTGGTTGAGCATCCGACTCCGGCTCAGGTCATGATCTCACAGCCTGTGAGTTTGAGCCCCTCGTCAGGCTCTGTGCTGACAGCTTGAAGCCTGGAGCCTGCTTTGGATTCTGTGTCTCCCTCTGTTTCTGCCCCTAACCCACTCATATTCTGTCTCCGTCTCTCTCAAAAATAAATAAACATGAAAGAAAATTAAAAAAAAAGAAAATAACCTTGGCTTGGTTATAAATGTATATTGCACACTCTAGAGCAACCGCTGAAACATAGTAAAACAACAAAACAAAAAAGCCTTTAAGGTTGGTTGGGGAATAACCTGGAAAATGACAAGAAAAAAAAAATGAAAACAGGAAAAGACTAAGATCAAGCTGTGAGATCTAATACCCAACTGATAACAGTTGAAAAAAACAAAATGAAATACAAAAGAATATTAGGAATATTAAATATTTGATTCTGGTTTTCTAGGATTGAGGAACATGAGTATCCAGATTAAAAGAGCTCACTGAGTACTCAGTACAATTCAGGTAAAAAGATCTACCCAAAAACACATTGTTGTGAAATTTCAAAAGATTAGAAGTTAAGAAAGACCCAAAACATGAAGGTACCATAAAAGCTTTTGGAGAAAACAAATGAAAAATAAGTCACTTATACAGAAATAGGAATCAACATGGTATGTCCACAGCTACATTGGTTGTCTAGATGACAGTAGAGTAATATTTATAAAGTTCTTAAAGAAAACATGTCTAATAAGATATATATATATGTATATGTATATATGCATACACACACAAGCATGTATATAAGTACAAACACATGCATATATACATATAAGTATCAAATATGGAGATAGAATAAAGACTTTCAGACATGCAAGTGCTCAAAATACATCTATATATTATCTGTTTGCTTTGCATCTTTTTAAGAGAACTACTAAAGAATGCTTCATAAACCACAATGAGATACCACCACACACCTGTCAGAATGGCTAAAATAAACAACTCAGGCAATTACAGATGTTGGCAAGGATGTCGAGAAAGAGGAGCCCTTTTGTATTGCTCGTAGGAATGCAAGCTGGTGCAGCCACTCTGGAAAACAGTATGGAGGTACCTCAAAAAATTAAAAACAGGACTATCCTATGACCCAGCAATTGCACTACTAGGTATTTATGCAGAGGATACAGGTGTGCTGTTTCAAAGGGACACATGCACCCCAATGTTTACAGCAGCAGTATCAACAATAGCCAAAGTATGCAAAGAGCCCAAATGTCCATCAATGGGGAATGGATAAAGAATATGTGGTATATATATATACAGTGGAGTATTACTCGGCAATCAAAAAGAATGAAATCTTGCCATTTGCAACTATGTGGTATTATGCTAACTAGAGGGTATTATGCTAAGAGAAATAAGTCAGTCAGAGACAAATATATGACTTCACTTGTGGAATTTAAGATACAAAACAGATGAACATAAGGGAAGGGAAGCAAAAATAATATAAAAACAGGGAGAAGGACAAAACATAAGAGACTCTTAAATACAGAGAACAAACAGAGTTGCTGGAGGGATTGTAGGTCAGGGGGATGGGATAGATGGGCAAGGGGCATTAAAGAAGACGCTTGTTGGGATGACCACTGGATGTTACATGTAGGGGATGAATCACTGGATTCTACTCCTGAAGTCATTATTGCACTATATGCTAACTAACTTGGATGTAAATTTAAGAAAAAATATATATATATTTAAAATATATATAATATATAATATATTATAATAATATATAATATATATATATTTAAAAAATCTTTCAGCAAAACAAAAAATATATATAATATATAATATATTATAATAATATATAATTATATATATATATATATATATTTAAAAAATCCTTCAGCAAAACAAAAGAATACATCAGGGAAAGGGAAACATGGCTCTAACACAGGAGAGAGGTGAAGGGAAATCCCAGGATGACAGCTAATGAATCGGGCCCAGGTAAATATCCACTTTATATCTGCAGGAAAGGGAAGGGAACTAGGGAGAAAAGTGTAACTAAGGGATTATTTGTGTTGGTTTGAAAAAAGTGCTGAAGGTCTTATAAAAATGGTTTATTGTTAGGTTTTTGTTGAAAGGTTTGACTAAAGTAAATAATTATGGTAATAATATATTTGTATTTTACTATGTATTATGTCATTTTATTTTTTTAACCACTCTGAGGGATATCAGCAAGCCAATATTATTCATCTCATAGTATGTAATTATATATATGTTAAAAATAGGCTTAAAGGCATTGAGTGATTACAGTGTTAGAGGTAAGAATAGAACCCTGGTCTAACTCCTGTTGTGTTTTTCCTATTATACAATCGATCTTCTACCAAAAGGTTTGAATGTATACCTTATGTTTGATATATTCCACATACACTACACATCCTCACTGCATCATAAAAGCCATAAGCACCCATTTTGTCTTTTGTATTCTCCCCTCCCCCATCTGCCCTCCCCACCAGTATTTTAACATTCTTTCTTGTTCCTAACATTTTTTTTTTTTTTTTTTTTTTTAGTTTTTTACCTTTCACTGGACACTAAGGTGACACAAACCTTCATTCTGCCTCTAGAATTTGTCTTTATATTTGATCCTCCTGGCTTTTGAATTGTACCTTTCCCTTTTGTTTTCTTTTTTCTTTCCTTTTCTTTTCTTTCTTTCTTTCTTTCTTTCTTTCTTTCTTTCTTTCTTTCTTTCTTTCTTTCCTTCTTTCTTTCTGACAGAAAGAGAGCTTGAGCAGGGGAGGGATAGAGAAGGAGGGAGAGAATCCCAAGCAGGCTCTGGGCTGTCAGCATGGAGCCCAATGCCTAGCTTGAACCCACAACTGTGAGATCATGACCTGAGCTGAAACCAAGAGTCGGACACTTAACCAATTGAGCAACCCATGGGCCCCTGGGGAGAGAGAATCTTGAGCAGGCTCCACACCCAGCATGGAGGCCCATGTGATCTCACTACTGTGAGATGACCTGAGCTGAAATCAAGAGTCAGATGCCCAAGAAACTGAGCCACCCAAGCACCCCTATTTTTTTGTTTTGTTTTGTTCTTTCTTTCTTTCTTTCTTTCTTTCTTTCTTTCTTTCTTTCTTTTTTTAATTTTAGAGAGCATGCGAGCAGGAGAGAGGGACAGAGGAAGAGAGAGAGAGAATCTTAAGCAGGCTCCATTCTCAGTGCAGAGCTGAATGTGGAGCTTGATCCCATGAACCTGGGATCATAGCCTGAACCAAAATCAAGAGTTGGATATTCAACTGAAAGAGCCAGTTGCCCCTATTTTCTTTTTTTTTCTTTCTTAAAATATCTATCTCTCTTTCTATTTATGATTTATTTATTTTTGAAAGAAAAGAGAGAGAGTGCACAGGGGAGGAGCAGACAGAGAGGGAGAGAGAGAATCCCAAGCAGGCCCCACACTATCAGCATGGAGCCTGATATGGGACTTGAACTCATTAACTGAGATCATGACCTGAGCCAAAATCAAGAGTCAGATTCTTAACCAACTGAGCCACTCAGATGCCTGTATTTTGTTCTTTTAAACATATTTGGAAATGAACTTTTATACATTTAACTATGGATGCAGTTTTTTTTCTTTTTTAAATTTTAAATTTTTAGAAAAATGTTTATTTTTGAGAGTGAGAGACAGAGCATGAGTGGGGGAGGGGCAGAGAGAGAGGGAGACACAGAATCTGAAGCAGGCTCAGGCTCTGAGTTATCAGCACTGAGCCCAACATGGGGCTTAAACCCACAAACCACAAGACCATGACCTGAGCCAAAGTCTAACCGATTGAGCCACCCAGATGCCCCATATTTTTTATTTATTTAAATTCAAGTTAGTTAACATACAGTGCAGTATTGGTTTCACGAGTAAAATCCATTAACTCATCACTTACATACAATACCCAGTGCTCATCCCAGCTAGTGCCCTCCTTAATCCCCATCACCCATTTAGCCTATCCTCCCACCCACCTCCCCTGTAGCAACCCCCAGTTTGTTCTCTGTATTTAAGAGTCTCTTATGTGGCACAAAAACAGACACTCAGATCAATGAAACAGAACAGAGAACCCATAAATGGACCCACAAACGTATGGCCAACTCGTCTTTGACAAAGCAGGAAAGAATATCCAATGGAATAAAGACAGTCTCTTCAGCAAGTGGTGCTGGGAAAACTGGACAGCAACATGCAGAAAAATGAACCTGGACCACTTTCTTACACCATACACAAAAATAAACTCAAAATGGATGAAAGACCTAAACAAAAGACAGGAAGCCATCCAAATCCCCGAGGGGAAAGCAGGCAAAAACCTCTTTGACCTTGGCCACAGCAACTTCTTACTCAACACGTCTCTGGAGGCAAGGGAAACAAAAACAAAAATGAACTGTTGGGACCTCATCAAAAATAAAAAACCTGCACAGTGAAGGAAACAATCACCAAAACTAAAAGGCAACTGATAGGATGGGAGATTTTTGCAAATCACCTATCAGATAAAGGGTTAGTATCCAAAATCTATAAAGAACTTATCAAACTCAACACCCAAAAAACAAATAGTCCAGTGAAGAAATGGGCAAAAGACACGAATAGACACTTCTCCAAAGAAGACATCCGGATGGCCAACAGGCACATGAAAAAGTGCTCAACATCACTCATCATCAGGGAAATACAAATCAAAACCACACTGAGATACCACCTTACACCTGCCAGAATGGCTAACATTAACAACTAAGGCAACAACAGATATTGGCAAGGATGTGGAGAAATAGGATCTCTCTTGCATTGCTGGTGGGAATGCAAGCTGGTGCAGCCACTCTGGAAAACAGTGTGGAGGTTCCTCAATAAATTAAAAATAGAACTACCCTACAACCCAGCAATTGCACTACTAGGCATTTATCCAAGGGATACAGGTATGCTGTTTCGAAGAGACACATGCATGCCAATGTTTATAGCAGCACGATCAACAATAGCCAAAGTATGGAAAGAGCCGAAATGTCCATCGGTGGATGAATGGATAAAGAAAATGTGGTATATATATACAATGGAGTATTACTCGGCAATCAAAAAGAGTGAAATCTTGCCATTTGCAGCTATGTGGATGAAACCAGAGGGTATTATGCTAAGCAAAATTAATAAGAGAAAGACAAATATGACCTCACTCATATGAGAACTTTAAGATACAAAACAGATGAACATAAGGGAAGGGAAGCAAAAATAATATAAAGGAGGGGGACAAAACATAAGAGACTCTTAAAGATGGAGAACAAATGGAGGGTTACTGGAGGGGTTGTGGGAGGGGTGATGGGCTAAATGGGTAAGGGGCATTAAGGAATCTACTCCTGAAATCATTGTTACACACTATGCTAACTAATTTGGATGTAAATTAAAAAAATAAAATTATTTAAAAAAAGAATCTCTTATGGTTTG
The DNA here is from genome assembly GCF_024362965.1 of Panthera pardus. NCBI lineage: Eukaryota > Metazoa > Chordata > Mammalia > Carnivora > Felidae > Panthera > Panthera pardus. The sequence goes on along the minus strand of NW_026526666.1, from coordinate 28,825,525 downwards.
CCTCTGTCTCTGTTTTTATTTTTCCTTCCCTTTTCCTATGTTCATCTGTTGTATTTTTTCAATTCTACATATGAGACTGAAATCTCTTTTATTCTTTTTTTTTTTTTATGTTTTATTTTATATTTGAGAGACAGAAAGAGAGAGAGAGAGCATGAGCAGGGAAGGGGCATAGAGAGGAAGACACAGAATTCAAAGCAGGCTCCAGGCTCCAAGCTATCAGCACAGAGCCCAATGCGGGGCTCGAACTCACAAGCAGTGAGATGATGACCTGAGCCAAAGTCGGGCGCTTAACTGACTGAGCCACCCAGGCACCCCAAAATCTCTTTTGTTCTTGACTAGACTCTGCTGCAACTCATGGAACTCAATGCCATATACCTCTTTTAGTTTAAAACAACTTTGCATCCAGTTGGCCTTATTTTAGGCAAGAATAAGCTTTTGGAAAATATTTCAAATTTTTCAGGGATGATCCTTATATAATGGAATACCAGGTACCTACTTCCCGAATGGCTGTTTGCTTCTGCCATATCGCCATCGTATCGGGTCATCCTCTTCAAAATATTTCTTGATATTTTGTAAGCATGTAATTCTATTTGAATATTTATTATGATCTATGACATGGTGCCCAGGGAAAAGTCCCAGAAGGTCATTTAATTCCTTTCTGACTACATATCATTCCATTTACTAAACGGACTTTCATCAGCATGAGATTTTCGTAATGGGAAAAGCTCTCACCAAGAAAACAGCTTCTGTAGAACCTAAGCTTATTCATTTACTACTTAAGAATTTAGGAATTCTTGGGGCACCTTGGTGGCTGACTCAGTTAAGTGTCCGACTTTAGCCCAGGTCATGATCTCACGGTTCATCAGTTTGAGCCCTGTGTCGGGGCAGGAGCCTGGAGTCTGCTTTGGATTCTGTGTCTCCCTCTCTTTCTGCCCCTCCCCTGCTCTCACTCTCTCTCTTTCTCAAAAATAAACATTAAAAAAAAGAGGAATTTAGGAATTCTTCTGTTTACACAGGTTACTTTACCATTTGTACACTAACTGCAGATCTGGGTTCATAGCATGGTTTTTTAAAATTAATGTATTTAAATTCACATTAGATAACATACAATGTAGTATTGGTTTCAGGAGTGGAACTGATTCATCACTTACATATGACACCCAGTGCTCCTCCCAACAAGTGCCCTTCTTAATCCCCATCACCCACTTAGCCCATTTCCCCACCCACCTCCCCTCTAGCAACCCTCAGTTTGTTCTCTGTATTTAAGAGTCTTTGACAGCTTGCCTGCCTCTCTGCTTTGATCTTATTTTTACTTCCCTTCCCATATGTTCATCTGTTGTGTTTCTTAAATTTCACATACAAGTAAAATCACATAATATTTGTCTTTCTGACTGACTTATTTCACATAGCATACTCTAGCTCCATCCACATTGTTGCAAATGGGAAGATTTCATTCTTTTTGATCACTGAGTAGTATGAGCCATCGTATATGTATACCACATCTTCTTTATCCATTCATTATTTGATGGACATGATGTGCTCTTTCCATACTTTGGCTATTGTCAGTAGCGCTGCTATATAAACATTGGGGTGCATGTGCCCCTTTGAATCAGCATTTTTGAATCCTTTGGATAAATAACTAGTAATACAGTTGCTGGGTCGTAGGGTAGTTCTATTTTTAATTTTTTGAGGAACCTCCATACTGTTTTCCACAGTGGCTGCACCAGTTTGCAGTTCCAACGGCAGTGCAAAAGTGTTCTCCTTTCTCTGCATCCTCACCAGCATCTGTTGTTTCTTGAGTGGTTAATTTTAACCATTCTGACATATGTGAGGTGGTATCTCATTGTGGTTTTGATTTGTATTTCCCTGATGATGAGTGATGTTGAGCATCTTCTATGTGTCTGTTAGCCATCTGGATGTCTTTGGAGAAGTGTCTATTCGTGTCTTCTGCCCAATTCTTCACTGGATTGTTTGGTTTTTGGGTGTTGATTTTGAGAAGTTCTTTATAGATTTTGGATACTAACCCTTTATGTGATAGGTCGTTTGGAAATATCTTCTCCCATTCCATCGGTTGCCTTCTTGTTTTGTTATTTTCTTTGCTGTGCAGAAGCTTTTCATCTTGATGAGGCCTCAATATTTCATTTATGCTTTTGTTTGCCTTGTCTCCAGAGACATGTCTAGTAAGAAGTTGTTGTGACCGAGGGGTGCCTGGGTGGCTTAGTTGGTTAAGCATCTGACTTGGCTCAGGTCATGATCTCGTGGTCCATGAGTTCGAGCCCCATGTCAGACTGTGCTGACAACTCAGAGCCTGGAGCCTACTTCAGATTCTGTGACTCCCTCTCTGTCTGCCCCTTCCCCACTCACACTCTGTCTCTCGTTCTCAAAAATAAATAAACATTAAAAACAAAAAACAAAACAAAAAAAATGAAGTTGCTGTGGCTGAGGTCAAAGAGGTTGTTGCCTGTGTTCTCCTATAGGATTTTGATGGTTTCCAGTCTCACATTTAGGGTTTCATCCATTTTGAATTTATTTTTGTGTGTGGTTTAAGAAAATGGTCCAGTTTTATTCTTCTGCATGTTGCTGTCTGGTTTTCCCAGCACCATTTGCTGAAGAGACTCTCTTTTTTCCATTGGGCAGTCTTTCCTGCTTTGTCGAAGATTATGTGGCCAGACATTTGTGCATCCATTTATGGGCTCTCTGTTCTGTTCCACTGATCCGTGTGTCTATTTTTGTGCCAGTACCATACTGTCTTGAGGATTATAGCTTTGTAATACAGCTTAAAGTCAGGAATTGTGATCCCTCCAGCTTTGCTTTGTTTTTTCAACATTACTTTGGCTTTTAGGGTCTTTGTAGTTTTATACAAATTTTAGGATTGTTTGTTCTAGCTCTGTAAAGAATTCTAGATAGGGATTGCATTGAATATGTAGATTGCATTCGGTAGTATAGACATTTTAACAGTATTTTCTAATCCATGAGCATGGATTGTTTTTCCATTTTGTTGTGTATTCTTCAGTTTCTTTCGTAAGCTTTCTATAGTTTTCGGCCTACAGATTTTTACCTCCTTAGTTAGGTTTATTCCTAGGTATATTAAGGTTTTTGTTGCTCTTGTAAATGGGATAGATTCCTTGATTTCTCTTTCTGCTGCTTAATTTTTGGTGTATAGAAATGCAACCAATTTCTGTACGTTGAATTTATATCCCGCAACTTTGCTGAATTCATGTATTGATTGTAGCCATTTTTTGGTGGAGTCTTTGGGTTTTCTATGTAGAGTGTCATGTCATCTGTGAAGAGTTAAACTTCAATTAAAAAAAATTGACTTCTTTTTACCAATATGCATGCCATTTATTTTTTTCTTGTCTGATTGTGAGTCTAGGACTTCCTTCCAGTACTATGTTGAACAACAGTGGTAAAAGTGATCATCCCTGTCATGTTCTTGACCTTAGGTGAAATGCTCTCACTTTTTCCCCATTGAGGATGATATTAGCTGTGAGCCTTTCATATATGGCTTTTATGATGTTGAGGTATGTTCCTTCCTTCTCCCCTGCTTTCTCAAGGGTTTTTATCAGGAAAGGATATTGTATTTTGTCAAATGCTTTTTCTGCACCTATTAAAAGGATCATATACTCCTTACTCTTTCTCTTAATAATGTGGCATATCACATTGATTGATTTGAGAATATTGAACCAGCCCTGCACCTCAGGAATAAATCCCACTTGATCATGGTGAATAATTCTTTTTTTTTTTTAATATGAAATTTATTGTCAAATTGGTTTCCATACAACACCCAGTACTCATCCCAATAGGTGCCCTCCTCAATGCCCATCACCCACTTTCCCCTCCCTCCCACCTCCCATCAACCCTTAGTTTATTCTAAGTTTTTAAGAGTCTCTCCTGGTTTGCCTCCTTCCCTGTCTGTAACTTTTTTTTTTCCTTCCCCTCCCTCATGGTCTTCTGTTAAGTTTCTCAGGATCCACATAAGAGTGAAAACATAGGTATCTGTCTTTCTCTCTATGACTTATTTCACTTAGCATAACACTATCCAGTTCCATCCATGTTGCTACAAAAGGCCATATTTCATTCTTTCTCATTGCCAAGTAGTATTCCATTGTATATATAAACCACAACTTCTTTATCCATTCATCAGTTGATGGACATTTAGGCTCTTTCCATAATTTGGCTATTGTTGAAAGTGCTGCTATAAACACTGGGGTACAGGTGCCCCTATGCATCAGCACTGCTGTATCCCTTGGGTAAATTCCTAGCAGTGCTATTGCTGGGTCATAGGGTAGATATATTTTTAATTTTTTGAGGAACCTCCACACTGTTTTCCAGAGTGCCTCCACCAGTTTGCATTCCCACCAACAGTGCCAGAGGGTTCCTGTTTCTCCACATCCTCTCCAGCATCTTTAGTCTCCTGATTTATTCATTTTAGCCACTCTGACTGGCGTGAGGTGGTATCTCAGTGTGGTTTTGATTTGTATTTCCTTGATGAGGAGTGACTTTGAGCATCTTTTCATGTGCCTGTTGGCCATCTGGATGTCTTCTTTAGAGAAGTGTCTATTCATGTCTTCTGCCCATTTCTTCACTGGATTATTTGTTTTTCGGGTGTGGAGTTTAGGGAGTTCTTTATAGATTTTGGATACTAGCCCTTTGTCCAATATGTAATTTGCAAGTATCTTTTCCCATTCTGTCGGTTGCCTTTTAGTTTTATTGATTGTTTCCTTTGCAGTATAGAAGCTTTTTATCTCCATGAGGTCCCAATAGTTCATTTTTGTTTTTAATTCCCTTGCCTTTGGAGATGTGTCGAGTAAGAAATTGCTGTGGCTGAGGTCAGAGAGGTTTTTTCCTGCTTTCTCCTCTAGGGTTTTGATGGTTTCCTGTCTCATATTCACGTCCTTTATCCATTTTGAGTTTATTTTTGTGAATGGTGTAAGAAAGTGGTCTAGTTTCATTCTTCTGCATGTTGCTGTCCAGTTCTCCCAGCACCATTTGTTAGAGACTGTCTTTTTTTCCATTGGATATTCTTTCCTGCTTTGTCAAAGATGAGTTGGCCATACTTTTGTGGGTCCAGTTCTAGAGTCTTTATTCTATTCCATTGGTCTATGTGTCTGTTTTTGTGCCAATACCATGCTGTCTTGATGATTACAGCTTTGTAGTAGAGGCTAAAGTCTGGGATTGTGATGCCTCCCGCTTTGGTTTTCTTCTTCAATATTACTTTGGCTATTTGGCATCTTTTGTGGTTCCATACAAATTTTAGGATTGCTTGTTGTAGCTTCGAGAAGAATGCTGGTGTAATTTTGATTGGGATTGCGTTGAGTGTGTAGATTGCTTTGGGTAGTATTGACATTTTAACAATATTTATTCTTCCAATCCATGAGCATGGAATGTTTTTGCATTTGTTTGTATCTTCTTCAATTTCCTTCATAAGCTTTCTATAGTTTTCAGCATACAGATCTTTTACATCTTTGGTTAGGCTTATTCCTAGGTATTTAATGATTCTTGGTGCAATTGTGAATGGATCAGTTCTTTATTTGTCTTTCTGTTGCTTCATTATTAGTATATAAGAATGCAACTGATTTCTTTAAATTAATTTTGTATCCTGTGAATTTGCTGAATTAGTGTATCAGTTCTAGCAGACTTTTAGTGTAGTCTATTGGGGTTTCCATGTATAATATCATGTCATCTGCAAAAAGTGAAAGCTGGACTTCATCTTTGCCAATTTTGATGCCTTTGATTTCCTTTTGTTGTCTGATTGCTGATGCTAGAACTTCCAGCACTATGTTAAACAACAGTGGTGAGAGTGGACATCCCTGTCGTGTTCCTGATCTCAGGGGGGAAGTTCTCAGTTTTTCCCCATTGAGGATGATATTAGCTGTGGGATTTTCATAAATGGCTTTTATGATGTTTAAGTATTTTCCTTCTATCCCAACTTTCTCGAGGGTTTTTATTAAGAAAGGATGCTGAATTTTGTCAAATGCTTTTTCTGCATTGATTGACAGGATCATATGGTTCTTTTCTTTTCTTTTATTAATGTGATGTTTCACATTGATTTGCGACTATTGAACCAGCCCTGCAGCCCAGGAATGAATCCCACTTGATCATGGTGAATAATTCTTTTTATATGCTGTTGAGTTCGATTTGCTAGTGTCTTTTGCAACCATATTCATCAGGGATATTGGCCTGTAGTTCTCTTTTTTTGCTGGGTCTCTGTCTGGTTTGGGAAACAAAGTAATGCTGGCTTCATAGAATGAGTCTGGAAGTTTTCCTTCCCTTTCTATTTTTTGGAACAGCTTGAGAAGGATAAGTATTAGCTCTGTTTTAAATGTCTGGTAGAATTCCCCAGAGAAGCCATCTGGTCTTGGACTCTTATTTGTTGGGAGGTTTTTGATAACTGATTCAGTTTCTTCGCTGGTTATGGGTCTGTTCAAATTTTCTATTTCTTCCTGTTTGAGATTTGGAAGAGTGTGGGTGCTTAGGAATTTGTCCATTTCTTCCAGGTTGTCCAGTTTGTTGGCATATAATTTTTCATAGTATTCCCTGATAATTGCTTGCATTTCTGAGGGATTGGTTGTAATAATTCCATTTTCATTCATGATTTTATCTATTTGGGTCCTCTCCCTTTTCTTTTTGAGAAGCCTGGCTAGAGGTTTATCAATTTTATTTTTTCAAAAACCAATTCTTGATTTCATTCATCTGCTCTACTGTTTTTTTTTAGATTCTATATTGTTTATTTCTGCTCTGATCTTTATTATTTCTCTTCTTCTGCTGGGTTTGGGGTGTCTTTGCTGTTCTGCTTCTAGTTCCTTTAGGTGTGCTGTTAGATTTTGTATTTGGGATTTTTCTTGTTTCTTCAGATAGGCCTGGATTGCAATGTATTTTCCTCTCAGGACTGCCTTCGCTGCATCCCAAAGCGTTTGGATTGTTGTATTTTCATTTTCATTTGTTTCCATATATTTTTTAATTTTTTCTCTAATTGCCTGGTTGACCCAGGCATACTATGGGAGGTTGACCCTCCATGCTTTTGGAGGTTTTCCAGACTTTTTCCTGTGGTTGATTTCAAGTTTCATAGCATTGTGGTCTGAAAGTGTGCATGGTATGATCTCAATTCCTTTATACTTATGAAGGGCTGTCTTGTGACCCAGTATGTGATCTATCTTGGAGAATGTTCCATGTGCACTCGAGAAGAAAGTATATTCTGTTGCTTTGGGATGCAGAGTTCTAAATATATCTGTCAAGTCCATCTGATCCAATGTATCATTCAGGGTCCTTGTTTCTTTATTGATCCTGTGTCTAGATGATCTATCCATTTTTGTAAGTGGATTATTAAAGTCCCCTGCAATTACCACATTCTCATCAATAAGGTTGTTTATGTTTGTGATTAATTGTTTTATATATTTGGGGGCTCCGGTATTTGGCTCATAGACATTTATATTTGTTAGCTCTTCCTGATGGATAGACCCTGTGAATATTATATAATGCCCTTCTTCATCTCTTGTTACAGCCTTTAATTTAAAGTCTAGTTTGCCTGATATACGTATGGCTACTCCAGCTTTCTTTTGACTTCCAGTAGCATGATAGATTGTTCTCCACCCCTCACTTTCAGTCTGAAGGTGTCCTCAGGTCTAAAATGAGTCTCTTGTAGATAGCAAATAGATGGGTCTTGTTTTTTTATCCATTCTTATACCCTGTGTCTTTTGGTTGGAGCATTTAGTCCATTTACATTCAGTGTTATTTGAAAGATAATGGGTTTAGGGTCATTGTGATATCTGTAGGTTTCATGCTTGTAGTGATGTCTCTGGTACTTGTGGTCCTTGCAACGTTTCAGTCACATAGTGCCCCTTAGGATCTCTTGTAGGGCTGGTTTAGTGGTGACAAATTCCTTCAGTTTTTGTTTGGGAAGACCTTTATCTCTCCTTCTATTCTGAATGACAGACTTGCTGGATAAAGGATTCTTGGCTGCATATTTTTTTCTGTTGATCATATTGAAGATTTCCTGCCATTCCTTTCTGGCTTGCTAAATATCAGTAGATAGGTCTGCCACTAGGCTTATGGGTCTCCCTTTATAAGTTAGAGCCTGTTTATCCCTAGCTGCTTTAAGAATTGTCTCTTTATCCTTGTATTTTGCCAGTGTCACTATGATATGTCATGCAGAAGATCGATTCAAGTTATGTCTGAAGGGAGTTCTCTGTGCCTCTTGGATTTCAATGCCTGTTTCCTTCCCCAGATCAAGGAAGTTATCATCTATGATTTGTTCAAGTACACCTTCAGCTTCTTTCTCTGTCTCTTCTTCTGGAATTCCTATGATACGGATATTGTTCCGTTTGATTGCATCACTTAGTTCTCTAAATCTCCCCTCATACTCCTGGATTGTTTAATCTTTGTCTCAGCTTCCTCTTTTTCCGTAATTTTATCTTCTAATTCACCTATTCTCTCTTCTGCCTCTTCAATCCATGATATGGCCGCCTCCATTTTATTTTGTGCCTAATTTATAGCATTTTAAAATTCTTCATGATTATTTTTTAGTCCCTTGATCTCTGTAGCAATACATTCTCTGCTGTCCTCTGTGCTTTTTTCAAGCTCAGTGATTAATTTTATGACTATTATTCTAAATTCTTGTTCCATTTTATTGTTTAAATCGGTTTTGATCAATTCGTTAGGTATTGCTACTTCCTGGAGTTTCTTTTGAGGAGAATTCTTTCGTTTCATCATTTTGGCTAGTCCCTGCGGTGGCTCCAAACTGCAGGGCACTTCCCCTTTGCTCTCCAGAGAAACTCGTGTTGGTGGGCGGGGCTGCAGTCAGACCCGATGTGTGCCCCTAGCCCACTGCTGGGGCCACAGTTGGACTGGTGTCTACCTTATCTTCCCCTTTCCCAGGGGCAGGACTCACTGTGGAGTGCTGTGGCCCCTGTCTGGGCTGTTTGCATACTGCCAGGCACAATTGCGGTGCTGCTTTGATGGGATCTGGCCAAGGGTGTATTAGTGGGGTGGGTCCGCAAGGTGCACAGGGGCAGGAGGGCCAGGCTTAGCTAGCTTTGCCATAGGTGGTCCCCTGCGGGAAGGGCCCTGCAGCACCGGGAGGGAGGCAGGACCATTGGGGGGATGGATCCACAGAAGCACAGTGATGGGTGTTTGCACAGTGCCAGCAAGTTCGGTGAGGGAAACTGGTTCCCTTTGGAATTTCGGCTGGGGGATGGGAGAGGGAAATTATGCTTGCCAGCACCTTTGTTCCCCTGTGGAGCTCTGTCCTTCTGGGGCTCAACAACTCTCCTTCCCAGCATCCTCTCACCCTCCTCGCTCTCCGAGAGCAGAGCTGTTGAGTTCTAACATTCCAGATGTTAAGTCCTGCTTGCTGTCAGAACTCACACAGTCCGGCGCCTCCACTTTTGCAAGCCAGACTTCGGAGGCTCTGCCTTGCCTGGTGGGCTGACCCTCCACCACCCGGCTCCCTCCTGTCAGTCCGTGTAGCATGCACTGCCTCTCTGCACTTCCTACTCTCTTCTGTGTGCCTCTTGTCTACGCTTGGCTCCAGAGAGTCCATTGTGCTAGTCTTCTGGTGGTTTTCTGGATTATTTAGGCTGATGTGGGTGGAATCTAAGTGATCAGCAGGACTAGGTGAGCCAAGCGTCCTCCTACATCGCCATCTTTGGCTATTTGGTGAATAATTCATTTAAGGTACTCTTTGGTTTGATTTGCTAGTATCTTTTTGAGAATTTTTGGATCCGTGTTCATCAGGGATTTTGGCCTGTAATTCTCCTTTTTAGCAGGGTCTTTGGTTTTGGAACCATGGTAATACTGGCCTTATAGTAGAGTTTGAAAGCTTTCCTTCCATTTCTTTTTTTTTTTTTTTTTTTTTTTTTTGGAACAGTTTGAGAAGAATAGGTATTAACTCTTCTTTAAGTGTCTGGTAGAATTCCCCTGGGAAGCCATCTGGCCCAGGACTCTTATTTGTTGGGAGATTTTTGACGACAGATTCAATTTCTTTGCTAGTTATGGGGCTGTCAAATTTTCTATTTCTTCCTCTTAAGATTTGGTAGTGTGTGAGTGTTCAGGAATTGTCCATTTCTTTCATATTGTTCACTTTGTTGGTGTATAATTTTTCATAGTATTCTCTTATAATTTTTTGTATTTCTGTGGTGTTGGTTGTGATCTCTCCTCTTTAATTCATGATTTTATCTATTTTGGGTCCTCTCTTCTTTTTGTTAAGTCTGGCTGGGGGTTTATCAATTTTGTTTATTCTTTCAAAAAAACACCACCTTTTAGTTTCTTTGATCTGTTCTGTTTTTTGTTTGTTTGTTTCTAAATCATTTAGTTCTCTCTGAGTTTTATTATTTCCTTTCCACTGCTTTGGGCTTTATTTGCTTCTCCTTTCCTAGCTCCTTTAGGTGTAAGGTTAGGTTGTGTATTTGGGACCTTTCTTGCTTCTTAAGATGGCCACAATTGCAATGTATTTTCCTCTTAGGACTGCCTTTGCTATATCCCAAAATGTTTGCACTGTATGTCTTCATTTTCATTTGCTTCCGTGTATTTTATTCTTTAATTTCCTGGTTAACCCATTCATTCTTTACTGGGATGTTCTTTAACCTTCATGTATTTGAGGGCTTTCCAAATTTTTTCTTTTGGGTGATTTCAAGTTTCATAGTGTTGTAATCTGAAAACATGCATGATCTTTTTTGTACTTGTTCAGGGCTGGTTTGTGACCCAGTATGTGATCTGTTCTGGAGAATGTTCCATGTGCACTCAAGAAGAATGTGTATTATGGTGCTTTTTAGGGTGAAATGTTCTGAATATATCTGTTAAGTCCATCTGGTCCAATGTGTCATTCAAAGCCATTGTTTCCTTGCTGATTTTCTCCTAACTTCATCTGTCCATTGCTGTGAGTGGAGTATTAAAGTCTGCTCCTATAATGGTATTATTATCGATGAGTTTGTTTATGTTTGTGATTAATTGATGCACATATTTGGGTGCTTCCATGTTAGCATAAATATTTACAATTGTTAGATATTGTTGATGGATAACCCCATTAATTATGGTATAATTCCCTTCTTCATCTCTTGTAACAGTCTTTGTTTTAAAATCTAGTTTGTCTGGTATAAGTATTGCTACTCTGGCTTTCTTTTGACTTCCATTAGCATTATAGATGGCTCTCCATCCCCTCACTTTCACCCTGCATGTGTCCTTAGGTGTAAAATGGGTCTCTTGTAGACAGCACATAGATAGATCTTGTTTTTTTATCCATTCTGCTACCTTGTGTCTTTTCATTGGAGCATTTAGTCCATTTACTTTCAGAGTGATTATTGAAAGATATGAATTTATTATTATTATCTCTATTATCTGTAGATTTGGTGTTTCTGATGGTGTTCTCTGGTCTTTTGTAGTCTTTGCTGCTTTCCACTCACAGGGTCACCCTGAGGATCTCTTGTAGGGCTGGTTTAGTGGTCATTAACTCCTTTAATTTTCATTTGTCTTGGAAAGTCTTTATGTCTCTTTCTGTTCTGAATGACAGACTTGCTGTATAAAGGATTCTTGGCTGCATGTTTTTCCTATTTAGCACATTGAATATTTCCTGCCACTCCCTTCTGGCCTGCTAAGTTTCAGTGGACAGGTCTGCTACTAACCTTATGTGTCTACTCTTGTAGGTTAAGGACCTTTTCTCCCTAGCTGCTTTCAGAATTCTCCCTTTATCTTTGTATTTTGCAAGTTTCACTATCATATGTCATGGTTTTGAGCTGTTTTTGTTGATTTTGAAGGGAGTTCTCTGTGCCTCTTGGACTTGGATGCCTGTTTCCTTTTCCCAGGTTAGAGAAGTTCTCATCTATAACTTGTTCAAATAAACTTTCTGCCCCTTTTTCTCACTCTTCTTCTTCTGGGACCCCTATGATATGGATATTGCTTCATTTCATGGAATCAGTTAGTTCTCTATGCCTCCCATTATGATCTAGTAATTTCCTTTCCCTCTTTTTTCAGTTTCATGATTTTCCATAATTTTAACATCTATTTCATCTATTCTCTCCTCTGTTTCTTCCGTCTTGCTTCACTGTATCTAGCCCATTTTGCATCTCATTTATAGCCTTTTTCAATTCATGCTGACTAGTTTTTAGGTCTTTGATCTTTGCAGCAAGGGTTTCTCTGGGGTCTTCTGTGCTTTTTCAAGGCCAGCTAGTAGTTTTAGGAATGTTGATCTAAATTCTTGTTGATCTAAATTCTCAGATATATTGCCTATATCTATTTTAAGCAAGCCCCTGGCTATGATTTCTTCTTGACCTTTCTTTTGGGGAGAATTCCTCTGTCTTGCAATTTTGACTAAGTTTCTGTCAGTGTTTTGCATGTTCTAAAAGCTTGTTATGTTTCCTGCACCTGAGAGTACCACTATATTAAAAAGGGGTGATACACTGTCCAGGGCCTGGCACTCCTGGCAGTGTTTCTGGTGTATGCTGTGTGCATTCTGCTGTTGCATTTTGGCTTCTCTTTCCCATTGTTCAGTCCTCTACAGAGCTCCTCATTACTTTCAGTGGTGAAGCGTCTGTACCTTTAATTAGGTGTGCTTTGCTTTCTTTGTTGAAGTAACCCTGAAAAAAAAGGAAAAGGGAGAAAACCCTGATGCCCTGTAATGGGAACCATTGTTTTTAGTAATTGTTAGTAGAGTTAAATAGCAAAAATTCGACTGAGTACATTTACCGTATGTTTTCACTCATATGTGGATCTTGAGAAACTTAACAGAAGACCATGGGAGAGGGGAAGGGGAAAAAAAAGTTACAGAGAGGGAGGGAGATAAACCATAAGAGACTGTTAAATACTGAGAACAAACTGAGGGTTGATGGGGAGTGGGGGAGAGGGGAAAGTTGTTGATGGGCATTGAGGATAGCACTTGTTGGGATGAGCACTGGGTGTTGTATGGAAACTAGTTAGACAATCAATTATATTTTTAAAAAAACCAAATTGGCTTTATTCCATGAATCATGAATTGGGCAGTATCCCAATTAGCAAGGGAAAGGAACTCCACCAAGCTGTGGGAAAGGGAAGGTTTTTTTTTTTTTTAAATTGTTTATTTAGTTTTGAGAGAATGAGTGGGGAAGGGGCAGAGAGAGCGGGGGACAGAGTGTCTGAAGAGGGTCTGCACTGACAGCAGAAAGACCGGTGTGGGACTGGAACTCATGAACCATGAGACATGACCTGAGCTGAAGTAGGATGCTCAATCAACTGAGCCACCCAAATGCCCCAAAAAGGGAAGTGTTTAAAGACAGGAGTTGGAAAAAAATTATTGGCAAAGAATGCATTTTTCAGGCAAGGTTACTTTCCTGAGGGGAAAGGAAGGGATTTACTGAGTGCATTATTTCACCAGTGCTGACCAAGTATTCAGTGTCAATTGGTTAAAGGTTACATTGCAGGGGGTGGGGGGGTGGTAACATTACATTACATTAACATTACATTAACAATGTAAAGGTTACATTGCAGGGGGGGAGGGATAGGGTGGTTGGGTGGTGAAACTGAAGTTAGGTTGGATATTAAGTCTTGGTTTACTGATGTGGGGTTTAGTGCAAGTGACTCCGTTTTGGGTCTACTATCTCCTTTTTAGCAATAGGAAGCGTGGTATTGATAAGCTTAATGTATAACAAGACATATTTTCAGTGTCAAATTTTAACTTTCAAATATTATTTAGAATGTCTCCATTAACCTTGTTTGTTTGTTTCTTTCTTTCTAGAAAGCACCAGTGGGGGAGGGAGAGAGAGAATCTTAAGCAGGCTCTACACCCTTGGTGGAGCCTGATGCAGGGCTCGATTTCATGACTATGAGATCATGACCTGAACTGAAATCTAGAGTTGGACTTTAACCAACTCAGCCATCCAGGTGCCCCCACATAGTTTCATTTCTGTCTTTAATTTACTCATTCATCAAACATTTCTACATGTCCTGTTTCCTCTTACCTTTTTTCAGATTGTGGCACCGTTAGAAGCTGGGTTGATCCAAAGACAGACAGATGGCTGAAAATGGCACAAAAGAAAAAATAAAATGGACAACCACCATTATTATTAGCTCATCTCTTAAGGTAAATAGACATTTGGGCCATTGATCTTTAATTTAAAAATTAAAAACCATAGAACAATATTTTAAAAGATCCTTAGCTTGATTATCAAAGTTATGTGGATCAGCAAGCACATAAACTAAATGTATTTTAAAGATAAATTATAAACTTTATTGTATCAATTTTCAACATCTTACATCTCTAAATATTTGAGGGTTGGAAATTTTTTAAAGTTCTTTTTTTTCTTTATAAGCCTGTTCTAATAGAGATGTTAAAGGATTCCAGAAACAGTAACACATATGCACATATATATTATTTAAGGTTTTTAAAGAAATAAACCACAGAAACTGATTTTTTTTAACTTAGTGGCATTAGGAGGAGGCTGTCTCCATAGTTTGGATGGGAGGGGATGGGAAGTTAAATGTCTGAAGGCACTTGGTCAGTCCATAGCTGTTTTTAACTCCTTAGTCAACAGGATTTCTCCATTGCCCTGGTATTTATCTGTGAACACTAGCTGATGTCTAGAGTGAAGGGGCAGGAGATGACTATTCCACAGTAAAGAGGAGAGAGGCAGTATAAGAGTTAAAATAAGATTTTTATCCACTCTGTCCTCTAACTGCTGCCTCAAGCTACACTTTGCCCTATTAGCTTTAGCCATCTAACTCCATAACACATACCAGTTTAGGACAGCCTTAAGTCTCACTGATTTTTTTTCATGCTTCTTTTTGTTAGGTTTCTAGAATTCATGTTTCTCTCTTAATTATATAGCTTTTTTAGACTGATTTTGAGAAAGGAAGCCAGCAATCCATGCTAATGTGTGAAGAGCAACTACTTTATAATTCATTTATTATGTTTAATCATCTTGTTTTTTTCCTATTTGTCCCACCTTTTCTGTTTCTTTTTTCTCTCCTTTCTTGTTAGTTTTTGTATTGATTGGTCAGTCTCTCTCTCTCTCTCTCTACCTCTCCCCCTCCCCCCATCACCATCTCTCTCCCTCTTTTACTAGCTTTGGAAATGATATGCCCTATTTCTACTATTTTAGTGGTTGCCCTAGAAATTTTAACATGTATACTTAGTTCCACAAAATCACAGTGAATAATTACCTTTATCCTCATCTTAAATCACAAAAGAATCTTAGAACACTCTTAGAACAAGATTCTTGTTGTTATCATATTTAGTTTAATTCTGTTTTTTAACTCCACAAAGTCTTATTTTCTAAAGTTAGCATTTGTTTAGATTTACTCATGTCTTTGCTGTTGTTTTTGCTCTCCTTTTTTTCCTTTGGCTCAGACCTCTCTTTTTAAATTACTTTCTTTTTATCTGAAGAATATAATTTAGAATTTACCTGTATGAGGATTTTCTAGAAGTAAAAAACTTACTCTCATTTTTTGTTAATATCAAAATATTTCTGTTTTCCCCTTGATTTTGAAAGATGTTTTAAAAGTCAATTTAAGTATAACTTACATACAATAAAATGCACTCATTTTAAATGTGAAGTTTGATGAGTTTTACAATCAAAATATAGAACATATGCATCACTCTAGAAAGTTCCTTTATGTCCTTTTATAGTAATTTCTTTTCCAGCCCCCTGCCTCAAGTAAACCATTGATCTGATACTTATCACTATAATTGATTTTGCCTATTGTAGAATTTCCTATAGATGGAATGACACAGTTAGTATTCTTTTGTGTCTTGCTTACATGTTGTTACATATTACAATAGTTTATTTCCTTTTATTGTTGAGTAGTAGTTTACTGTATGAGTATACCCCAGTTTATTTATCTATTCACCAGTAGATGGACATTTGGGTTGTTTCCAGTTTTGGGCCATTTTTAAGTAAGCTGCTGTAAACCTCATTATATGTCTGTCTGTTGATCTGTGTTTTCATTTCTCTAGTAAATACATAGTAATGGAATTGCTGGGTCAGATGGGTCAGATGTTTATTTTTATAAGAAACTGGAAAACTTTCTTCAGTTTTACTACAAATGAGCACTGAATCTATTTAACTGCGTGACTAATCTGTGTAACTAAAATAAAAATAATGTGGGAATTATGGTTTTATACTCTCATCAGCAATGTATGAGAATTCCATTTACTCCAAAGTGAAAGATATTTTCACTAAATTTATAGATATTTTGTTTCAGCATATTGAGGAACTCATTTCACTGGATTCTGACTTCCATTGTTATTGTTGATAAGATAGCATCAGTTTGTCACTTCCTTGAAGATTACCTTTCTTCTCTGACTGCTTTTCAGATTTTGGCATTCTGTGGTTTTAAGGTATAGATTTCTTTTTATCTTTTGAGGCTTCATGAATCTTTAAATTGTTGTTATTACCAAGTTCTTATCCATCATCTCCTTTAATATTGCCTCTGTCCTATTTCCTTGCTCCTTCCTCTCTGAACTCCCATTAGATGTTTGTTAGATCTTATCAGAATATTCTCCATGCATTTTGACTTCCCTTTCACTTCTTCTGTCTTTAGGTTGCAATCTAGGTAATTTAATCTGTCCTTTGTTCCATGTCAATATTTTTCTCTATTCCTATTGAACTCACCCATTGAGGGTTTTGTTTTGTTTTGTTTGACTTTTTTCAGCTTATGAAATACACATAGAGAAAGGTAGAAAAGGACATAAAAGTATATATGAACGATTTAATGGAGTTATTATAAAGAGAATACCATGTAGCCAATCAGGTCAATAAGTAGAACATTATTCATTTCCTTTTCTCCTCAAGACTTTTATTAATTATATCAATCAAACACCAATTATATTAGGTGTTTATAACTTATTAGTTATATCAAATGTGCATAGCACTTATACTTTTTCTATAACCATAATTCCCGCATTTATTTTCATGTTGGTTACACAGTTAAATAGATTCAGTGTGTACTTGTAGTTTTCATGTAAAAGATATGTCTTTCCACTACTGGATTTTGTTAATGATTCATGAGACAAGCATTAGACACAGCTGAAATGTTCTTTCTCTAGAGGAGCCAAAATTGTCAGACATGGCTTTCAAAAATGTCCCTCAAAGTAGAAGTCTGTTCTTTTTTCATGTGTTTTGTTGGGAGTTACACATGTTTCCCACTTTCAACAAAGGAAAGTTTGCTATTGTTTCTCATTCTCCTTTGGTTTTTGTGTACTTTTCAAAGAAAGTAGGAGATACCACCATTTTTATTCTAGTATTTTCTATATTTTTATATTTTAAATGCTGAGTCTTCATTTACCTTACACATAAATCTTTTTGTTTTTTGCTAGTTTTTGCTTTAGAAAAATTCTTTGAAATAGAATAGTTGCATTAAAGAAAGAGACATGCACCATTTGAAGACTTTTGATATGTGTTGTCAAATTACCCTACAGGATGTTTTTATACACAGTGGCATCAGCAGTATATAGGAAGCTCAACTTATCCTCACCTATGACAGTTCCACATGTTATTTAAGAAAATCTTTGCTAGTTTGGTATTTTATATTTTATATTTCTTTGATTACAAAGGAGATTAAACATTTTTTCAGACACATTTTTATCTCTTCTGTAATTTTATCTTTCCTTTTTTTCTATTGGCATAAATAATAAATTTTTATTCTTTAAAATATTAAAAAATATAAAATTGTGTTATACTATTAAGATTTTTCTTAAGGTTTTTTTTTGCCTTTCAATTTTATTTGGTATTTGTGAAATCATAAGTTGCATATTTTTATTTCTACTCTGTCTTTAGGAATTAAGGCAGCTGTTTTTATTATACAGTCAAATTTTAACAGCTTCTTCCCTGAGATTTCTTAAATTGCTCTTATAAAATTTTTATATATCAGCCTTAAATATGTGTTATACATCTATACATATGCTCATATACAGATAATCATTATATAGTTTTGAATCTGATTCTGTTGTTTTCTCTTCAGTTGATGTATATATTAAATATTGAATCATTACCACACTTTTAAATTCATTGTAGTTGGGTGATATACCTTAAACTTAATAAGGCATGTTCCTTCCATACTGTTCATATGTTTTTAGAACATATTTTTTCTTCTTGATCAGGGAATCATAAAACTATGGTGTATGCCCTGGCCTACAGCATGTTATTGCCAAGCCAATGAGTTAAGCAGGGTTTTTACATTTTTAAAGGCTTATAAAAAAGAGAGAGAAAGAGAGAAGGAAGGAAGGAGACAGGAAGGAAGGAAAAGAAGAAGGAAAGAAGGAAGGAGGGAAAGAAGATGGGAAGGAAGGAGGGACAGTGAGAGAAAGAGAGGGAGACAGGGAAGAAGAAAGGAAGAAAAGAAAAAAAATGTGACAGAGATCATATGCAGCCTCACAAGCCTATAATATTTATTATCTGGCCTTCTGCTGAAATAGTTTGCCGAACTTTATTCTAGATGAACTTCAAAATCACTTTAAGTTAAAAAAATTTTCCATTCATTACACTTTTGATTTGAATTGAACTAATTTATTAAATGAGGGAAAAATTTATTCTTCCCATCCTTTGAACACATGAGATATATCGTTTTTTTTCAAGTCTTTATTTTCTCAGATAATTAAAAAAATTTTTCTTCATATTCTGTTCCTTTTTTTTCTTTTTAATATATGAAATTTACTGTCAAATTGGTTTCCATACAACACCCAGTGCTCATCCCAAAAGGTGCCCTCCTCAATACCCATCACCCACCCTACCCTCCCTCCCACCCCCCATCAACCCTCAGTTTGTTCTCAGTTTTTAACAGTCTCTTATGCTTTGGCTCTCTCCCACTCTAACCTCTTTTTTTTTTTTTTCCTTCCCCTCCCCCATGGGTTTCTGTTACGTTTCTCAGGATCCACATAAGAGTGAAACCATATGATATCTGTCTTTCTCTGTATGGCTTATTTTACTTAGCATCACACTCTCCAGTTCCATCCACGTTGCTACAAAAGGCCATATTTCATTCTTTCTCATTGTCACGTAGTATTCCATTGTGTATATAAACCACAGTTTCTTTATGCATTCATCAGTGGATGGACATTTAGGCTCTTTCCATAATTTGGCTATTGTTGAGAGTGCTGCTATAAACATTGGGGTACAAGTGCCCCTATGCATCAGTACTCCTGTATCCCTTGGATAAATTCCTAGCAGTGCTGTTGCTGGGTCATAGGGTAGGTCTATTTTTAATTTTCTGAGGAACCTTCACACTGCTTTCCAGAGCGGCTGCACCAATTTGCATTCCCACCAACAGTGCAAGAGGGTTCCCGTTTCTCCACATCCTCTCCAGCATCTATAGTCTCCTGATTTGTTCATTTTGGCCACTCTGACTGGCGTGAGGTGATATCTGAGTGTGGTTTTGATTTGTATTTCCCTGATAAGGAGCGACGTTGAACATCTTTTCATGTGCCTGTTGGCCATCCAGATGTCTTCTTTAGAGAAGTGTCTATTCATGTTTTCTGCCCATTTCTTCACTGGGTTATTTGTTTTTCGGGTGTGGAGTTTGGTGAGCTCTTTATAGATTTTGGATACTAGCCCTTTGTCCGATATGTCATTTGCAAATATCTTTTCCCATTCCGTTGGTTGCCTTCTAGTTCTGTTGGTTGTTTCCTTTGCTGTGCAGAAGCTTTTTATCTTCATAAGGTCCCAGTAATTCACTTTTGCTTTTAATTCCCTTGCCTTTGGGGATGTGTCGAGTAAGAGATTGCTACGGCTGAGGTCAGAGAGGTCTTTTCCTGCTTTCTCCTCTAAGGTTTTGATGGTTTCCTGTCTCACATTCAGGTCCTTTATCCATTTTGAGTTTATTTTTGTGAATGGTGTGAGAAAGTGGTCTAGTTTCAACCTTCTGCATGTTGCTGTCCAGTTCTCCCAGCACCATTTGTTAAAGAGACTGTCTTTTTTCCATTGGATGTTCTTTCCTGCTTTGTCAAAGATGAGTTGGCCATACATTTGTGGGTCTAGTTCTGGGGTTTCTATTCTATTCCATTGGTCTATGTGTCTGTTTTTATGCCAATACCATGCTGTCTTGATGATTACAGCTTTGTAGTAGAGGCTAAAGTCTGGGATTGTGATGCCTCCTGCTTTGGCCTTCTTCTTCAAAATTGCTTTGGCTATTCGGGGCCTTTTGTGGTTCCATATGAATTTTAGGATTGCTTGTTCTAGTTTTGAGAAGAATGCTGGTGCAATTTTGATTGGGATTGCACTGAATGTGTAGATAGCTTTGGGTAGTATTGACATTTTGACAATATTTATTCTTCCAATCCATGAGCAGGGAATGTCTTTCCATTTCTTTATCTCTTCTTCAATTACCTTCATAAGCTTTCTATAGTTTTCAGCATACAGATCTTTTACATCTTTGGTTAGATTTATTCCTAAGTATTTTATGCTTCTTGGTGCAATTGTGAATGGGATCAGTTTCTTTATTTGTCTTTCTGTTGCTTCATTGTTAGTGTATAAGAATGCAACTGATTTCTGTACATTGATTTTGTATCCTGCAACTTTGCTGAATTCATGTATCAGTTCTAGCAGACTTTTGGTGGTGTCTATCGGATTTTCCATGTATAATATCATGTCATCTGCAAAAAGTGAAAGCTTGACTTCATCTTTGCCAATTTTGATGCCTTTGATTTCCTTTTGTTGTCTGATTGCTGAAGCTAGAACTTCCAGCACTATGTTAAACAACAGCGGTGAGAGTGGGCATCCCTGTGGTGTTCCTGATCTCAGGGAAAAAGCTCTTATTTTTTCCCCATTGAGGATGATGTTAGCTGTGGGCTTTTCATAAATGGCTTTTATGATCTTTAAGTATGTTTCTTCTATCCCGACTTTCTCAAGGGTTTTTATTAAGAAAGGGTGCTGGATTTTGTCAAAGGCCTTTTCTGCATCGATTGACAGGATCATATGGTTCTTCTCTTTTTTTTTATTAATGTGATGTATCACGTTGATTGATTTGCGAATGTTGAACCAGCCCTGCATCCCAGGAATGAATCCCACTTGATCATGGTGAATGATTCTTTTTATATGCCGTTGAATTCGATTTGCTAGTATCTTGTTGAGAATTTTTGCATCCATATTCATCAGGGATATTGGCCTGTAGTTCTCTTTTTTTACTGGGTCTCTGTCTGGTTTAGGAACCAAAGTAATACTGGCTTCATAGAATGAGTCTGGAAGTTTTCCTTCCCTTTCTATTTCTTGGAATAGCTTGAGAAGGATAGGTATTATCTCTGCTTTAAACGTCTGGTAGAACTCCCCTGGGAAGCCATCTGGTCCTGGACTCTTATTTGTTGGGAGATTTTTGATAACCAATTCAATTTCTTCGCTGGTGCTGGTTATGAGTCTGTTCAAGCTTTCTATTTCCTCCTGATTGAGTTTTGGAAGAGTGTGGGTGTTTAGGAATTTGTCCATTTCTTCCAGGTTGTCCAATTTGTTGGCATATAATTTTTCATAGTATTCCCTGATAATTGTCTGTATCTCTGAGGGATTGGTTGTAATAATTCCATTTTCATTCATGATTTTATCTATTTGGGTCATCTCCCTTTTCTTTTTGAGAAGCCTGGCTAGAGGTTTGTCAATTTTGTTTATTTTTTCAAAAAACCAACTCTTGGTTTCGTTGATCTGCTCTACAGTTTTTTTAGATTCTATATTGTTTATTTCTGCTCTGATCTTTATTATTTCTCTTCTTCTGCTGGGTTTAGTCTGCCTTTGCTGTTCTGCTTCTGTTTCCTTTAGGTGTGCTGTTAGATTTTGTATTTGGGATTTTTTTTGTTTCTTGAGATAGGCCTGGATTGCAATGTATTTTCCTCTCAGGACTGCCTTCGCTGCATCCCAAAGTGTTTGGATTGTTGTGTTTTCATTTTCGTTTGTTTCCATATATTTTTTAATTTCTTCTCTAATTGCCTGGTTGACCCACTCATTCGTTAGTAGGGTGTTCTTTAACCTCCATGCTTTTGGAGGTTTTCCAGACTTTTTCCTGTGGTTGATTTCAAGCTTCATAGCATTGTGGTCTGAAAGTATGCATGGTATAATTTCAATTCTTGTAAACTTATGAAGGGCTGTTTTGTGACCCAGTATATGATCTATCTTGGAGAATGTTCCATGTGCACTCGAGAAGAAAGTATATTCTGTTGCTTTGGGATGCAGAGTTCTAAATATATCTGTCAAGTCCATCTGATCCAGTGTATCATTCAGGGCCCTTGTTTCTTTATTGACTGTGTGTCTAGATGATCTATCCATTTCTGTAAGTGGGGTGTGAAAGTCCCCTGCAATTACCACATTCTTTTCAATAAGGTTGCTTATATTTATGAGTAATTGTTTTATATATTTGGGGGCTCCGGTATTTGGCGCATAGACATTTATAATTGTTAGCTCTTCCTGATGGATAGACCCTGTAATTATTATATAATGGCCTTCTTCATCTCTTGTTACAGCCTTTAATTTAAAGTCTAGTTTGTCTGATATAAGTATGGCCACTCCAGCTTTCTTTTGGCTTCCAGTAGCATGATAAATAGTTCTCCATCCCCTCACTCTCAATCTAAAGGTGTCCTCAGATCTAAAATGAGTCTCTTGTAGACAGCAAATAGATGGATCTTGTTTTTTTATCCATTCTGATACCCTATGTCTTTTGGTTGGCGCATTTAATCCATTTACATTCAGTGTTATTATAGAAAGATATGGGTTTAGAGTCATTGTGATGTCTGTATGTTTTATGCTTGTAGTGATGTCTCTGGTACTTTGTCTCACAGGGTCCCCCTTAGGATCTCTTGTAGGGCTGGTTTAGTGGTGACAAATTCCTTCAGTTTTTGTTTGTTTGGGAAGACCTTTATCTCTCCTTCTATTCTAAATGACAGACTTGCTGGATAAAGGATTCTCGGCTGCATATTTTTTCTGTTTAGCACACTGAAGATATCGTGCCAATCCTTTCTGGCCTGCCGAGTTTCAAAAGAGAGATCAGTCACGAGTCTTATAGGTCTCCCTTTATATGTGAGGGCACGTTTATCCCTTGCTGCTTTCAGAATTCTCTCTTTATCCTTGTATTTTGCCAGTTTGACTATGATATGTCGTGCAGAAGATCGATTCAAGTTACGTCTGAAGGGAGTTCTCTGTGCCTCTTGGATTTCAATGCCTTTTTCCTTCCCCAGTTCAGGGAAGTTCTCAGCTATAATTTCTTCAAGTACCCCTTCAGCACCTTTCCCTCTCTCTTCCTCCTCTGGGATACCAATTATGCGTATATTATTTCTTTTTAGTGTATCACTTAGTTCTCTAATTTTTCCCTCATACTCCTGGATTTTTTTCTCTCTCTTTCTCTCAGCTTCCTCTTTTTCCATAACTTTATCTTCTAGTTCACCTATTCTCTCCTCTGCCTCTTCAATCCGAGCTGTCGTCGTTTCCATTTTGTTTTGCATTTCGTTTAAAGCGCTTTTCAGCTCCTCGTGACTGTTCCTTAGTCCCTTGATCTCTGTGGCAAGAGATTCTCTGCTGTCCTGTATACTGTTTTCAAGCCCAGCGATTAATTTTATGACTATTATTCTAAATTCACTTTCTGTTATATTATTTAAATCTTTTTGATCAGTTCATTAGCTGTTGTTATTTCCTGGAGATTCTTCTGATGGGAATTCTTCCGTTTGGTCATTTTGGATAGTCCCTGGAGTGGTGAGGACCTGCAGGGCACTTCCCCTGTGCTGTGGTGTAGGGGGTTTCCTTTTTCATTCTTTTTTTTTTATTCCTTTTGTCTATGTCTATGTAGTTATATAGCATGGAAATTTTAAGGTAAAAGGTGCTTTACTATTAAATTTTCTGTGCTGTTAATTTTTTTATGCAATGTAGAAAAATAGTGGTTTTGCTTAGTTAAGTTTTGCACTATGTTATGAGTCTATTTCATAAATTATATATTTTTTCAAAAATTTACTAAATTATAGAGATAAATTTATTAAGTTGAAATTTATGAAATTGCCATTTCTGTAATTAAAATTTTCATATTGGCATTCGTTTAATTTTCTCATTAACTGTATCAGTTATTGAGTACCCTTTCTCATTTCTGTTTTTATTTATGGTTCCTTTCTAATGAGTGGATTTGGTAGACAGAATGTTAATTTTATAGAATATTGATAGGTGTTATATTTGTAGAAAGAAGTATTGGATTGTATTTGGAATTCTTGTATAAACAAATTTATACAATTTTTTTATTGCACTGTCTTAACAGCTGTTCATATGCTCAGATGCATTATAAATCCTCAAAAGGAGATAAAATAATATTCAGTGTTTCTAAGTATTAATTGAATAAGGAATACATTTTAATATCTCATGGGACTAATATTTCATAAAATATGCTTTGGAAAATCTGGTTTTAGCTCCTAGTTATTTGAAAAATTAACTGTTGAATTTCGCTATTTTTTTTTCTAATTCAGTACTTTTTATTTTTATTTTTATTATTTTCTTTTATTATTTTTATTATCATTCTTTTAGTTGGCACCCCAGATAGCATATGAATTTTTTAAGTTTATTATTATTTTTTATTGAAGTATAGTTGACACAGTGTTACCATATTTTCCAGGTGTATAGCATAGTGATTTGACAAATCTTGTACATTCTTCCATACTCACTAGAGGTGTAGCTACTAATAGAATATGATTAAAATTCATTAACATGGCATACATGCGTACTTAGGTTATGCACGCATTTATTCCTAACACCATCTTCAAGTTAACTGACTTGTGTATACCTTACATACTTATCATCTAAGGATCCTACTTTTGGTTCTGAATGCCTTTGCCTGTTACTTTTTCTGTCTGTGCTTTTCTCACATTTATCTTCTTCCTTCACTTGTCTGCTTAATAAACTCCTTTCTACTTTAAAGGTTTAACTCATATTTTATGAAGCTTTTCTGACTCACATCTGTTACATCCTTTTATAGTTTCTGGTTCTTAGCCAAAATTCTCAGTCTTGTCTTTCATCTCCTTAAACATAGTAAACATTGCTATTTTAAGGTATGGATCTGATATAACTTCACTTTATGTATCCCCTGTGAGTCTACTTCTATTGCCTATTGTTTCTTATAGTTCTCTTCCAAGTATTTCATCTCTTTGTATGTCTGATTATTTTTGTGTGTTGGAATTTGTATTTGAAAAATTGTAGAAATAATTTGAGGCCTAGAATAGTGTTCTATTCCTCTAAGAAGCTTTAATTTTACAAGAGAATTAAACCCCTAAAACCTAAGCAGGGTTGCTACATACATTACAGGACATGCAGTTACAATATTTGGGTTTTAGGTAAGCAATTAATTTAGTATAAGTACATCCCAAATATTGCATGGGACATACTTATACTAAAAATTATG
Organism: Panthera pardus; assembly: GCF_024362965.1. Classification (NCBI taxonomy): domain Eukaryota; kingdom Metazoa; phylum Chordata; class Mammalia; order Carnivora; family Felidae; genus Panthera; species Panthera pardus. Next base: position 28,800,223 of record NW_026526666.1, on the reverse strand, counting down.
TTGTTTATCTGAAATTCAAATTCAACTGGGTGTTCTTTATTTTTATTTGCAAAATCTGTCAGTCCAAGCCCTAAAGCATCTATTGTATGTAATAAATGAATTACATCTAGAATGGTACTAGTTATGTGAGAATTGAAAGAATAGTCACTCAGATAATTTTCTTTGTAGTTCGAAAGAGGAAACCTGATTGAGAAAGGTTGCTCTAGGGAGTGGTTCTGCAAGATGGTTGTGAATACTAGTAATACAGTATCACCTAAAGACAATTTCTGGGATTGAAATAGTTTGAAGCTAGGCTATAGTCCCTGTGAGAGCTGTTCTACTTTTATCAGAAGCTGTGTTTAGCCTGTCAGCTCTTTTGGAATTGGCAGATGCCCTCAGGGAAAAGGTGGCCTAAATGCTGGTCTCATATCTTTGAATTTCTGTATGGATTTGGCCTTATAATTGTTCACTATCCTGCTAGCTCTCTGATGTATTCAAGAAGATTTTTTTAAATTGTCCAGCTTTTCTAGTTGCTTCAGCAGGAGGTTTGGCTTAAATTGCTTAGTCTGCCATTGCTGGAATCAATGTATAGTTTTAAAACGGCAGAAATAAACTCATGGGAAGAGCCATAGTTGAACTCTGTGTCAGGATCTGTTTGGCACAAAATACTCTCTTTGGGACAGAAAGGAAGCATATATTTTGTACATAATTCCAGCCTGTGTACTTAAAATATACATGTTATAAAGCAAAATATAAAATTAATATACCTAAGGGATTTTTATCTACTTGGAGAATAATCAGCTTGAGCTGTAACCAATCAGGAAACCCTATTAACCACTTACATTTTAGTGGCTTGGATAAAATTATCTAAGTAATTACTTGTATAGAATAGAAAATGAGATGGTTTTTGAAACGGCATTCAAACAGAAGTCCTGTTGCTGTGTTCATACGTGTTTTCTGACTCATCTAAGGCTTGAAGCATCTTAAAATTATAATAAAAGTAACTGTACTATACACAAATAAATTGGAGAATTGGTTGTCTCCTTGTGGTATTTTGTACATCTGGCACTTCATGGTTCTTTGAACCATCTAAGAAACTCACCACAACCCACCTTCCAATTTATATTAATGTATGTCAGGATCCATCTCCAAGTTGTGTTTTTACAAGAACTTTGCATTTGCTCTGCTTCTTATAGTTTAGTTCTTTAATACTGTCCTTTGTTTCTGTCTCTAAATAACATAACTAGTACACAATTCATTTCCAAACACAGTGTGTTTCAGAACAAAATATTTTTGTTTTTACAAAAGTGTTTTCACCATAGAGAGCACATTTACTGTCTCCTTTGATGATCAGATATATAAGTGGTATAGTTATAAAAGAAGCTATTAAATTAATTTTTTCATTAGCTTTAACAAAAAATCATTGTAAGCATGTCTTAAGTTTATGTTTCTGAAAAAAATTTTTTTTAGAGTTGTGAAGTTGCAACTGCCCTAGATCGAAGCCACAAGACTCGGTATTCAGATTCAGTGGAAAATGGATCAATTATCTTTTCTCTTTCTGGTACAGTATATTTGCTGTCTTAAGTTTCTTATAAAATATAGGAGTATAAATTCTAATAGTGGTAGTTCAATAACCAGGTAATAAGCTTAAGGTACTATCTTTTCAGAGAGGTAAATGTATAAAACTATTACTGCTGCAAAAGTAGTGCGTGTGGCCGATTACAACATGCATTTCTTTTTAGATTACAATTGTTGAACTAAAGCCAAACCAGTGGAGTGTGGTAGAAGATATTAAAAACTACTTGTTTTGGAACTAAGATGAAAATAGAACAAAGCCACCTCTCCAACAGTCAGTACTTAAAATGTTACCAGTATTAATGAAGAGGCCAACGTCACATTGGTCAAAAGCCATATACAAAAACAATATAGGAGAATGTTTTTTCATGATTTTGTACATGATTTTGATGAATATAACATAAACAAATACTAAAAGAAAAGAACCAAATGGAGACAAATAGAAGTTCCGCAAATCATAAAACTGTACAACGGTCATGGGCAAAATAGAGGAAGGAATTAGATTAGGAGATGAGAAGCCTGGGACGATGGAGAGGGGGCAGCACAAAGCATAGTTTTGTGATAGGGAAATGACTGAAGTGATAAAAGAGGTGGAGGTAAAGGATTTTATCAGGAGGGTTGCAGACAGACTGATACTTTAGCAGAGGTTTTGGAAGACAGGCAGCTTTCAAAAGCTACTAGAGGGGCGCCTGGGTGGCTCGGTCGGTTGAGCGTCCGACTTCAGCTCAGGTCACCATCTCACGGTCCGTGAGTTCGAGCCCCGCGTCAGGCTCTGGGCTGATGGCTCAGAGCCTGGAGCCTGCTTCCGATTCTGTGTCTCCCTCTCTCTCTGCCCCTCCCCCGTTCATGCTTTGTCTCTCTGTCTCAAAAATAAGTAAACATTAAAAAAATTAAAAAAAAAAAAGCTACTAGATGGGGGGGGTGGGAGGGAGGGGAGGGTGGGTATTGAGGAGGGCACCTTTTGGGATGAGCACTGGGTGTTGTATGGAAACCAATTTGACAATAAATTTCATATATTGGAAAAAAAAAAGCAGAAATGGTCAGACTGGATGAGGACTATTCTCAATGAGATGCATTCTAAATATAAAAGTAGAATAATCTGTACTTGACATTCTCATAGATCGTTGGCACACTATATTAGGTAACTTAAGCCTTAAATCAGTCTGCAAATATTTACATACAAAAAAATATGGAGACTGAGATAGTTGGACTAAAGTTTGTTGTAATCATAAGAGTGCAGTCCTAAATCTTGAAGAAATAAAAGTGAAAATCTGAAAGGTAATTAAAAAAAAAAAAAAAAAAAAGCTACTAGAAATAAAACTCCAGGCTGAAAGTGGTCCAACTTCAAACTCATCCTTCCTGGTTGAATAAAGAGCCCACACTAGGGAGAAGTGAAATGTTCTTGAATACCTCCTATGTGCCTTGGCCACTTTATATACTGTATCTTATTGAATCCTCTCAACAAACCCATGAACAATTATTATTGCCATCTTACAGATGGGGGAACTTAGGTTCAAAGAGGTTTATATAAATTGCCCAACTTCACTCAATTAGTATATAATCACTTTCCTCAGATTGTCTCCTCCTCATCATTTAAAGTGCTATAATTAGATCAAATTTCCTTTCAGGACTATTCTTACAGGCCTGATACTTTTTCAAAAATCCTAGGTAACTGCTTATCGAGTATATTAATGTATGTAATAGTTAATATTCTCTACAAAGGTTTCTTCAAGAAACAATTGAAGGCTTATCTTCCTTTGATTTTCAGCTTTAAAAAAAATCATTATAACACACAAAAAAACTTTTCACTAAAATTAGGCATTACTATGTATACAGTGCCATCATCAGAAAATGATGACCAAATACATTTTTCCTCTTATTTAGAATAAGCCATCCTTTTATATAGAGCACTTCAAAGAATTACCAAAATCATTTTGTAGTTTAAGAATTTTGTTATAGTAACTTCTGTTCCTTATGGGTTTAGGTCCTGTACACTTAACCAGCTATATGAATTTTTGTTGATTTTGTGGAGTTTACAAAATATTTTATTATTATGACAAAGTGATGTTTTATATTTTGTTCACCTTTCCTAGGAGTTGCATTTTTATTGATGGATGCTAAAGAATGCTTTACATCAGCTGAAGAAATATTTCTAGCCAAAATTGAGAAGTTTACTAATATTCACCAAAATAGCTTTTTGGTTCTGTCTGCTGCCTTCCATGGGCCTGAGGAATGGAAACTGATGTTCAGGATTCAGCAGAGGTATGGATGAATAGTACTATAGACTTTTCTTAAATTACAATATGCTCACTTTCGTTCTTAATCCTTTTAAACAGGTGAATTGTGTTTTGCCAAAAAATAAATGTTATAATATTAACTTGTCACAGTTAACAAAATGCAGGCCTAATGGGTATTCCAAGAATGAGGGTAACAAGTTTCAGAGTTCATGCTGATTTCTGAGATTCTCCTGCAAGACCAAAACAAAAGTGAACGTTTCAGTCTGTTCAATCCTGGCTATAAAGTTTATCATATCCTCTGTGGAATAGGGCAGGGCATAAATAAATGACAAGAGCTTTCTCTCTCCTTTCTGTTTACTTAACAGATGTCTATATAAGTTATATAATGTATTTAACTTATGAATTATTTTTCAGATTCCTGGGTAGTAACTTACGGATACTTCCAGTACACAACACAGTAGATGTTATTAATCTTATGTGCACTATAGCTAAGGTGAGTCACCTGAGGAAAATGACACATACATAAAAACTCATAGATTTTAAGGTTCTTGACTTCAAAATGCACACTCTCTTGAGCAGGATTGACAAATACTGTTTCTGTTCCCCTCAGAGAAGTTGCTCTTTCAGCATGCAACTCTTGGAAGCCTGAACTCAGCCTCTCAAGTCTTCTCAATTTACTTCTGGTAGTCATTACCACAATGACTAACTTTAGGCCAAAAGAGCATTTGGCATATATACATTGTGTTGGTCCTACTGGTTACTTAAATCTTCCTTTAAGTTCTAAAATATAATTATTGATCAGGTTGTAGTCAAGAACTGTCAAAGTGCATTCTTTTTTAAAGTTTACTTATTTATTTTGAGAGCACGTGTGCGCATGAGCAGGGGAGGGGCAGAGAGACAGAGAGAGAGAGAGAGGGAGAGAGAATCCCAAGGAGGGTCCACACTGTCAGCTCAGAGCCCCAGGGAGATCATGACCTGAGCTGAAATCAAGAGTTGGACACTTAACCAACTGAGCCACGCAGGTGCCTCAAAGTACAAACATTTTATTTTATAGAATGATCTTCACTTCACAAGTTACCATTTTCTTTTCATGCTTGTCCTCTGTGAAGTGTGCCCTAGGCAGAGTTAGGTGTTTCTTACTCTTATACTTGGAACAGATCTTCATTAAAGCAATTCTTAAAGTATGCTTTTGACTTGTTTGAAATTCCTTAAAGACAGAGCTCAGGTATTTTTCTTTTACTGACTTAACTCACACATAGTATTTAGCACAGAAGGTGATTTGATATTTGTTGAATAAGTGAAAGTTTATATTTTTATATGACCCTGTAAAAATAATTTATTTCTGTAAATAATGTTGCATGTTTATAACTTCTTACAGATGGCCTCCAAACCATACATAGATAACATCTGCTATAGAATGGTAACAACTGAGGCTTACATCATTGAGCAAAGTCCTGTTTGGAAAACACTTCAAAAGTTAAAACTGAGTAGTGATTCATTTAACCCAAACTAGAGTATCAATTACAAATGTCCTTTTGGGAGAATATTAAAATAATTAGACCACTTAAATTATAATGTTAAAATATATATTTACTTTAAAGATTTTTAAAATTTTTAAATAAAATGGATATGACCAAAAATGATTTTATTTTCAGTTTTGTTGAGTAATTCCTTTAATAATGTTTAGAAAACACTGGTACATACATATATTTAAAAAGTCAGATGCAGTTTTTTAATGATACAAATTAAGTTGGATGGATAAGTATTTACTACAAAATAAAAACACAGCATTTTTTAACTAGCCCCTTAGACTAAAAGGAAAGTCACATACACTTTTTAGCTTTTCCACAAAGGCTGCCAGTATTTTCTAAAATTAATCTTTGCAGATGCTTTCATGTTGTAACTACTGCTAGAGAGGTGGTGATGGAACTCTGCCCCCTAAGACTCCTCCTGAGGCAAGGAAAGGAAGGGAAATTAAGAGAAGCAGCCAACTGGCCCAACTGAAAACTTCTGTGTACACTTTTAGAGTGGTGTGATATCTTATTTGACACTAGGAGTTCTATTTTTTTTTTTTTATGTTTATTTATTTTTGAGAGAGAGAGACAGAGTGTGAGCTGGGGAAAGGGCAGAGATAGAGAGACACAGAATCCAAAGCAAGCTCCAGGCTCTGAGCTGTCAGCACAGAGCCCGACGCAGGGCTTGAACTCACAAGCTGTGAGATCATGACCTGAGCCGAAGTCAGACACTTAACCGACTGAGCCACCCAGGTGCCCCAACACTAGGAGTTCTAAAATGTGTCATAGCATCTAACTGGAACATAAAGTGTATCAATGTATTTATAAACTCACTACAACTGTATGAATGCATAAAGGCAATTCAACTACATTTTATGAAATTATAACATAAAATTATTAGTTTGTACTGGATTTTCAGTAGTAGGATTTAGAATACATATATGGGCATCATTACCATCTAGATAGATTATCTTTTTAAAACCAAAGAATACTACTGATCCATAATGTGTCATCACAGAAACCAATAACTGAGAAAGGTTACATTTATTTTTCTAGTATTTTACAGAAAAGTTTTTATAAAGATATTAAATAATCATAATGGAAAATACAGTATTTTACTTGTTTTTATTTTGGGAAATGGAGGTTCATTTTATCCCAATATTTTCTTCAGGGGTAGACTTTGTTTTTATTTCAATGAGTTCTTCTACTCGAGCCAGAACACTTTCAATCAAATCAAATGTGAAAAGAGCTGAATGTAGAACCTGCAATGCCAAGGAAAGTTAGTGTTATATTAATGTTGCTGTTAAAGCAAAAAAAGAAAGTAGAAAGTCCTCAGCTGGATGTAGCTTAGGAAAATTTCAGATATACCTTAAGCTGCATTTCAGGTGGCATATTAGGGATCTCTTCTCCGCCTACAGTTACAGAACAAAGATCTTTAGATTTCTGGACATCTGTTAAGGGAAGAAAAAAATTTAACCATTAAAAATCTCTCAGATTTCAATAATCAATTTATAACCTACTTTCATTATTATATATCTGTTACACTGAAAAGAAATTTCTAGTAATGCCTTTAAGAAATATCCCCACAGATATATAGAAAAGAGAAGATCATTATAGAATTGCCGACTTTAAAAAGTAATTCTGAATCTGAGATTCTTTTTTGTAATTTATAAAGATTTACTTGAGAGTGAGGTTGGCGGTGAGGACAGGTGGGGGGATGGACAGAGCCATACCAAAGTTAGTGAAATATACAAACAGAAATACTTGTAATACAGTTAGATTCTTAATCAGAATTTGATCTTAATCTGGTTTTAAACCAGAATATACTTCAATTTGTTTTAAATCTTTGTTAACCCAATTTCAATTTCAACTGGCTTTACAGATATGTTAAAAATCATTTTAATTATAAATGAAATGACTTAACTGTCATGGTTCCTTGTTTGTTATAAAATAAACAACTATGATATTAGAGAGTTCTTTATTTTGAATATACATAACAGTTCTAAAATTTGACTAATTTTTAGACCTAACTAAAAATGAAATACACATTACCAACCTTGGCTATTTTCTTGGCTATTTTTAATTTCTGCTTCATAATGTGCTTTTGACATATTAAGTCCTGTATGGAGTGGCTTTAAGAAATTATTCTCAATCTTTCCAAATTCTGTCCATAATCCAGTCTGTTCAGAAGAATTAATGAAAGAATTAGTTATTTGGTTCAACATTTTTTGATTGCCCACTATTATTAAACACATGTTAAGAGCTCCAGAAACAAAAATAAAATCTGATCCTTGCCTTCCAAGATAGTTTACTATTTAATAACACATTCATGCATACATTTAGTTATTTTATGTGAATACCAATCAAAATAAAATACCAATCAAAACAAAAATGTACTTTGGATACTACACTCATTCCTACACCATCTGGACAGCTCCTAACTTTGAGATGTGTAACATACAAGTTTTATCCGTGAGAAAATTATTTGAGAATAATCCATATGATGAGACACTTCTTTTCCTGTAAAAACCATCCCTACAATGACTACCTTATATATTCCTTCAACTCATGATCTTTCAATTGATAGCCTTGTCACAGATCTAGTTCTAAAGGATTCTTTCCCTTCTCTATTAATGGAAACATTTCTAACACAAAGCTGTTAATGAACTTTCTGGTGATCCATGTAGATAGAAATTTTACCTGCCTAGGACAGCTTAGGGTTATTCTGTCATCCATATTAGAAGTTTTTATTCCAAGAGCATTTCCTCTTATATTACTCAAAGGAGGGGAGTCACAAAGTCTTAATTTTATTAGAAAGGAAGAAAGGGAAATGAGAGGGGAGGGGTGGGTCATGGGGAAGAGAAAGGAGACAGGAGAGAACAAGAGGAGGTAGAAGAAGAGAGAGAAAATTCATTAATTTTATTAAAAGTTTCCAGGGGCTCTTTACAAAGGAAAACAGGTGAAAAAGGGAAACTTAGGAACCCAATTATCCTTAACTAAAAGTGGATCACTTGAAAGCCTATTTTGTATTCAAGTTTTGGTTATTCAGTTCCAAATAGTATCTTTTATCATGTATACAAATATGTCATAAAATAGATTTTATTCATAGTTATATAGAAGTTCTTAAATGTCAATGTGCTAGTTAAAAATGTAGATTTCTGTGCTTTACTCGAAGACTTTGAGTAGATTTGGGGCTGAACCCAGGAATTTGCATTTATGCGCATAAAAGAATACCCAGATGATTTTGATTAGGACCATATGTTAAGATATAATGATCCGGGGTGCCTGGGTGCCTCAGTTGGCTAAGCGTCTGACTTCGGCTCATGTCATGATCTCGTGGTTCTTTAGTTTGAGCCTTGCATTGGGCTCTGTGTGGACAGCTCAGAGCCTGGAGCCTGCTTCAGATTCTGTCTCCCTCTCTTTGCCCCTCCCCAACTCATGCTCTCTCTCACTGTCTCTCTCTAAATCAATAAATAAACACACCAAAAAAAATTAAAAAAAAAAAAGATACAATGATCCAAGGGGCACCTTCATAGCTCAGTCGCTTAGGCATCTTACTTGGGCTCAGGTCACAAATCTCTCAGGTTTGTGAGTTAGAGCCCCGCATTGAGCTCTGTGCTGACAGCTCAGAGCCTGGAGCCTGGTTTGGAATCTGTGACTCCCCTCTTCTCTCTGCCTCCCCCCCGTTCACGTTCTCTCTCTGTGTCTCTCTCAAAAAATAAATAAATGTTAAAAAAAAAAAAGATACAATGATCCCATCCAGGGGCACCTGGGTGACTTGGTTGACTGAGCATCTGACTCTTGATTTCAGCTCAGGGCATGATCCCAGGGTGGTGGGATTGAGCCCTGCATCAAGCTCTGCACTAAGCATGGAGCTTGCTTATGATTCTCTTTCCCTCTCTCTCTCCCCCACCCGGGTTCATGTCCTCTCTCTCTAAAAAAATAAAATAGCCCTATCCAATGCCAATGAGGAAGTAAATTTTTAATTGAAAATGTTTTTTAATCCTAATTTTAAATAGTCATATGTGGCTACTACCTACTATATTGGACAGTGAAAATCTAGGAGGTCTTTATTAAGACTTTAGTTGTTTTTAATGGCAATTTATTTTAACATACAACACGTTATCATAAAACTCGTAATAAGGCAATAAAAACATGTGGCAAAATTAGGCTACAGCAAATCTGTTGGGCATTCTGTCCAGCTAATTCTACAAATCTTTCATATGATGAACTGTAATTTTAGAAGCATGTAGGAGTGAAGAAGTTGTGGAAATAAGAATATTCTCTCTCTTAAAATTAAGGTTACTAGGTCTTTAAAAAAAATACCACAAAGAAAATCATTTTAAGATTTCTTTTATCTTCAATGTCTAGAAAAAGTAACTTAAGAATTTTAAATAGTTACAATAAGGATAAAGATGTGATGTTCTCACAAATGCTTGCTTTTTTTCCTAAAATTTTTTTTAACATATATTCATTTTTGAGAGATACAGACAGCATGAGCAGGGGAGGGGGAAGAGAGAGGGAGACAGAATCTGAAGCAGGCTCCAGGCTCTGAGCTGTCAGTACAGAGCCCAGCGTGGGGCTCAAACTCACAAACCATGAGGTGATGACCTGAGCTGAAGTCGGACACTTAACAGACTGAACCACCCAGGCACCCAACAAATGCTTGTTTTTAATTTTTACCCAAGTAGACTCACTTAAGTAGTTAAATTCTTTCAGTTGTAAAGCTTACCTATATATTTCAAAATCCACTGGAGTCTATCTCACAAAAGGAAGACTAGGCAGTTCTGACACATAATGCAATTTATTGCCAGAACAGACAGGGACCTGTCAGGAATAATCAGCCATGACACTGAAGAAATAAAGGAAGGAAACAAATAACACCCAGTTTTCCCCTTTCTCCTTATTTGAATATGATTCTTATTTATGAAGTATTGTTTATTCTTAATTACAAAGCATACGATACTTATTTATGAAGTAGTATTGTAGAACTTCTGTTTCTAATATTAATACTGTAATAATAAGGAATGTGTGTCACCTGAAGTCCTCTTGCTCAGCAAATAATACACAAGGGATATGTTTCAATAAATGAAAACCCAAAATATGGATTACACAGGATTATATGTATGTGTATATATGCCAGATACAGTTATTTTCCTAAATGAAAAGCATATATGCCTATATTATACAATTCAATTTTTAAAAATTCCCAATTCTTGTAGCCTTTACAATCTCACATTGTTTCCTTTGACCTTGTTTTCATTGTACATATTATAAGCACAAATTATTTAGGACAAAGAATGGACAAGCAGGCAGATGGAAAAGGATATGAGTAGATAGGACAGACGGTGAGGGATAAAATTATTATGGACTGTGTATTAGAATAAATTACTGTAATTTAAAACAACTAACATTTAACATATCGTTAATAAAAACTAGGTTGGAGGTGCCTGGGTGGCTCAGTCAGGTAAGCATGTGACTCTTGATTTTGGCTCAGGTCATGATCTCATGGTCGTGAGATTGAGCCCCACATCAGACTCTGCGCTGACAGTGCGGGAGCTGCTTGGGATTCTCTCTCCCTCTCTCTCTGACCCTTCCCCACTTCCGCTTGTGCATTCTCTCTCTCTCAAAATCAATAAGCTGGTTTTGCCAGTTGAGATGGAGGTTCAACTTAAAAACTGAGAACAAACTGAGGGTTGATGGGGGGTGGGAGGGAGGGGAGGGTGGGTGATGGGTACTGAGGAGGGCACCTTTTGGGATGAGCACTGGGTGTTGTATGGAAACCAATTTGACAATAAATTTCATATATTGAAAAAAAATAAATACACTTAAAAAAAAAGAAGAGATGGAGGTTCAAGAAAAGTTTTGTTGAATCTGAAGTATGGGAGAAGGTGCCTAAAACTTACGAAGAGATAAAGAGAAATGAAATAGGGTGAAGAGGGGAATGACATATGAAAAGAATAAGTCAGCTGACAGCAATCCAGAAGAGCAGGAAAAGAAATGGATGATTATTCAATTATGAATCACTTTGTTTTGTATTTGAATGATCCTCTTAATATCCCTGTATACCTTTCTGACTGCTTTTCAGCTTTTCATCTGGCTAGTTACCCTCTCAGCATGCTTAACTGATCAAAAACAGGTACTGGTAGGAGTCTTTTTGAATAAAACCACCCATAATTCAGCCTCACTAGGGTATCATTTTGATTCTTCCTTAATCAAAACGTATAAAAACTCAGAAGCTGTCATTTTTTGATCAGCCATAGCACACAGATTTACCTGTCATGTATATACATGACCTATTATAACTGCACTTGGGAGAAATACTTCTATGATGAACAAACAGGCTCTTAACCTGCCTCAAAGATAACAGGTTGCCCATCTTGGACTGAGTTTTTTTGCTAATCTCTTTGGTATAATAATTCTTATGGTAACTTGCATGGCAATACTTTGGGATATTTGAATCCCAAGAAATTTTTTTAAACCAGTAAATAATAAAGCAATCTTGTAAACTGGTTGTATCCTTTTCTTCACCATTTAATGGTCAAGCCAAATAAAACGCATTATCTATGGGCATAATAGCAGATATTGCACAATGCTAAACTGCTCTGTTTTCCCTCTCTAGGCAGAGGCCCATCTGCTGTCCCTGCAGTACAGTGTTCCATACCTAATAAATCTAACACTCGTAATCAAGAAGATATTATTTCTCCCTGACAGTCAAATTAGGTCATCTCTAGGTGTGGCCTTTCATGATCACTAAAAAAGTAAAAACTTATACCATACCCTAAGGACACCCTCCTGAAGCCTCAGGGCCTCCAATGCTGCTGAATATCACTTGTTAGCTTTTCTGTTTTTACCACAAGCTCCTTTAGGAATCAGGATATACTGTGATTCAAAGGTTCTGGCCATTGCCTGGGGTCATGGCTGTCTCTACCACTTACTAGGTATGGGCCCTTCTGCAAGTTAAAGATCCTTCCTAAGCCTATATTATCTTTGAAAAACTATAAAAAAAAAAAAAAAAGGCAGAAAAGGACACAGCAAACTTCTGATGACAAGTGTTTTACATTTGATAAAGATTTGGATAAGGGGTGCCTGGGTGGCTCGGTTGAGTGTCTCTTGATTTCAGCTCAGGTCATGATTCCAGGGTTGTGGGACTGAGCCCATCAGGTTCTGCAATGAGTATGAAGCCTGCTTAAGATTCTCTTGCTCTCCCTCTGCCCCTGTCCTCTGCTCTCGCTTTCTCTCTCAAATAAAAAAAAAATAAAAAAAAATAAAAAAAAGACTTGGATTAATCCTATCCGTTTGTTACAACTCAGAGATATTCGCTTAAAATTTGTGCATTTCATTTTATGTAAATGTTATCTCAAAGAAAAACTACAGACAGATATTTAACTCTATTGAAATATATGCTGAAATATGTACGGGCAAGTATGCTCTCTGCATACAGTTTACTATGAAGTGCATAAAAAATAGACTGGTGAATAGATGGTAGAGAGAAGGAGACATGATAAAAGTAGAGTAAAATGTTAATGGTAGCATCTTGGTGGTAAGTCGGTGTGATATTGTAAAATTATATTTCACTTTGGTTGTATGTTTGGAAAACTTCACTGCAAGATGTAGGGGAAAAATAAGCACACTGTAGAGAATAAGCACTAGTCAATAATAGCAAGTAACTGTTTCTGGCTGAAGAGGGATAAACAGGTCAAAACCCTGCATCTACTAAATTCAGTCAAGAGGAAAGGAAATTGCTACTTACAAACTTCTCATTCCAAATCATGACTGACTTAAATTTTCTTTAAAACTCTCTTGCATCCTTACATAAAAACCAATTACTTTCATTTCTTTTATTACTTTCTTAAAAAAAACAAAACTAAAACCAGATTAACAACACATGTAATTTAGGTAGTTACAATTTAAATAGAGATGACACATTGTGGGAAAACAACTATTAGAATAGGTAGAAAGAGAGGGGAAGATAAAAAGCAAATCTAATTTTACTGTATGACAAATCTTCCTCAAATAGTTTTGTCTTCATTGAATACCTCTAATGATGCACTATTTAAAGAAAAAAAACAAAACAAAACACTTCCCACACATTATCCAAAAGGTGCTATTAACAGATTTTAGTGCTGAAAATGCTTCAATTAGAGGATATCAAATTATCAGATGATTTTATTTTAGACATCTTAAACTTACAATCATGAACTAGAGGTGGAGGCAACTGAACAAGACACCCAAATATATGCTGGGCTCCAAAAGTTTAGTTAACTTACGACTTGCAACTTACCTACCTGACAGGGCTAAGCAATGCTTACAGCAAGATGGCAAGGGTTAAAAAAGAGAAATTGAAAGGGAAGCTGGATGTGAAGTAGTAAGAGCTCCTAAGAATTCACTTCATGTTTCAGAATTCTTACTGACACGTCTCCCAGCCTTTGTAGCTGGGTAAGATATTAAATATTGGCTTGTGCATTTTGAATATACTCAGTTTAATTTTTAAAAATTTCACTTACTTGATTGTCTTTTTCATTATCTTTGATAACCAAATATCTCAATAAATTTAATGAAGCCATTATCCTGTTAATTAAAAACACATAACTTGTTATTTACAATACAGTATTATATAATCAGCAATTTCAATGAATAAAATAAGTTAAAACCTTGGGTATATTTTTACAATTATATTTGCCATTAGAAACTATTCCCTTTAACACATCTTTTGTAGTAGTAATTATCATTCTTGTTCTTCAAGTTCACAAAATACAACTGTGAAAATTATAAGGGAGCATTGTTATCTTTTAATACTTGAGAGTATCATCTCTTGCATCCTGAATTTTAAGATTCCTTTATAAATGCTTACAACCACTTATCATCCACTGTGTAGACTAAAAGTGAAATTACATGTTCTCTATATAAAAAAAATGATATCCTTGGGGCACCTGGGTGGCTCAGTCAGTTAAGCGTCCAACTTTGGTTCAGGTCATGATCTCACAGTTTGTGGGTTCGAGCCCCGCGTTGGGTTCTGTGCTGACAGCTCAGAGCCTGGAGCCTGCTTTAGATTCTGTGTCTCCCTCTCTCTGTCCCTTCCCCATTCACGCTCTATCTCTCAAAAATAAATAAACATTAAAAATATTGTTTTAATAAAAAAATGATGTCCTAGAAAACAAAACAATATAACCCAAACATGTAAGTCTTTTATGTAAGTTATACTGAAATTCTTAGTTTTCAGTCACCAATGCTTAGAGTTAGTTGCAAATCCTTATGAGCTGTACAATGGAATGCAGGGTACATCATAGGTATAAAATCATACTGTTGGTCATGCTTTTGGAAAGAGGAGTTTTTAATTTTGTTTTTACATAGCATCTAATTACTAAAATATGAAAATCTTTATGTAATTTTATGAATTAACCATAACTCATAACAGGAAAATACACCTTATTTGTTTAGGTTTGCTAAGCAGGGGTTTCACATTTTTTTTAATTTACTATGTGAACCTTAGTAATGGTCAACCTTACCTATCTGAATTTTGAAGTAAATCTGTTTCAGCACCCTCTGGGAGAAAGAGTACCAAATCTAGAAGTGAAATCAGCTGTGGTCCTGTAAACCATTTGTTGTCATGTGTTTTCTGAAAAGCAAAAGAAAAATTAGGAAAGATTTTAAGTAATGGTAAATTCACGTGTTTTTCTAGTACCCTCATACTACAAAAATAAACATTACACATTTAAAATATGTTTCTAAACTTAAATTTTCATTCATTCACACTATTTCTAGACAATGGGAACAAACTGCCAGTTTGAAAACATTGATGCACTCTTTGTTTTCAGTATGAAATTACTGACTATTCATAAACAGATTAGACTTAAGTTTCCATTGATATTTCAGAAGTACAGAGCAAAACAAAATCATATTCTTAGCTCAAAGAATGAATACAATTTAAATGTATAGTTAATAAAATTTCAAAATTCATGTTTTTAAAAAAGAAATAGTAGAAATGGTGAAAAAATATACCCTGATACTAGATATACATTAGTGTATTCCACAAATGAATATATATATCTCACAAAGTAAAAAAGATAATCAACACCTGAGCTATGCTCTTACCTTTAATGACACATCAATTTGATTTTTGATATTTTGAATAATGAAAGCCTCCACACCTGAATGGTTACTTGTATTCAATAAGCACCTTGAAAGCAAAATTACAATACATTTGAATTTATCCTGGACTCTATTATACTTAAACAATGCTGAAAATTTTACAAATTCAAATGGACCATGTGTTATTTCTAAAAATACAAAAATCTGTGAAGACAATTAGCAAGGTGATCAACCAATTGCCAAATTACTTGTTGTGGTTATTGCTCTAACTGGCAAATTCTATTTTCACTGGATCTTTCCAACAAGAAATTTCTATTAAATCAAATATGAATCTTTTGTGAATATAGTTGCAGTGATTTGACATGGCAAAAATGGGCACTAATAACCTAAAATCTCCCAAAATTATTCCCTGTGAAGGTAGACTAGTTGTGTTAGACTAACTTAATTGCAAAAAAAGGAAACAGTATGACTAGCTTAAGAAAGGGGGATTTCTTGGTAGGGACATAGGTAAATCAGAACAGGAAAACTGGTATTAAGACATAAGCATCAAATTAAAATTTCATAAACCTGGTCTAAGTCTTATTGATAGAAGTAAAGATGGGATTAAGAATGCTAGTGTTGGCCAATTCCAAAAGAAGACTTACTAGCATTTTGACATTGCCCAAATCGGTGTTTAACTCATTTTTACTACCAGGCATGTCAACAGACTAAGGTCTGCAGGCCAAATCCAACCTGTTGCCTGTTTTGTTTTATTGGAATATATTCACCTCCACTACAAAGGCAAAGTTGAATAGTTGCAACAGAGACTGAGTGATGCATAAAGCCTGTATTTGCTATTTGGCCCTTTACAGCTGCTCTTTAACTCAGAGAGTTGCTAGAATCTTTTCCTTTTCAAACAGCACTATTAATAATCTCTACTTTTAACTTAAAAGTGAATAGCCTATCCAAGTTATAACTCCAGAGCAATTAATTTCAACAGTGAATAATGGAGATTACTGACGTGTAAAGTTCCATCAGGAGACTTATCAATCTCTAATCTCTCTCTAGTCTATTTTAATTTTAGACTATTTCAATTAGTTGAGCTGAAATACTATTATTCATATGAGTCCATAATATTTAACTAACCCTTCTCTACCCATAGGGATAAGAGAATTTATTATAATATGGTTTCCAAGTACAGTAGATTACATGTAAAACATATTGAAATACTGTAGCCTGGAATAATTAAATGGTACTAATTTGGTTTTTAATCAACTACAACCATTCTTGACAACCGTTCTTGATACATACCTAAATAACGTATATTTGCCTTGTGAATCCAACTTGTTAATATACAGCTGAAGCATAGCTAAACTCTTTTTCCTCTAGAATCAAACAAATAATATTGTTACATAAACTGAATGAAGATTACAGTTGACTTTTCAACACAAGGAATTTGAAATGTGCAGGTCCACTTACAGTGGATTTTTTCTGGCATATAGTTCTGTAAATGTACTTTCCTTATGATGTTTTTTCCTATGAATTTTTAAATAACATTTTCTTTTCTCTAGCTTAGTTTATTGCACGCATATAGTATATAATGTAACATACAAACTATATGTTAATCAACTGTTTATGTTATCAGTAAGGCTTCTGGTCACTAGGAGGCATTATGGAGTCAAAAGTTATACCTGGCTTTTTGACTAACGCAGGGGGATGGCGCCACTAATCCCTGCATAGTTCAAGAGTCAGCTGTAAATTATTCAAGAAAATTTCTCATTGTAAAGGGGCACCTGGGTGGCTCAGTCAGCTGAGCATCCAACTCTTGATTTCAGCTCAGGTCATGATCCCCAGGGTTGTGGGACTGAACCCCACATTGAGCTCTGTGCTGAGCTTGGATCCTGTTTAAGATTCTCATTCATTCATATTCCCTCTCTCTCTCCCCCACCCCCCTCTGCCCCTCCTCCCTGCTCCAGCACACAGCCCAGCTCACTCTCTCTCCCTCTCAAAAAAAAAAATAAATAAATAAATCTTCACTCTAACTCATTATTTATTTCCAAAACATTTACATACCAATGTCTCAATGGGGCAAAGCGTCATTACTTTGACTAGGCCCTGGAAATAAAAACAAAACAAACAAAAACCACCATTCAGATGATAATAGATTATATTGACAATGAACAACTATATTATCAATGGATACTAAAATTTCAGAGAAGGGAAGGTAGGAGATTTAAAAATTAAGTAAATTTTTCTCTGAGCCTTTCGTTCCACTGTTACATCTGAGGAAGCAAAGTACAATCTGTTTTGTAAGTAATGTTGAATGGGGATGTTACAAAGCATAAATTTAGAAGTGTAATTTACAATTATGTCTAGGGTGGCAAAAAATGAAACCAGACATGGAAAATATAATCCATTCATTAAAAACAATCATTGTTAATATACTAATATCCATGTTTTCCTATTTAAATAGTAGAAAAACAGGTTTCTTCGTTAACATCTAAAGACCCACCTGGCTATGATAACTAACAGATAGTACTAAGCAAAATAAATCATAGGAGAGAAAAAATGTCTTTCTAGTAATGAGTCAATGCATGCCTTGATGGAGTCCTTAGGACTTGAGTTATGAGAAAAGTAAAGGAGCTTCATTTTTAAGGTCCCTACAGAAACAAAGTGTTTAAGAAGAAAATTACATTTTTCCACCAGATGCTACACTATCAACTATGGTAGCCACTGGTCACATATAGCTATTTACGTTTAAATTAATTTAAATTAAATAAAATTTAAAATTTGGTTCCTTAACTCTAGCTACATTTCAAGTGTTCAATGTGGCTACTGGCTTTAATACTGTATCATACATAGCTAGAACACTTCCACCATCAGAGCAAGTTTTATTGGACACATGGCACTAGAGTTTTCAAAGGATATGGAGAAGGAAGTAGGAGAGGAGTCTGAAAAGACCTTTACTTAATTTTAGAATAGGAAAGGGGCTATTTCAGGATCAGAATACACATTTAACTGACCTGAGGTACAGTAAGAAAGCTCTTGATTTCTAAGTACTGGTGAAGTAAACTGTTGTCTTCTATTCTCAATAAACCATTCTCCAACAGATCCTATGGAGATACATATATACCAAAGTCAACAGCTGTATTTGTGCAACGACTGTGTGTAAATTACAATGGGTGCAAACAAATCTTACCACTCCTTTGGAGAAAACAGACTCTTCTGTTCTGGAAGAGAATATTAAAATTTATCAACATGACTTTCTAAACTGTTTTAGAATGATTCTTCATTTTAGGAAAAATAAAGCAAAAATTGAAATTAAAAGACTTTCAAAATATATATCATTAAGGAAAAATTCTATTGAAGAACTTAGTCAAAATTCTTAATCCACGTATGATCGGTCTTTTGACTTGGCTATTGACATCCAAATCCAACCCAAATCCACCCACTCAGGGCTTACTTCCTAGTATAACAAATCAACGGATCTTCGACAGTAAGTGCTAAGAAACCAATTATACATAATATGATATTATGTATTCCAGTTGATTAATCTGTAAAATCTTTTCAATTCTTTTTATACAAAAATAATAATTAAATGCTTTCCATTTGTGATCATATTTTTTTCAAGGTATATAATCTTTGTTAATTAAGTATTTAAGCTCTGTGGCAAAAAATATTATTTAAGGCCCAGGTTTTTATTCTAACCATGCAAGGAGTTAAAAGTGTTGTTTTTGTTTAATGACTAAATAGTCTGGAAATCTTAAGAATACAGAACGTAAGATTTAAATCAATACATATTCTCATTGTATGAATAAAATAGAGACTAAAAAGAATGTAAAACCATTAAGACATACATAATACAGTAAATTTACAGAGTTAAAAACTGCTTGTGCCAGGAGACCCTTGGAAATTCCTGCCTTGTAGGCCGAGGCTTTGGACATTTGCCATGTTACAAATCTTCCTTCACCTGGGAAGAGATGGGATTGATAAACTGTCACTAATGTTCCTATAGGATACTACTGAAAGGTCCTGACTGATCGCAAGAGATAATTTAAACATGTTACAAGGAAAGAACACAAAGCATATAGAGTTTTGCAAAATGCTTAAATATGTCTGAAAAAATTACACATATTTGTTACTCTGTAATTTTTTTCAAAGAGAAAGACCTACATTCTTAATGCCTCAAGTAGAAGTTGTTGAATACAATCACTGTTAATAATCTGAGATATAAAAAGGTGGGGTCAAGACACCTCCTTCCTTTTAATGCAGTTCACATTGTGTCTATGAAGCAAAAACATGGATGAATTTCTTTTATTAACCACCTCGCTTAGATGGAGAAGGCTGCAGTGGGACAGAGGTGTTTTAACTTACCAACTTTTGAAATAAGGGGAGAAACATCAGAAGCAGATGACTGGAAACTCCCTTAGAAGCTAATATTTTAATATTTAAAAGAGATTTCTGTTGCAAAACCTCTTTGACTCATTTTTGTTTCATATTTACATCACTGTTTTATAAAATAACCAATTAATTAATTAGGGTCTGGCAAAGAGAAGGTAGTCTCCCCCACTTTTAACAAGAGCTACTTTAACACTATTTAATTCTGAGATGCCATCTAAATGATCTTACCTTTGCAAAAAGACTTCAATGTGCCCCATATTAAATTGCAATAGGTACGATGGGCTAAAACAGACAACATATATATGTATGTATATATCACCCACACATTTTTTAGAAATTTTGTATACATCAATACTGTTAAAGGTTAAATTGTGCCCCCCTCAAAAAAGAAATGTTAGAATCCTAACCTCCAGAACTTCAGCATATGACTTTATTTGGAGACAGGGCCTTGTTTTTTCTTTTTAATTGGGATGGGCAAGGGCGACAACAGGAACCCCCCCCCCCCCACCTGTGAGGTCATTCCTGTGAACCCAAATCCAGTACAATAGGTGTTCTTATAATAAAGGGAAATGTGGACAGAGACATACACAGAGAGGATGCTATATGAACATAAAGCCAGATTGGAGTGACACATCTACAAGCCAAGGAACATCAAGGATTGCCAGCAAACCACCGTCACCAAGTGGAGAGGCATGGAACAGATTCTCCCTCACAGCCCTCTGAAGGGACCAATACTGCCCATACCTTGACTTGGATTTCCATCCTACAGAACTATGACAAAATACATTTCTGTTATTTTAAAGCTATCCAGTTTGTGGTGTTTTATTATGACAGCCTTCACAAACTAATATACATACCTAAGTCATTATGATGGTAGTGTGATTAAGAGTATAGGCTCTAGGGACGCCTGGGTGGCTCAGTCGGTTAAGCATCCGACTCTTGATTTTGGCTCAAGTCAGTCATGATTGCATAGTGGTGAGATCAAGCTCCACATCAGCTCTGTGATGGGGATGGAGCCTGCTTAAGATTCTCTCTCCCTTTCTCTCTGCCCCTCTCCTGGGGCTTTCTTTCTGTCTCTCTCTCAAGTAAGTATAGGCTCTGGGGGAAGACAAAACTGTTTGAATCCACCTATTCCACTAATTAGTTGTATGATATTAAGTGGTATCTTAACTTGTCTAAGCCTGTTATTTTCATTTGTAAAATGAGAATACTCTATTTCATAGTATTATAAAGATTTGATAATGCATATAAAGCTATTGGCATGTTTAATACATGATGAACATGCAAGTGGTAGCCATTATTGCAGTATTTACACAGAAATATATCCCCAGGTACATTCATAAGTAAATATATAAATGTACACAAAGAAATACAACTATCATCTGCAAGACAAATACATAATCATTATTATGGATATTAAAGTCCAAGAGGTGTTATGTTATAAAATTATGTATCTTAAAAATAATTTGATAAACTTTATGGGAAAAGAAGGGCAAGGTCAAGATAATTACAACAGGAAGATGTGACTGAAATTGGGTGATTAGTGAAGGCTTTCCTCATAAAGCGACATTTAAGGTTAAAGATGTTTGTTCTAAGCATATACAAAGGCCCTATAGCAGAAAGGTTTGTGACACATTTGAATAAAAAAACAAAAAAAGGTCTATGTTATTGGAGCATAGTAAACAAGAGAAAAAGTGGTAGAAGGTGAATCAGGGCAATCAAGCAGAGATCAGATAATGTATAAGCTTGTCTTATGTAAAGACTTTTAGACTTTAGAACAATAAAAAGCCAGTGAAGGGTTTACATTAAGGGACTACTCTTAAAGCTTCACTTTCTGTGTTGAAAATGAGTTGGATGAAAAGGGATTGAGGTTGGATATATAAATAACCACTCAGGACTACAAGAGTAATCCAGTTAAAAGATGATGGCATTTTAGATACCCACCCTTCCACCATGGGTAAATGAGCAGTTCCCTCTCTTACAGTACAGGGCGATCCCCAAAGCTTCAAAACCAAGCCCAGTTTCACACTCTTAAAAAAATTTTTATTTAAGTAATCTGTACACCCAACATGGAGCTCTTGAACTCACAACCCCAAGATCAAGAGTCAGATGCTCTTCCAATTGAGCCAGCCAGGCACTCCCAGTTTCACACTTTGACTCTTGTCCCCACCATTATGTCTATTTCAATTCTCACCCCCCGCCACCACCTTTCACTATTGGAGTACTGTTGGCTTAAACAGATTATAGACTATATAATAATAGAAATAGTTCTTGTTTAGGGGCACCTTGGTGGCTCAGTTGGCTAAGTGTCTGACTCCTGATTTCAGCTCAGGTCATGCATGATCTTACTGTTCATGGAATCAAGCCCCACATCAGGCTCTGTGCTGACAGTGTGGAGCCTGTTTGGGATTTTCACTCTCCCCCCCCATCCATCTCTGCCCCTCCGCCACTCACACTTTCTCAGAATAAATATTTAAAAAAATAGCTTTTGTTTATACTTCATTTAAAGTATTAGTATAATAATAAGTATGCTGGAAATTAGATATATGAGTTTGATACTCCTTTTACAATTACACGAATAAATCAAACACTAACTCCTACCTTAAGACCATTGGAAGCTGATCGATACTGATGCCCTGTACAAATACTAGATAGGCCAGAGAAGCCATAGAGTCTGCTAACTGTTTGTCTTCTTCTTCCTCAAATTCAAGATAATCCCATGTCTTCTTTTTCCTTCCATGATTGAAAATCATTTTGGGGAAAGGATGTCCAATTGCTGATAAGAAACCCTGTTGAAATGGATAAAAAAAAGTAAGCTACAGCAGACAGACTCTAGTATGCTCTTCTCACCCTCCCGTGCCATATTCACATCCTGTATAATCCTCACCCCTTGAGTGTGAGTGAGACCTGTTGGACTTGCTTCAACCTAACAGAATATGGCAAGATACCACCCCATGATTAGATTTTGTTATGACAAGAAGTGAAAGGATTTTTTGCAGATGTACCTAAGGTTCCAAATCAGTTGATTCAGGGTTATTAGAAAGGTGACTATCTCTGGTGGGCCTGAATTAATCAGGTAGAAGTCTTTAAAAAAGGGTCCAGTCCAGTCTGGGGCACCTGGGTGGCTCAGTTGGTTAAGTGTCTGACTCTTGGTTTCAGCTCAGGTCATGGTCTCCCAGCTTCATGGGTTCGAGCCCCACATCAGGCTCTGCACTGGCAATGAGGAGACTGCTTGGGGATTCTCTCTTTCTCCTCTCTCTCTGTGCCCACCCCGCCAACTTGCACTGTCTCTTGTCTCTCTCAAAATAAATAAACTTTATTTAAAAAAAATAAAAAAATAAAAAAGGGTCCAGTCCCTCCTTGAGAGTCAGAAACTCACCGCTGGAGGCATTAAAGAACTAAGCTTCCATGTTATGAGAGGGTCTATGGAGAGGGCTGTCTGTAGGAACAACCTCTAGGAACTGAAAGTGGTTCCTGACCAAATAGCCAACAGGAAAATGGGGACCTCAATCTATAGCTTCAAGGAGATAAATTTGCCAACAACCTAAGGGAAATGAGTGGGAAGATGAGAAAGTTCTGGAGACAGATGGTGGTAATGGTTGCATGACAACGTGAATGTATTTAATGCCACTGAAATGCACTCTTAAAAATGATTTTTAAAATAGTAAATTTTATGTTATGTATATTTTATCACAATTTTTTTTTAAAGTGCCTAAGGTATTTGAAAGCAATCTAAAAAATGTGAGACATACAAATACCATGAAATGATAGTAAACTAACTACTTAGAAGAAGATTACTCTAGGAACAGTGCTCCAGTGACCACTTTGAGGCTTTGGAAACTGGTGATATCTCATATCACAAGGGTTCTTGTGTCATAAGAGAAAGAGGACCATGAGTGGACAGGACTACAGTTTTACCTTTTTTTTTAAGGAGGTAAGAATAGAGAAAAAAAAGACACTCAGGAAACATAAAGCCACTCCTATGCCTCTTATATTATTCCTAACTACAGTATACTAGAAAGCATCTGACCTTCAGAATCCAATGGAATTACCACCTGTTAGCTATCAGATACTGGACAAGTTACGTAACTTCTCTAAAGCCTCAGTTTCTTTACCTAGAAAATGATATAATTCCTGTGTCAAATATCTATTGAGAACATCTACAAAAAAAATATGAAGAGAGCCTGAGTGGCTCAGTCAGTTAAGCATCCGACTCTCAATTTCAGCTCAGGTCATGATCTCTTGGTTCGTGAGGTCAAGCCCTGTGCTGGGCTCCGCACTGGGCTCCACGCTGGGCATGGAGCCTGCTTGGGATTCTCTCTCCCTCCTTCTCCCTCTGCCCCTCCCCTGCATAAGCTCACACGCTCTCCCTTTCAAAAAGTATAAAAAAGTCATAACATACTATATAAGTCAAAAGGGAATGTCAAGAACAGCTAAATCAGAATACTGACTTTCCACATATTCACTCATTTATTTAATAAATATTTGAGTATCAGGCACTGGGCCTGACATTGTAGGGAATAATAAAGTCAAATAAGACTTTTCCAGCCTTCAAGGAAGTAAAATCTGCTGATCCCAGATGGCTCCATTAGTCATTTCAGAACACAAAAAAGAACCAGGGGAAATCATCCACAGTCACAAGAGACTGCTATTCAGCTACCAGATGCTAAATATATATACTGTTGTACTGATTTTCAAAGCCATGCAGTCTTGTTATAGCTGTAAGAAAAAAAGTTTACTGTACTTGGATTCCAAATGTCCTCTTAACCATGAAGCTCCATTTCTTCATTCAGCCAATATTAGATGTACTTTTTCCCAGAGTAAGGTTAGCCTTTTAAAAACCCATTATACATAACCAGATTCTACAGTGCTACTTTGGGATTATCTGGGGTCCACCTGTGTCCAAATTAGGGCCTTCACAATCTACCCACACACCAGCAGTCTTGCTCAGACCCAGGATGTACCTGCCACTCTACAATTTCTCATGGCAGACTTGGCCCTTTTTTTAAAGCATGTTTCTATGCTGAAACCCTTGGGACATTCAAGCAGTTCTCTATCAAAAAACTTCTGCCAGGGCACCTGGGTGGCTCAGTCAGTTAAGTGTCTCTTAATTTCAGCTCAGGTCATGATCTCATGGTTCCTGGGTTTGAGACCTGCATCAGGTACTGTGCTGACAGCGCAGAGCCTGCTTGGGATTCTCTCTCCCTCTTTCTCTCTCTGCACCTCCCCAGCTCATGCTCAATCTCCCCCAAAATAAATAAACTTTAAAAAAAAAAAAAAAGGCAAAACTTCTGCCAATGGTGGGACAGCTCAAGCTATCAATCTCAAGTGTTCCCACTTATCTGGACTTCTCCAGCATAGAAATGAAGGCACCTCCTCACTTTATCTCCTACCCTGATTTTACCTCTGCTTGATTGCTTTGTGCTTCCTCACTTCTATAAGATCTTCAACTTTCTTCCCTATACCCTCAACCTTTTCATAGAATACTTGCTCTATCTTACTGCTCTAATTAAACCTGACTGATTTCTGGTGGAGGCTGCTCATCCTCTCACACCTCTTACATAGCACAGCCAGGGAGGCAAGAGTGGGGAAGGGTGGTATAGGTAGAGGCTGGGTATTACCTTGGTTCTTCCTGTACTCTCAAGCAAAAGCACATTTTCCTTTGAGGTAGATACTGACCTTTTATTGTTCTTATCTCTGCCATATGCTGACTTCCTGGTCATTTCCCCACATTCACTGAAGACTTTGGTACCTGCTCACAATCTTCTCTATCCAACTGCTACGATGTGGGAAAGTTCAGTGTTCACATAGGTAACTCCTCTAACAGTCCAGCCTCATGGTTCTTGATTTCTAAATTCCAGTGACCCTAACTTCTAACTCATTTCAGCACGTAATCCCATCCTGAACCTCTGTCAGCATTTGGAGCTATTCCATATTAGATACTAAACTCCAGCATTTCACTTTCTGACCATAACTTCTTATCCTGTCTCTCCTACCAACCTGCTTTTGTACCTCTGACCTTTCTAGTTCTGTGATCCCTTCATCTAACCTACCTATCTGTCCCCTCCTAACTTCCCTTCTTTCCCTGTCCAACCAAGACATTTCTGGTCATTTGAACTACTTACACACTGTATTTCCTTTAGCTCCATCTACCCAATAAAATGCCAGCTTTGGAAAAAAAACTACCATCCACCTTCTCTACTTCCACACCCAGTCAATTGACTACTGTTGAAGAAAAAAATCATACACAAATACAGACTGTTACCACTATAGTTGTGGTCTTCAATCACAGCTGAGTGCTCAGACTAGTGACTAATGCTTTCATAGTCTTCTACCATCTCTTTTCTTTTCCCTTCAGTATTCCAAACCTTTACCAGTTCCTTGAAGCCCCCATTTCTACCTCCTCATTCTTAAGAGATCTCCTTCACCTAGAAATCTGAGGCCAGTGGGTTTGATTCCTTTCAATTGTAATATTCCATTCCTGCTATAAATTTCGCTGCATACATACCCATTCTTACCTCCTCCAGGTGTCCTTGCTCCTGTGGCCAGCTGTGTGCTCTCGAGCCACATTATTTCATTTATCCCATTATACTTCTCTTTTCCCCCTCTAATGGTTCCTATCCCTTCGAGTCTATAAATACACATGCTCAAGCCTCCCTATCTCCCCTATTACCTTCCTACCCCAAGTTCATGTCTTCTAGCTACTGCTTCTTCTTTCTTATCCTTCCTCTTTTGAAGAACACCTTATACTAGCTCCCCCCTATTTCTCATTTTTCATGCACCCCTTTATCCACTCTGTTTTTTGTCTCCAACACTCCACTTAAACTGTTCTTGCTAAAATTATCAATGCCATCTTCCTAAATCCAATGGATGCCCTTCAGCTGTTACTTTACAGGCTCTCTCTGCTGCATTTAACACTACCAATCACTTCTTTCTTCCTGAAACTCTACTACCCCAGTTTCTGTGATACTTGTACAACCTCTGTAACCCTTCTTCCTTGGTCTCTTTGGTGGACTTATCTTAAGTGTTGGTACTCTGGAGGGTTCAGTCCTAAACCCTTTTCTTTTCTCACAATGACCTACCTCTTTAGGTGATCTCATCAAAGTTTGATCATTATTCAAAATTTATTCCTTAAAAACCTGCTCTCTGGGAACTGGCTATATATTAAGAAATTTACTGCTAATCTTGCTAGATGTCATAATGGATTGTGGTTGTGTTTTTATAAGTCCTCAGTAGTTAAAGAAGCATAGTTAAGAGCCTTATGGAAGAAATGATAGATCTACGACTTGCTATAAAATACCATAGTAGGGAAAACAAAGGAGGGTAGATAAAACAAGATTGGCAAAATGTCAAAAATTGTTAAAGCTGGGTAATGGGTATACCAGGGGTACATTATATTGTTCTTTCCACTTTTCTGAATGTTTTTAAATTACCTTAATAAAAAAATTTTTTTTAAGCACAAAACACCTTGTTCTTTGTTCTGTATTCTCTATCTCAGCTACTGGCACTTTCATCTGCCCAGTTCCCCAAGCACAAAACTTATGAATCAACATTTTAACCATTTTTCTAAATCCAATTAATGACCAAATTTTGTCAATTTTACCTACTATGAAGTTTTTTTATTTTGCCCTCTCCCCTTCATCTCTACCATTTCTATAATCAGGATCCCACTATTTCTCACCTAATTCCCAAAACACACCTAAGGATCTCCCTATTTTCAATCTTATTTCTGTTAAATTCAACCTCCACTGAAGTGATGAATCCAAAACAAATACATCACTCCCAGGCTTAAAATCCTATAACAGCCACCAACTTTCATAGCTATTTTCTCAAAATACGGTACATATATCATATATGGTAATTTTTATACAATATCCACTGGATTATACTGTACTCTAATATTGCCAACAGTGAAGAGGCCCTGTTATGGTCGGCTATGTACTCCTTGGAAAACTCCTCCCTTTCTCTCCTTCTATGTCACTCTTAGCCTCTTCCCTACTATCTTGACCATCAGCATTAATTCCATTAACTACATAACCCTATTCATATCATCTCTCCTCAGAATCTAGTTCCCCTACATTTCTGACATCTCCTCTTCGAAACCCTTCTCCTACCTCTTCTCAGATTTCAGATACCCTTCAGGTATGGCCTGTGGAACTTACAGTTATCAGCAAAATTCATTCTTCTTGAAATGGTCTCTTACCTCTTTTGCTCTAAAGGTAACCTGACTCCTCTGACAACAACTACTTTGTCTGAAAACCTCTCACAGGTTGTTATTTTTTCACCCATATCCACTATATCAAGCCTGGAAGTAAAATACCTGTTCTCCTTGCTATTTCTAGGCCATTCTCCCCCTTCCTCTCTAAAACCCCTCTCTTCAACCCCTTTGAAACTTATTTCATATGACTGTATTAGATCTACCCCAAGGTCACACCATTAATTGGGTTTCTGACATTATTCTTAATCATAATTCTGTGTAACTTAAATGTACAACCAAAGATCTTCTAATATCCTGGAATCTCAGGTACTTCACTTTGGTCCAATGATTTCAGCCTCTACTTCTCCTAAGAACACTCACTCCATGGTCATACCCCAGACATTATTAATAACTAACTTTTCCACAGTGTAACTGCAAGCATCCTGTTCTTTAACCTCCAATCTTTTCAGGTCATTCCCTTTAGTAACCTAGCTCTGACAACTTGTCAGTCACACCAGGACCTACAATCCAGTGATCCCATCATCTATTCACTGTCTCTCACATTTAGTATATTCTAACTTCCCTCTTTACTCAGCTTAAATTCTGTGCGTCACAGTCACTTCCCTGCATACATGCTCAATGCCATTTCCTCTCTCTTGCTTTGTAGAACTCCCACAGTTCTCAAAACCTGACCTATTTAAATCCACTTTCTTCCTATGTTGCACCTACCATCATACAGCTGAACATAGCTGAAGAAAACCCACAACCACAGTGGCTGCTCTAACCTGAAATTCATGACTACCAATCTCAAGTACATATTTTTCCATATTTCACATTAGTTCCCTAATAAAGAATCTCAGCACACTTAAAAATACTGGATACATTAAGCCAAATTACTTTTCAAATGAAATTTACTTATTTCTGGAGATATTTTGAAAATATTTATCATGACCCTTAAAACTGAGGATATCCTTTGGCACAGAAATTCTACTTCTAGGAATTGACTTTAAGAAAACAACTAAAGAAATATATAAAGATTTGGTTAAAAGGATACTTACCACAGACTTAACAGTTAACAAAAGAAAACTGGAATTGTTCTATAATAATGAAAAACTGGAGAAAACCTAAGTGTTGAGCTAGATGGCCCAGGTCAAAGATATTATGCAAGGTCCATACCATGGAATACTATGGACAATGGAAAGACAATGGAAAAATATTCATAATATGCTAAGAGAAATAAAGTACATTCCAAAAGGGTATGTAGATAGACTCTTCTAAAAAATTATTTACACATATGTATAAATTTACTTATAAATATAAAAGCAAAGTCTAGAAGGTGTTAATTTCATTACCTAAATAATATTATTGATGTTTATCTTCCATCTTTTTATCTGTGTTCTACAAAAAATACATATTGCCTAATTAATAACGTATCAACTTACATGACCACATGCAGTACATGAGAATATAGCAGGACAACATTTTAAATTATAGCAGATTTTATGGCAGATTAAATTAGCTGTACTTACTATTATTTCAGATGCAAAACATCTTAAAGGATCATTTCCAGCTTCTTTAGATTGCTCAAAGAATTGTGCTGTCAGCAAAGGGCATTTCAAGCTTTTGAAACAACTAAGGTGTAAGAAATGGGTTACTGTGAACACAGCATTTCCTAAGTATAAAATACCTAATTTTATAAACATATCCAAGTTAATTTTACATGAAAAATAACATAAGCACCAATAACTCAATGGCTTATAAAACTGGTGATGTAACATCTTTCTTACCAGTATTGGGGAAAGCATGAGAACTCCTTGCTAGACTCAATGTGGTAAGACTGACTTCCATGTCTGGACTGTATCAATGATTACTGAATGTTTGTTTGAGGATCAGTGCTATTCTCCATGACGTAGATTTCATCAGGTCAAAGAAAAATTGGGACAATGTAATTTTTTTCATAAAGCTGTATTTGTTTTACTTACAAAACCAAATTTTATTCTATGATTAAGCCCCTCCTACTTCTTTAGTTTAAATATCTTTAGTTTCATGAGATAATGCATTTTATAAATGGTAAAAAAAAAATTTTTAATGTCCTAACCTGAAAAAATAGAAAGCTAACAGTTTTAGTCTACAAAATTTAAAAGATAAAATTATTGGTCCATGTAATTAAATAGTCCAACACTGTCCAACAGAAATACAATACAAGCTCCATATATGATTTAAAATCTTCCAGTAGTCACATTAAAAAAAAAACGGGGGGTGGGGGGGGGCAGCGTCTGGGTGGCTCAGTTGGTGAAGCGTCCGACTTCGGCTCAGGTCATGATCTCATGGTTTATGAGTTCGAGCCCCACATCGGGCTCTGTGCTGACAGCTAGACCCTGGAGCCTGCTTCAGGTTATGTATCTCCCTCTCCCTCTCTGCCCCTGCCCCACTTGTGCTCTGTCTCTCTGTCTCTATTAAAAATAAATAAAATGTAAAAAAAAAAAGGGAAATTTTAATTTATCTTATTAACTCAATGTATCTGAAATACTACTATGTGAATATGTTAATATAAAAATTATTGAGGTATTTTGGCATTTTTTTATAATAAGTCTTCAAAATCCAGGGAGCATTTTATACTTAGAGCACATCTTAATTTGGAATAGCCATATGTCAAGTGCTTGATAGCCATATTGAACAGTGCATGTTTAGTCTATAGTGCCCCCTAGATTGAATGCTATTGGGTACTCTTACCGTTTTTGTGGTCAAGTTGGATGTTTAACTGTCTGGTGCTGCTTCTGTTGCTTTCAAAGGGAGAGCAAAAACATAATTCCCCCACAGAAAGACCAGATTCTTTAGCTACACCTATTTCCCCCGCTTTTATTATTCACTTGCTATGATGAGTAAAGCCAAGTCAAAGAAGAATATCAAGTAAATTAAACAAATGGATTTGGGTTTTTAATTTTTAAAAATGTAGAACATGGCATTTAATGAGGCATGGACCACTGAACCCCATAATCTTCTAAAATTCAAAATCTGAAATTAGACATCTACATCCAAGGCAAAAAAATAAAACAAAGAAACATAAATTAACTGAGCTATAATTACTTAATTCCATTGTGAAATGTTACCAAAAATTATACTTACAATTTCAGTAATTCATCCTTTAACTTTTCATTTTCACTTTCCACTGAGTTTTCTTTGTCATTAATGACTTCTTCCACAAAAGGCTTAGTGAATTCTATTAAGGCCTTGCAACACTGACAAAGGCCATAGTCATCTGTTTGTATTTGTTCTTTTGAATATGGAACAGGAAGGAGAGATAGCTGACTCCAAAGAGTGGACAGCGCTAATCCAACTGAATATGCCTTGTTGTTACGAAGTTTCTGAATCACTAAAACAGAGACCAAGTTGTGACTTGAGGTAGCTCCATTAAGTATGCTAAACATGGGACAAGTCCAGTAAACACAGAATTATAACACACTTTATTAAAGAAAATATTGTAACGATGATCACTGGGTTCTTCTCCTGAAACCAATACTACACTGTATGTTAACCAACTTGAATTTAAATAAATTTAAATAATAAAACAAATATATCGTAACAACTCTGAAATCAGGATAACATAGCTTAATTGGTAGTTTTTTTTTTCCTTCTTAGTGGTATATGAAATATTGGAGCATCTTACCATCATGGCACCTTACAATAGATGCCATGTTTAAGTATGTTTCTAAGAGTTTACATGGTTAAGGCAGAAACACTTCGTTCCACATTTTTTGGTCATTCTAAGTATCAAATAAGAGAAAGAAATACAAAGAAATATATTTACAAAATATAAAGCACTGTAAAAATGACAGGTAGTATTATTAGATTTTCCTTTCTAGGAGATTTTGAGTATTTCAAGTGGTACACAGCTGCTTTATTCTCATTTAAAATGGATTTACTCTAACTTCTGACTCTGGGTCCTTCTATCAGATTCTGAGCTATATGTAAGTCATAAAATGACGAAGTGGTCTCAGCTCATGGATACTGTCTGCTCTGGATGCTAAGGTCCATTGCTTAACAATAATGTTACTGCACTCAACCATAAAGACTTTTCTTCACTTGTTTCATTCACCAGCACCTTTGCTATTCCCAGCCTCAACTTCCCAAGACAGAGGATGAGCAATGCCCCGCGTGATACGGTTTTTAACCAAGATACACAACCTATCACAATGCTAACAGAATGAGTACTGCAGACATCATAGAGGCAATCCTTTAAATATGTTTACAGGGAAATTTCTAGATACAAGTTGCAGATAGGAAGATTAGGCAAAAAGCTACAGATTACAACACAGTCCCTGAAAATAGCATGACATTCAACAAAATCTATTCTGGGTACCGTCTGTGCCGGTATTGTCCTCTTTCTATAGGCAGCAGGATTCAAACGGGCACTGCTATTGCTAGTTTAAGCAGAGTACTCAATAATGAGTCATAAATTTTACTTTGATATAGTACTGACATTTTACAGTAGTATCAAGAACTTAACACAGATAAAACAAGAAACTCTTAGATATCAAAATACTCATTACCTGTTTGTAATGGCTGAAGTAAAAGAAGAATTATCTGAGATATCTGTTTTCCAGAGGGCTCTTCAATCAGTTCAAGCAAACCCAACAATAATTCCTTTGGATTACATAACTATAAAAATATTCACAATTGAACCTGTTTAATACAAGTTGTATTTAAAGCCACATGATTACTAGTTTTAAAAGGCAGCATATACTGAGAAAATACCATTATTTTTGCTTAACAGTACAACACCTCATATAACTTAAAAAAATACACGAGCAAAACATAGAATCTGACTGTCAAATCACTATAAAACTAAAAAGAAGCAAGAATGAGTCTCTTAATAGACAACTACCTTTTGGAGACTTAAATTCCTCGCTAAAGGAGAAGTCAGAAAAACAGGGAGAAGGAAGAACTTGATTACCAGACTTCAGTTTCTTTTGAGCTTTGCCCGTCTACTCTGAAGGATACTATAGTAGTTTCTCAGGCTTCCAGCAAGTGGGGCCTTTCTATCTCACCCTGCCAGGGTATTTCTGAGTGCAGTCTTTTTTGTCCTTCCTGAACAGATGAAACTTTGCATTGTCTTCTGACTAGCCATAATCACCTCACTTGCCTTTTTTTTTTTTTAAAGTCCTCATTGTTAATAACTACTATCTAGATGGGGTTTCCTCTTTCCAAGTACTGTATATATTTTTATTTGCAGTGATCTCTAAGTAGACTCTTACAACGTCCTTTTCCTTAGAATTTATCTTTCTTTACCATCATTTTTTACTTTTAACTCTAATAACCTTTCCCCAAGGGTCTCTAAGGTTGTTGGTCACAACTAATCTGCATCCTATTACCATGTCCACCGTTATCACTTGCATTCTAGGTTTTTTATATCCTTTTAGAGAACATACCACAGAGAAAAGAGCATTGGCATTTGCTAGTTGCAATGTTGCTAAAAGAACAGTGTAGCCTTGAATTGCCTCTCTAAACCTTGAATTCCATATCTATACAATAAGCTACTTATTAAAAATAGAATTTTTAGGTATCTTCTTCGAGATTCTGAATCAGTGGGTCTGAGATGAGGTTAGATAATTCTACCCAGAAATTTGGAAAAACGGAAATGGATTTGCTCATCCAATCAATAAGACTGGGCCTTTTCTCCAAAGAGTCCCCTCCTATATTTTCATTAAAAGCTTTGTCACCCCAAATAAGCATTAAACATTAAAGGGAATTACAAAATACTGCTGGCTATTGTGACAAAGAGAACCTAATTTTGTTAACTTACCTTTACCAATAAATCAAGCATCAGAAAATAATGTTTTCTTTTCTCATCTTCCTTATTCCACAAAAGACATCGAACAACAGGACCAACAAGATTCCAGCCCATATTATTGATGATGACCTGTAAAAACATTTTCAGAGTAAAGCAAATACTGCCATCTATAGGACTCTTACACTGAGCTTTCTGATCTTGAAGGAGCTGAGAATTCCCTCTGAAGAGCTAAGATGAGACAAATGAAGTCTACAGTATTTCACCAGGGACTTCTTAGGGTTCGCTGCTAGCAAATACAACATTTTAAAATAGTTTTTTTTAATACTTTCACTGAGGAAATGTGAATGGGCATTTACTTTAAACCAGGCAAGTTCATGATTGAAATAGGTCTTCTATTTCTAACAAGAGAGTTAATTTAATATAAGCAAATACTTAATTTTCACGGAGAATTTTGCTCTCCTAATTCATAAAGAAATCCACCCAATGCTCATGAACCTTTTAAATAAAGTTCCTTGGAAAATATGCAAACATGTTATAATTATGTAACTTATGTAAAAGAAGGGGATGCCACCTCAGTTAATTTTTCTCCTACATAAAAGTTGCTTCTATTTTCTTTCTTTCTTTTTTAAATTTTTTAATGTTCATTTGTGAGAAAGAGAGAGAGAGAGAGACAGAGTGTGAGCGGGGGAGGGGCAGAGAGAGAGCGAGACACAGAATCTGAAGCAGGCTCCAGGCTCTGAGCTGTCAGCACAGAGCCTGACATGGGGCTCGAACTCATGAACCGTGAGATCATGACCTGAGCCAAAGTCAGACACTTAACCGACTGAGCCACCCAGGCGCCCCACAAGTTGCTTCTTTTCAAAGCAACTTGCTTTGAAAGCAAGTTGCTTTTTCTTTTCAAGATATTCCAGAGTGCTTATCATATAAATAAATGTTTATCTTTTTAATTAGTGATTCACATTCACTATCACAACTACTATTTTCAGAACTATCAACAATGTACTCCACTTCTCTGGCTTGATTTTACTTCAACTCATCAGTATTTTATCAAGAATATACTACTATATGTCAAGTCCCTAAAATATTCTGGTGCTAGAAATAAAACAAGAACGTATTAGATAAGATCTCTACCATCACAGAATTACATTCTAGGTTCACTCAAAAATAAAACAAACCCACACATTTGGGAGGAAGACAATTAAGTACAATACCTCCTCCATGACCCCACTCTCTTAAGATAAAGGTAGAGGATAAGGTATAGCAAGAGAAGAGTCCTTTCCATCTAGGGAAGGCCTCTTCCCAGAAGAGGCAATGGCTAAGTTAAGGCTTATTAGGTAAGTCTGTCAGGCATAGGTAGCTGGGGAACACATTCAAGGCTCTGAAACAGCAATGTGTAAAGGTACCTAAGACTTAACATGTCCTAGAGAACTAGCAACAGAATATGTTAGGGTACGTGAACAAATAGCTTACAAAAGAGGAAATATTTTTTACCTTTTTGCTCATTTATCAATTGGACATTTCAGTGTTTGTCTTTATCAGTCTTCATGAGCTTCCTACATGTTAATATTCCCTTCTTATATTTACGAAAAATAATTATTTGGTTTTTTGACTGTCCTTATTTTTTATATAGCAAAATATACTTTTTGCCTCGGTCTTTTAGGTCTAAAATGGATTTCCTCCTTTAGAGATTCATAAACATTCATTTAAAATTAAATATATATACATTCCCCCTTTCTTTTTATTCAATAAGATTTATGCTAAAAACGTGGCATAAAATGAAGACTTAAATTGATTTTTTTTAAACAAACAGCAAAACAATCATCCTTTTTACTGAACAGGAAAGATTTCAGCTGATCTCTCAGAATATTCTTTTCATACTAGTTACTCCTGGCTGGCACACTCTTCTCACAGATAGCTCCATATTTTATATCCCTCCTTCCTTCAAATCTCTGTAATTTCACCTAGCATGGTCCATTCCCCAGTCATGCTTTACTTTTTTCTATAGTATTTATCAGTTTCTAACACACTATATAATTTATAGTGTAGATACCTGTCTTCATTAGAATTTAACATCTATACGGGCACTGATTTTTGTTTACTGCTATCTATTCCTAGCATCTAGACAAGGGCCTGTTACAAAATAGGTGTTCCATAAATACAGGCGAGTGATATCTATTACCTTTTGGTGTAACAAATTATCCTCCCTCCAAAGATTTGATATTCTGTTTTCTTCCATTTTTTTGTTGTGGCTAAACTTAATATTCAGGTCTTGAATCAGAAACATATTATAAACCTATTTTTTCCCAAGTTACTAAATACTTATTCCACCATTACTTACCATGACTATACTCGCTTTTTAAAACTTAACTGGTTCCTGTGAGACTTCTACTTTTCCAACTATGTACTTCTTTCCCTTTCCATTGGTCTACCTCTACCCTGTAAGTGATTCTCTGGGAATAATTATCAAGGAAATTTCAGTTTTGAGTAAGATGTGACATATCTGAACTGAAAAAAAATAATTTTGATAAAATGTTTTATAAACATCATCTCAGCTGCAAGGTATCTAGTTCCTATATAAATAGTGAATGGTTATGAGGAAGGAAAATAAATGCTATCCATAAACTACACCTTTTTTAATTTAATACTAACTACCTACAGAATAAGATTATTATCCCCAAATGACAGATAAGAATGCCAAAGTTTAGAGATTACTGCCATGCCCAATATCTAACATCTAAATTGTGGCAAACCAAGATGTGCATATGTCTGTCTGTCCAGGTCCAAAGCCCATGTGTTTCCCACTATACCACTGGTTTTCAATGGGGGCTATTTTGTTTCATATCTGCCAGGGACATTTGGCAATATCTAGAGACATTTTTGATTGTCATTATGGAATGGGGGGGGAGGGGAGAGAGTGGGAGGGTGCTACAAAATATCTACAGTATAAATGTTGAGAAGCCCTGTACTATAGGACAAAGTATTCATATACTTTTTTTTTAAACATTTACACAAAGCAGATTAATAGTCAATTTTGATCAATCCTAATTGCATCACCTGGCAAGAAAATTAAGTTGCAGTCAGTTTGAAACCCTGTCTTACTGGGGCACCTGGGTGGCTCAGTCAGTTAAGCATGCGACTCTTAATTTCAGCTCAGGTCATAATCTCACTGTTTTAAGATCAAACCCCACAGCATCTCCCAGCTGGGCATGGAGGCTGCTTAAGATTCTTTCTCCCCCTCTGTCCTTTCCCCAACTTTTCTCTCTCAATAAAACAAAACAGAACAAAACAAGAAACACTTGTCTTATCAATGTCTGAACCCTTGGATTTAGCAGACCACACATTACAAAGGTGATTTTCAAGCTGTTAAGACTATTAAAGGGTACCTGGGTGGCTCAGTGAGTTAATCGCCTGATTCTTCTTGCTTTCGGCTCAGGTCATGATCTCATTGTGAGTTTGGGCCCTGAGATCAGCTTTGCACTGACAGTGAGGAGCCTGCTTGGGATTCTCTCTCTCTCTGCCCCTCCCCCCAACATGCACATGTGTGCTCTCTC
Organism: Panthera pardus; assembly: GCF_024362965.1. NCBI lineage: Eukaryota > Metazoa > Chordata > Mammalia > Carnivora > Felidae > Panthera > Panthera pardus. Next base: position 28,762,907 of record NW_026526666.1, on the reverse strand, counting down.
TCTCTCTCTCTAAAAATGGGTGGGCGAATTAAAAAAAAAATTAATGTTTATTTTTGAGAGAGAGACAACACGAGCAAAGAAGGGGCAGAGAAAGAGGGAGACACCAAATCTGAAGGAGGCTCTAGGCTATGAGCTGTCAGCGCAGAGCCCGATGCAGGGCTCAAACCCATGAACCACGAGATCATGACCTGAGCTGAAGTCAGACACTTAACTGACTGAGCCACCAGGAGCTCTCCCTCCCTCAAAATAGTGAGTCTTAATAGTCTTAAAAAAATTTTTTTTGTGGGGGAGCCTGGGTGGCTCAGTCAGTTAAGCATCTGACTCTTGGTTTTGGCTCAGGTCATGATCTCACAGTTTCCTGAATTCGAGCCCTGCACCAGTCTCCGTGCTGACAGTGCAGAGCCTGCCTGGAATTCTCAGTGTTCCTCTTTCTCTACCCCTCTCCCACTTGTGCTGTCCCTGTCTCTCTCAAAATAAATAAACTTTAAAAAAAAATTTAAGAAAAAGACTATGCTCAAAAATATTACAAATAATTTCTAATAGTGATGCACAAATCAGGATTTTAATCTCCTGTTTCTTGACTGAGCTCCAAACATTACTTTTCAACTGCCTGCTACATCTTAAACTTAACATTTCCAAAATAAATTTACTTGCACCCCTTCAAGAAATTCTCTCCTCTTCTTAAGTTGCCCTTTTCTATTCAGGATATAATATGTTATCCTCCCAGAGGCTAGAAATCCAGTCATTTTTGTTACCTTTCTCAATCCCACAATCAATTAGTCCTCTGTATCCCCTAAAACTTCCTTACGAGTGCTACGCAGTGCTAAGTGGAGAATGGTTAAGAGCTCTGAAACCAAGCTACACAGGTCTGAACACTGGATGTCACATGTTTCCTTATCTACAAACTGAATTTAATAGTACCCTATGGGATTCTGGGAGGCTAAATGAGTTAACAGATGTCAAGCATTTTAGACAGCACCTGGCACATGGTAAATGCTTAATAAATATTAACTATTATTAATTTTATTATTATTAGCTCTAAGTAAAATACTCTCAAAGATTATCCTCGAAAACACAATTGGGAAACATCAAGGAGTTAAAGAAAATATTACATTTACTCTATTTGGGGCTACAAAGGTACTATAAACACATATCCAAAAAAATGTATTAAATTAAATGTCTTAATTTTTTAAAAAAAGAATTTTTTATATAAAAAAGGAATAAGCCCTTTGAACTACTATGCATGATTTAAAAGTTTTAGTAATGTCCTAAACACCATCAAGGTGCCCTGGTTATAATCAGAGACCAGCATAACTAGTTTGTGATATCAACAAAAAAAACTTCCACATAAATAAACAGTACTGTAAATGAAGAAAGAGTGTGTTCCTGGAAAGAAGATGGTCTTTTCTTGCATAACAGGGCAAGTACAAAGATACAAAAATTAGCAGTGTTTTCAATACTGTGTCCCAGGAAAAAGTTGTTCCTGATCCCAAAAAGATCCTTTTCCTATGTTGAGAATGATTTCTCAGATAATTATAGCTGGATGATAACGGCCAGTAAAGCCATTTAAGTCTCCCCCTATTCTGATTCTATGCACCCAAATACTATTATCTTACTTAATATTTGGTTTTCCATATACATCTGGCTGAAAGAAAAGAAAGTGCTGATCACCAAAAATGAGTATCTTAGGCTGCCTGATACTTATAATACAAAATATAAATTAATAATCCAAATGCCACTTTTGATCTCTAAGCAATCCCTGTTTTTTTAAAGCACTTTACTCATACTTCAACTATAGCACTTATTTCATTTATTCTGCCTTCTTACTGCTAGTTGTTTACCTGTTTATCTCTTCTACCAGACTATTATAAACACTGTCAAGAATATAAATAGACCTAATTCTTTTTTGTTTTCCACATTCCTATTGTAGAAGTTGATTCTTAAATGTTTAATGAGTAAATGGGTGGAAGAATAATAACATCATGTGGCTATTATCATTCTAATAAATACTAAAAAGTACTCATAAAGATTGTACTTACCTTATTCTTTTCATTTTGAATAATTTCTACTAGCTGCTCTATATGCCCTTCATCTATGCATCTTTGGCCTGCTAACTGAAATAGACCAAAATCTTCTTCTTTAAAGTCTTGTTCTTCTAGGATTTGCTGACAAAAACAAAATGAAGACAAAACAAACATGTTTAGGTGAATAAAAATTCAGTAACTCCTTGCTTTATCCTCTCTGGAGAAAAAGAGAAAATCTGTTTAAGTTCTAGGTAAGTTGCACACAAGCATATGTATGAAAATTAGGACAAGACTAATGAGTACCATAATGAATGATCTTGAAATCCACTCTGCCAAATAATTCTACAATAAAGATCAGTATTAAAAATTTAAAAGGTTACTTAGACAAGTAGGTCACTTGGAGAATAATCTAATCTGCCTTCTGGCCCTCCTGCTATTTATTCACAGGTCAAACAAAGCAAGGATTAAAGAAGATAAGCGATTTGAATGACCCTAAATGTAACTAAAAATAATCTGTGTCTTGCCCACATTTTAAAAGGTATTTAACTTTACACACACACACACACACACACACACACACACACACACAATACTTACACATCTCTTTATTATGGATTGAAGTTCTTCCACAGCCATTCCTCTTTATTTTTCCTACTTTTGATGCTGAAATATAAAAGTTATCAGTGATATTAAAGCGTTAATAAGTTGTATTTCATTCTGGTGAATTTCTAGTAAATACAATAAGGAAAATGTCAAGTTTTAAAGCTGAAATGTTTTTATTGAAAGGATCTTAGCCTAAGGGGGTAAAACTGTTGCATCTATTAAGAGCACAGTTTTGAAAGATACACTTGAAAAAAATTTTTTTCTCTAGGGTACGCCCACCCAACAGGAGCGCAAATTTGGACTACGTAAATGGCTTAAAAAGGCACAGTATTTCTTTTCTGAAAAAATTTCCAGAAGGTGTTCCTGAAGTCAGTTCTAATCCTTAGGGAATTAAACAAAAAATTGTTTAATGTCCCACTTCACAAAACTTGTAGTCAACACAACTCACCCAGAGTGGGTGAAAGTTCAGATGCCCCCTGATCCGAATGTGACCAGGGAGTTTCTCTAAGAGATGCAGTCCCCCAAATAATCCAGTTAATGTAATCAGTACACCGCACGAAGGCGAGGCAACCTGCAGCTCTCAGGAGAGCACCGTTTCGTTCTCCCAGGCCATCGTTCCTCCCGGAGAGAAGGACAGGCCCGCAATGGGGGCACGGGTCAGCGGGGCTTCACGGCCGCGCGATCCAGGGCAGATAAAGCCCCAGCGCGCGTGCGGGCGGCATCCAAGGGAAGCCATTTCTCCCGATTCCTCCACGCCTAGGCGTTCGGGCCCCAGGACCTCGCGGGGCCTTGCGGGCCGTGGAGCCGGGTCCTCCGCCGCTCACAGCTCGCCGCGAGCCCGGGCCGTCCCAGACTTCCAGGTGCGTCCACTTACCGGCTGGGCCTCTGGCCACTCTCATCACCCTCCTTCACTTCCTCCGGCCGCCCAGGCCTCTCTGCCGGCCCCGCCCCGCCCCGGCCGGCCCCGCCCAGCGCTACGCGAGGGGAGGCGGAGCTTCGGGAGACGCCAGCTCCCGGTGTGACCCTCTGACGACGCTACCCATGGCTGACTCGGCTGGGCCGCGCTCCGCCCGCCTCAAGGCCCGGACTCCCCGCGCTTCTCGAAACGCCACAGGTAGGAAGAAGGGCCTTATCCCACGATTGGACCCTGGGAGTTGAACGCCTACAGGGTTCCAGACTAAAACCCGCAGGGCACACCCCAAAGGCTGCTCCAGGGAAGGAGGTCTTCAGGGCAGAGAAGGCCGAGAGCGTCCCTTCGCTGTCCTCGAGTCTTCTACAAAAGACCTCCGGCCAGACCCCCACCTCTTTACACTAGTGTCCCAAGAATTTTCCCCAGAATGGGCTGTCTCTGAAGGAGAGGGAGTAGAGGTGCTGGAGCCTAGAGCCAGGTCGCCAGAATGGGTAAGTGACCAGGGCAACGTAGGCAGGCCTTGTGCAGCTGGCTTTGAATCTCGCTCGCGCCAGCCCACCTTCGAGATGTACTGCTGCTTAGGTCCTTGGATGATCCTCTGAGGTGTCAGACCCCACGGTCTTTTCCTGCGAGCGAACATTCGGGGGATGGAGAGAGGTTGCCTCTAAAAGTACCCATATCTCAGATTTTCAGGAGCCCGTAACCGTGTCACTGTGATACATAAGAAAATTCAATCCCAAAAGAGATACACTCCAAGAAAAATTGGGAAATAATTAACGGAAGTAAACTGGATTCCCTGCCCATTTCATTTGTTTTACACACAGGATTAGAAAGTAATGTGTGGGAAAAGAAGAAAAGGTTGTCTGCGGTTTATTTGAGCAAGAATCTGCCCTGTAAACTAGTGTGTTTGAGTAGACATGACCTACTGTTTTTGTTTTTGTTTTTTTTAATTATAGGTGCTAAACAGACAAATGCCTTAAAACAAGAAGATACTTCTAAAAGGTATGAGAACTACTTGGACAACTGCATTCTCTTATCTGTTGATCTCATATTGAACTATTTTTAAAAACAATAAAGGCTGATACCATAGAGAAAATTATTATGAGAGAGAAGGGGAAGATCTGAGAATAACTATAAATTCTCCCATAGACTCTTTGTATCGCTCTACTCCAGGCTTTAAGAAAACCAAATCAAGACACTGCTAGTGTAGGTGTAAGTATCTGTAGAAAGATTTGTAAGGGAATAAGCATTCCTAAATTAACCAGGTACTCCTTTTATACCTCTTCAGATACACTTTCTTTTTATTTCTTTATATGCTAAAGACTTCCAAGAAACCTTTTCTATTCTTGTTTACATCATGTCCATATCTTCAGCAAAAAGTCTTATTCTGTGTCTTGGCATTTCCTGAAAAGGCTAGGTTTATCTCCTGTCACAAAAAAGTTTTTAGAACAGGAGTAGTCTATGAAGATGATTAGAATATTTATGTCTGTGATGGATCTTTTTTATCAAGTATTGGCTTTCATTTACTCATTCTTTCAAAATTATTTACCGAGTATGAGATATGCCAGACCTGTGTTAGGCCCTGAGGATATGGTTTTGAGCAGAATAGACACAGTTCCTTTCTAGTGGAACAGAGAAATACCAATTAAATTATCACAACTGAATGCATAATTACAAGTTGTGATAAGTGCTGTAAGGGAAAAAACTCTCTGCCCCTCCCCTACTCATGCTCTGTCTCTCTCAAAAATAAATATTTTTTAAAAAGTGAGTGTGGCTGTTACTGAAGGTTTAGATAATTAACAGCTTGAGTCAGCAATTCCTCAGTGTAGGTTGTAGACTGATCCTAGTACAATGCATTGCTCTTACTGGTAGGCAACAATATGAGAAAAATAAAATGCTTTTCATAAAGCTAAATACATTTAATATAGAAAACTTTCTTTTAGTCTATATTCATGTCTTTTATACTTTTCAGATGTAAGAATGGTCTTTATGAAATGGTGGGAGAACAGTTCTTAGTTGCAAATTTCTTTACAAGAAAAAAGTTTTTTTAACATTTATTCATTTTAGAGCACGAAGGGGGGAGAGGCAGAGAGAGAGGGAGGAGACACAGAATCCCAAGCAGGCTCCAGGCTCCAGGCTCCGAGCTGTCAGCACAGAGCCGGACGCAGGGCTGAGCCGAAGTTGGTTGCTTAACTGCTTAACATCCCAGGTGCCCCTGTTGTAAATTTCTTCTTATTTTAATGCCCTTATTTGGCAAAAGAAATAGTTGATCCTGTGTCATCTTCCTTTTTTGTGGAATGTTGTTGTTTTTGTAGAATATTTTTGCTCCAGGCAAGGAATTAGAGTCTAAAGTCTTGGGGGCGCCTGGGTGGCGCAGTTGGTTAAGCGTCCGACTTCAGCCAGGTCACCATCTCGCGGTCCGTGAGTTCGAGCCCCGCGTCAGGCTCTGGGCTGATGGCTCGGAGCCTGGAGCCTGTTTCCGATTCTGTGTCTCCCTCTCTCTCTGCCCCTCCCCCGTTCATGCTCTGTCTCTCTCTGTCCCAAAAATAAATAAAAAACGTTGAAAAAAAAAAATTAAAGTCTTGGGGGTCACTGAAAATAGGGAGAAAAAATGAATACATTCTAGCTCAAGGCCCAGGAGACCAGCAAAGGTAGTTCTGGTAGGAAAGGAGAAAACAGTACAGGAAAGGAGCAAATAAGTTACCAAGATGGTTGGGTATCTCTGTTCCTATGGAAGGATTCTCAACCCTTTTGCACATTAGGATTATCTGGAGCACTTTTTTTTTTTTTAATTTTTTTTTTTAACGTTTATTTTTGAGACAGAGAGAGACAGAGAATGAACAGGGGAGAGGCAGAGAGAGAGAGGGAGACACAGAATCAGAAGCAGGCTCCAGGCTCTGAGCCATCAGCCCAGAGCCCAACACAGGGCTCGAACTCACGGACCGTGAGATCGTGACCTGAGCTGAAGTCGGACGCTTAACCGACTGAGCCACCCAGGCGCCCCTGGAGCACTTTTAAGAAAACACCAATAACTAGGCCCCATCCTCAGAGATTCTGATTGAATTAACCTGCAGTGGAACGCAGGCAAAGACATCTTTTAAAGAAGTCTTCTCAGATGATCCTCATGTGCAAGTAGAGTTGAGAACCACTGTCCTAGAGCCGTTGTTTGATCAAATGGTCTCTGCTTTTATGTTCCATGATGTGTAGGGGCCAGCAAAGGCTGACAGTTCCACTGGTGCCAAGACAAGGAGCAGCTCTCTTGGGAAGATTGTGTTCCTCAACTACACAGTCACGTCAATATAGTTATTTAATAAGATTTTACAGTAAAATAAGTAAACACTTCTTTGCAGATAGGACTCTATCTTGTCAAACTGAGCTATCAGTTAACTTTTGAGACTTGACACACGTTTTTACTTGTAAGAACAGCTGAAGTTGTCGGTTTCCTCTCATATCTCTCCTGATTTCTAAGGATTTCAGAGGAAAAGCCTGTCTTCTTAGATACCCACAGGAATGATTGAGACAATATAAACGCTAACTGGCAAAAAGATATCACCTATTTTCTTCCTTGTGCTTTGATGCTTGGAAATCAAATAGTCCTGTTACTGTGGCAGACTTCTGTGTGTTAATATTTTGAGACATATTCATCACAGGTAGCAGCGTTAAAAAATATAAATTTAAGTAGCAAAATAGCACATTATGTTTGTGCTGTATTATAAAACAAAATTGGCTGTGATAAAACTTGTAAGTAGAATAACTTAAGTTTAAGTTTAATTTTATTTAATTTTAGGAAAGCAGAACTAGAAGCAGCTGTGAGAAAGAAGATTGAATTTGAGAGAAAAGCTCTACATATTGTTGAACAGCTTTTAGAAGAGGATATTACAGAAGAATTCCTAAGGGAGTGTGTATGTGTTAAATTGGGAAATTATTACTTTTGTAGTTTTCGATCTTTAAATCTGTGCAATTTCAAGCTTCCTTGTATTGTCAAAATCTTTGACTCTCCTCTCAGTCACTAGATGCAGGTAGTGTGCTATATAACTCATACACTTTAAAATAATCAACTATTATGCATTCCTTGTTGTATAATGAATTTAAAATGCACTAATGAAAAACAACATGCATATTTTACCCCTTAATAGTAGTTCTTTAAACAAGTCTGCTAATCTCACTTGATTTTTATCACTTTGCACTAATCATCCCAACGTTATTTTCCATATTCTGTGTGTTTCCTATGTTAGTAACAGAAGGTTGTTATTTTTGTTAATGTAATTCTATTAGGTTTGATATTTTAAAAACTTGGAATATAGATCATTTATGATTTAACGTATAACAGGATTGCAGTCTGCATTAAAAGTTTTTTCTTTAACAACTTTCTTGCACTAAAATTTTGAATGGAAATTTCTCTTATATCCTCATAATCCTTAGAAAAATTAAAAAGAAAATTAAAACTCTGAACTCCCATTGCAAAAATAATTATTAATGTGGCTCAGAGATTTTTCTAAATAAGAGGAATGTAAATATGAAGATATATATACTTTTTAAATTCTGGTGCTTTACTATAGTCTTTGTTTTTTATTGTTGCTTTTGGTTTGTTTCAAGTTGTTATTTAAATTCTATTTAGTTAATACGTAATATTGATTTCAGGAGTAGAATTTAGTGATTCATCACTTATATATAAACCCAGTGCTGATTATAACAAGTGCCCTCCTTAATATCCATTACCCATTTAGCCCATCCCCTTCCCACCTTCCCTCCATTGACACTGTTTGTTCTCTGTAGTTAAGAGTCTCCTATGGTTTGCCTCCTTCTCTTTTTTTTATTCCCTTCCCCTATGTTCATTTGTTTTGTTTCTTAAATTTTATGTGTGAGTTAAATCATGGTATTTGTCTTTCTCTTCTGACATTTCACTTAACATAACACAATCTAGCTCTGTCTGCTTCGTTGCAAATGTCAAGATACAATTCTCTTTGATGGCTGAGTAATATTCTTTTGTACATGTATACACATATATGTGTATATATACTTATGTATATATGTATGTATGTGTATATACATACACAGACACCACATCTTCTTTACCCATTTATCAGTTGGTGGTCATTTGGACTTTTTCCATAATTTGGCTATTGTTGATAATGCTGCTATAAACATTGGGGTACTTGTGCTTTTTTTTTTTCACTTTTATGTATTTATTTACCAAAACTTGCATAAACCTGACCTCATTCACCAACACAAAACATACAACCAGGGGAGACACACACACACACACACACACACTCAAAGGCCGTGGAAGAGGCTATCAAGTACTTTGAAGGACAGGAAGGAATGAACACAGCTGGGGGGACTTTTGATTTCAGTTGCAGTTGGGAAGGGCTCTGGTCCCACACACTGGGAAGGTAGAAGGATGAGAAAGATAATAAATAGAATCCTGGGCCCAGCTTGCTTTGGTACATTACAGGTATAGTCCTGTGCATGGCCTGGGCAGCACCTAGCCCTTAGCCAGCAGCAGGAGCCAAGGAGGCAGAGCCTGAGCAGCTGGTGCAGGCAGGTCAGACATGCAGCCAGAGGTCCCCTCCAAACAGCCCCCCGTGCTCCACAAGGCAAGAGGTAAGACTGAGCCAGGCTCTGAAGACCCTCGCTGTTCATGTCTGAGGAAATGGTCTTTTTCCTTTTCTGAATCTTCAGTGAGTGCGAAGTGCCCTCCCACACGGGTGGCTTCCTCTTGACTACACGCAGGTTCTGGCTGCAGCTCAGAGGCTTCTCTGAGTGGGTGGCTGAGAGACTGCCTCTGTACCTGACCAACACTCATCCTCAGTGTCACTGTCCTGCAGGCCCCCTGCTCTATAACTGATGGGCGGCCTGAGGTGAGGTACCTGGTCCTCCAGGTAGAGAGGATGCTGGTAGGCAGGGGGCAGGGGCATCAGGGATGGAGTGCAGGTCCTGCATGGAGAAGCTCCGCAGCCTTCCAGCCAGTGCACCCTGACTCTTGGTGGTAGGCTGTACAGCAGTCGAAGCAGCAATGTTGAGACCCCCGTTTCCCAAAGCTGAGCATCGTCTCATAGCTGCGTTCCTTGGTGTGCACGATGCAGGTATTTTGTTTTTTTGTGCAGTATTTTTGTTTCCTTTGGGTAAATACCTAGTAGTGCAATTGCTGGATCATAGTACTTCTGTTTTTACCTTTTTCGAGGAACCTCCATATTGTTTTCCAGAGTGGCTGTACCAGTTTATGTTCCCACCAACAGTACAAGAGGGTTTCCCTTTCTCTTCATCCTCACCAACATCTGTTGATTCTTGGCTTATTAATTTAAACCATTCCGACAGGTATGAGGTGGTATCTCATCGTAGTTTTGATTTGTATTTCGCTAATGATGAGTGATGTTGTGCATCTTTGCATGTGTCTGTTAGCCATTTGGATGTCTTCTTTGGAAAAATGTCTGTTCATGTCTTCTACCCATTTCTTCGCTAGATGATTTGTTTTTTGGGTGTTGAGTTTGAGAAGCTCTTTATAGATTTTGATTACTATTTATCAAATAGGTCATTTGCAGATATCTTCTCCCATTCTGCAGGCTGCCTTTTAGTTTTGTTTCCTTCGCTTTACAGAAGCTTTTTTATCTGGATAAAGTCCCACTAGTTCATGTTTCCTTTTGTTTCTCTTGCCTCTGGAGATGTGTCTAGTAAGAAGTGGCTACAGCCGAGGTCAAAAAGGTTGCTGTCTGTGTTCTCCTCTAGGATTTTGATGGTTTCCTGTCTCACATTTTAGGTGTTTCATCCATTTTGAGTTTATTTGTGTGTGTGGTATAAGGAAGTGGTTGAGTTTCATTCTTCTGAATGTTGCTGTCCAATTTTCCCAACACCATTTGTCAAAGAGACTGTCCTTTTTCCATTGGATTAGTTGCAAAGATTAGTTGACCATATAGTTATGGGTCCATTTCTGGTTTTCTGTTCTGTTCCTTTGATCTATATGTCTGTTTTTGTGCCAGTACCATACTGTCTTGATGACTATAGCTTTGTAATGTGGCTTAAAGTCTGGAATTGTGACGCCTCCAGCTTTGCTTTTTGTTTTCAAGATTGCTTTAGCTGTTTGGGGTCTTTTGTGGTTCCATGCAAATTTTAGGATTGTTCGAACTCTAAAAAATCTTGGTGGTATTTTGATAGGGATTGCATTAAATGTGTAGATTGCTTTGAGTAGTATAAACATTTTAACAATATTTGTGCTTCCAATCCATGAGCGTGGAATCTTTTTCCATTTCTTTTTGTCCTCTTCAATTTCGTTCATAAGTTTTCTGTAGTTTTTAGAGTATAAATCTTTTACCTCTTTGGTTAGACTTATTTCTAGGTATCTTATGATATTTTGTGCATTTGTAAGTGGGATCGATTCCTTAATTCCTCTTTCTACTGCTTCATTTTTGGTGTATAGAAATGCAGTCAATTTTGGGGGACACCTAGGTGGCTCAGTCAGTTGAGCCTCTGACCTTGGCTCAGGTCCTGATCTCACAGTTTGTGAGTTTGAGCTCTGCATCGGGCTCACTACTGTCAGTGTAGAGCTGGCTTCAGATCCTCTGAACCCCTCTCTCTCTGGCCCTCCCCCACTCATACTCTCTCAAAAATAAACAAACATTAAAAAAAATAAAAAGAAATGCAACATTTCTCTACATTGATTTTATATCCCGTGAGTTTCCTGAATTCATGTATCAGTTCTTGTTTTTTTTTGGTGGAGTCTTAGGTTTTCTACATAGAGTATCAGGTCATCTGCAAATAATGAAATTTTGACTTCTTTACTGCTTGTGATGCCTTTTATTTCTTTTTGTTGTCTGATTACTGAGGCTAGGACTTCTAGTATTATATTAAATAATAGCATTGAGAGTGGACATCCTTTTTCCTGACCATAGAGGAAAAGCTCTGTTTTTACCCACTGAGGAATATTCGCTGTGTGCCTTTTGAACCACCCTGCAGCACAGGAATAAATCCCACTTAATTGTGGTAAATAATTCTTTTAACGTTATGTTGAATTCGATTTCATAGTGTCTTATTGAGAATTTTTGCATCCATGTTCATCAGGGCTGTTGGCCTGTAATTCTCCTTTTTAGTGGGGTCTTTGTCTGGTTTTGGAATCAAGGTATTGCTGGCCTCGTAGAATGATTTTGGAAGTTTTCCTTCCATTTCCTAACATTTCCTTCCATTTCTGTTCCAAATTGTTTTGGAACAATTTGAGAAGAATAGGCATTAACTCGTCTTTAAATGTCTGGTAGAATTCCCCTAGGAAGCCATCTGGCCCTGGACTTCTGTGTGTGGGAGATTTTTCATTATTGATTGCTTTTTTTTTTTTTTGCTGGCTGTCAGCCTGTTCAATTTTGTTTCTTCTTATTTCAGTTTTGGTAGTTTTTGTGTTTTAGGAATTTGTCCATTTCTTCCAGGCTGCCCAATTTGTTCACAAATAATTTTTCATAATCTCTTATGATTATTTGTGTTTCTATGATGTTGGTTGTGATCTCTTCTCTTTCATTTGCGATTTATTTGGGTCCTTTCTTTTTTTGATAAGTCTGACTAGGGATATATCAGTTTTATTAGTTCATTCAAAGAACCATCTTCCTACTTTCATTTATCTGCTCTACTGGGTTTTTTTGTTTTGTTTTGTTTTGTTTTGTTTCTGTATCATTTATTTCTGCCCCAATCTTTATTATTTCGCTTCTGCTGGCTTTTGGCTTTATTTGCTGTTCCTCTTCTAGCTCCTTTAGGTGTAAGGTTAGATTGTGTATTTGAGATTTTTCTTGTTTCTTGAGGTAGGCCTACATGGCGATATACTCCTCTTATGGCCGCTTTTGCTGCATCCCAAAGGTATTAGACTGTTATGTTTTCATTTTCATTTGCTTCCATGTTTTTTTAAGGTTTATTTTTATTTATTTTGAGAGAGAGATAGCAAATGTGGGAGGGTTAGAGAAAGAGGGAGACAGCAGGATCCATGCTGTCATCGCAGAGCCTGATGTGGGTCTCAAACTCACTAACCCTGAGATCATGACCTGTGCTGAAGTCAAGAATTGAACGCTCAACTGACTGAGCCACCCAGGCACCCTGAGCTAACATGTATTTTTTTATTCTTTCTTTCATTCCTGGTTATTCAATTTATTGTTTAGTAGGTTGTGCTTTAACCTCTGTGTATTTGTGGTCCTTCCAAATTTTTTTCTTTTGGTCACTTTCAAGTTTCCTAGCATTGTGGTCTGCAAATAACGCATGGAGTGATCTCGATCTCTTTTTACTTGTTGAGAGCTGATTTCTGACCCAGTATGTGATATATTCTGAAGATTTTTTATGTGCACCCAAATGAAAGTGTATTCTGCTGCTTTAGGATGAAATGTTGTGAATGCGTCTGTTAAGTCCACCTGGTCCAATGTGTCATTCAAAGCCATTGTTTCCTTGTTGATTTTCTACTTAGATGATCTGTCCATTGATGTAAATGGGGGGTTAAAGTTCCCTACTCTTATTGTATTGTTACCAATGAGTTTCTTTATGTTTGTTATTATTTGGTTAATATATTTGGGTGCTTTAAGTTGGGGACATAATTATTTACAATTATTAGATCTTGTTGGGTAGACCCTTTTATTATGATACAGTGCCTTTCTTCATCTCTTGTTACTGTCTTTGGTTTAAAATCTAGTTTATCTAAGTATGGCTACTCCAGCTTTCTTTTGACATCCATTAGCATGTCATGATAAATGGTTCTTCGTCCCCTTACTTTCAATCTGCAAGTGTCTTTAAGTCTAAAATGGGTATCTTGTAGCTAGCATATAGATAGGTTTTGTTTTTTATCCATTCTAATACTGTCTTTTGATTGGAACATTTAGTCCATTTATATTCAGAGAGATTATTGATAGATTTGATTTAGTGCCATTGTATTAGTTGTAAAGCTATATTTCTGGTGATGTTCTCTGTTCCTTTCTATGTTGCTTTTCGTATTTCTTTCCCACTCAAAAAAGTCCCATTTAATATATCTTGCAGGCTTGTTTAGTTGTCATGAACTCCTTTAGTTTTTGTGTGTCTAGGAAACTCTTTATCTCTCCTTTTCTGGTTGACAGCCTTGCTGGATAAAGTATTCTTGGCTGCTCTTTTCCCATTCAGCATGTTGAATATATCATGTCACTCCCTTCTGGCCTGCCAAGGTTCTGTGGAGAGATCTGCTGCTAACCTTATTTGTCTTCCCCCTTAGGTTAGGAATTTCTTTTCCTTGCTTTCAGGATTCTTTGCTTATGTCTGTACTTTGCCAATTTTACTACAGTAGTCTTAGTGTTGGCCTGCTTTTGTTGATTTCGATGGGAGTTCTCTATAGCTCCTGGTCCTGGATGTCTGTTTCCTTCCCCAGATTAGCGAAGTTTTCAGCCGTAATTTGGTCAAATAAACTTTCTTTTCCTTTTTCTCCTCTCTTCTTTTGGGACTCCTGTGATACTAATGTTACTATGCTTTATGGGGTCACTGAATTCACTAAGTCTACATTCCTGATCCAGTATTTTCCTTTCCCTCTTCCTTTCAGCCTCATTATTTTCCATAATTTTATCTTCTATATCACTTATTTGTTCCTCTGATTCTTCCATCCTTGTGTTCATCATACCAGTCAGTTTTGCATCTCAGTTATAGCATTTCTTATTTCGGCCTAATTTTTAGCTCTTTTATCTCTGCGGTAGGGACTCCCTGGTGTCTTCTATGCTGCCTCAAGCCCAGCTAGTATTCTTATGATCATTGTTTTAAATTCTGGTTCAGGTATATTACTTATATCTGTTTTGATTAGATCCCTGGCCATGACCTCTTCTTGTTCTTTCTTCTGGGATGAATTTTTCCATCTTGGCATTTTGTCTAGGTCTCTGTCTTCTTTGTGTTAGGAAAGCCTGTTATGTGTCCTGCTTCTAACAGTAATAGGTGTGTGTATTAAGAAGAGGTCATATACTGTCCAGGGCCTAGCACTTCAGGAAGTGTTTCTGGTGTATGCTGTGTGCACTCCGCCATTGTGTTTTGGGTGCTCTTTCTGTCCTCTGCAGAATTTCTCCTTGTCTGTAATGGGAAGTGTTTGTACCTTGTCCACTGTGTGATTAGTTTTAAGTATTTGTGTTTTGGTCAGCTTATTAAGAGTATAGATCCTGTTTCCCCTAGAGCTGACACTTTGCAGCATTCTGTGGTTAGTAGACTTGGTGGGTGTGGAGGACCGTTGTGCTGGTCTTCTGGGAGGGTGGCCTGCTGCTGCTCTCTCAGACATAATGACCCTAGTTCAGAAGCACCTGAAGAGCTCAGGGAGGACAGGACTTGGTTTAAGCAGCTCAAGCCTCTACTGTGGGCTCTTTACTGCTCACTGAAGTCCATCCATGCTAAATGGCATCAGCTGGCTCTCTAGTCCCCAGAGAGGGGAGTTTGTACCCACCACTGTTCAGGAAGTGCTCACAGAAGAGCAAACAATCTCCCGTCATTTGTCCCAAGCATTCCTCAGATCTCTTCCTTCACCCTGTCTGTGTCCAACTCATCTGCCCATCTGGTGGTGCAGTGCTACTATGGTTTATCTCAGGTGCGATGGCTA
This sequence comes from Panthera pardus, assembly GCF_024362965.1. NCBI lineage: Eukaryota > Metazoa > Chordata > Mammalia > Carnivora > Felidae > Panthera > Panthera pardus. The sequence goes on along the minus strand of NW_026526666.1, from coordinate 28,747,819 downwards.
GGTTTCAAAATTCCATATTTTATGCACCCAGTGTGGCATGGACCTGCTCTGATCCTCTGGGGAAGGGTCTCACAACACTGGGGCGGGTGCCGGTTTGTCCCAGAAGGGCGGTGGCACAAATTCACTAGGCTTGAAGTTTATGGTAAAACACAGCAAAAAGCCACTGTCCAGGTTAGCTGCCCTCCACAGCTGTCTCTGTTCCTATCCTAATGAATGGGATAGCTCAGTGGTACCTGCCAGCCCTCTTGTCGCTGGAGAGGCAGTGCTACCTCTCCCAAATGCACTCCAAGAAGGGAAACTGTCTCTGCCAGTACAACCCAGGGCATCCTCAGACCATGCTCTCTGCTCCCTGGCCTCTGCCCTCCTTCTCCACAGGAGCACCATTGTGCCCTACAGCCTCCACCCCAGTGATGGGTCAGACTTCTAAAACCAGACTTTGAGCTCCACTGCTTGTAAAAACTTGGGATAATCCGCCCCTCTCTTTTTCCCCATCAGGGGTTTTGGCAAAATGTTTTCCTTGTGCAATGCCCTGCATCCTGCTCATTCCCTCTCTTTCTCTCCTTTCTCCTAATTAGGGCCCTCTCCTTTCTACAGCACCACTGATTATTTTCTCTCCCAAATCACATCTTCGCCCTTCCTGCCTTCCACAATATGTCCTCTTTTCTCCCCCTAGCTGTGCATCTTATTGTCTCAGTCCTAAGATTGATTTCCTGGGTATTAAGAATGATTTGATATTTATCTAGCTGTGTTCCAGGGATGTGGTAAGCATAGGATCCCCCTCCTGCTCAGCCATCTTGACTCCTCCCCTCTAATGTGACAGTATTTAAATTGATACATGTAACTACATCAGAATCTGCATGCAGGATGCCACTAAAAACAAAGACAAACCAGAAATGCTTCATTTGAAACAAATACCTTATATCACTCTCAATAAAAAGTTGTTCAGTCCCTGGGAAAACAGAAAAACTTGTTCAAAAGTGATCTCAAAGTTATGAAACGAGTTGAGATTTGAACATGAAGATATCAAAGAAAGTATTTGGTGTTAGCTTATAAGTACCATCTCACCAGTCTCCTATACACATTTTTCAGAAACTGGAAAATTTTGCACAAAAATTTGTCAGGAATCACAATGACACGTTTGGTACACACTGTTTTTTAAGACTGTGCTTCAAAAATAGGTAAATTATATTTTATTTTCCATGGTTTATTTTTTAATATTTTTTTAAATAAAATAAACTTTTCAGTGTTTTGCTTTGGTATAGCAATGACTATAGCACCAATTCTTTTTCCTGCCTCAGAATTACTTCATGAAGTACTTACCTACAACGATTCATAGTCTCCTGAGACAGATGTTTTTTTGGGCTATTTTTGTTTGTTTTTTTAATAATAGCTAACATTTTTGAGTGCTTACTATTTGTCAAATGTTTTTCTACATTTATTACCTTTATTTTCTCCTCTTATTCAAACATCATATTTATAAGATAGACTGTTATTATCCCTGAATTTTCAGATGAGCTCTGTGAGGCTTAGAGAGCTGATAAATGAACTTTTCTAATAATCTAGTGGGGGAACGCCCCTCTCATTTCGTTATAGGGGAAGTTCATCACACCTGCTCACTACAGCGATGTCGTGGATGAGCGTTCTATTATCAAGCTCTGCGGTTATCCTTTATGTCAGAAAAAACTAGGAATTGTAAGTAATTTTTTTAAATAGAAGCTTTAGGGGCACTTGGGTGGCTCAATTGGTTGGGTGGGTTGTGGGATTAAGCCCTTCATCAGGCTCCCCTGTTCACATGCTCTCTCTCTCTGAAATAAAAAAAATAAAGTATAATAAAGTAAAATAGAAGCTTTAATTTTTTATATTTAACAAAGTACTTTGTAGATAGTACAAGAAATAGAACTGAGGTCATGAACTAATTACCTGAATTAACCAAAGATTTGTAGATGATTTAATCTTACAAGAAAGTTTATGTTTATTACTTGAATTCTTCTTAAGCTGTACTTTCTTTTCTTTAGGTACCAAAACAGAAGTATAAGATTTCTACCAAAACCAATAAAGTCTATGATATTACTGAAAGAAAGGTAAGCTTAAAGGCTTTTTTCAATGTGGCAGTTAATTTTTAATACATTAAATAGAATTCTAAAAATAATTGTTTAGAAGTTTGCCTTTTAGATGGTCGTCATGTTAAAAGTTTATTTGTGAATATTGCCTTCAAGGTGTTAGAAAAAACTGCTTATGCTTTAATTAATATTTGGACATTTAAAAATTAAAAGTGTATACCGGCACAAATTCAGGCAAGTAAGTCATGGAATAGACTTACTTGTAGATCAGTAGAGAAAGGATGAATTTTTTTAAGAAATAGTACTGACACAAGTAGGTATCCATATGGAAAAAAAATGGAAATTGATCCTTATTTCAGTGTACATAAAAAAAATCAATTTTAGGTAGGCTACAGACTTAAATTTAAAAGATAAACATCTTTTTGAAGAGAATATGGGAAAGTATCTTTATAAACTCAGAGAATTTCTTAAATAAGATAGAAATATTACAAACCATAGAGGAAAAATTGATGTTTTCTACATTAAAATTAAAAACATTTGCTTACTGGAAGTTTCCACAAAAGAGTGAAAAGATGAGATAAATTAGAAGGAAATGTATTTCTCACATATAACTGACTAAAGATTCATAACCAGGAAAAGACAGAAAACCTTGTAGAAATTTTATAGAAGGAACTTGATAATGAAATATGAAAAGATGCTCAGCCTTATTAATCAGGGGAAAAGCAAATAAAAACATTGATTTACAGTCCCCAAATTAGCAAAATTATAAAAATTTGACAATATTAGAAACTCTTTAACTGCTGGTTAAATAAAATTGGTGCAACTTTTTTGAGAACTTCTTTGGTATTATCTAGTAAAGTCAAGTTCACACATTTTTTATGACCAGGCTTTTCTATTCTTGGTATATATTTTAAAGAATTTCTTGCCCATTTCTTCCTAGTTGGGTTAACAAAATATATGATATACTATCATTCAACCTTTTTAAGGAAGGAAATACTGACACATGCTACAACATGGATAAACATTGAAGACATGATGCTAAGTGAAATAAGCCTGCGCAAAAGGACAAATATTAAATGATCCCACTTACATGAGGTAACTAGAGTAGTCAGATACATAGTTATGAATGTAGAATGGTGATTATAAGAGGAGGCAGAAATGAGTTATTGTCTAATGGGTGTACAGTTTCAGTTTTGCAAGATAAAAAGAGTTCTAGAGACGGACCATGGTAATGGTTGTACTACGGTGAGAAGGTGTTTAATGCTGCTGAACTGTAACACTTAAAAACAATTTAGGTGGTAAATTTTGGTGTATTTGACCACAATTTTTTTTAATTTTAAAAATTCTTAAAGTGCTTATAGTCACATTGTAAAGATAGCAGAAAAGTTAGAAACAACTCAATTATTCATAATAAATGGTAATATACTTACACAATTGAATGTAATGTATATATAAGCCACAACTACAAAAATCTGAAAACTATAACTTGGAACAAAAAACTCAGAGAACATAAAAATATGATTACATTCAGACAAAGTTTAAAATTGGTTAAAACTAAATGGTATCTTTTGTAGGGATGTTTTTATAGATAGCAAAACTAAAGGAAAGCAAGGGAATAAGGAACACAGAATATGATAGTGGTTACCTCTGGGGAATGTCGAAAGTGATGCTATCCAGGATGGACACATAATAGAGCTTCGAAGGTACTATACCTTATTCTTACCTTGGTTGGTAGATTCATGGGTTTTCATTATTTTCTTTGAACTACATGTTTATGTTTTATACTCTCTTCTGTACATAAGTTAGTTGTGTTTCACAGTAAGAAAAAGTAATTTTCTGATTTTAAAATGTTTTTCAGTGTTTTTGCAGCAATTTTTGTTACAAAGCATCTAAGTTTTTTGAAGCACAAATTCCTAAAACTCCAGTATGGGTTCGAGAAGAGGAAAGGTAATTTAAATCATTACATATACATTTGTTCATATATTCCAATAATTTCTTTCTACTTTTTGGGATGTATAGAGAGTAGTTGTAGTTTCCTAAGAATGTTACCATCGTACACATTTTCATTGTGGAGAAATGGTTATATTTTTAGCTTAGTTATTAAGGATTTTACACTTAAAATCAGAAAGTAAATATAAAAGTTGTTTCTTTGTTGTTTTAATCACAACATCTGAACTTTGCTTTCTGCTATGCAAGTTATTTCTATTAACCCTATTAATATTATAATTCTAGAGTAAGAATGTTAAAGTTTTTCAGGATACTAAAACTGAGGATCCACTGAACTTGTTTTGTTGTTAGAAAACTATGTACTAAGGTTAAAAAGTTCAGGTAACTAATTCATTCAATCTTTATTAAAAATCAGTACAGTATTTTATAAATTTAAAGAAATCCAATTTAATTTTTAGCAAAATGTTTATCAATATTCCTGGGGTTTGCCGCTTGGGAAATGTTTAAACATTTACAACATTTTAGTAGTTGCTGAATTTGAGAAAAAATTTATTATTGAGGGACAAATGCCATAATACAGTAAAGGTAACAAAAATTGTTATGTAATCAGACTATTGTCTAAATTCAGACAGGCTTAAATGAGATAAGGTCTCAACTCATACTTCATAAAGAATATTATAACACAAGGCAGTGTTATTTGTGGTAAAATAGTATCAGTGCTAAATAAACTTAGTGACATAAACGTAATGTGATGCAAGGTAACTAAAGATATTTGCCTTAAAAAAAAAACACCTCTTATTAAAGTCTTATCTGATGCACAAGGTAGTATGAAACCACTGTAGTTTGTACTAGCATCATTTGTACTGGTGACAGTCCCTTTGTTGGCTGACACCTTTGCCTGCAGATCCAATGCTGTGTCATTTAGAATATGTAAAACATACCACCCTATAGCCTTTGTTAATTGAATTACACATAGTGAAGACTAAATTGTTCACTATTTCTCCACTAGCCTGTCTTTCTTATTTGAAGAATAAAGGTTGTAGCATTGTCCAAGGTGAATGGGGAGCTATGAGCACTTTCTTAACTATCACTTTTTGTCTCTTTTACTTTCCTTTAGAGAAAGAGAGAGCAAGTGGGGAGAGGGGCAGAGAGAGAGAGGGAGAGAAAGAATATGAAGCACACTTCACTGATGAGTGTGGAGCCTGACATGTGGCTTGATCTCATGACCCTGAGATCATGACCTGAGCTGAAATCAGGAGTCAGACACTCAACTGACTGAGCCACCCGGGCATCCCTTTTCTCCTTTCCTAGCATTTCTTTGGCTAGATCTGCTCATCGCCTTTTCAACCTTATGACAACTACACATATTGCTGTATTCTATTCCCCAGCTGTTAAGACCACTGTTTCCTTAAGTTATTCCTAACTTTGTTTCCAGTGATATCTCCTCTACTTGCTACTTTAGCTCATCTTCATCCCTGCTTCAAAACCATTTACCCAACTACCCTTCCTGTCATCTTTATATTCTTCAGATGTAGTTATTGGTATTTGCTTTAGCTAATTGAAAATAGTTTTTCTCTCTAACCTTTTTCTAAAATCTTATTCTAATATGTTCATAACACCCACCTTTCCTAGAACATGAAGGTCTGTCACTTTATTTGTAGTTCTTGAAATTCTACCTTATCTATATGCCCTTCCCTACCTCACCAAAAAAGAAAAATGAAAATGGCTTTGGTTTCCCTCAAAAAACCATTTTAATTTACATGCAATGTTTGTAGTAAGTGCTTAGTACTGGCAGGCTGTCCATACCTGTACAAGCACACACACACACTTAATGAAACTCAACCTGTGAGTTTAAATTGAAATTTTAATTGGATGGCATAATAAATATACAAGTGAAACAAATTTTTACTTATTCTAATGGGGACAAGTATTGGGGAGCCATCAAACACTTTTGAACAGAATTTGATCTGACATTGATGTACAAGATGAGTTAAAGAAGAAAGGATCATAATTAAAGAGCTGAAAGGTCCTTAGAGACAATTTAATCCAACATCTTTATCAAACAATCTCAGAAAGATTAAATATATTTCTTAAGCTTGTGATAGGTTCTGAACGTTGCTAGGATTCTATTATATTTCTCTTTGATTGAAAGTAACCAATAATCTATAAATAAACATTTGTCACAATGTGCATAGTATTAACCGTAGCCCTTATTTATGTATAATACTTGTCAGTATATAATCATATTAGTATCTTTTATATTTGGTTGCTCGTTACTTTATAAATTCTTATGGGCATGAATTATGTAGGTTTATTTCATGAATCCACTAGAGGTCACTGTGTCTTCAGAGGATGTTTATTATATTTTATGTGTTCTAATGATCAGAATTCTAGAATTCAGTATTATTTTAAAGAGCTTTTCTAGCTGTTGCACATATAAGCTCTACAGAAATGTGACTTTTTTTTATTTTCTTTTTTTAACGTTTATTTATTTTTGAGACAGAGAGAGACAGAGCATGAACGGGAGAGGGTCAGAGAGAGGGAGACACAGAATCCGAAACAGGCTCCAGGCTCTGAGCAGTCAGCACAGAGCCCGACACAGGGCTCGAACTCACGGGCCGTGAGATCATGACCTGAGCTGAAGTCGGCTGCTCAACCGATTGAGCCACCCAGGTGCCCCCAGAAATATGACTTTTAAAGAAAGTCTCTTCACATATAGTATGGGGTATAACACTTCAAAACCTATCTCCTTTAAAGGGGAAAAATGGTTTCTTTTAAATGGCAGCATTTAGTATTGCAGAGATGTTTTTAATGAGCTTAAAGTAAGCCATCATCATAATAACTTGCATCACCTTCATAATTAAATCATAATCATAATTGTTTTATTGTTGATTTTATTTTATTGATATTAATAATTATTAAACAATTTTAAATTTTAAAAATGAGAGCAAAATTTTAAATCCACTCAAAGAATTGAGTATTTTATTGCAATGATTTCCAAAATTTTTGACCACTATAAGTATATTTTATGTTATGATTCAATACACATGTAACTGAAACAAAGTTTTATAAAATGATATTTATCCTCATTACTTGAACATCCTGATACTTTCTACTCTATTGCTTTTTTCCTTTTAATGTTTATTTATTTATTTTGCAAGAAAGAGAGCAAGCAGGGGAGGGGTAGAGAGAAAGGGAGAAAGAGAATCCCAAGCAGGCTGTGCTGTCAGGGCAGAAGCAAATGCGGTCTCCATTCCATGACCTCGGAATCATGACCTGCGCTGAAGTCAAGAGGCAGAAGCCCAGTTGCATGAGCCATTCAGGTGCTCCTACTCTGTTGCTTTTTTTGTTTTTTTTTTAAATGCTGATAGCAATCCACTTAATTGGTTGGTCAATTCTAATATGCAGTTTTAAAATTCTAATATGCAGTTTTAAAAGTACTCTTGGAGCGCCTGGGTGGCTCAGTCGGTTAAGCATTTGACTTTGGCTCAGGTCATGATCTAGCGGTCAGTGAGTTCGAGCCCCACGTTGGGCTCTATGCTGACAGCTCAGAGCCTAGAGTCTGCTTTGGATTCTGTCTCCCTCTGTTTCAGCCCCCCTCCAGCTCATGCTTTATTCTGTCTCTCAAAAATGATAAACATTAAAAAAAAATTTTTTTTAAGTACTGTTTTGTTGTATCCAGCTTAGGTTTTTAGTTGTTTCACTATAGGAAAGTCTCTTATCAACACGAAGTCTCAGTTTCCTCATTGGTAAAGTAGAAAGTTGCAATTAAACTCTTAGTTCCCTTTAGTTCTAATGTTTTGCAGTTCTGAATCAGTCAACTGCTACTGTAGTGAAAGTTTCCTAGATAGGAAATGTCTTATTTATAAAAAGTGGTGAAAATTAAAATTGTAAGCATAAGACTGGGAAAATTTTGTAGGGAAGTCTGTCTCATTTAAGAATTTAGAATAAATGTTACTGACTTGAATAATTTGAACTCTTCAGTCTATAAAGATAAAGGCTGATGAAAGATTGGAACAGAGTTCTTAAATTATGAAGAAACCCAGGAATATATTATAGCATGTTCAGAACAACTTGAAGTTGGCATCTTCAGGGACACTATGATCTTCCATACTGTTTGGAAACAGAATGTTGAATTTGACTCAATTTAGTCTTATATTGTTATGAAAGCTAATATAAATTTTTTCACCAGACTCCAAAATACTAAAATCTTTAGTGTCCCTTAACACTGCTAAGATATTATTTTGTACCATAGAAGGCTGTGTATCTCATTGCTTAAAATGTGTAAGTAACTTTAAGAAGGATGTAGAGAAATTCATGAATTCTAGCTCCATACTTCTATTGAGGCTTTGGAGTCAGAAGGTGCCTTAGAGGTTTTCAAGTCCCTCATTTTTATCATTAAGATATGAAAAAATATGTGGAGTGTATCTTCAATGTCATGAATAACAGCAGTGCTTCTCCCAAAATGTCTCCTGATGCCGTGTCAGAGACAGAACATTGACCTAGATGGACTGGGTCATGACGCAGTATGATGCATCTCATGTTGTGAGTTAGAAATTTTTCACCCACTTGGTGGCCAGACACAGACCACATATTTGTTCCTCTTAGACAGTACGCTCATTTAGATAGTCATATAGTTGCATTTATAAATCCTGTTTTGTTCACTACAGGCTCTGACAAATCTTTGAAGGAAAGCGGTTTCTTTGTAACTTAAAAAATCAGGAGTTAAAACTAAGAAGGAAAGACAAATGTTGAGAATTAAATTATAGTTTAAAAGATCAAAATGGGGTGAATGGCTAATGCTGACAGAGCTAAAAGCGCCATCATGTGGCCCAGAGTAGGGGATTTTCACACATGCTTCTTGGCAATAAACAGTATAATCTCAGAGGTGCGGAAGCCAAAAACCTCTGCAGAACAACTTCTCTAACCTCTTCCTGAACAGCCACTTCTGTTGCTGGGTGTACAGAATAAAAACTTGTCTTAAAGAGGTTTTAACATGTCTCATATTATATTTGAAAAATTTCCACCACAGGGGGGAATTGTAGCCTGCTGCTTTTGTTGGTTTATGTATAGTACACATATTCTGAGTGATACAAACACATATATGTGCATATATATACACACAAGGTTATTTGGCACAAGTTATTTCTAGTTTTAGATTTATATTGCTAAAGTTGCAATTAATCATCTAATTTGTACTTCGGTTAAAATAACATTAAAATGTTTATGAAGAAGCAGTTTGAAGGTATTCTTTAACTAACATGATTATTTTTGTTTTTTAAGTTGAGGTCCTATCAGATTGAGAATAATCCGGGGCAATGTAAACTTTGAGGGGAATGGAAGATACATAGAACAAAGAGAAATGGCACTTTTGCAGTGTCTGGGTGGCTCAGTCGGTTAAGGATCCGACTCTTGGTTTTGGCTCAGGTCATGATTTCACAGTTCGTGAGTTCGAGCCCTGCGCTGAGCTCTGTGCTGACAGTGTGGCGCCTGCCCTGGGTTCTCTCTCCTGCGCTCGCTCTCTCTCTCTCTCTCTCTCTCTCTCTCTCTCTCTCTCCCTCCCTCCCTCCCTCTCCCCCATGTGCTCTCTCTCCCTCCAAATAAATAAATAAACTTAAAAAAAAAAAAGAGGGGCACCTAGGTGGCTCAGTGGGTTAAGTGTCTGACTTCAGCTCAGGTCATGATTTCATAGTTCACAGGTTTAAGCTTTGCATTGGGCTCTCAGCTGACAGCTCAGAGCCTGGAGCCTGCTTTCAGATTCTGTGTCTCCCTCTCTGTCCTTCCACCACTTGTACAATCAATCTCTCTCTCTCTCTCTCTCTCTCTCTCTCTCTCCCCCCCCTCCCAAAAATAAACATTAAAAAGTTTTGAAAAGAGACATGGCACTTTTATTTATTTATTTTTTTTATTATTTTTTTTAATATATGAAATTTACTGTCAAATTGGTTTCCATACAACACCCAGTGCTCATCCCGAGACATGGCACTTTTAACAAAAAGCTTTTGAATTTCATCTAAGGATAGAAAAGAATGCAATATAACTTAGTGCCTCATTCTTTCTAAACAGCTATAGCAAAACAATAAAACTGAATTTTTATATTGAACCTTTCATTTAATAACCTTATTAAGTGCCAATCTAATTTATTTTAGTGTCACATATTATTCTCCATTTTGCAGACTGGCTATCAGGGAGACTGTTAAGATTACTCATCAACTATCTAGAAACAATGTTCAATATAGTTTTCTTTACCTGAAGTAAGAAAAATGAAACAAAGGAGGGGAAAATAGTCACTTGTAAAGTATATTGAGTTCCTATGAGAAAGATTAAACAAAGGTAGTACCCTCACAACTTTTTAAAGTCTTTTTTCTGATTTTACAGGCAGCATGTTGTAGAAAGAGCTTGAACTTTGAAAGATCCAAATTCGAATCCTGGATTTACTAGTTAATTGCTTAACCTCTCAAAACTTCAGATTCCTCATCTGTAAAGAAAAAAAGGCCATAAGTTATATGAGGATTAAGCGAAGTTGTATAAAAAACAGCTAGGACAAAGTGTGGGTAGATGAAAATATTCTGGAAATGGATGATGGTGATAGTTGTACAAAAATACAAATGTACTTAATGCCACTGAACTATAATTAAAAATGGTTTAAATGGTAAATTTTATGTAATGTATATTACACCACAAAAAAAAAAAAAAAGGAAGAAAAGAAAGCCAAGCCCACCTACCATATGGTAGTCACTTTGTATATTCTGGCTTTCCCCTTACCTTTAGAAATTGAGGGTTTGTTTTTTTTCTGAATTCTTAAGTGTTTTTCCTTAAATGTTGTTATGTAGCTGGGTATGTCTCATAAAATTATCTTAAACTGCATTCATGATTCAGAATAGTGTTTACATTTTGATTATCTCTTAATTTAGCCATACATAGACTGACTCTTATATGGGCTATTCTACCTCCAAGATCTTGAAATAAGAGCTTCCCGTTGTGACCACAACCTCTATCTCATCTACAGCTATCACTCTTGAGTATGCTTTGTAACCTCATTTTGACCTCCTGTCTCTACCTTAGCTCTATTCTTCTAAGTTGGACAGACTTTCATTAAATTTGTTTTCTTGAGCTCCACAGTCAGCAGTTACAGTATTGTCCATTCAAACAATCCCAGATTCTTTCTCCCTTAACCTTCTACCATGTCTACCTTCCCAAGTGACAGTCATCTTTTTTTTTTCTTTTAAAATGTTTATTTAAATTCTAGTTAGTTAACATAGAGTGCAATATTGGTTTCAGGAATAGAATTCAGTGATTTATCATTTACATATAACACCCAATGCTCATTATAACAAGTGCCCCTAATACCCATCACCCATCTAATCCACGTCCCCACCATCAACCCTTAGTTTGTTCTCTATTGTTAAGAGTCTCTTATGGTTTGCTTCATTCTCTCTTTTTGTCTTCTCCCTCCCCCCCCCATGTTAATCTGTTTTGTTTCTTAAATTCCATTTATGAGTGAAATCATATGGTATTTGTCTTTCTCTAATTTCGCTTAGTGTAACATACTCTAGCTCTATCCACTTGTTGCCAATGGCAAAATACTCTTTTGATAACTGAGTAATATTCCTTTGTATATATACGTATACCAGCTCTCCTTTATCCATTCATCAGTCTTCAGTAGTCATTTGGGCTCTTTCCATAGTTTGGCTATTGTTGATAATGCTACTGTAAACATCAGGGTGCATATACCCCTTCAAGTCAGTATTTTTGTATCCTTTGGATAAATGCCTAGTAATGTGATTGCTGGATTATAGGGTAGTTCTGTTTTTGCCTTTTTGAGGAACCTCCATACTGTTTTCCAGGGTGGCTGTACGAGATTGCATTCCCAACAGTACAAGACGGTTTCCCTTTCTCTGCAGCCTTGCCACTACCTGTTATTTCTTGTTATTAATTTTAGCCATTCTGACAGGTGTGAAGTGGTATCTCATTGTGGTTTTGATTTGCTGCTGATGAGTGATGTTGTGCATCTTTTCATGTGTCTGTCAACCATTTGGATGTCTTTTTTGAAAAAATGTCTGTTCACGTCTTCTGCCCATTTCTTCACTAGATGATTTGTTTTTTGGGTGTTGAGTTGGAGAAGCTCTTTATAGATTTTGATTACTATTTCTCAAATAGGTCATTTGCAGATACCTTCTCCCATTCTGTAGGCTGCCTTTTAGTTTTGTTGTTTTCTTCGCTTTACAGAAGCTTTTCTATCTGGATAAAGTCCCACTAGTTCATGTTTACTTTTGTTTCTCTTGCCTCTGAAGATGTGTCTAGTAAGAAGTGGCTCCGGCCGAGGTCAAAGAGGTTGCTGTCTGTGTTCTCCTCTATCCTGTCTCACATTTTAGGTGTTTCATCCATTTTGAATTTATATTTGTGTGTGGTGTAAAACCAGTCTAGTTTTATTCTTCTGCATGTTGCTGTCCAACTTTCCCAACACCATTTGTTGAAGAGATTGTCCTTTTTCCATTGAATATTCTTTCCTGCTTTGTTGAAGATTAGTTGACCATGTAGTTGCAGGTTCTTTTCTGGGTTTTCTATTCTGTTCTCTTAATCTATATGTCTGGTTTTGTGCCAGTACTATACTGCCTTGATGACTACAGCTTTGTAATGTAGCTTAAAATCTGGAATTGTGATGCCTCCAGCTTTGCTTTTTGTTTTCAAGATTGCTTTGGCTATTTGGAGTCTTTGTGGTTCCATGCAAATTTTAGGATTGTTTGTTCTAGCTCTATGAAAAATCCTGGTGGAATTTTGATAAAGATTAAATGTGTAGATTGCATTAGGCAATATAGACATTTTAACAATGTTTGATTCTTCCAGTCCATGAGCATGGAATGTTTTTCCATTTTTTCGTGTCCTCTTTAGTTTCCCTCATAAGTTTTCTATAGTTTTCAAAGTACAGACCTTTTACCTCTTTGGTTAGGTTTAAATTTTTTTTTTTTTATGTTTATTTTTGAGAGAGAGAGAGGGAGAGAGGGAGAGGGAGAGAGAGATGGAGTGTGAGCAGAGGAGAGGCAGAGAAAGAAGGGGAACACAGAATTTGAAGCAGGCTCCAGGCTCCACACTGTCAACACAGAGCCTGACGCAGAGCTTGAACCCACAATCTGTGAGATCATGACCTGAGCTGAAATCGGACACTTAACCGACTGAGCCACCCAGGTGCCCCTCTTTGGTTAGGTTTATTGCCAGGTATCTTATAGGTTTTGGTGCAATTGTAAATGGGATAGATTCCTTGATTCCTCCTTCTGCTGATTCATTATTGGTATGTGGAATAATGCAACAGATTTCTGTACATTGATTTTTATATCCCATGACTGTGCTGAATTCACGTATCAGTTTAGCAATTTTTTGGTGTAGTCTTTCAGGTTCTACATAGAATATGATGTCATCTACAAATAGTGAAACTTTGATTCTTCCTTGCTGATTGTGATGCCTTTCTTGTTGATGTTTTTCTTGTTGTCTGATTGCTAAGGCTAAGATTTCCAGTACTTTGTTAAGTAGTAATGGTGAGAGTGGACATCCCTGTCTTATTCCTGACCACAGAGGAAAAGTTCTCAGTTTTTCCCCATTGAGGATGATATAAGCTGTGGGTCTTTTGTATATGACCTTTCTGATTTTAAGTTACGTTCCCACTATTCCTACTTTGTTGAAGGTTTTTATAAAGAATGATGCTGTATTTTGTCAAATGCTTTTTCTGCATCTGTTGAGAGGATAATATGGTTCTTATCCTTTTTTTTTTTTTTAAGTTTATTTACTTTTGAGAGAGAGCGTGCAAGTGGGATAGGATCAGAGATAGAGAGAATCCCAAGTACACTCTGCACTGTCAGCATAGAGCCCGACATGAGGCTCTATCCCACGAACTGTGAGATCATGACCTGAGCTGAAGTCATGCTTAACGGACTGAGCCACCCAGGTGCCCCAGTTCTTATCCTTTATTTTATTAACATCGTGTATCACATTGAGTAATTTGCAAATATTGAACCATCTCTGCAGCCCAGGAATAAATCACACTTGATCATGGTGAATAATTCTTTTAATGTACTCTTGGGTTTGATTTGCTAGTATCTTTTTGAGAATTTTTGCATACGTGTTCATCAAGGATATTGGCCTGTAATTCTCCTTTTCAGTGGGCTCTTTGTCTGGTTTTGGAATCAAGGTGTATTGCTGGCCTCGTAGAATGAGTTTGGAAGTTTTCCTTTCATTTCTATTTTTTGGAACAATTTGAGAAGAATAGGTGTTAATTCTTCTTTAAATGTCTGGTAGAATTCCCCTAGGAAGTCATCTGGCCCTGGACTTTTGTGTGTTGATTTTTCATTACTGATTACGTTTCTTTGCTGTTATGGGCCTGTTCAAATTTTCTATTTCTTCCTGTTTCGGTTTTGGTAGTTTCTATGTTTCTAGGAATTTGTCCATTTCTTCTAGGTTTTGCCCAATTTGTTGGCATATAATTTTTCATAATCTCTTATGATTATTTATTTTTCTGTGGTTTTGGTTATGATCTTTCCTGTTTCATTCATGATTTTATTTATTTGGGTCCTTTCTCTTTTTGATAAGTCTGGCTTTGATAAGAACAAGCTCCTAGTTTCATTTATCTGTTCTACTTTTTGTTTTTATATCATTTATTTCTGCTCTAATCTTTATTATTTCCCTTCTGCTGGCTTTTGGCTTTATTTGCTTTTCCTTTTCTAGCACCTTTAGGTATGTGGTTAGGTCTGTTTTGAGACTTTTCTTATTTCTTGAGGTAGTCCTGTATGGCAGTATACTTCCCTCTTATGACCACTTTTGCTGCATCCCAGTGGTTTTGGACTGTTATGTTTTCATTTTCATTTGCTTCCATGTATTTCTTTATTTCTTCTTTAATTTCCTGGTTATCTCATTCATTGTTTAATAGGATGTTCTTTAACCTCCATGTATTTTGTGGTACTTCCAAATTTTTTCTTGTGGTTGATCTCATGTTTCATTGTGTTGAGGTCTACAAATATGCATGGAATGATCTTGATCTCTTTGTACTTGTTAAGGGCTGATTTGGACTCAGTATGTGATCTGTTCTGGAGAATATTCCATGTGCACTCAAAAAGAAGGTATATTCTGTTGCTTTAGGATAAAATGTTCCAAATGTCTGTTAAGTGCATTGGGGTGCATTCAAAGCCGTTGTTTCTTTGTTAAATTTCTGTGTAGAATGATATGTCCGGTGATGTGGGGGGGGGGGGGGGGTCAAAGTCCCCTACTACTATTGTATTGTTATTGATGAGTTTCTTTATGCTTGTTATTAATTGATTTATAAATTTGTTATTGATATATATTTATATATGCTTGTTACTAATTGATTTATATATTTCTATATTAATTGACTTATATATATATTTATTAATTGATTTATGTATATTGAATTGTGTGTGTATATATATATATATATATATATATATATATAATTGCCTCCCAAGTTGGAGGAATAAATAATCTAGTTTTTTTGATATAAGTATGGCTACTCCAGCTTTCTTTTGATGTCCATTAGCATGATAAATATTCCCCATCCCCTAATTTTTGATCTGCAGGTGTCTTCAGATCTAAAATGAGGCTCTTGTAGGCGGCATATAGGTGGGTCTTGTTCTGTTTTTTGTTTTTTAGCTTTTTCAATGTTTGTTCTTGAGAGAGAGAGAGAGCGCACAAGTGGGGAAGGATAGAGAGAGACAGACAGACAGACAGAATCTGAAACAGGCTCCAGGCTCCAAGCTTTCAGCACAGAGCCTGATGCAGGGCTCAAACTCGGGAACGGTGACATCATGACCTAGGCTGAAGTCAGACACTTAACCGAATGAGCCACTCAGGCACCCCCCTGGTGGATCTTGTTTTTTTTTTTTATCCATTCTGATACCCTATATCTTTTGATTGGAACATTTGGTCCACTTACATTCAGGGTGAATATTGAAAAATATGAATTTAGCCATTGTGTTACCTGTAAATCTGGTGTTTCTGGTGATATTCTCGGTTCCTTTCTAGTCTTTGTTGCTTTTGGTCTTTTTTCCCCCCAAAGAGTCCCCTTTAATATGTCTTCTAGGGCTGGTTTACTGGTCACAAACGTTAGTTTTTGTTTTTCTGGGAAACTCTTTATCTCTCCTTCCATTCTGAATGATGGCCTGCTGGATAAAGTATTCTTGGCTGCACATTTTTCCCATTTAGCATGTTCAATATATCCTGCCATCCCTTCTGTCCTGCCAAGTTTCTGTGAATGAGTCTACTGCGAACCTGATCTGTATTCCTTTGTAGGTTAAGGACTTTTTTTTCCCTTGCTGCTTTCGAGATTCTTTCCTTCTCTGGGTATTTTGTGAATTTGACTATGATATACCTTGGCAATTGCCAGCTTTTGTTGAATTTCATTGGAGTTCTCTGTGCTTCTTGGATTTCATTGTCTGTGTCCTTTCCCGGATTAGGGAAGTTTTCAGCTATAATTTGCTCAAATAAACCTTCTGCCCCTTTTTTCCATCTCTTCATCTTCTGAGTCTCCTATGATATGAATGTTACTACGTTTTCAGACGTCGCTGAGTTCCCTAAGTCTACCTTCGTGATCCAGTACCTGTTTTTCCCTCTTCTTTTCAGCTTCGTTATTTTTTGTGATTTTATCTTTTATATCACTGATTCATTCTTCTGCTTTGTTCATCCTTGGTATTATGGCATCCATTCAGGTTTGCATCCTGGTTATAGCATTTTTAATTTTGTCCTCATTGGATTTTAGTTCTTTTATGTCTGCAGTAAATGATTCTGTAGTGTCTTCTGTGCTTTTTTCAAACCCAGTTAGTGCCCTTATAATTGTTTTAAATTCTAGTTCAGACATCTTCTATCTGTATTGATTAAATCCCTGGCTGTTACTTCTACTCCTGCTCTTTCTTTTGGGGTGTATTCCTACATCTTGTCATTTTGTCCAGACAAAATATGATTTGATCTGCTTGTTAAAAGAAGCTAGATCTAAAAATAAAAGCAATATTTACATTTATATACTTATATATATATTTATATTTTATAATGTATATTTATATATATTATATATATAACTAATTTATATATTATAAATATATATATATACATATAAAACTAAAAAGTTGAAAAAATAAAAAGGAAAAAATAAAAAGGAATCTAGACCCTATTTCCCCTAGAGCTGAAGCTTTGCAGCATTCTATGATCAGTGGAGTTGGGAGTGTACGAGGGGTTTGTGCTGGTCTTCTGGGGCCAGCTTCTGTGCTGCTTCTCAGGCCAACTTGCCCTCATTGAGATACACCTGCAGGGCACAGCAGGGCACAGCAGGGTGCAGCAGGGCTGGGGCTTGGCGTAAGCAGCTCAGGTCTTTACTTGGTGATGCTGGTTAGCTCACTGAGGTCAGTCAGTGCTGGTGGACGGGGGAGCAAAATGGGGTTGCTCAGCTCTCTTATCCACAGAGCAGAGAGCTTGCACCCACCACTCTTCAGGAATCCCTCACAGAAGAGAACACAATTATCTCCCTTATGTCCCAGGCTGCCTTCACCCTGTTTATTTCCAAGTTGTTTTGTCTCAGGCCCATGGCTGGGTTTCTAAACTCCAAATTTTAGGGACTCGGTTGGCATGGCTCCAAGCTGTTCCTCTGGAAGAGGGTCTTGCCATGCTTTTGCCATTTGCCAGCTTGTCTAAGACAGCAATCACACGACCACACAGTGGTTCAGATCTTAGGCAAAGCAGAACAGAAAGCCTGCATCAAGATTCACTGCCCTCTTCCTCAAAACACTAAAAACAGAACTACCCTACGACCCACCAATTACACTACTAGGCATTTATCCACAGGATACAGGTGTGCTGTCTCGAAGGGACACATGCACCCCCATGTTTATAGCAGCACTATCAACAATAGCCAAAGTATGGATAGAGCCCAAATGTCCATCGATGGATGAATGGATAAAGAAGATGTGGTGTAAAGAAGATGTGGTGTACATATATATATGTGTGTATATATGTATATATACACAATGGAGTATTGCTCAGCAATCAAAAAGAATGAAATCTTGCCATTTGCAACTACATGGATGGAACTGGAGGATATTATGCTAAGTGAAATTAGAGAAAGACAAAAATAATATGACTTCACTCATAATAGGACTTTAAGAGACAAAACAGATGAACATAAGGGAAGGGAAACAAAAATAATATAAAAACAAGAAGGGGGACAAAACAGAAGAGACTCATAAATGTGGAGAACAAACAGAAGGTTGCTGGAGGGGTTGTGGGAGGGGGGATGGGCTAAATAGGTAAGGGGCACTAAGGAATCTACTCCTGAAATCATTGTTGCACTATATGCTAACTAATTTGGATGTAAATGTTAAAAAATATAAAATAAATTTAAAAAATACAAAATAAAATTTAAAAAAATAAAAAATAAATTAAAAAAAAAAAAAAAGATTCACTGCCCTCAGCCAGTGTTTCCACTGCTGTGCCTGGCAACAGTACAGCACATTGGTGCCATCCATTCTTCTGGCCCTGGAGAGGCCTTGCAGCCACTCCCAAATGTACTTCAAGGAGGAGAACTGTTTCTCCTCATGTGACCCAGGGGAATCCTCAGTCCATGCTGTCCACTCTCCGTTCTCCACTCTCCTTCACCGTAGGAGCACCACTAAGCCGGGCTGGACCCCTGTAGTGGGCAGACTTCTACAACTTCAGATTTTGGGCTCCACTGCTTCTAATACCTTGTGGTACTCTATATAAACAGGGCTCCTTCCCCTCCACAGCACCCGCAGTTCTTACCTCCCCCAAATCAAGTCTCCGCAGCTCCTACCTTCTACAATTCTACTTGTAGACTTGCAGTTTTGTTCTCTCAGTCCTCAGATTGATTTCTTGGGTGTTCAGAATGATTTGATTTTTATCTAGCTGTGTTTGAGGGACTAGGCAAGCTTAGGGTCCCCCTATTCCTCTACCATCTTAACTCCTCCCTCACCCTTTTTTTCTGTGCTTGGGTTCCTGATCTTTATTGAGTAAAGTTCTCAAGCGCTTTAGATAAGCTGTCTCATTTAGAACATTAGTGCTTTAAATAAGCTGTCTCAGTCCTTACAAGACCCCTTGGAAGTGTTATTACTCATTTTATGGGTGGTGGAACTGAAGCTCACAGAGGTTTAGTGACTAACCCAGAACACTAGGCTCATTTATATAGATCTGGAATTTAAACCCAGATCTGACACCAAAGCCTCATGCACTCTTTCCATTCCTTTGGCCCTGTTCCATTTTATTCTGTGTAATCTCACTCATGTGTTCACATGTTTTTTTCTTTGTTTCTTATTGACTCTCTGATAAGTTCATACATTTTCTTCTCTCCTTAAACTTTGAACCCAAACCCCAACTCATTATAGATAATTTAACCTACCACTTAACTAAATGATTGAGTGCATCCAGCAGAATTTCCTTCAATGTTATTTTCTTATCCTCTCTCGTTTCTCTGCCTCATTGCTTATACTTTCTATGTTCCTGATTCTTTTCTTCTGTCACCAAGGCTTGCTTCATGATTTATTCCTATTTTCTCTTTCAAGCTCTCCTCTCAAGTTGATTATTTTTCTTCTACTTTAAAAAGGTTGGTAGGGACAGAACCCTGAAAAATATCCATTAAGTTTAGCATTTATATGGTGATTGGTAATATTAGCAAGGGACATCTCAGTAGAGGAATGCATACAGATTCCAGGAGGCAGAGGAGTGATGATTGAATAGGAGATGTGGAATTGAAAACCAGTGCAGACTTCTATAAAGAAAGGTTACAATGAAAAAGGGAGTGGGGGGAGCTGTATGATTGAAGGACAGGGTTTGTTGGTTTCTGTGTTTATTTTCTCAAGATAGATTTAAGTATGATAATATCCTAAAAGGCAAGAGGAAAAAGGGAGAGGTTTACGGAGTAAAACCTCAGATCCATAGAGTTAGCCTTAAAGGCTTTTATATATAAACTATATGAATCTTTATAGACCCAACTGAATCTAAAGCTTTTCTTCATTGGCTCAACAAGCAATTTTTATTCCTTCTGTAATTTGTTGTAGCAGTTCATGTATCTCTCATGATACTTAACATATATTCTCTGAAATTACATGATGCAAAATGTAGTTAAGAGCCCTGCTGTCTTGATTTGATTTCTAGCTTTACCACTTACCAGTTGTGTGGCTTTCCACTACTTATTCTTTTAGTACTCAAATTTTTTTATCTGTAACATGGGGATAATAGTTGTAGCTACTCATTCTTGTGAGGATTAACCTTTGTGAAGCTCTTAGAACAGGCGTTTTTCTCCTACTAAATTGTAACGTCCTTAAGAATAAGAACCTGTTCTTTATATTACTTAATATGCCCAGCATAATTCATACATATAATAGTTCAGAATTTTATTTTTGAAGGAATAATGGAATATATACCCTGCATTTGTAGGTTAGCTGTTGAGTGTAAGAGTCCAATTGAGAATCACTGTCTATACATATTTTCTTACCTATAGAGATACTCAGACCCTATAGGACTAAATGCCAGGCAGCTGCAAGGCACTGAACCTTGACAGTTTTAGCCAGGAAGACTTGGATGGGGATGTGGGATAGGAAGAATGAAAGAACTACAGGTACCTGTGAGAGGCAATACAATCCTCTGTTGTAAAAGTTAGCATATTATTTAGGCCAAAAAAGCTCTTAATAAGAGTTATAAATATCCCCTGGGGCAATCAAGGCTAGTCACCATCCATGTAGTGTCCTTTGCTTTGAGGAACACCAACCCAAGGTAGCTTCTATAACTAGAGTTTTAGTGAGTAGAAGAAGTAGTGTAAACAGGGTAATATTGGGTGATTGGGAAAGGATATGCCTCAATTGGCTGAGGGACTAAGGAAAAAAACAAAAATAGATTAAAATTTTACTCTCAGGCAGCTCATTGCCCATTGTCTTATTTTGCCTTTCCTTCTAAATTTTTTATTATTGGTCTTGGAGAATTCCTGAACTACAGGGGAATCTCTAAAGCAGGGATGGCAAATATTGGTTTCATCCCATATGTCTCCTGATGGGTGGTGCTGAGAAGGAATATAACGGGAAAGAATGCCTTGATTAGTTAGTGGTGCCTTCCATAACTTAAGGAGAGGATTGGTAGGAGAGTCCATTCATAGCAGTGCCTCTTCTGCTTAAGACTGAACACAAGATAAATGGATTATCTAGGCAGTATTATGTGGTCAACTCTGATGCTTAATTATATAGAAAAATATCTTTAACTGACATTTTTTTGATTAGCAGCCTTTCAATGTCATAACTCGAATAACCTGTGGTTCCATCTATCCATTTGGCTTAACTTTTTTTAATTGAAATGCTTTTTTGCAATATCATGACCTTCATTGCAACCCTATTTTGTCCTTTAAATGGGATTAATATTCAATGCCTTAGCTTCTCTTTCATGTATGTCTAGTTTCTTATATTTACTTTTTTTTCTATTAATAGACTTTATTCCTTAGAGCAATATTAGCTTCATACCAAAATGGTGAGGAAGGTACAGAGATTTCCCATATACCCTCCTTACCCCTACCCTTGTATAGCCTCCCTCATTATCAGTATCCCCCAACAAAATTGCTCATTTGTTACAATTGATGGGCCTGTATTGGCATATCATTATCACCCAAAGCCCATAGTTTACATTAGAGTTCACTCTTAGCTTTGTACATTCTATGGGTTTGGACAAATATATAATGACTTGAATCCAACATTAATTACATTATTATACAGAGTAATTTTATAGTCATAAAAATCCTATGTGCTCCACTTATTCATCTCCCACCTGTCATAAACCCTGATCTTTTTACTATCTCCATAGTTTTACCTTTCCCAGAATATTAGGTAGTAAAATTATACAGAATATGTTCTTTTCAGGCTGGCTTATTTCACTTAGTAATATGCATTTAAGTTTCTCCCATGTCTTTTTCTAGGTTGATGGTGGCTAATTTCTTTTTCATGCTTAATAATAATCTGTTGTCTGAATTTGCTACAGTTTATTTAACCATTCACCAACTGAAAGATATCTTAATTGCTTCTAAGTTTTGGCAAAATGGATAGAGCTGCTGTAAACATCCGTGTGCAGGCTTTTGTGTAGACGTAAATTTTCTTATTTGTTTATTTTTAATTTACATCCAAGTTAGCATATAGTGCAACAATGATTTCAAGAGTAGATTCCTTAATGCCCCTTACCCATTTAGCCCATCCCCCCTCCTACAACCCCTCCACCAACCCTCTGTTTGTTCTCTATATTTAAGAGTGTTTTCTATTTTGTCTCCCCCCGCCCGTTATATTATTTTTGCTTTCCTTCCCTATGTTCATCTATTTTGTATCTTAAATTCTTCATATGAGTGAAGTCATGTGATATTTGTCTTTCTCTGACTAATTTCACTTAGCATAATACCCTCTAGTTCTATCCACATAGGTGCAAATGGTATGTAGATGTAAATTTTCAACTTCTTTGGGTAAATACCGAGGAGTAAGAGTTCTGGATTGTATGGTAAGAGTATGTTTAGTTTTAAAAGAAATCACCAAACTGTATTTCAAAGTGGCTGTACCATTTTGCATTTTCACCAGGAATGAATGAGAGTTCTCTTGCTCCAAACATTCACCAGCATGTGTGTTGTCAGTGTTCTGTATTTTAGCTATACTAACAAGTGTAGTGGTATCTTACTGTTCTTTTAATTTGCAGTTTGCTGATGACATATAATGTAGAGCATCTTTTCATATGCTTACTTGCCATCTTTATATCTTGTTTGGTGAGGTGTCTTTTAATGTCTCTGACCCATTTTTATTGAGGTGTTTTCTTATTGACTTTTAAGAGTTATTTGATATTTTGGATAATAGTCTTTTATCAAGTATGTCTTTTGCAAATATTTTCTCCTAATCTGGTTTTTCTTTTTATTCTCTTGACAATATCTTTCACAAAGCAGAATTTTTTTAATTTAATGAAGCCTGGCTTACCAGTTTTTTCAGTCATAGATTGTGTGTTTGGTGTCCTATCTAAAAAGTCATCTAGGGGCGCCTGGGTGGCTCAGTCAGTTGAGCGTCCGACTTCGGCTCAGGTCATGATCTCACGGTCCGTGAGTTCGAGCCCTGCATCGGGCTCTGTGCTGACAGCTCAGAGCCTGGAGCCTGTTTCAGATTCTGTGTCTCCCTCTCTCTCTGCCCCTCCCCTGTTCATGCTCTGTCTCTCTCTGTCTCAAAAATAAATAAACGTTAAAAAAAAAAAAAAAATTTTTAAGGTCATCTAGTTTTCTCCTATATTATCTTGTTGGAGTTTTGTATAGTTTTGTGTTTTATATTTAGTTCTATGATCCATTTTGAGTTAGTTTTATGAATGGTATAAGTCTTTGTCTTGATTCACTTGTTTGTTTGTATGTGTTTGTTTGTTTGTTTGTTTGTTTTAGAGAGAGAGAGACAGAGACAAAGTCCAAGCAGTGGAGAGGGACAGAGGGAGAGAAAGAGAATCTCAGGTGGACTCCGCAGTCAGTGCGGAGCCCAACACAGGGCTCAATCCCACAACCCTGGGATTGTGACCTGAGCTGAAATCAACAGAGAGGCCCAACACACTGAGCCACCCAGGTGCCCCTTGATTCACTTCTTTACATGTGAATACTCAGTATTCCAGTACCATTTGTTGAAAAAATGGTCTTTTCTCCCTCGTATTGCTTTTGTTGCTTTGTCAAAGATCAGTTGAATATATTTGTGTGCATCTATTTCTGGGTTCTCTATTCTGTTCCAGTGATCTATTTATCTGTTCTTTGACCACTACCACACTGTCTTCATTACTATAGCGTTATAGTCTCGAAGTCAGGTAATGTCAGTTCTCCAACTTTGTTCTTCATTATTGTGTTAGCTATTCTGGGTCTTTTGCCTCCTCCCAAACTTTACACTCAATTTGTGATATCCACAAATAACTTGCTGGGATTTTGATTGGGATTACATTGAATCTGTAGATCAAGTTGAGAATGACATCGTGACAGTATTGAGTCTCCCTATTGATAAACATGGATTTTCACTCCATTTTTTGTGTATTCTTCTTTGTATATTTTTATTTTTTTAATTTTTAATGTTTATTTTGAGAGAAAGAGAGAGAGAGAATGGGGGGGGGCGCAGAGAGAGAGGGAGACAGAGGGTCCAAAGTGGGCTCTGCACTGAGAGTGGAGAGCCCGATGCGGGGCTTGAACTCACAAGCTTTGAGATCATGACCTAAGCTGAAGTTGCTTAACCAACTGAGCCACCCAGGTGTCCCTGTATATTCACTTTTATTTAATCCATTTTTGTAATCTTTAGAAGTCACTTTTCCTGAGTCACTTCAGAAATATTTTATAGAGTTTTCCTGTCCTCTTGGAATCACTTGCTATTTGTTCCTTTTTGTATTGGCTTTCTAAGAGCTTTTCTCTCTGTCTTTTAAATATCCATGATGCCCAGCCAAATGGAATTTCTGGTATTGCATAGAAAAATTGTTCCTAGAATTGAATTCAATCACCTGATCTACATAGTTCATACTACGATACAATGCTTTCTCAGAAATTAGAGCAAAAATTCTTATTGACTATATAAAGGAAATAGAGGAGAATTGTGGTACATAATTCCTGCCCTCAAGAAGCTTGTAGTTTGGTAAGAAACCACACTTAAATGTATGAAAAGTAAGACTTTTAGATAATAATTCTAGTATTAAGCCATAGAGGAGTACCTGATTAACATATATTAATTGACTACATAATACTGACTCTGGAACTCATAGGAGAGAGTGATTTACTTTAGTCAGGTTAGTCAGGGAAAACTTTATTACACTCATGGAAATTGAACTTAGTCCTAAAATATGAACAAATTTTGGATAACAGATTAATCCATATTTCTTATGGATGAGTTTCACAATTACTTTGTTCTTCAATTTTTTCTTTAAAACTTTAAATGAACTGTTTCCTTTTAATTATATTTTCTATCCAATATAGTTATAACAAACACTTGAAAATGTTTGACATACCAGTTGCCTTCAATTTTTTATTCCTATGTTTTGTCACAGGGATCCTGATTTTCAACTGCTACAGGAAGGACAAAGGTATGGTTGAATCAGTATTACTTACCTTCTATATATTTATGTTAATAGAAACATTAAGAGTAAACCAGGTGATACGAGCTCTTGGACTTCCTGTGTTGATGCATGAGGTAAGTGCCCATTTTAGCCCACACAAAGAAATATTTGCCTTGTACAGCTTTTTCTTTTGTGATAGTAAGATGATGTGTTTGATCTGTGTGATTTATTGTACAGCTGTTCCTACAATGAAGTCTAATTGAACCTGTTGAAATATGACACAAACATAGCTTCCATCTGAGATACTGTGCTTCTTTGTCAACTAGATTATGCCAATTACATTTGTTGAAAGGTTTTTCTAGTCTTATTTTATAGGATTTCAAAGCTTAATATGCCAATTATGTATTATTTGGAAGAGCGTCTAAAACATTAATAGAAAAATCCCAAGTTGTGATATTTTTCTTAACTGTTCTTGAGGTGTTGCTTGCCCAATCGTGACTATTTCTCAAAACACATTCTTATATCTTTTATCAGCATAAATTTTCCTGGTTTTTAGCCACTATTTTAGTACATGGAATTGAGCACAAGTAAGAGATATTTATTTATTGATATATATTTTAAATTTATAGCTTCAAAGTAATATAGAAAAATATAATTACTTTAAAATTCCAAGAGAAAGTATGAAACCTATGAAAGTCAAATTGTTCTAATTTTTTTTAACATTATGCTTACTTCAGGTACAAGAGACAGTCTCGTGGCTATATAGGTTAGATTCTAACTAAAAAAATGGTATCTAATACTGAATGAACTTGTTATCTTTTCTTTATTCCCATCCACAACCTTACTGGTTTTTGGTTTTTTTTTTATGTTTTATTTATTTTTGAAAGAGAGAGAGGAAAGCGTAAGCAAGGGAGGGGCAGAGAGAGAGGGAGACACAGAATCCTTAGGCTCTGGGCTCTGAGCTAGCTGTCAGCACAGAGCCTGACACAGGGTTCGAACGCACCAACCGTGAGATCATGACCTGAGCCTAAGTTGGACAGTTAACTGACTAAGCCACCCAGGCGCCCCCACAACCTTACTTTCAACTCTGTTTTTCTTTTTCTTTCTTTATACTTCCACCAAGCATGCTTTTTTTTTTTTTTAATGTTCCATTATTTTATTTTAGTCTATTTTTTTAATCATTTAAAAAATGAATATCCTTTTGGGGGAGCAGTTTTAAGTGTATAGAAAAATTGCTTGAAAAGCAGAAAGTTCCTACATACCCTCACAATTCCCTGCCCCCACTCACACAGAATTATTATCCTAAAAGAGTTCTTTTAAAGTTCTGATATGTGCATTTGCTGGAGAGTTTCTCACCTAACATTTCCTATCTCAGGTTTGTATAGACAAAGCTACTCTTTTCCTTCACCTTTTCATAATTCTTAATCTTTTTAAAACCCAGTTGAAAATTGAAGCAGGGCGCCTAGGTTGCTCAGTTGATTAAGTGTGTGATTCTTGGTTTCAGCTCAGGTAATGATCTCATGGTTTGTGGGATCGAGCCCCACGTTTGTGCTGACAGTGTGGAGCCTGCTTGGGATTCTCTCTCTCCTCGTTCTTAGTCCCTCCTCCCTCTCTCCCTCTCTCTGTCTCTCTCAAAATAAGTAAACATTAAAAATTTTTTTTAATTAAAAAAATGAAAATTGAAGGAACATAGTCAAAGGGAAAACTACTGTCTTTTATTTTTAGCATTCTATAATAACTCTGGGTTTTCAAATACAATATCTTTCATTGGCAAATATTAATTTTCTTTATTAATTTTATTTTTTGCTAAGACTTTCTTGTGATTTTTATCTATGGAATTTTCTGTATAACTATCAACCATAATTGGGAAAGGTTTAAACATGTCTTTTTATCTTGTTATCTTTCAAAACCTAAACAGAGTTTCTGTAATACATTTTTTTGAGAAAGCAGGAATGAGGTTTTCAAAAGAAAACCTTTTTTTAAAAAGTATATATAAAATAGTCACAGAACAGTAACAGGCAGAGGCACCTGAGTGGTTCATTCGGTTAAGTGTCCGACTCTTGATCTCCACTCAGGTCTTGATCATCAGGTCCTGAGTGAAAGAAAGGAAGGAAGGAAGGAAGGAAGGAAGGAAGGAAGGAAGGAAGGAAGGAAGGAAGGAAAAGAAATGTAACAAGCAAAATTCAAAATAATTCAGTAGGATGGAATTATCAAGGTTTTTTTTTTCTTTTTGCTGTACTCCTTTAACACTTTAAAAAACGGGAAAAAAGAAGATGGTAGAATTATATCAAATAAATAAGATGCAGAGAAATCATAGATTATATAGCATTCTTCGAAAACGTGTATATGTGTATATGTGTGTATCTACGGAAATACATATATATATATATATAGATAGGTATATATATATAATCTATAGGCAATGCTTGAAAGTTACAAAATATAAATAACTGTGGGACGTTTTGCTTTTTCATTATAGTTATTTTGTTTCTTTCCTTCTACAGTGGCCATTCTGGAAAGGAAGTACAGCTATGCACTAAGGCCATTAAAACATCAGATATTGACAATCCTGGACATTTTGAGAAGCATTATGAATCTAGTTCGTCTAGCACTCATAGTGACAGTAACAGTGACAATGAGCAAGACTTTGTTTCCTCCATTATACCAGGAAACAGACTGGTAGATGCAATGGGTGTAAGTCCAAAGCTGCACAAAAAAAGCATAATGAAAAAGAAAGCTGGCCATAAAGCTAACTCCAAGCATGAAGACAAAGAACAGACAGTAATAGATGTCTCTGAGCAGCTAGACAATTGCACATTAGATAGTCAGGAGAAAGCTGCTGCTTGTGAACTTCCTTCACAGAAAGTAAGTACTCAGATTTCTCCAAATAGTCCTTTGCAAGAAAAAGTAGAAGTTTCAGAAAATTCTGAAAATAAATACAGTAGTTCAAAAGTAACTCTAGTAGGTATAAGTAAGAAAAGTGCTGAGCATTTTAAGAGAAAGTTTGCCAAATCAAACCAGGTTTCTAGATCAGCATCTAATTCAGTGCAGATGTGCCCTGAAGTTGCAAAGGCAAACTTACTTAAAGTCCTGAAGGAGACTTTGATTGAGTGGAAGACAGAAGAAACTTTGAGGTTTTTGTATGGCCAGAATTATGCTTCTTTGTGTCTGAAACTCTCTTCAGCCCCTCTGGTTAAAGAAGAAGAACTTGATGAAGATGACATAGACTGTGACCTAGACAGACATTCTCCTTCCCTGCAGGGATCTCAGAATAGCTTGGATGAGTCTTTACCTTTTAGGACTTCAGATACAGCCAGTAAACCACTACCAAGTTATGAGAATTTGAAAAAAGAAACTGAAACCTTAAATCTAAGGATAAGGGAGTTTTATAGAGGACGATATGTTTTGAATGAAGAAACTGCCAAATCACAAGACTCAGAAGAGGTATGTCTTAATGATGATGGGTTTTGGGGGCACCTGGGTGGTTCATTCAGTTAAGCATTGGACTCTTGATTTCAGTTTAGGTCATGATCTCACAGTTTGTGAGATCGAGCCCAGCGTCAGGCTCTGGGATAACAGCCTGGAGCTTGTATGGGATTCTCTCTCTCCTCTCTCTCTGTCTGCCCCTCCCCCCACTCATGCTTTTTTTTTCTCTCTCTCAAGATAAATAGACTTAAAAAAAAAAAAAAGATAATGAGTTTTCTATGCTGCTAGCATATGAAACACTCACCATAGCAAACCTTGGAACAGGAGTAATACTGAAGAAATAATTGTTAAATTTTCAAGTTTGTTTAGTTCAGTTTTTTGTTTTCAAATGCCATCCCTAGGGACTCCTTGGTGGCTCAGTCAGTTGAGGGTCTGACTCTTGGTTTTGGCTGTGGTAATGATTACATAGTTTCATAGGTTTGAGCCCCGCATCTGCCAGTGCAGAGCCTGCTTGGGATTCTCTGTCTCTCCCTCTCTCTGCCCCTCCCCTGCTCGTGCTCTCTCTCTCTCAAAATAAATTAATTTTATTTATTTATTTTAATGTTTATTTTTGCGACAGAGAGAGACAAAGCCTGAGCAAGGGAAGGCCAGAGAGAGAGAGATACAGAATCCGAAGCAGGATTCAGGTTCTGAGCTGACAGCACAGAGCCCAACGTGGGGCTCGAACCCACGAACCATGAGATCATGACCCGAGCTGAAGTCAGAGGCTCAACCAGCTGAGCCACCCAGGCACCCCTAAATAATTAAAAAAAATTTTTTAAATGCCATCTCCAGTAGTGGCATAATTGTTTTCCAAATAAGTTGAAATTCGCTCCCAGAAAATTTCACAAATGTGTAATATTTTTCTCCAGTATAGAAATAGCCTAGAATTGGGGGACAGAGTTTTCTTTAAAACCTAGTTCTTCATATAATATGTAGACTCTCTGAAGAGGTTTATTTATTTATTTTTGTACCAACAAATATTCTTTGTATTTCAAATTTCTGCATGGGGTATATATCTTTGTATTTTATTTCCAATAGAACTGTATACAGTGGAGTAGACTTACTCGCTGAATGGTAAAGTATTTGGGTATTATTTAGCAAGCAGGCCAATTTAAAATAATATTAATGAAAATAATATAGTAAAGGAGACTTATTGAGAAATAATGGACATACGAGAAAATAGAGCATACCAGGTAAACCTAGGTTTTAGTATTAGCTATGTCATTTATTACTGTATGAAAAGTTGGTCTCTTGAGTCTGATAGCTTTCCTTGCTCACTTGTTAAGAATTTAAAAAATAATGTATGTAAAGCATTTATCACAGTGCCTTAGATAAAATTGATGCTCAGTAAATAGTAATTCTCTGTAGAGACTAAATGTCTCTTAGGCGGGGTTCTCACAGTATTTCTCTTACCTGTTTTTGGTTTGATGTGTAGCTTGGGAAATGAAGTTATTTGGCATGAAGAGGAGTACGTGATAACCTTATTTTTATGACAAAATTTTGTTACTAAAGATTTGTGAGTAAATGTGGCTCTAAATTTAAGAACACATTTGGAGATTTAGAAAGAGGATGAAAGTGGAAATAGAGTAAAAGTTTAGAAATTTCTTATATAGAATGCTACCTAGCCTAGTACTATATTTTGAATCACTTCAACTGTATTATTAGATAGTATTCATAACTTTTATAATAAGCTTGAAGAAACCTGATCTCTGTCACTCAGCTGCATAAACTACCTTAATATAACATTC
Organism: Panthera pardus; assembly: GCF_024362965.1. Classification (NCBI taxonomy): domain Eukaryota; kingdom Metazoa; phylum Chordata; class Mammalia; order Carnivora; family Felidae; genus Panthera; species Panthera pardus. The sequence continues at coordinate 28,717,530 of NW_026526666.1, read as the reverse complement.
GTTTTATCATTTTTGTGTTTATAAGCTTTAAACAGGAAAAATAACTAAGAAAGAAAATGAAAATTGACTATTCCTTTGTTGCATAACATTAAAACTTTTTCGTTCATGTAAAATACAGATAGTAAGTGTACAACTCGTTGAATTATCACAAAAGAACACAGCCTTGTAATCATTACCCAGGCCAAGAAATTTGAGTAAAACAGAGGCCCAACTATGTCTCCTCCTGATTATATCCTCTTTCCAAATTGAATAACTATTATAATAACATACATTAGTTTTGTCAATTTTGAACTGTATTAAATGAATTCACATAGTATATATTCTTTGGTTTTCAATTTATTTCATGCAACAATATGTTTGTGAGTTATTTATGTTGTTCCATGCGGGTATACTTCATTCTTTCATTGCTGCATAGCATTCCCTTATAGAAATATATCCCAATTTATTCATATTAATGGGCATTTAGGCTTTTCCAGTGTGGGGCTGTGGTGTCTGAGCTTTCTTGTTTATATCTCTCTTCTAAGGTATAGGTATTTATGTTGGGTATGTATATCATTTTGGGGTCATAATATATGTGTATATGCAACTATACTGGATAATGCCAAACAGTTTTCCAAAATGGTTTTGCAGGTTTATATTCCATTGCCACTATATGAGAGTTTCCATGACTCCACATTCTTTACCAGTACTTGATATTGTTACTTTTCACATTTCTGGTGGTATTACTTTTTGGTTATAATACATTTCTCTGATGATTAATGAGTTGTGCACTGTTTCATTTGCTTTTTGACCTTTTGGAATGTCTCTTTTGTTAAGTATCTTTTCAAGTGTTTTTCTCATTTATCTGTAGGAATATCCAGGTATTTTTTTCTTACTGATTTTGTAGGAATTCCTTATTCAGGATTCAAACCCATTTTTAATTGGGTGTATTACAAATATTGTCTTCTACTCTGAGACTTGCCTTTTCACTCTCATTAATGATATCTTGAGTTCAGTTTATTAATTGTAGCCTTTAATGACTTTTCTAAGAAAATAATCTTTGTTTAGCCCAGGTTATTTCATCTTCTAGAAGCTTTGTTTTTCCTTTCATATTTAGATCTGCAATTCACTTGGAATTGATTTTTGTTTATGATGAGAATGGGTCAGATTTCATTGTTTTCCTTTGAGAAAATGTGTTTACATTAAAGTTTGAGAAGCACTATTGATTTTTGCAGGGTGGGGGGTGTTGTTCATTAGTTACTGAGAAAGATGGGAGAGATGGGTCAGAAATCTGTCACCATAATTATGGTTTGATTATTTTTCCTTTTAGTTTAGTGAATTTTACTGTTAGTATTTTGAGACCATATTATATGGTGTTAAAAAAAAAAAAAAGATTGTTATGTCTTCCTGGTAAATCAAACCTCAGTATTATGGAGTGACTTTTCTCTACATTGATGATTTTTTTCTCTTTTACTCTACTTTGCTGGCATTAGCATTCTTCATTAGTATTTTCAAGGACTATCTGCTTTTACTTAGGCTGGTAATCTTTATTATGTGGAGAATTTAGCCTATTTACATTCAGTATCCTAAGTGATATGTTTGGGCTTAAATCTCATCCCACTCATTGCTTTCTGCTTGTCCCACCTGTTCTGTGTTCTTTCTCTCCTTTCTTTCTTTGAATTAAATATCATTATTTCATTGTTTACCCTCTGTTAGCTTGTTTTAAATGTTATTTTACTAATCATTAAGTGGTTACTGTAAAGAGTAAAACTTGAATTAACTGAATTATTATAAAAGTCTAATATAAGTTAATTTTTTTTGCTTCCTTAACAGTCCCTTAGAAACTTCAATTCTATTTACCCTCTCTTTCCTTATGTGCTCTTGTTGTCTATTTTTATTCTCTCTGTATTTTTTTTAATATATTTTTTTTTATGTTTATTTACCTTTGAGAGAGAGAGAGAGAGAGCACAAGTAGGGGAGGGGGAGAGAGAGAGGGAGACAAAGAATCCATAGCAGGCTCCAGGCTCTGAGCTGTCAGCACAGAGCCCGATGCAGGACTTGAACCCATGAACCATGAGATCATGACCTGCGCCGAAGTTGGACACTTAACCAACCGAGCCACCCAGGCGCCCTTTGTCTCAGTATTTTAAATCATGTAAGATTATTTATAGTCAATATTCAGTTGGAGTTACCCAATTAATTACTCTTCTATTGTTTTTCCTTCCTGCATCTCTATTCTTCCATTACAGATTATTTGTCTTGGGCCTGAAGAATATCCTGTATTTTGATTAGTGCAGTTTGCTAATGATAAATTTTCTTAGTTTTTGTCAGAAAATTCTTTATTTTACTTTCATTTTTGAAGGACATTTTTCTGGGTATTGAATTCTAGATTAGCATTTTTTTCAGGCAGCTGAAAATATTTCTTTGTCCTTTGGCTTTCATTTATTTGTCTTATTGCTACTTCTTTGAAAATACTGTTTTTCTTCTGTTAGCTACTTTTAAGATTTTTTTGTCTTTGGTTACTGTCAATTTTAGAATGCTTGGCCTACATGTGATTATTATTGCATTTATTCTTTTGGCACTTGTAATACTTGAATCTTAATTTGGTTTCTTTATCAGTTTTGGAAGAGTCTCAATTATTATCTCTATAGATACTTCTTCTGTCTCATTCTTCCTTTCCTCTCTGTCTGGTACTCCAATTACAGACACGTTAATCTTTTCCACTGTATCTTCTGTGTCTCATATTCTTTTGTGCTTTGTATTATGTATGTATGTGGGAGGGGGTGTTAGGTGTGACTGTGCTTTATTCTGAATAATTTCTAAATCACTATTCTCTCTTCAGTCTTTTTTACTATATTATTAAATATATTCATTAAGTTCTCACTTTAGAATACTGTATTTTTCAGGGTGCCTAGGTGGCTTAGTCAGTTAAACATTGATTTCATTTGGTTCAGGTCATGATCTTGGTTTGTGAGTTCAAACTCCACGTCAGGCTCTGTGCTGACAGCACAGCACAGAGCCTGCTTGAGATTTTCTCTCCCTCTCTCTGCCCCTCCCCTGATCACATGTGCATGCATGCTCTCTCTTAAAATAAGTAAATTTAAAAAAAAAAAATACTGTATTTTTCAGTTTGAGAATTTTCCTTTGGTTCTTTTATATAGTTTTCAGTTCTCTACAGAAATTTTCAGTCTTGTCATTTTTCTTTAAATACATCAACATAGTTATTTTGAATAAAGCTGATAACTTCATCGTCTGGATTCCCTGGGGGTTGTTTTCCATGGGCTAAAGTTTCACATTTTGACCATGTTGTCTTGTTTTCTTATTGCTTTATTATATGGCAAACATTGTATATTAAAAATTACAGATAATTTGAGACTGAAGTTAAAACAGATTTATGTTGGCTTCTAGCAGATGATTTGTAGTTGTCCCACATCTTGCTTAATCCAGTCATGGATTAAAATGATTTAAAGCTGGGCTTCAGTCTCTGTAAGAGCCAGTCTGTTTCCTATTCATTCTTAGTCTTAGTAGTCCTTCTAAGTCAGGCTTTGGGGCAGAGAGTTGTCAGTACAGTCTCGGCATTCCCCAAGCTCTAATGCTTATTAGAAGATGCTCAAATTCTCAGTATCTGAATTGCTTCTTTTGGAATTAGTCACTGCCTGTCTGGAATTACCTTCTCTAGAATCTCTGGCCATAATTATTTACTGCCTTGTTAGTTCTGTGATGTTTTCAAACAAATATGGGTATTTTCCCAGTGTTTTTTCAGTTCTCAGCAGGAGAAATGGTTTGAATTACCTTGTCTGCCATTTCTAGAAGTGGAATTCCCCATAATATATTTATACTATTTGCTAATTTTAAAACTTTAATCTCCAACATTTGTAGAGCATTTATCAGTTTACAAATTTCTTTCATGTACATTTTCTCATTTAATAAAGAAGGTATTAGCATCCCTTTATACAGATGAGAAAACACTCTAAAAAGTAGGCATATAACTTAAGTTTACATCAACCTAATGACTGAAGCAATACTCAAATTTAAATCTTCTAATTCTCAAGACTAGTTTTTATTCTGCCATTCCCTAGGTGTAAACTTTTATTTTAATGTTTATTGTTCTTATCAGAGAAAGAATGTACGTTTATGATTTTGCTTTGTTTTGTTTAAAAATGTGATTCAGCAAGATCCCACCTTTCCGCTGATAGATTCAAGTTCTCAGAACCAGATTAGAAAACGCATCGTACTTGAAAAGTTGAGTAAAATGTAAGTATGTAATTGTCATTCCACTTTTACAATATTTTGAATTAATTTGGTATTTGTAGGTTCATAATTTAGATTAATTTTTATCCTTCAATTTTGAACAGTTTGAAAAATGTGAAAAGTTTACATGGATGTCTTTGCCTGAGAAATTGGAATTTTTAAGATATATTGCCAAGGAAATATTGAAATTAAGTTTTGTGCAGAAGACACAGAAGCACATAATAAAAGTTGAGAATATGGGAGTAGAAAACCAAACTATGTCACCTCCACTTAATAATCCAGTGAAGTCAGGGAAAAAATATCAAAGCTAGACCATTTAAATACTGATTTGTGGTATATGTGTCATATCAGTTTCACATGTGAATGAAACTTTATGAAGTTTTAACGGTCTGTTAACTCACTCTGCATACATATTTATTTATAGAACCATTTCACACTCAGCAACTTAAGAGTTTTTGTTCAAGTCAACTTTGCACTTTAGTTTTAAGCTTCCCGTCGTGGAAATTATTTTTCTTGTAATTGCCCAGTGATGAATGACATTTAAAAAATTGTAATCTTGATTTGTCTTTCAAAGGAAGTTTGAAAAATCTTTTTTCCAGAGGTGTAAGAGCTGTCTTGAACTTTTAAATCTCCACTTTCTTTCTTGAGGAGAAAAACGTAAGGGTGTTTTCAGTCATTGTTTAAGGTGTGCATATGGATTAGGGGCACCTGGCTGACTCAGTCGGTACAGCATGTGACTCTTGATCTCAGGATTATGAATTCAAGCCCCATTTGGGTGTAGAGATTACTTAAAAATAAAATCTAAAAAGTGTGCATATAGATTAGTCTTAATTTTGTAGTAGTTCAAAACTAAGAAAAACATAATCTTCTGGAAGCCTTGGTATTTTGAGCAGCTTGCTTCTGTAAGTTTTACATTTTAAATAATTATTTAAATTAATATTTGTTGAGTGCCTATTATGTTAAGCTTCTCATAGACAGTAAAGCTGTTTTTAGTTTTGCCTTTTATATGGTCCTATACTTAGACATTGTTTCTGTGTAATATTAGGTTAGAAAACAGTAAAAGTCACCATCTGTCTGATTCATAGGACAAGAAGATATCAATCCTTGACTGTAGTTATATAGATTTTAAACGTTAGTATGGATTATTGATACTGGTATGTAATCAGTAGATAAGGATTTATCAGAAAATAATTTTCTAGACATTTCAGCTAATGAAAGGACCCAGTTTTAAATTTAAGACCACATAGCTATGCCATTGAAGGAATTCTATTCCTCCTGGGTTTTGGCTGCAATAGAAGATGACAAAAGGAGCCCTGCCAGAAGACCAAATTATTGATAATAGCTCAAGAACTAAATGTGAGAAGAGGTGGAATAACTTTAAAGAGAAAGAAACACAAAGAACACTAAAAACAAAATAATTATTGACACAGAGGTTTTTTTGGTTGTTTATGCAAGTAGTTGAGGTTTTCTTTGTTATAAAATGAAGATATTTTTTAAAATAATAAAAAAATAAAAATAAGACCTTTTGGTTTTTGATTAGAACAAACCAATTGTAAACAGACTTTTTTTTTTGTTTTTTGGATAACTGTAGAAAATGAAATATGTACTGGGTATTAGGTGATATTAAGGAAGTGTTAATTTGGTTAGGTATGATCATTTTATTATGATTTTGTAAGAACATGCTGTTGTATTTTTTAAAAAAGAAAGAAAATGCTGTTGTATTTAGAGATAAATAAGGAAATATTTAGGGATCAAATTACATGTCAAGGATTTACTTTTTTTAAATTTTTTTTTAATGTTTATTTATTTTTGATAGAGAGAGAGAGAGAGAGAGGGAGGGAGGGAGGTACAGAGAGAGAGGGAGATACAGAATCCAAAGCAGGCTCAGGCTCCAGGGGTCAGCACAGAGACCCATGTGGGGCTGGAACTCACAGACTGCAAGATTATGACCTAAGCCAAAATTGGTACCTCAACTGACTGAGCCACCCAGGTGCTTAGGAATTCACTTTAAAATGGTACTGGCAAGGAGAGGAAAGAAGGAAGAAAAAATGCAGTAAATATAACAAAATATTGGGAGGTTGAATTTGGAAATAGATATAGAGTTGCTATTGCTGTTTCCTCTGTTTTTTGTTTTTTTGTTTTTTTTTTTTTTTTTCAACTTTTTTTTTTTTTTTTTTTTTTTATTTGTGGGACAGAGAGAGACAGAGCATGAACGGGGGAGGGACAGAGAGAGAGGGAGACACAGAATCGGAAACAGGCTCCAGGCTCTGAGCCATCAGCCCAGAGCCTGACGCGGGGCTCGAACTCACGGACCGTGAGATCGTGACCTGGCTGAAGTCGGACGCTTAACCGACTGCGCCACCCAGGCGCCCCTGTTTCCTCTGTTTTGAAATATATCTGAAACTTGCATAATTAAAAAAGTCATACATACTTATTGCAGCAGATTGAGGCAGTGCAAAATTGTATAAGAAGGAAGATAACCTATAATCCCTAGTAATGTTTTGACGTTTATCTTTGATGTATACATGATGTATGGTGTGTGTATATTCATTCCCTTTGGTTCTCTCTGTTATAGTATAAACCTGGAAGGAATGAAACGTGTTTGAAATACACAGTATGTCAGATACAGTATCATTATATATAAGTTTTTATAAAAATGGGGCAATACTCCATAGGCATTTTTCACTTAATATACCATATTTTTCCACATTATAAATACGTAGATTTATATTAAAGGTTTTATTATATTCCATTATATGGAATATTTGTATATCATAATTATATGTGTATATCATTATTTATGATCATCTGTTGATGGACATTTGTTTCCATTTTTCACTACTAAAAATATTTCTGCGTAAGCAACTTTTTTATGTTATCTGATTATTTCTTTAGGATAAATTTTTTCCTAGTAAAACTCTTGAGTCAAAGACTAGCTGCATTTAAAACGTTAACATATATTGTCAAGTTGCTCACTAAAAAAGTACTAATTTTTACTCCCACCATAAGAATTTAATAAGGAGAAATAGGCCACACTCCTAACTTAGTCTAATATTCAAAAGTAAAGGTAAGAAAAACCCAAGACCAGAATACAGATAGTAGCCAAAACAATGTTTCTCAGTGTCTCGTACTGTAGCATAGACTGTGACTTGGAGTGTGGGGTTATTATGAATTATATCCTTATGACTTCTCAGCAGTCAGATCCTAGCTTAACTGCCTCTACCTAAGTGCCATTCTTACGTATGGAAAATCCAGACTTAGGCAAACCTCAAAGAGTATGTGTGTATAATTAAATTATATTTTAAAAGAAACGTAATTTTTTTTATTTTCAGAGTGCCTGGACTTTTGGGGCCTCTTCAGATCACATTAGGAGATATTTATGCACAGCTTAAAAATCTCGTTCGAACTTTCAGGTTGGTGTTAATATTACAGTTTTCCTTCTCAGTTATTTTGACTTCATGCAGCTGTCTTGCAGAATCCATAGGTAGACTGTGTTACCCACTGATATATCACAGCCGCTAACTCAGGAAATAAATGGGTAAGCCCTGGCATGCTGCCATGGCCAACTGCTCCATCCTAGGAAATCCTGTGGGGGCTAGACTAATAAAAAGCATAGCTCCTGGCTGGGTTTGCCCACAGTGTTATTGAACAAACTTGGATAAACTCATCCTAAAAGGAGCCAATAACCGAAAAGCATTTGGAAAAGAGAAAGGAAGAGATTTATTTTGGGTGCCAGCAGCCAGGGGAGGTGGCAGGCTTAAGCCTTAACAACCAGCCTCTCCACCAACAAGCACACCTAGAAATTTATAAGGAGAGGTTTTGAGGGATACATGCAAGAAAGCAGGCAGGGAGCATATAATCATGGGTCAGGGTTGGTATGTGTTCAGCCCATGATCGTGGGCAGGGAAGGAAGGGGTCATGTGGGGTGTGGTCTTCTAGCATTCCTTTGCTATCAGGCTTTTCTGGTTGGGCAGTTTGTATGCTCTGGGCCTTTGCAAAACACCTTCATCAATGTCTCAAGAAAGTGCAATATGAAAAAAATACAGTAAATTTTAATTAAAGCATGTTTTAACTGTTGGGGTCTGTAGATGAGCAAGAGGGCTTTCTAACAAAGGCATGAATAAAGTAAATGCTTACCTTCAGTGTCTTAGATCTAAGAATAGTGCTCTGTTTTCTTCTCCACTAAACATTACTTTTATCTTTTATTAAATTCAATACCTTATTTGTTCAGACTTTGAATATAGTTAGTTTTGGATAGTTTATTTATAGAATAGACTAAAATTAAGAAGGAAAATAAGGTCTCACACAAAGGTGGTTAGCCAGGAATATACTGGATCTTATTCAGTAAATATATATCTGATGACCAGCACTGTGGTAGGCACTATGAGCAATACAAAAGAAACATTATGCCCACCTCAAGGAAGAACTCTCCTGTTAGAGGATAACTTGAGCACTGTGAACAGTACAAAACCATGGGTAATTTAATACTGAATTGCGTGGAACAGATTTGAAGTGATAAAAAGTATTAAGAAAGAAAGAATAGGGAATATCAATTGTGAAGTAGAGTTGGGATTTTTCTAAAACTATCAAGGTAAAAATATTCCCAGGCTATATCTGTATTCTCTACCAAGAAGCATAAGGATAAACCTCTAAATATGCTATTGGTAGAGGTGCACCAAATACACATTTCAGCCAAATGCCAGTGACCAAATATGAAAAGTAGTATTTGCCGGTAGCTAAAACCAGATAGCACCAACATAGACCAAACTTCTAGAGTAGGAGAATCATTTCATCCAATAAATAAATTATCACTATGGTTTATTGTTATCAGAAGTAGCAATATTTTAGAAGTTTAAAATTAAGGTACAGAAATAATTTCTTGGCATTGTTAGCTATTAGATTTCTCTTGTAGTCACTGTACCCTATACCAGTAATACCAAATATCCATTCACTTTCAACTAATGCGTGTAAAAACAACACTGACCTTTTTGTGTGCCAGAAAGGGATTCAGAAAACTGTTTTTCAATAAGGTGTGTACTAGCAGGATCTAAGATTCATAGTTTAGACAAATCTCAAAAAACTTTATCTTCCACCTCTAAAAAGGATCATTTGTACCACTTCATGTTTAAATACTTGGCTTTGTAGACTCAAGACTACAGGAGGGTTTTTTTCTTTCCTTTTTTTTTTTTCTTTTTTAATATTTATCTATTTTGAGAGAGGGAGAGCACGAGCAGGGTAGGGACAGAGAGAAAGAGGGAGAGAGAGAATCCCAAGTTAACTCCTCACTGTCAGCACAGAGCCTGATGCGAGGCTAGATCTCACAAACCATGAGATCATGACCTGAGCCAAACTCAAGAGGTGGACACTGAACTGACTGAGCTACCTAGGTGCCTGAAGAGTTGTTTTAAAACATTCTTGTGGAGTCTTTTCCTGTGAAGCCTGACTAAACAGAATGTGTGTGGGGTGCCTCAATTTATTCAACATTTCTGTCTTAACATTTTTATTATCTTAATTAGAGATTACAATGAGATTATTTCATATCTGTTTACATAATTTAGGTATTTTTCAACTCAAGATATTTTAAAGTGACATTTTTTAAATTCATCATCACAAGATGCCAAGAATTGCCCAATAGGAAATCTTGAACGATTTGTAACTTAAGTGGAAATAAAATTTAAATGTAGCTCTTAAAGCTATTAAAGAACAACCAAGTCAGTTTTTAAAGATCTAATTGGCATTAAACAGTGATTAATGAATTAGGTAGCATTCCATCTAACAAAGAGAAAGATGATCCAAGGGAGTATACAAATTAGAAGGCTTTTATAGGCAGAAATGGGGCAGGATAAGGAAGTTATTAGAAAAGAAAGGATTGTTTCAGGCAAGGTCACCTTCCCTTAGAGGGAAAGGCAAGGGGTCTTACCATGCATGTTACCTCATTAGTGGTGATCAGAAAATTCTAGACTGATTGGTTTAAAACTCTATTCCTGGGAGAGTCTGAAACTACAATTGGTGTTAAGTCTTGGTGGGCTGAACATAAGGAACTCCATTTGGGACCTTTTGTTCCTTTTTAACAATGGTTCTTTTCCTTTATATATACATAATACAGTTCTGCAAAAATTGAATTATGATGACAGGTAATCTCTATTATTCTGTCTTAACCTTATTTGAATTTATATAAACATTTTTTCCGGGGCACCTGGGTAGCTCAGTTGAGCGTTCAACTCTTGATTTCAGCTTAGGTCATGATCTCACAGTTCGTGGGTTCAAGCCCCATGTCGGGCTCTGCACTGACAATGAGGAGTCTGCTTGGAATTCTCTGTCTCCCTCTCTCTGTGCCCCTTCCCTGCTAGCTCAGTCTCTCTCTCTCTCAAAAATAAACATTAAAAAAAATTTTTTTTTCATTTTTTTTCCAAGATAACAGCATTCTCCAGAAAGCAATCTATTTAATGTATTTACTCTTTGAATTAACTGTTAATCTATTTAGCTAAATAATTAAAAATTTTTACTAATTGTTTTATACATAAACCTAATGGTTTTCACAGGCATCATTAATTACTGCGACATTTTATTTTTCTGACTGACAAAAACACATAAGGACTTTTTTACTTCATCTAGAATGTTTAGATTTGAAAGTGAATGTTCAGTTAATAACAGTAAATGTGAATGACATGATTGTTCTTATTACTGAGATTGTTAACACTTATTAGATATCATGGAAACTATGCAATCACAAGATCATTGATCACACACAAATGTAAGAATGCCAGAAGTGATGATCAGATTGGCCTCAGCCTTTGGAAGACTGACTAAATATTTTGCCAAATACCAAGATCAAAGTCAAACTTCTCTGCATCGGTCTTAGTGATGAAGAGAGAGAGGTTTGTTTTCTATCACAGAACCATGCACCCAAAAGAAAAACAAAAGTGTTTTTCAGCTGTCTACACTGATGATAATGTTTGAATAGATGTATACAATGTGAAGTACAACTTTAGGATTTTTTCAGGATTTATCAGGAAGTAAGTATTGTATTAACAAAAAGGATAGCTGAAGGAAGATGAAGACTCTCACTGATTTTTAAAGAAGTTGTTATGCAGTTTCTTGCAAACAGTGTTTATTTAATCACCATTCTAAGGAAACTAGAAAAGTCACTAAGACATATCATAAGAGATATTAGAATGAGACTTTTGATCTTTAACTACAAATACTAATTTTGTGCTTAAGTTTTACTCTGCTCATTTAGAATACATTAACAATTTAATTTACTCTGACTATATTTTCTAGTGCTGTTTTTATATAAATCTAATTGGATATCTTCTTTTTTAAAAAAAAAAACTATTCATAGGGGCGCCTGGGTGGCTCAGTCCGTTGAGCGTCCAACTTCGGCTCAGGTCATGACCTCACAGTTTGTGAGTTCGAGCCCCGCGTCAGGCTCTGTGCTGACAGCTCAGGGCCTGGAGTCTGCTTTGGATTCTGTGTCTCGCTCTCTCTCTGCCCCTCCCCCGTTCATGCTGTGTCTCTCTCTGTCAAAAATAAACATTAAAAAAAAAATTAAAAAAAACTATTCATAGGTTCTCTGAACTTACTAGAAACCCTTGGAAATATTAGGCTACAAATGCAATCGCTTCTCGGCCTTTTGGCTAAGATCAAGTGTACAAATGCAAGATTGCCCATTAATACTCTCATATGCCCTAGGGATTTAGGAATTTCAAATTGGAAACCACAGTCCAGGCCATTATTTTTGGCCTTCCAAAGCAGCCCCAGTAATAATGTTTGGTCCATGTCAGTACGTGTAGTCAGTATGGTACTGTATGTGCCAGGTACTTGGCATTTACGTGTTACTTAATTTCCAAAAATAGTGACATTATCCTCATTTTACAGATAAGAGATGAGAGGTTAAATAATCTCAAATCACACAACTAGTATAGGCATACCTCCTTTTATTACCCTTTGCTTTATTGCTTCACAGATACTGCTTTTTACAAATGGAGGGTTTGAGGCAACCTTCCATTGAGCCAATCTATCCATGCTTTTTTTCTAACAGCATTTGCTCACTTTATCTCTGTATCATATTTTGGTAATTCTCATATTTTAAACTTTTTAATTGTTATATTTGTTATGGTACTCTATGATCAGTGATTATAGCTCACTGAAAGTTCAGATGATGGTTAACATTTTTTAACAATAAAGTATTTTTAATTAAGGTATGCACGTTGTTACATTAGGCATAATGCCACTGTGTATTTAATAGACTATAGCATAGTGCAAACATAGCTTTTATATGCACTGGGAAACCAGAAAATTCATTTGCCTTGCTTTTTTACAGTATTCACTTTGTTACAATGTTCTGAAACTGAACCTGCAATATCTTTGAGGTACACCTCTGGCTGAGTATCCTCTAAAATCAAGAGGATAGATCTTTAGTGTTATCACCACAAAAAAAAAACAAGGGGGGGTGTGAAAATGGTAACTGTATGTGAGGGGATGATAGGTTGATTGTGGTGATCATTTCACGGTGTATGCATAGATCAAAACAAGTTGTACAGCTTAAATATATACAATTACTATGTCGATTATTCCTCAGTAAAGCTGAAAAAAAGTTTTTTTAATATGCCATTGTGTCCCTCAGTAGTCATTAGTATCAAAGATATATAAAAAATAAGTCATTTCATTAATAATTTCTCTAAGATCCCAAGTAAGAACTGTATTTGAGAGGGTTCTGTTACCTATGAAACTAAGTCTTCTGTGTCATCTAAGCTAGCTGAGATGCAGTGTTCATCAGTCCTATAAGAGGTAGCTAACAGACTGCACATAGGGGACTTTCAAATGTCTTTTTCTACTTACAATTTATAAACTATTTTATCACCTTTTTCTGTTATTCCTATTGTGTAAGCCTAAGTCCTTTCCAGTTACTTTCTGCATTATTTACATTAAAATAAAACCTATGTGAAACAATATGATATCTGAGATTTGCTTCCGAAGTATTTACACTAGGGTGATGTTGAATATGGGGTTGTGTAGATGAAACATGATCGTCCAGGAGTTGATCATTGTCAAAGTTGTGATGAGTATATGGAAGTTTTATATATGTGTGAAATTTAATAAAATGGTAAAATCAGCCAAAAAATTATGCATTGTTTTAGTGTTAGGGGATGTTTTAAAAACCTTGATGTTAATTAAGCTAAAAATTAATTAGCTTAATTAAAAATATTTACTCTTTAGTACCTACAGGTCAGTATTTATAGCTTTAATAAAAATTGCTTAAATTGGCTTTGCTGCTTTTTAGGAAATGTCAATTACTTAGAGTACAGAATTACCTCTAATAAGATCACTCATGGGGTCTTCAGATTCTGGTAGGACAACTTCAGCAGGTATATGACTATTTGTAGGCTCAGGCTTCTATGTGAAGTCTCCAAAAAAAATTGCCATATTGACGACAATGATTAATGTTGAGAGATCTTTTCAGTCAATACTGGCAATGGAAAAGAGTTGGCGGAAATAACTATACCCTTCTCTTTGAAATGATAATCAATAATAGGAACTTGTAAAACAGTGATTCTCAAGCTAGTTGTGCATCAGAATTACCTGGGGAGCTTTTAACAGCTGTACATGCCTGGCTCCACCCCTAGGGATTGAGTTTCATTTGTTCAGGTTGGGCCCAGACATCAGTATTCTTTAAAAGTCCCCCAGACGATTCTAATGTACAGCCAGAGTTGAGAGCCTGCTAGAACTTACACATAAAATAGCTTTTTCAGCTCTTTGAAGAATCTTCCCCTATGAATAGAGCTGTCCTTTCTGTTGAATTGCATCACAGTCATTTATCTGGAATGCTACTTTGATTTACCTACCATAGTGGTTTCATCAGAAGTTGCTTGGTAAAGATTCACTGTCATCAGTGTTGGATCAAGAAACTTTTTCTAAATCAGATTTGAATTAAAATTATATTTTGATACAAAAAGACCTTATCATATTTTCCCCAGTGCCTGAAACAGTGGTATAGAGCAGGCTCTCAATACATTTTTTGCTGGAAGAGTAAATGAATTCATGCAATGTTACATTTGCCTTAACTTAGGGAGATTTGAATACAGTAGAAAAGCAATTTCTGTTTAACTGTTTTTGCCATGTTTCGATTTACATGCTTATCCTTTGACCTTTTTTGGTCATATGCTAGCTTCTGTTTTAGTTGCTACGGACAAAGCAGTGAACAAAACAGACAAAAATTCCTTCTCTCATGGAACTATTCTAATAGAAAGATATGTAAACATTTTAAAACAATATGTGTATTATTATATGGTGATATGCTCTTTCCCCATTTCTCAGTTCATTCTCTTCCTTTTCTCCCCAGAAGCGGAAGAGGGGATGATACTGAGGAGGGAGATAGTTGTGATTTTAGATAGGCTGGTCAGGGAAGACCTCATGGAGAAGATGCCATTTGTAGAAAGATCTAAAAGTTGGTGAGAGAACAAGCCATGTTCCTATCTCTAAAAATATATTAGGTGCAGCAGGCCTGGCTTATTCACAAAATATTAAGGATGTTAGTGAGACTGGAGAAATGAGCAGAAGCAAGAGTAAAAAGAGATATGGTCAGAGAAGTACAGGGCGGGGAGTGGGTGTGGTATAGATTATATAGGCCTCGTAGTTATGGTCATTCTTTCACTTTTCCTCCAAGTAAGATGGAGAGCAGTTGGTTGATTCTGGACAGAAGAATAACATGATATGACATACATTTTTAACAGCAACATTCTGGCTGCTGATTTGAGAATTGCAATAACAATAGATGGGCAGAGGCAGAAAGTCTGTTTAGGATGCTGTCTTGGTAATCTAGGCAAGAAATGATGTGGACCAAGATGAAAGGAGTGGAGATAATAAAAAGTAATCAAATTCTTTTTTGAAGATAGTATCATTGGGATTTGGACATGGGACATGATGTCCCATGGTTGGACATGGGACATCAAGAGAGCCAAGGTTAACCACAGGATTTGTGGCCTGAGCAACTGGATTCTGGAAGGGTTCCATAGCCATCCTATAGAGGTGGATCTGTCTGCAAGAAGACTTGGTTTTGGGGGAAGAAGAGGAGCTCAATTTTATCTATGCTAAGTTTTGAGATGCCTATTAGATAATCAAGTGGAAATGTCAAGGAGATCATTACATACAGAAGTCTGGAATTCAAGGAAAAGATCCAGGCTAGAGATCATAAATTTGAGAATTGTCAGCACGTAGTTATCTAATATTTAAAGCTATGAAATTGGATAATATCACTAAGGGAATGATTATATATAGAGAGAGATGAGAGACCCAAGGGCAGACACCGTGGAGTAATCCAAAATCAGAACTTCTGAAAGAGTGCAGAGTTCCTCCTCTGTAAATTGCCTGCTTATATATTTTGACTGTTTGTTTATTGGCTGGGGATTTTTTTTAAGACTATTTTTTTAAGAGCAGTTTTAAATTCATAGCAAAATTGAGAAAAGGGTACAGAGATTCCCTATAACACCCCTTGCCTCCACACATGTATAGCCTCCCACATTAGCAACACCCCCAACCAGAGTTACATACTTGCTTCAGTTGATGAGCTTACATTGACAACATCATTATCACCCAGAGTCCATAGTTTACATTAGAGTTCACTCTTGGTGTCAGATAATCTATGGGTTTGGATAAGTGTATAATGACATGTATCCACCATTTATTAACATAGGGTATTTTCACTGCCCTAAAATTCCTCTGTGCTTCACCTATTTGTCACTCCCCCCACGCAACCCACCCCATTCCACACACCCCTGGCAACCAGTGATCTTTCTACTGTCTCCATAGTTTTACCTTTTCCAGAATGTCATGTAGTTGGTATGTAGCTTTTTCAGACTGGCTTCTTTTCACTTTAGTAATATGCATATAGAGTACCAACACATCTTTTGGGAGTTTGATAGCACAAATCTTTTTAGGGCTGAATAATACTACTAGATGTACCAAACTTATTTTTCCATTTGCCTACTGAAAGACGTTTTGGTTGCTTCCAAGTTTTGGAAGTTGTAAATAGAGCTGCTATACACATCTCTGTGCAGGTTTTTAAAGTCATAAGTTGTTGACTCCTTTGGGTAAATACCAAGGAACATGATTAGTTTTGTAAGAAAGCACCAAGCTCATCCAAAGTTCCTGTACCATTTTGCATTCCCATCAGCAATGAATGAGAGTTCCTATTGCTCCACATCCTTATAACAGAGCCGTACATTTGACTAATTATATCATGATGTCAATGTGGATTTATCAGTTGTAGCAAATGTATGACCTTTGTGAAGTGACTTTGATTTAGCATTTGGTTTTGTCAGTGTTCAGGATTTGGGCCATTGTAATTAGTGTATAGTATCTTGTTTTAAATTGCATTCCCCTTGAGATGTGATGTGTCTTTTTATGTGCTTATCTGTCATTTGTTTATCTTTGATAAGTCTGTTAAGGTATTTGGACTATTTTGTAACTGGGCTATTTATTTTCCTACTGTTAAATTTTAAGAGTTCTTTGTATATTTTGGGTAACCATCCTTTATCAGATGTTACTGGCTGGTTTTTTTTTTCTTTACTGATTTATATCACTTTTTTATTTGGAGTAATTTTTCCAAATGCTTTATGAGAAACTAAATTACTACAATGTATATTGTTGTCATCAATTGCTGAGTGATAGAGTTAGATACTGATTTTAAAAACTTTTTTTGACAAAGATCTAGTCTTCGGGTGTGGAGTTTGGTGAGTTCTTTATAGATTTTGGATACTAGCCCTTTGTCCGATACATCATTTGCAAATATCTTTTCCCATTCCGTTGGTTGCCTTTTAGTTTTGTTGGTTGTTTCCTTTGCTGTGCAGAAGCTTTTTATCTTCATAAGGTCCCAGTAGTTCATTTTTGCTTTTAATTCCCTTGCCTTTGGGGATGTGTCAAGTAAGAAATTGCTAACCCAGTGAAGAAATGGGCAGAAAACATGAATAGACACTTCTGTAAAGAAGACATCCGGATGGCCAACAGGCACATGAAAAGATGCTCAACGTCGCTCCTCATCAGGGAAATACAAATCAAAACCACGCTCAGATATCACCTACGCCTGTCAGAGTGGCCAAAATGAACAAATCAGGAGACTATAGATGCTGGAGAGGATGTGGAGAAACGGGAACCCTCTTGCACTGTTGGTGGGAATGCAAATTGGTGCAGCCACACTGGAAAACAGTGTGGAGGTTCCTCAGAAAATTAAAAATAGACCTACCCTATGACCCAGCAATAGCACTGCTAGGAATTTACCCAAGGGATACAGCAGTGCTGATGCATAGGGGCACTTGTACCCCAATGTTTATAGCAGCACTCTCAACAATAGCCAAATTATGGAAAGAGCCTAAATGTCCATCCACTGATGAATGCATAAAGAAATTGTGGTTTATATACACAATGGAGTACTACGTGGCAATGAGAAAGAATGAAATATGGCCTTGTGTAGCAACGTGGATGGAACTGGAGAGTGTGATGCTAAGTGAAATGAGCCATACAGAGAAAGACAGATACCATATGGTTTCACTCTTATGTGGATCCTGAGAAACTTAACAGAAACCCATGGGGGAGGGGAAGGAAAAAAAAAAAGAGGTTAGAGTGGAAGGGAGCCAAAGCATAAGAGACTGTTAAAAACTGAGAACAAACTGAGGGTTGATGGGGGGTGGGAGGGTGGGGAGGGTGGGTGATGGGTATTGAGGAGGGCACCTTTTGGGATGAGCACTGGGTGTTGTATGGAAACCAATTGGACAGTAAGCTTCATATATTGAAAAAAAAATATCTAGTCTTATAATTTATTGTCAACTCATTTCTATAAATTATGGATTATAACATTTCTTCATTGCCTCCTGCCAACCTACCACAAGGTAGA
The DNA here is from genome assembly GCF_024362965.1 of Panthera pardus. Taxonomy (NCBI): domain Eukaryota; kingdom Metazoa; phylum Chordata; class Mammalia; order Carnivora; family Felidae; genus Panthera; species Panthera pardus. The sequence goes on along the minus strand of NW_026526666.1, from coordinate 28,699,412 downwards.
AAGATACTAAAGATGAATTAAAATCAGAAATTGCTTATTACCTTGTTAGCTTATTTAATGAAATGTTGATTAGGGGAAAATACAGAAGATATGTTTATAGGGAAGTGTGTGTATATTTTAATAAATCATGCAATTTAGTTTCCCATGTTGTTCCTATACTCCCATCTTGTCTAACAGTAATATTATTATAAATATATAAAGTAAGACTGGAGCACTTTCTTTTGAGATGGTCATTATCCACTACTGAAGATTAAGCCACAATATGCTATTGACTCTATCAAACATAAAAAGAATAGAAAATAGTGCTCTTTGGACACATGATGTTATAAATCTGATTTTATCTAAAAATAGAAGGTTCTTATATTTAAATGTAACAATCCTTTGGTAAACTTTATCTTCCTGTCTTACAGGTTAACAAATAGAAATATTATACACAAACCTGCAGAGTGGACCTTAATTGCTGTGGTGTTGTTGTCATTGTAAGTACTATTTCAGATTTTAACTCTAAATACTAATTAGAATTTTGATTGGGGAAAAACAAAGTTGTTCATTGATTTTATAAGCATCATGAGAAAAGATACCTCTATTTTGTGCCTTATTTTCCTTTCCTATATGATAAAATAACTAGTGTAAAGTGATATGCCAGTATTTTCACAAGATTTAATTATTCTCTTTATATTTTTTACCATATTTTCTTCCAAAGGCCTTTATCTTTGCAAATATGATTTGTTATATTTTGAAAGAGAACAACTCCATGTGGAATATATATGGAATAGCCCTTTAATTTCATTTTTAACAATGCATTTTTATTAACATTGAATGGGCCTCGTTTTATAACTGTAATTTTACCAACATATCCAATGCTATTTCATTTGTCTCAGCATTTTATCATTAATCGCTTTGGGAAAGTTTTATTTTCCAAACTAATGTACATCTTTAAAATCAAACAGATTAAAGGAACTAAAGTAGATAGTACAGAAGCATATATAAAACATTTAATACTCATTCACCTTTTAAGAAATCACTGGTGGTTTCTAAAGCTGTCTCTCGGTAGGGTTAAAACCTTCTAGTAAGTGTAGTGTTTTTCAGCTTGAATTGCAAGTCTTCTTTTGAGGACCATTCATTACTGCATTACTGTTGCTACTTGGAGCTTGTTAAGTCATCGAAGCCCATAGGACAGTGAATACTTTACTGGACACTCATAGGTCAAGAAGTGTTATGAGCCAACCTCATAGCATCTCCAGCCCTGCTCTCTCTTTCTTGATATTTCTTCAGTCTGACATGTTACTCTGGCTTCACTGTCCCAAGGAAGGCTGTGCTGGGAGGCATTAGAGTAGGCTTCAGTGAGCCAACATCTGTGTCACCCAACCAAATACAACTCACAGGATTCATTAAATCAGAACACAGAAAATAACTTTACTTGAATGCCTTGATAATAAATTTTTTATCAGCTGTAAGAACAAATCTTTTGTCATTTCTACTATTCAGTGTCCCAGTTGAATTGGTTATTTGTGAAACAGATCTTATTAATATTTTAGAAAGTTCTTTCCATTTTATGAAATTTGTAAATATTTTGGTCACTGGCAAAAAAAAAATATATCAGTAACTCTGCTCACCCACCATATCCTATGCCTGCCAATAAACCCTCATAGATAACTGTTTAACTGTACTTCTGCAATTCATTATACTAAAGAGGAAGTAACTTTTTTGGTTGACAAGTCACAGGCCTGGGCCAAGCAGTAATCTCAGAATCTTGCTTTCTAAGCCAGTAACTGGAAGTATTATCTTAATGAGCAGCTGCTTACTGAAGACACACATTATTAGGTCCTACTTTTTTTTTTTTTTTTGTATCAAACTCTTGACACATATTGTCCAAAATGTATAGCAATGAACAAAAAAATTATATAAAATGAAATAATAAAGACTGCTGTTAAAATTTCAAATTATTCCCTACAAAAATAAACCTCTAGTGTTTGATTTCAATGTGGCACAAAATATTGAAAGCTTTGCTAGGGGCGCCTGGGTGGCTTGGTCGGTTAAGCGTCCGACTTCGGCTCAGGTCATGATCTCACGGCCCGTGAGTTCGAGCCCCGCGTCGGGCTCTGTGCCGACAGCGCAGAGCCTGGAGCCTGTTTCAGATTCTGTGTCTCCCTCTCTCTCTGCCCCTCCCCTGTTCATGATCTGTCTCTCTCTGTCTCAAAAATAAATAAACATTAAAAAAAAAAAAAAATTAAAAAAAAAAAAAAAGAAAGAAAGCTTTGCTAGTTGTTTTATGCACTGACTTCCCTAACTTTGGATCTAGTATAGGGAACCTCTTATTTCAAGGGTCAGTGACCCATAAAAATAGTAACTTAGTTGAATTCAAGAAAGAGACTGCACATCTTAGTTGCATTACATGTTGCACGTTACACAGTCAGTCTTGGGATAGCAGTAAACCCTGTTTCCTTTTCTCATCCACCTTAAATTCTTACCTTTCATTATGTGTTAACCACTATGTAGATCTACCTTTCTTTCTCCTAATTCTTTGTCCTTTTGATACCTGGACCTGTAAAATCCTGCCCAGTTAGGGCTCTTTCAGCTTCTTTTAAAATCCTTGGTCACTGTAGATGCCAAGTCAGCTGCTTCTCTCTTGGGTTTTGCCCTTCAAATATTATTTTCTCATAATTCTAACTTTTGCCATTATCCCTTCTTGCAGGCCATTTCTGATCCCTTCCATTTTGCTTTTGCACCTTCTTTATCTTCACTAGCTGAGTCTCCTTATTTTTTGGTCATCAGCTTCTAAGACTTTTGTCTCCTGTCCCAGTATTATTTTGTTTATTTCCTCTTTTCTAAGGAAGTCCCCTTTAGCTTTTCTATTTCTTCCCCCAAGAGAATCTCTGGCTCAATTTATAGCCCCTTTCATTCTTAGCCTATTAAAATATTACTCCCATTTACTTCTATAAAGTATAATTATACTTTAGATTTGCACCTCTTTCTGCCCACTTAACAGTTCACCATTTTGGGAAAGGCATTTTGTCATTGGGGGAAGAAAAAGCAGGCTTGAGGACCAGCATTGGATAAAGAATCTTAAACACAGCGAAAAATTTGGAGACTTTAGTACCCAAAGAGACATGCACATAAACAGGTAAAGGAAGTAACATACTCACACATCTGTGGACCAGTAACCCCACCACTCAGCCTTTTAATTTATTGTTGCTAAAATTGATAATAGGCATACATGGGATTATCTTTTTTTTTTTTAAGTCTATGATTTGGAAAACCTTTGCATCTATTCTCAAATTTCCAATGGAACTTGTTTAGTCATTGCTTGCAGATATTTCTGGAATTCATGTTAAAAGTGAACTCCTTACAAATCCTTATAGCTAGGAAAAAGATTCTGAATGGCAGTTGTAGTCACTGAAGATGAGTGTAATAAGATAGTGTGTTAATTATTATAACAATAGTACTATTCTTTGTATACTAACATTGCAAGGTTTTGTTACTCAATAGCACTTGTTTAATGAATGAAAGCTGCTTCAAAATTTTTCTTGAAAACCACTTTAAAAAGTATACATTTTATTAGTATGTTGCTGTGCTGGCTCCAGTCTAACTCTTGCAGAGGGGGAAAAATCAATATTTTAGGCAAAACATGATAGTCCAGAAGAAAGAAAGAAGGCTGGTTCTTGAATTTTTACATCTGTATGCTTAAAAGTAAATGAGATGTTTTTGTGTCAAATCATATTTTCCTGGTAACTTCCCTTGCACTTTCACAGGTGTATTAACATTTTAAAAATTTGAGGGGCACCTGGTGACTCAGTTGGCTAAGCGTCCAACTCTTGATTTCAGCTCAAGTCATGGTTTAGTGAGTTCGAGCCACACATCGGGCTCTTGCTGACACCTTGGTGCCTGCTTGGGATTCTCTCATAACAAATAAACTTAAAAAAAATTGGAACCACAACATGCAATTTGTCAGTGTATACTGATGGGAATTTTATACCAATATAATCTCAGGAAGAAATTGATCAAATTGAGTTGTACACTTCATCTTTGCACACTTAGTGAAATACACCTATCTATAAAAATAAATCATGACCTATTGCCATTTCATTTAGATTTTTCACAAATTCCATACGACTTGAATAGCCACTGTGACTGCAACATTTATGGATATATATATTTTGTACTCAGACCTTAAGTAGTTACCAAGAGCACACAGAAAGACTTTTTAAATCAGAGCTTAAACAGAATACACTTACTTAACAGTGAAGAAATTAATTTCCCTTTAGTCCTTTCTTATTTCTTTAATAAATGTTATAATTAACAAAGATTCTCAAGAACTCCTTACATAAAACATCTGTAATACTGAAAATTGACCCAGTTCTTTTTTTGTTGTTGTTTGTTTTTAATAACTCATTAGAAATATGGTAAAGTAACCTGGTAATTGGTGTTATGCTTAAGCACTTACAGTAATTTTTTATCTTAGCTGAACTTTATCAGACTTTACTCTTATATACTGTATATTGAAACAATACAAAGTTGAATCTGCTTTTGCCACAAAAATAATGCTGTAACATTAGACTTTTTCCACAGTCTCAGTGCATGATTTTTCATAAAGATGTGTATAAATAGATAAATAGATAGATAGTCTGCTATAAATATTTTAGTGCCTATATACAGTGTAAAGCTAGTTAATGAATTTATATAATTTGATGTGTTTGCCAAATTAGCAAGCATAAAAATTAATGACATTAAAGTGCATTTTGTGATGCCTCCTCATAATGATATCATATTTGTTTTTATATTCCTCATAATTCTCATCCTACTCTTAATACAGGAAAAAACAGAAACTGTAGGATCGCTTTGCATCATGGTCTCAGTACTCAGGATATTCTCCTTGAGAATATTTTGACTGGTATTTTGTGAGAAGATTTTATAGCCATAGGACACCCCCATCAGCTTGATCCCTTCTCTCCTTTTTCTCTTCCTTTTGCTCTTAGTCTTCCCAAGTCATCTTTGACTTCTCATTATACTTCAGCCTGTAACACAAGAGGGGACTGTGCAAATGTTGACTTAAAGCTGAGAAATAGAGAGAAAGGTCCAGACTAGCAGCCAAAGAGAAGCCAGATAGAAGTCTATGGAGAAGCAAATTAACTGGCCTGACTTACTTTATGTACAGCCCACATGTGAGAAATGAGAATCAGTTTCCTCAGTGTCCTTTTGTATTTAAAATACTACTTTTCCACCCAAGTTAACCTTTGTAAGTAGCCACTACTTTGCATTATGATAATCTGAGGTTAATTGTAGCATAGGAGTCAGGTGTCTTTTAGTGCGTAGCCAGTTAGGGGGTATATGTTATGGTCCATGGGAATGATTTGGTTATCTAATGAAGGAGATGAATACTTTTTATTACCTAGAAAGAAGAGAAGGTAGAGAGTGACTTCTGGTAATCTAACATGGATACATGCTCTTCCTAGTTTTATGCCCTTGATGTTCTCTAATGGAAAGCTTTCAAGATCATCTCCAAAAATGTCTGCTTTCATTTTATTTATCTGAACTGTCTGTTTCCAGTGAACTATGGCCCACTTCCTAGGCAGAGACCATGCAATAGTATATTCCTCCTAAAAGCTTTCAGTATTCCTATCGTTAAGGGAGTAGCATGTAAGTCCTGAGAAATGGTATTTAAACAAGCTCAACTTGACCATGATCACTAAACAAAAGCCTTCGCTGGATATGGGCAGCCACTTTAGGTAATCATCATACACATAGACACTCAGGAGAGTCACTTCCCTAGGGTACCAGGCATGAATAGAAAGATGTGACTAAGGCTTTTTGCCTCAGCAGATTTTTTTTTTTTTTTTTTTAGCCTACCCATCACTAATTTCCTTAGAGAAGTTTGTGAGCATACCATGAAAAATGAAGACATAGTTCCTTAGAAACTTTTTGGTTCTCAGAAGTATTCTAAGGCCTTTCTTCTAACATTTGGTTCTAAGTAGTTAAGACCATATAGTGGAAGATCATTGAAATAACTTTTTTTTCCATATAATTATGGAATTTTTTATATTTAACTGAATTTTTATCAAGATATTTCATATAACATAAAACTCACTATTTTATAGTGTACCATTCTCTGGGTTTTAGTATATTTGTTATATTATGCAGCTGTCACCACTGTCTAATTCCAGAGCATTTCCATCATTCCAAAAAGAACCCTCATACCTGTTAGCTTAGTCCCAATTTCCTCTTCCCTCATCCCCTGGTAACCACTAATCTGTTTTCTGTCACTATGGATTCTGAACATTTCATACAGGTGGAATGATATAGTATGTGGCCTTTTGTGTGTGGTTTCTTTCACTTAACACAGTGTTGTCAAAGTTAATTAACACTGTAGCATGTAACAGTACTTTGTTCCTTTTTATGTCTAATATTCCATTTTATGGATATACTACATTTTATTTATCCATTAATCAGCTGATGGACATTTAGGTTGTTTGTACCTTCTGGCTGTTATAAACATTTGTGTATAAGTTTTGGTGTGAACATGTTTTAGTTCTCTTGTGTATACACCTAAAAATAGAGTTACCATCATATGCTAATTCTATTTAATCTCTGAGGAACTGCTAGCCTGTGGAACAGTGGCTTCAGTGTTTTACATTTCCACTGGCAATGTATGAGGGCTCCATAGATTGAACTATAAAGGTCTTCTCTTCTTGCCTCAAAGCCAGTAGTCATTTTAGAGGCTTACATTAACAGTTTTTCCAAAACTTAAATATGCACATTTTGATTGATTTTAGACCTTCATGGACTTGTAATATCTGTTTCTTATGTTCTGGGAATTTCTACTTAATATGCAAAATGACTACCTACGACCGCCCCCTGCTTCCAGAATGACCATAGTGTTGAATATGAGACCATATAAATTGAATGTCTGAATCGTAACAGGTGGCATATTTTTGGATTCTTCAGTATCCATAAAATTCTTTTTTTGTTTTTTTTTCCCTTGTGTAAATCTTGGATTTGTTTATCTTATGATGTCTACTATCACAGTACCATTGTCATTGTGAAGTTTAAGTGTTTGTTTACTGATGATTAAACAATAATTAGATTATTTCTAAACCCCCCCCCCCGCATATTTATTGCTGAGAGTTTACATAAGAAAAATATATTTTTAAATTGAAGTAACTTTAGGAATCCAGATCTTTTCTAAAGAAAAAATAGTTGTTTAAATTTTTAACCAAAGCCTACTTTCCTCAGTGATTTTTCCCCTCAGAATTCCTTGTAATTTTGGCAACTTTATAATGGTTAGTGTTTTTATCCACAAGTAGCTGAGAGTGCCCAACCTCAGGCCACAGTTCACTAAGGATCCATAGCAAAAGGGTGTTCTGTCTAGCTTCCTCATCCCAAGCAGCAGCAGTGGCAACATTGGTGACAGCAAGTATCAGGCAGTACCTGGCCCTTGCCAGTCACAACCTTGACTTGCAGAGTCAGTCTCCACATCTGTCAGTGACATTTTGACATCCTGACTGAGCTCACTGAGAGGACAGGCCAGGAGAGGCTAGGAGTCAAGAGGCTTTAGGACACTGTTACCCCAGCCTCAGGGTTGGGCACTGTAAGAGTGAGATCATGGTTGCATATGGACACCACTGGTTGGTTCCATTTCAGTTCTAGAGCATTGAAAAAAAAAGTTAAAGCCACTATTCTGAAAGAATTGTTGCATAACAACAATTATGAAGAAAAACTTTTCCAACCCTCATCTACAAAGCTGCTCTATAGGTTTGTCACAAACAGGATTTAGATATAAAGTTTAAAGTCACTATAGCCCAGCCCTTTAAACAAACCTGTATGTAATATATCACTACAAAGTGCGTTACAAAGAACTTGTTTGCTTTGAATTAGAAATATCAATGGAAAGCATCCCTGCTTCCTTATTAATAGGTAATCCTAAAGCATTAAATACAAACATTATCAGGACATAAACCATCTGTTATAAGAAAAACATTTTATTTTATTTGGCTGGCATAGTCTTTTATAATCAAAGTTTTTATCTCAGTTTCCTAGATAATAGTTATGAAGTAGAAAGCCCATAATGACATACTTCTTCAGGGTATGTTCTTCTTTTCTACCTATTTTATTTTTCTTAGAATTCCTTAATAGCCTCATCTGCCTCTTGATTTTGGGACTTTAACTTTGTGCCTAGGATAAAAGTAAATGCAATTTAAATGTATGTAAATAATTTTTATTAATCATTTTTAATAAATGTAGTTCTGTTACCATACAGACTACCTTTAGCTACACAAGGGCCTCTTAAAACCCTAAATTCAGTCTCATTCTGGATTATATCCTGGTTTTTTTTTTTTCTTGTTAGCAAAATGAGAGGTTAGATTATATCTGGGTTAAATGAACTTAGCAGTGTGAGTTCAACTATGAGATATTATATGTAAGAAATTATTCTAACGCAATAGGCCAAAGGTTACTGAAGGAGACAGTGAGGATGAGTATATTTAGTGTAGGAAGCAATTTAATTTTGCTGATAGAGCCATAGTAACACTGCCTCAGTATTATTACTTAATGATCTTAGTCATTAAACTTGCCAAAGAAATGCATTGAGTGATATGGCTAGTCACTCTGTGGAAAGATTACAGAGCACTCATTTAAGTCACTGGGAGGAACACACCCCCCCATCCCCCACCCCCAGGATTCCTTTACTGTCTTTCTACCTCAGAGTGACATTATATTAGCTGACATTATATTGCTTTCTTCATCAAAGCTAAGGAAACTGCCCTGTACAAAAGGAAACAATGGAGTGGTTTAGTACCTCAGCATTATACTTACAGTAGTGAAAAGCAAAATAAAATGCGTAAGCTGATCATTTTAATGTAAAAATACGTTTTAAAACATTATGCTTACAGAATCATCACTACAATCTATGGACCTCTTTTCCCTCTTCTACATTATTATCCTTTACACTTTATTGTGGGAATAAGTGCTGTCAGTGAATAGGGATGTCTAGAAAGAACTTTGATGTGAGAATTTCGAATTCTTTGTTCAGATCACATTTAAGGAAATGTTTAAAGTGGTTCTAGAGTGATGTTTTCCTTTTTTACTTCCTACTTTTTTTTTTATTCATTGATGAAAAGATCTCAAGTGTTCATTGATAAATCTTCTTTGAACTAGATATTGTAGGGCGACCCGAGTTTCTTCTCTGACATAGTATCATCTTATTATTAGCTAAAGAATTGATAAGCACCTGCCTTGTACCTCTGCTTTTTCGTCTAAAGAGTTGGTTTAGTCTTTTTTTTAAATGTCTCTAATACCATGCCATGAAAATCAACGTAAGTAGAACCCATATATACCAGAGAAGGAAATGAGACCCACACTTTGTTGTAGCATTATAACTATAAATTAGTGTAGAAGCTGGCATCTACACAATAATTGAAAAGGTTCCAAATAGTTAGAAATCTGAATTTAAAAATAGACAATGTTTATTGAGCAGCTGCTTCTGGTAAGACTGTCTCTTAGGCTCTGTGGGGGATACAAAGGTTAAACAAAGCCTCTGCACTGAAAGACTTTACAGCCTACTGGATTTTGAGGAAAAGGGGATATGAATGTGTACAATAAAAAGTTAAATGTATCATATGGGCAAAAAGGAAGCATAGACTTGGGAGTTCCAAAGAGACTAAAGATCTGGACTAGAAAGATTTAATTAAAAAAAAGAAAGTTTCATAGCAGCGGGCTTTGTGTTGACCCTCCAAAATAGAAAGGGTGTCAAGAAATAGAAATGAAAGGATGAGGGCATTCTGGAGGTACTTCTAGCATGAAAAAAAAAAAAAAAAAAAACAGAAAGCAAAAGGATTTCTTGAAGAGTACAAAATAACTGGAAAGAGTGATTGGAAAGTTGGGTCTATTACACAGATAGATCTTTTCATGGCAGATAAACTTCAGTGGAGAGTGAAAGTCATTTTTTTTTTTAACATTTATTTATTTTTAAGAGAAAGAGAGTGTGAGAGGGAGAGGGGCAGTGAGAGAGGGAGACATAGAATTGGAAGCAGGCTCCAGGCTCTGAGTTGTCAGCACAGAGCCTGATGTGGGGCTCAAACTCACGAGTGGTGAAATCATGACCTGAGCTGGAGTTGGACGCTCAACCGACTGAGCCACCCAGGTGCCCCGAAAGTCATGTTTTAAGTTTTGAGCAGAGTACTGTCATGAAGCCCATGCTTTAGGAAGATCAGTCTTGCAGAGATCTAGAGTCACATCTGATTGTGTCTTCTACCCTACACCAGTATTTCATCCACTTCCAATTGCTCTTAAAGAAAAACTTATTACTGTGGCCTGTGTGGCCCTGTGCAGTACAGCCCCTTCTTCTTCAGCCTCCCCTCACACCACCCTACCTTGTTCTTCTCCTTCCCAGCACACTGACCCTCTTTCAGCCCTTCTCATCACACTCTCTCACCATAGGACCCAGGTTGTTTCCTATGTCCAGGACCTTCTTCCCTCCCCTCTTCGTTTGGTTAATTCCCCTTCATCTTTTAGAACTTGAGGAAGTGTTTCTTCCTCAAGAAATCTTTCTTGACTTCCCTGACTAGAGCAGATATCTTTACAAATAGGGTTGTTGTTGTTTTGTTTTTTGTTTTGTTTTGTTTTTATAACACCATGCACTTATCTTTCCTACACTGTTCTGTTTTCAATTTTATTTTTAATTGCCTGACTACTTGATTAAAATCTGCCTCCCTCATTCAACTTGAAGATTTTAGGGGCTGATTCTTTGTCTGATTTTATTCACCATTATACACTTAGCTTTGTGTTTAATTATAGATTCACAACAAATATCTGGCAGTGAATGAGTGAATGTATGAATGAGGTTAATTAGGAAACTATCCTTCCTTGCTCTTTGTTGACCCCTTCCCTCCTGCCTACAACTGCTTACTCCTCTTCAAAGCTTAAAAAAACAAAACAGAAGAAACAATTTTATCCTTTGTTCTTAACCTCACTGACCCCCTCAGACTATCATCCATTCACTTGACAAACTTCTTTAAGAACTAGTGTGCTGTCAGTGATTCCAGTGCTTTTCCTTAATCTCGTGCATTCTTACTCTTGCCCACATCATTTATGAAATTGATTTTCTCCGACTCCACTAGTAACAGCCTAGTTAACCAAAGAGCAATGAGGCAGTGAACTAAAATGATTACAGTGAGAATTAAATGGGAGAGACCTGTAGATGATAAGAGACATTACAACTCGAGAATCGACAAGTTTTAGCAATGTGGGAGGTGGATAAAAAACAATGTCAAAATATAGGCACACTTCATTTTATCAGGCTTCACATTATTGCGCTTTGCAGGTAATTGCATTTTTTACAGATTGAAGGTTTGTGGCAACCCTGCACTGAGCAGGTCTATCAGCACCATTTTCCAACAGCTCGCCATCTGCTCACTTCGTGTCTTTATGTCATATTTTGGTGATTCTCGTAGTATTTCAAACTTATTATTATTTACTATGGTGACCTATGATCAGTAATCATGACTCACTGAAAGCTCAGGTTATGGCATTTTTAAATTATTTTTTAATTAAGGTGTATATGTTTTTAGATATAATACTGTTTCACATAATAGACTACAATACAGTGTAAACATAACTTTTATATGCAGTAGGAAACCAAACAATTTATTTGACTTTATTGTGATACTCACTTTCCTGCAGTGGTCTAGAACCAAACCCTCAGTATCTCCTCAGTATGCCCATATTAAGACAGATGACTGGGAAAATACTGGCGCCTTTAGGGGAATGGGTAGGGGGAACTAATTTTAAGAGATGGTGCATTTGGGGCACCTGGGTGTCTCACTCGGTTGAATGTCCAGCTTCAGCTCAGGTCATGATCTCACGGTTCATGAGTTCGAACTCCACATCGGGCTCTGTGCTAACAGCTCAGAGCCTGGAAGCTGCTTCAGATTCTGTGTCTCCCTCTCTCTCTGCCCCTCCCCAACTCACACTGTCTCTCTCTCAAAAGTAAACATTTAAAAAAATTTTAGAGAGAGATGGTTCATGTGATTCAATACCTGCTCTTCTAGCACTGAGACTATTCTTGTTCAGTTTAGGGTTCAGGCAGATTATTTAGTTGGGTGGTTCCCCAGTTAGGTAGTTGAAAATGTGGAATTGGATCTAAAGAATGATAAGGAGTTCACCCATGTCCAATGCCCAGGCTCAGTGGCCACTCTGCCCAGAGTTGGACCAGCACCCTAGCGTGGATCCTGAGCACTGTGGGAAAGGCATTAGCACCCAGGGGCCACAACACAGCTTGCTGGAAGGAAACTTGGGTACATCTGTAAGGAGAGGAATAGGATGGACCTGAGGAGAAGCAGTACAGGAGGGCATTGTGGATCCTTTGGAACCAAGGACTGGAATGGACATGTAAGACCTCTACCAACTGAGGGTTTCACGAGCACACTCCTTTGCCAAAATCTTGGTGAATAGCCTTTCACTGTACAATTGTGTCTTAGACATTGTGTTACTTGTTGTCATGATAGTGCTTGGCTGGATGCTTTTTGTCTCACTTGCATGTTACATGGGCACATTTCCGGAGTTCAGGCCTCCAGCTCTGAAGTGGAAAGAGAAGTGGCCTATTCAGTAAATCAAGGCATGACTGAGGAGCTGGACTTTGGATGAAGAACCATAACTAATAAGGGTTCAGGATACTTATATCCCCCAGGAGGGACCCTGGTGGAAATAAGCAAAGTTGATCCTAAAGTAATGCAGCTCTGAAGCTCACCTGACCAGCTGTACAGTTCCCATTGTTGCAAATCATTTTGTCACATTTTATGTAAAAAGTTAACGAACATTAAAAAAAAAAGTGGTAAGGAAAATCAGATACCTAGATTTTGGAGTCAGCACTGAAATGGTGACTTGGCAGAGATAGAGGGTGTTAAATGTGGAGTCAAGATGAGATAGAACCTGTGGAACAGCTGCATCCATGCCAAGGATGCCTAAGCACTACAGAGATAGCAGAAAGAGAAGGAAAATGGGCATTTTTTAACATCAGCTGTGTGCAGCACCATACTAGGTTCTTTACATACGTTATTTTATTTGATCTTCACAATCCAGTGAGGGCAATAGTGGTGTCCCACTTCCCAGAGGAAGAAACAGACTCTTGGAAAACAAGTACTTTGTCCAAGGTCACACCTGGGACTCAAAGTCAGACCTGTCTGACTTGAAAATGCGTGCGTTTTCCTTCAGAAAGGTATGTATCCAACCAGAACACTGTCAAGGAATCCAAAGCAGGTGTGAGGTTTAAGAAAGAAGTGGTAACTACGTTTCTGAGAACCAGGTATTTATCTTCTGTTGAAAAAAAGGCTGTGGCTTTGGCAACTAGGTAGGTGACCTTCAAGAAAGCAGTTTTTGGTGTTTTTTTTTTAATTTTTTTTAACGTTTATTTATTTTTGAGACAGAGAGAGACAGAGCATGAACGGGGGAGGGGCAGAGAGAGAGGGAGACACAGAATCGGAAACAGGCTCCAGGCTCTGAGCCATCAGCCCAGAGCCCGACGCGGGGCTCGAACTCATGGACCGCGAGATCGTGACCTGAGCCGAAGTCGGACGCTTAACCGACTGAGCCACCCAGGCGCCCCGAAAGCAGTTTTTTTAGAAGGATAGGCATTGAGACCAGATCGCAAGGGTTGCTGTAGTAGACAGTTGTAGCATATGTTGACCATTCTTTTCATATGGTAGCCAGAAGAGGAAAGGGAAGCAACTATAACCTGATATGACATGGTAAATCTTCAGAAGACTTCTCAGGATAGTAGAGGCTTGGGCATGTTGGTGGCAGGGGGCAAGGAGATGTTAGACAGGCAGAATTGGGAATACTAAAAAGATACAGGGTAATTGACAGGATACAACCCATGAAGAAACTGGGAATGTCATCAAAGGCAAATTTGCCTATTAATTTTTCTTCTCTAAACCCTGTCACCCACCTCTCTTTCCCACTTTTTCCTCCACATGTTTCTCTCTCCTTGCCTTGAATGTGAGTAATATTTGCTAACATTCTGCTTCTGTACAAAAGTGAATGAACCAAACCTTATATATTTCTTCTTCCAAAACCCATATGGGTATTATTGCTCCATTACTTGCTCTGATTGTTATCCCCTTCCACCACAGGTCAATGATCTTCCCTAGGAGAATTAATTTAAGGCAGCTTTTCTAAGCTTGACCTAAATACAGCCACTATCTTTAATTCTGGTGACTAACTTTTTTTTCATATTCATGATTTTTACCTTCCCTTTCTTCTCATCTTTCATGATCCACAAATCATTCCTGGGGACTTATACATGTACTTCATTCATACACACACACACACACACACACACACACACACACACACACACACAGACATGTTTCCAAATGAAAATAAGAGGCTTTCCCTTCATCCAGACATTTTTGTTTGGACAATGTGTAAGCAGTAGTAAACCTGGAAAGGTGCCTACAGTAAGTGAGATGAATTTGAAACTGTTTTCTTACCAAAACATAATCTCCTTCAGCCAAGGACAGTGTCTAGATGACTTTTGTCTCCTTAGTGCCAAGCACGCGACATCTCAACCTGGCACTTCTTAAGTAAAGTACTCAGTGAGTATTTGTAGAATAAAGCAAATGAATGGAGGGATAGGAAAGACTTGGATAAATTATTATTGATGTTATGTACTTAAACACAGAATTGGTAGCACTGGTAAAATTGCATTGCACAGGAAAAACAAAATAGTTGCTTACGATTATGGGTGAAAGGAAGGACAGTGACCCTGTGTCTCTGTAATGATTCATATTTTCCAGGGTGGGTAGTCTGATAAGGCTGTGACTATTTAGCCTAAAAATAATTGCTACTTTTAACCAAATCTAGCACTGCTTTTTTGCAAATAGATTTTTATAAAATCTTGAATAAAATTAATGAAAAACAAAGCTAGATATAAACATGAGATTGTTTTTTAACTCCTATAATTATAAAATTAGTGAACATTTAAACTTGTTAAATGTTTCTTTGATTTAAAAACTTGATTGATTCCAAATACTGCTTTTCTCTTACCTTCCATGAACTTACTCTTTTATCTTCTGTGGACTGATAAATGATAAAATAGAAGAATCAGTTATAGAGCAGTTAATCATCAAGTATAGCATGGCACTAAATCCTTTATTTATCTGGTGCATCACAGACACAATTCTGGAGAATTCTTTAAATGTTTTACATGTTGGTATTTGTTCGTTGAATTGGAAGAATTTATCAAATATTAATGGGTCCTAATGGAAAATTTTACTCTAGAGGCAAACTCTTTCTTTAACTAGCTTTATGAATGTATTTTATTAACTAATCTTGCAAACTTGAATGAAAGTTTTAAGGAGAAAAAATGATTATTCCGAGGTGTATCAAGTGTTTGTTAAATTCAAGATCCTAATTGCCTAGTGTGTTTTTCCTCTGTTGTCTTTCAATACTTCCGTGTCGATTGTTTATTATAGAGACTTAACACCTTTTTAATATTCTTCCTGCCTCTGACTTTTCTCATTCTGATAGTTCTAGTTAAGTAACATAGTTCTTGGAGGCAAAATTCAAATGTTTCCATTTTACTCTGTGTTTAAGTATTTTTATAAAGCTTTAGAGAAGATTTTAAGGCCAAAGGGTAAAACGAGTCTTGATATTATATTACTACTGCTTGTGTTGATCCATTACCCATTTTGAATGAGGAGTTTGAGAGTTAGCTTTCTTTCATTTTAGTACAACTAGAAAAGGTATACTCTGTCTTAAAACATGGACATATCAAAATAGACAAGTCTTAATACTGAATATTGCAGTGGAGCAGAAGTACCTGGAAAACTACTACAAACTGCTTGGTGAACACCTACGATTTCTGTGGAAGTGAAACCATGTTCTAGTAACTAAATTGCCTGTATTATTTCTGAGTTCTATTTATTTACTGATTTTTTTTTTCCGTTGAGTTTTTCGGGCCCCACATTATGATGTTGTTTATCACATGAAGGTTTTTAATTATAGTGAGTGGCAAATCAGCTACACTGCAAAAAATGTTTTGTAAGAATAAAGCAATCACCAGGTTATAACTAGTATTCTTACGATTTCATTGCAGAGAAAAATGTTGCTCATCTGACAAGAGATTTACAGAACTTTCACATACTCCCAGTTCCCAAAACTATAAAATTAAATGCCACTAACAAATTCTCTGCAGCTAAGGTTATACATTACGATATATGGTTTACCCTTGAACAACATGGGGTCTAGGGCACTGACCCCTGCCCCCTCTAGTCAAAAACCCACATAAAACTTTTGACTCCCCCCCCAAACTTTCCTAATAGTCTGCTGTTGACCAGAAGCCTTACCAGTAACATAAGCAGTTGATTAACACATGTTTTATATGTTTTATGTGTTATGTACTGTCTTGTTAAAATGAGAGAAAAATTATTAAGAAAATCATCAGGAAGAAAAAATACATTTACAGTACTATATACCTTATATTAAAAAAATATGTGTATAAGTAGACCATGTAGTAGTACAAACCCATGTTGTTCAGGGGTCAACTGTACATTAAAAGTAGGAATAGATATGTATTCTTTACCCAAGGAGAAAAAATGTACATTTGGAAAAAAAAAAAAACTCTTTACATAATTGGAAGAAATACATAATCCTTTATATCTGAGACTAAGATGAGGAAGTAGAGTCAGCAAATGTTGATTTCTCTTTTGAGAAACTTTATGATAAGGGTAGGAGGGAGATTGAACAATTTGTTTTGAAAGGACACTAAAGCATGTTTAATAGGGTGTGGAGAAGGAGCCAGGAAAGAAAAATAATCTGAAATTGAGAATGAGATGGAGGGGTAGATATATACCATGGAATAGGGTCACAGAGGAGGCACAAAGAAATGGGATCATGGTCACAGGCAGATGGAATAGCTTAAATAGATGGAAGAAAATAAGTGAAGAATAATGTGGCTGTAGATAAGTTTGTAAGTAGCAGGGAAAGACTGTTAATCATGCCTGACAACTTCATTTTTCATGAACTAAGATATGAGGTTGTGTTCTCAGAGTCAAGAGATGATGGTTGAGTAGAGTGAAAATAGTGGTACCAAAGTAGTCATTAAGAGGATCTGGAACAGGACCTATCCCAGGGCCAGAGAAAATCGACAAGTGACACTGAGTGCTCAGAAGTGGCCAGAGATCATGGATTTGTAGTATTACCAGTCTCCTTCCTGCCACTTCCTACCCCCAGTTGTTGGTAGTCAGCCATGCTGCTGTAGGTGTGGAGAAAGCCAGCTGTAGCATTGATCTCAGCTTATAGTTACCATGAATAGGAGAATTAAGGATGCAAGAGATTCAGAGGAGTGCCGGTGAAAGGTTCGAGAAATCACAAATATAATTGGTAAAGGATAATGGAGTTATCTTAGGAAGAAAATTGTTCATCCCAGTCAAACATTACTTGTATCTCTTCCCCCAAAGTTGTATCTTCAGCTCTGACATTTCTCTTAGGTTGCAGACAAAACTTTATTTTTTGCTGGACATCTGCATTTGGATATCCCTCAGGCAATTCACAGTGTCAAATCTGAGATTTGAGTTCATCTTTGAAAAGTCCCCTATTTCTTTTGGTGACATTTCCATCTTTGTAATTATCCAGAATTGAAAGCTGACTAGTTGGTGCTTCTCTTGCCCTTATTTCCCATCTGCTCAGTTGCTCAGTCCTGCCTTTGTAACTTCTCTTACCCAGTTGTTTTTCTCCTTTCCCAGTACTGCTGACTTACATCAGGCTTTCATTACTTGCCTAGACTCCTGCAATGAGAGCCTTCCCAAACAGGTTTCCTTGCGATGTGTCTCTACTTTTGACTAGTCCATCGTTTCTCCACCTTTAAGAATCATTTCACGATTAGGGCAGGCCTTTGTTCAGAAACCTAGTGATGCCCCAATTCCTACCATGTAATTTTGCTTGAAATTCGAGGCTCTCTTAAAGTGGTCCCAAACTGCCTCTACAACTTATTCTTCTGTGTTCTTAAATTGCATCCACTGTTTCCCCCCTACAAACATCTTTGTTAGCACTCTGAACTGTGTTTAAAATGCCTTTCCTCTTGAGATCTGTCTGTCCTAGCCTCCAAGGCCCGGTTTAGATGTCACTGCCTCCTTAGAAGCCTTCCTTAACGTCCCAGAGGTAGAAACATCTTCCTTGTATAAATTCCTATAGATGAGACCATCCTTTGTGTCTGTATTAGCTTCAACTTTGTTATATAGCTGTTTATGCAAAGATCTCATTTCCCTTGCTATTTAGTTTCTTCCAACTGTGTAAGTAACAAGTATAACACATAATCAGAATTGCACAAATTTATACAGTTGAGAAATTTACAGTGGTTCTCAATATTAGTTGTACATTGGAATCACATTGGAAGCTCTTTAAAAATATCAATACCTGATTCAAAGATTTTAATTCATTGGTCTGGGATGGGGACTCGGCATATGTATTTTTTAAGTTACCCAAGTGATTGTAATTTGTACAGACATAATTGAGAACCGCTATAGTTAATTATAGGGCAATTATTAGTGTGCTAGGGCTAGGCTGAATCAGTTGATTGAGCTATGTCTGCTAGGATTTGCTTGCTTCAAGGCACTTCTTAACTTTCTTCTGAAGTTTTCAATTAGTTAATGGTGTTGGAAGGTACTTTTTGGCTGTCATAGAGAAAAGATGAATTAGAAACAATAGACTTGTCAGTTTTCATCAGCACATTTTATTTTGTAATGACAGATTTCAGAAATTATTTGAAGAGCATATACCAACTGGGCCTTTGAAATAATAAGGTATACTCAGTTCTTAAAATGAATCAGACATGTGAGTTTGTGTGGTATAGTGGTTAGAAGTGTGGACTAGTGGGAGTTCTTCTGGGTTATTTGCTCATCTCTTACTGACTGTGTGACCTTAAGAAAGTCACTTGGGCCTCACCTTAGAGTTAACACTTGCTGCAACTTCACAGAAAGGTTCAAGACCAACCAGTTAGTTTCATAAAGAAAAAAAAATCCTTTTACAAACTTGGAAATCACTGATGTTTCATATGTTTGATTCAGGAGTTGAGATCTTGCCACAAAGGGAATAAGTGGGGAAAAGAACTGGCATTTCTTCAAGGGAAATGAATTCATTTGCTCTACTTTAGAAACCTACCCACCACCCATTTTAAAGTATCTGAATTCCTTTTCAGTTGTAAAGCCACGTTTCCTGTCTACATAAAAACATCACCAGCAGTTTAGGAAAGTGCCATGAAGTAGTACCTCTGCCCAAGACCCAGTCCATTTTGATATATGGGAAAAGAAAAGCTGTTCCTCAGGGATGGCTTTTTGGTTCTTTCCCTGTGCCTAAGTGTGTTTTGTTAACTTCAGGGAGGAAGCCAGGGGCCACAGATTACAGAAATGTTTTTACAGAGTCATTGACAGAGTTGAATATTCTTCTTCATTCTCCCTAATAAGAAATAAGCAAGGTGGAAAAAGAGTTATGTTAAATAAGAAATCCTAATTACTTACATGCTAAGGAGCCCTGAATTATACAGATAAAATTCCTTTTCAAAGTTTATACCAGAAATTTCTTTTTAAAATCTGAGAGGTGCATTCTGCAAAATGCCTTGGGTTTGGGTGAACCCTCAAATTTCTGAAAATAGATGACATTTTGACCCACTGTGTTACATACTGGTCACAGCTTTCTTTTGTTTCAGTTTTGAGTGTATGTGTGAACAGACAGAGGTATTCTGGTTTAATCCTTATCATTTAGCACTTGTTCATGTAGAAAAGGAGGGAAAAATCCCAACTCATTTTTTAGTAGAAGATAAAATGTGGATGAAATAACAACTGTTACTCAGGAAGAAAGGAATTACGAGACTTGACTGGTAAGCAAGATGCCTTTGTGATAAAGGTGTCCAATTTTAGCACTATTCTTAACCAGTATGACCCTGGATAAGCCCCTTTCCCTGTCCAAAGCCTCAGGTACTTCAGCTGTCAAAAGAAAACTTGGTGAATAGGTTGAGACTAAATCACACTTGAGGAAATTAAGTGAGTGGTATAGGCTTATAAAATAAGACTATGCAGTTAAACTTCATCTTTTAGAGTCTACACTTACCCAGGCCATTATTAATAAAGATACCTCATCTGTTCCAGAAGAGGTATGTTTATTTATGTTTATAAAAACATCCAGAAGATGTTTTTATTTTATTCTAAGCCCCCCAAGGGTCAAGTATTGTAGTTATCTGTTCTCTTGTAACTGGCAAAGTGACAAGCCAAGTACCTGTGCATGCTGCTTGCCTTCTGCTTCCCAGCATTAACTTCTGAAGGATAACAGTGAGAGTTTAAACATTTCTTTTAAGCCCAGCATTATCTTTTAGCAGTCTCTGCATGTTCATCACCTCTATGCGTGGTAATCAGCAGAACAGGTTTCCCTACTGCAACAGAACTCTGTGTGAACCCAGTAATTTCTCAAATCTGATAGGTATAGAAAAGTATGTGGCTTTTCACTTCCTGTCCCTTCCTCCAACCCCAAACCATGCTTTCTGGTGACATTTATTCACATAGACATTCTCAAAGCTTTTTCTTAAGACTGTTGACTTTGAGGAGTGTTGTTCAGGGTCATTTTATAGCCTACCAGTTTTGATTCTGTGAGTTTGGAAATCAATGATAAAGACTCAGTGAGAAACTCTAAGACTTGTTGATTCTCTCCTAGTTTTGAGGGCGAGGTTAAAGGATGTTTGTGCTATATTACTTCAGGCAAGTGCCTATGTGATTTTCACACACTTCACCCAGATTATTCAGGAGAGGATAATCCAGACTGTATCGTGATTTCCAGTGTTCCAGACCTGCATTATGTGTTCTCCAGTGTGAATGAGTGCAATGAGTAAAGCAGTAGGTACCACGATGGGGAAGGCCATTTAAAAATTCAGGTTCATTACTGACTTTTATTGCACTGCACGAGATGGATAACAGAGTTCCCTCAGTTGTTTAGCTCTACTGTTCACTAAACCACAGCTTTAACTCTTTATATAGCTTTCACTGTTGAGAGGATACATACCAGTGACACACAATTAGAGGGGACTTCTCAGGCATAATCAAGCATTTGTACACTTCTTTGGGTGCCTGACTGTCTCAATCAGTGGAGCATGTGACTCTTGATCTTGGGGTTGTAAGTTAGAGCCCCACGTTGGGTGTAAAGACTACTTAAAAATAAAACCTTAAAAAAAGTTTGTACAGCTCTAAATCCTTGGATATAAGAGTTTTTCTTAAATGCCACTTTTTAAAAATATCTCTCTTGTTTCAGTTGTCAGACTTTAAGAGTCCTCTCGCTACTGTGTATAATTCTTTTAACCAGATGTTTGATAGCTCAGTAATAACAAGTGGAAGGTACTTGTTCTAACCTGACTTGCATTCTTTCTCTGAGGTGTAGCATATGTGGAGCTGTCAGCTAAATAAAGGTCCTTTCAATAAGATGCAGTTTGCCACTTGGCTTTTTGCTTTTGTTGTTGTACCATTTACCATATGGTAAAGAACTATCTATATAAGGCTGCCTGTCTTTTCAGAATAGAGATTTGAATCAGTGAAGTTTTAAAGAGAAGCTTCCTTCCTTGTTTGTGATTTGTACATTGCAAAGTATTATGTCGTTTTTTTTCTAATTATATTCTCCAGCATAGAGACTGTGGTAAGCCATACTTTTAGTGTCACTTTTAGAGGTTTTTATTCCTACTTAAAAGCACTTGAAGGAAATAAATTGAAACATAAAAATGTTTTGTTTTTACTTATGACCAATCACCTTTTCTGTTGATTATTTTAAAGGTATTTCCTACATTGGGGCACCCGGGTGGCTCAGTCAGTTAAGTGGCCAACTCTTGATTTAGGCTCAGGTCATGATCTTGCATTTGGTGAGTTCAAGCCCCACGGCAGGCTCTGTACTGACAGCGCTGAGCCTGCTTGGGATTCTCTCTCTGTCTCTTTCTCTCTGCCCCTCCCCTACTCTTGTGCCCTCTCTCCCTCAAAATAAATAAACATCTTAAAAAAAGTTATTTCCTACATAAAACACGTAGGCACCAACTGGAGTGTATTACTTTTTTTTTTTAAGTAGAAGTAGTCATTTGGGCTTTATTTTGTTTATTGTGGTGTTCTTTAATATTCACTACTATGCATTTCAGGACTAGAACAGAGGCATGAGTCCCTTTCAATGTGTAATAGGGATTAGAGTTCTTTAGTGAAAAAGTTAGATAAGTGATTAGCATGTAATGATTAATAGTGCACAGATAAGGAGTTAAGAGGAAAGGAGGAGTCTGGGGAGTCAGTTAAATAAAAAAAGGGGGGAGGGGTATTTAATAAGATTCTGAGATGGTACTTCAAAGATAACATAGACACGAAAGATTTTATTTTGTGGTATCTTTCTGTGAGGTGGCAAGTATGTTGTTGTTTTGAAGTAATGAATTTGGACAGTATATATATTCTGGGGCAGTACATTTTAGGAAAATGAGAAGCTAGAAGGGGGTTTAGGGAAAAATACCAATCTGAATAAGGAGCAGTCAGATGGCATTCATGAGGAAGGATTAAAAGGACTTGGAATTAATTGAGAACTGTTTTCAAGAATATGAAGAAATGACTTTTAAGAGCTTGCCCCCAAAAAAGTTCCATGAAGGATAAAACAAAATTCTGCAAGAGACATTTAGTTTATATATGAGGAACAGTGTCTAGAACTTAAAGTTTGTTATCCATTGCAACATGCTGCACCCAGAGGTGTAGAATCCCCCTCCTTGAAGATCATGGAGATAATTTATTTACAGTCTCATGTAAAGGGATCAAATCACTATGTTAAGGAAGGATCAAATGTGTTTTCTTAGATCATTTAACTTTTTTTCTTTTCATTTATTTTTTTATTGAAGTATAGTTGACATGCAGTGTTAAATCAGTTTCAGTTGTACAACACAGTGATTCAAAAACTCATACATTACACTATCCTCACCACAATTATGGCTATTATCTGTCACCACACAACACTACTATGATACCATGGACTCTAACATACCTATGTTGTACCTTTTTTTTTTTTTTTTTTAAGTTTATTTATCTTGAGGGAGAGAAAGAGAAAGAAAGAGTATGAGCCGGGGAGGAGCTCATTCTGTCTGGATGATCTATCCATTGATGTAAGTGGAATCCTTACATCAATGGTAAGTAATTGAAGTCCTCTAACATTATTGTATTCTGTTATTTTGTCCCTTTATGTCTGTTAATATTTGCTTTATGTATTTAGGTGTTCCTGGATTTACAATTTATAGTTGTTATATCCACTTGTTGGATCGATCCCTTTATCACTATGTAATGCCCTTCTTTGTCTCTTGTTACAGTCTTTGTTTTAAAGTATATTGCTACCCTCATTTTTTTTTCCACTTTCATTTGCATGGTTATATGTTTTTCCATCCCTTTACTTTCAATCTGTGTCTTTAGATAAGATGTGAGTCTCTTATAAGCAGCATAATAGATGGGTTTGGTTTTTTATCCAGTCACCCTATGTCTTTTGATGGGAGCATTTAGGACATACACATTTAAAGTAATCATTGGTAGGTATATGGCCTTATTGCTATTTTGTTATTTGTTTTCTGGGGTTTTTAATAGTTCTTCTCTGTCCATTTCTTCCTTTGCTCTCTTCCCATGTGATTGATGGCTTTCTTTAGTGTTAGGCTTGGATTCCTTTCTTTTTGTTTTTCTTGTGTACCTGTTAAAGGATTTGGGTTTGTGGTTACCATGAGGTTCATGTGTAACATCCTAATTCTATAGCAGTCTGTGTTAACTTGATGGTTAAGTTAAAACACATTCTGAAAGCACATTTTTCCTCTTCCTCTTCATGTTTTACATATTAATGTCATATTTTACGTGTTTTTATTTTATTAGTCCCTTTACTAATTTTTAGATATAATCGGTTTTACTACTTTTTAAAAAAATTTTAATTCCAGTGTAGTTAATACACAGTGTTATATTAGTTTCAGGTATATAATAATAGTGATTCGACAATTCCACACATTACTCAGTGCTCATCACTGTAAATGTACTGTTAACCCCCGCTCACCTATCACCTGTCTCTCCCCCCACCAACCTGCCCTCTGGTAACTCTCTCTTAGTTGTCTGTAGTTAAGAGTCTGTTTTTTGGTTTGTCTCTTTTCTTTTTCCCCCACTTATTCATTTGTTTTCTTAAATTCCACATATGAATGAGATCATATGGTATTTGTCTTTTTGTGACTGGCATATTTTGCTTAGTATTATACTCTCTAGCTCCATCCATGTTGTTACAAATAGCAAGATTTCATTCTTATGAGCGAATAATACTCTGGTGTGTGTGTGTACTTCTTTATCCATTCATCTATTGCTAGATACATGGGCTGCTTCCATAATTTGGCTATTGTAAGTAATGCTGCAATAAACATTGGGGTACACATATCTCTTCAAATTAGTGTTTTCTTATTCTTTGGGTAAATACCCAGTAGTACATTACTGAGTTGCAGGGTAGTTCTATTTTTACCTTTTTGAGGAACCTCCATACTATTTTCCACAGTGGCAGCACCGGTTTGCAAAGCCACCAACAACACAAGGTTTCTTTTTCTCCATATCCTTGCCAACACTTGTTTCTTGAGTTTTTTTAATTTTAGCCATTCGGACAAGTGTGAGATGATACCTCATTGGGGCTATTTGCATTTCCCTGGTGATGAATGCTATTGAGCATCTTTGCATTCATCTGTTGGCCATCTGGATGTTGTCTTTGGAGAAATGTCTGATGATTTTACTACTGTGGTTTTTTTGTTTGTTTGTTTTTTGTTTTTTGTTTTTTTTAATGTCAGGCTTGAACCCATGACCCTGAGATCAATACCTGAGCTGAGATCAAGAGTCAGATGCTCAACCAAGTGACACACACAGTGGCCCCACCACTTTTGTCTTTCAGTGTTCACACTAGTTTTATTAATGATTGATCTGCTACCTTTACCGTATGTTTGCTTTACTCAAGAAGTTTTTTCTTTTCATAAGTTTCTAATTATGATTTTTCTTTTTAGCTTAAAAAGTCCTTTTAACATTTCTTGTAAGGCTGGCTTAGTGGTGATGAACTTTAACTTTTGTCTGCCTGGGAGACTCTCTCCTATTCTGAATAACCTTGCTGGGTAGAATATTCTCAGTTGTAGGTTTTCCCTTTCAGCGCTTTGACTATATCCTACCACTTACTTTTGGCCTGCAAAATTTCAGCTCATAGCTTAATGGGGTTTTCCTTATATGTAACTATTGCTTTCTCTTGCATTTTTTTTTTTAAGATTCTTTCATCTTTGACATTTTAATTGTAGTTTGTCTTGGTGTAGATACCCTTGGGTTCATCCTACTAGGGGCTTTCTCTGCTTCCTGGACCTAGATGTCTCTCTCCTTTTTCTGGGACCCCCTATAATGTGAATGTTAGTACACTTGATGGTGTGCTAGAAGTCCCTTAACCTATCCTCATTTTAAAAAATTCTTTTATTATTTTGTTGTTCAGCTTGGATGCTTTTCATTACCCTGTCTTCCTGATTGGTGAGCTTTTCTTCTGCATCCTCTAATCTGTTGATTCATTCCATTATATTTTTCATTTGCTGCTGCATTCTTCAACTTTGATTGGTTCTTTATACTTTCTGTATCTTTGTTGAAGTTCTGAGTTTATCCACTCAAGTCCAGTGAGCATCTTTATGACTGTTCCTTTGAACTCTTTATCATGTAGACTGCTGGTGTTGGTTTCATTTATTTCTTTTTCTGAAATTTTGCTTTGTTCTTTCTTTTGGAACATATTCCTCTGCCTCCTTTTGTTTGACTTTCTGTTTCTGTGAATTAGGCAGAACAGCTGTTTCTCCTAGACTTGAAATAATGGCATTGTATAGGAATATCTCTGGTGTAGACTGTCTGTGACTTTAGCTGGTTGGCTAATGCTGTAACCAGTGTAGGCTCAGAGCTCTGGGCATTCCAGGCATGTAGCACTCTGGCAGGGTAGATGAAGTCAAAATGGGCAGCAGGGGTTGGAGGGTGGATGGGAGGGAGACCCACAGTGCTCTGTGCATAGGGCACCCTAGCAAGGTGGCTGGAACTGAATGGGCACAGGGTTCCCTGGTGGGATGGCAGGAGCTGAAGCAGGCGTGAACAAGGTAGTCCTAAGGCACCCCACACAGGGGGCACGCTGCCAGGACAGCGGGAACCAAAGTGGCCTTGGAGTCACAGGGTGCTCCTTGATGGGACAGCAGGAGCTAAATCAGGTATAGGCCAGGGGTCCCAAGGCACTCCATGTGAGGAACATGCTGCCAGGATGGCTGGAGCTAAGACACACCAGCCAGGTCTCAGAGCTGTCTGCACTTGAGGGGCCCTGGCAGGACAGCTGCTGCAGGCTAGGAGGTCTCAGGGGCAATCTGTGCAGTAGTTGCCCTGGTGAATCATCTAGAGTTGAAACAGGTACAGGATGATTTGGGCCCTGTTGCCTTGACAAGACAGCTGGAGCTGTAGTGGGTGCTGTCTAGGGGTGGTTCAGTGTGCACTGCACTGTGGCTACCTTGGGGAGACCACTAGAGCTGGTGTGCGTTAGGTTGCCCAGACCCTGATTTGGTACATGCTATGAAGGGGCAGTGGGGACATAAACAATGACATGCACTAGTACCTTTGACGCCACAGCATTCCAGCAGCTCCCTGGCCCTTTGGCAGACTCCCTGGGGCTCATTCCTTTATATACTAGTTGTCCTTGTTGTCTACAGCCTTTTTTCCTTGTAGCAGGGCAGGTGGGGCTAGTGTGGTCTAGGGGACTGGGGCTCAGTGAAGCAGCAGACCAACTCTGGTGCCTGTACCCTGCTCCTGTCTATGCCATCAAGGTAGAGAGGGAACATAAACAATGATACTGGCCAGTACCTCTGACCCACGGAGCATAGTCTAGCAGCTCCCTGCCCTTTATCTGATGCTCTAGAGAGCTGGTTCCTTTATATTCTAGATGCCCTTTTAAAGTGTGGCTTTTTTTTTCTGTGCTGTAAGGGCTGAGATCTACTCCTGGTCCCTCAGTACTATCCTTCTCCACTGCAGTTTGCAACATCAGGGCAAGATTCCTGTTGTTTATGTCTCCATTGCTCCTTTCTCTAGGTGGTCCCTCAATCCTTGGTTGGGCAGGAGCTGTTCAGTCAACCCTCAGTTCTTTAAGAGGAATTGGTCTACATGTAGGTGTGGATTCAGTGTGTCATACAGGAGAGGATCTGAGGGTCTTTTCTACATCGCTGTCTTCCCACATTTTTTTTCTAAACAAAACATTTAGGTGTATTTGAACACATAATGAAGTTATTATAATTTAAGCCCTGCAAGTTTGCTAGAGAAGTATCAGAAATATTCCTAAAATATTTTATAACCCTGGCACTTGATAGAACAATTCTCCTAGAAGCTGCTTCTTGATCTTTTCATTTCCTGTTCTCATATTGGCACATAGGTTGAGAAATCTAGTCACCATTTACATCTAAGCTGAGGGGTAAGTTTTAAAACATACGAATGGCACTTTGAGAAGTAATTGAGATTTTCTTTTCATATATGAACCAAATACTAGTCTCTTTGAAAGCCAGAGGAATTGTTTTGGACATGCCATGTAAGTACCGTTCTTAAATATACACAAAAGCTAGGTTTGTATGGAGTTGACATATCCGAGCTACCTCCTCTGACTTCTTGGTTTTATTTTAGCTAACATTATCCAATCCCCAGTAACTTTGGTCTTATTGCAGGGTAGGAGAAACTTGATACACGTGAGAAAAGCCAGAGTTAACTTCTGGTTTCCACCTTCACTGCAGGAAGATGCCTCAGGAATAGCTGGCCACAAATGCCAGTTTGCCCAAGTGCCTGCTTGGGCTTGACATTGAAAGCTTGGGTTGTCCTGTTTCCTACCTTTGGGGAATACCTGTAGACAAAGCTCGTAAAATGTGAAAACCTGGTACTGCATTCTCTAGCTGTAAAGAAATATAGGAAAGGTGGGGAAGGAATACACTAAAGTGGTTTCCCCATGTAGAACTCTGGATTTCACTGGAAGAGTCATCTAGTCTCCACTTCTTTATACCTTGAGGAATATAGAGATTTTACCACCTTCTCAAAGTGCCAGCCATCTTTAGATAGTAGTAACAAATATTTCCTTTTACTTGTGCTTTCTGTATGAGATGGCTAAGCAAGGAAGGAATCTGTCTCTCAGAAAATAACATTTTGCCTTCCACACTCACTACTGTGGAATTGCTCCACGCCGATTCCTTGAGCCTTATTGATTTAAATCAGAAGGTTATTTTATTTATATTTGATGTGCCTGGTGGCAGTGCCCAGTGTTAAAGCATCTGGAAGACCTTTGTGGTAAGTGTAAGACTGTTTAAGGATAAAAGAATTTTCTCCCCAAAAGCTCTCCAGAAATATAACTTACAAAGGCTGATGCTTTAGTATATAATTGTTTGTATAAGTATATAATCTCGAGAACATGCATAAGTATATAATTACATATCATTATTATATATATTTTACATATATATATATGAAAAGTAATGGTTTTAATCTTTGGTAAGCATGATTTTTAAAAAGTGAGTATTTAATGACATTTCATTGAAAATTACTTTTGAGAATAATCTGTCTTCAGGAGTATTTGCTGGAAATGCCTTGAGAAAAAAGCAGTGTTCCTTAAAAAGCTTGTATTAAATGCCATATAAGATGTAGTTCATCTGTTTAGTGTTCTAAAAATAAAAATGTTAAGGTTTCATCCAAAATACAATCCTATTTGTCTTTATCTTTTTTATTTTTCAGGTGATATAAACATTCAGTTTAGTTTAAAAGCAATTCCCCACCTCCAAGCTTCTTTCAACAGCCTCCTTTCCCCAAGTGGAAATACTTCATTTTCATTTCTGAGAAGAACTTGGTGGCTTTTTCTGGGGTAATGAAGAACATGTTATAGATTCAGGCTTTTAGGTTTATTTCCATACTTAACAATATGCTTGATCTTTCAGTCTTTTCCTGAGGTTTCTCCTCTGCTTTTATTAGTAAAGCCTTCTGTCTCAGGGGGTTTTGTCATAGCAGATAGATGAAGTCTCTCCAATTTAACAAAATTCCCTCTGCCATGTAGAAGGCAGGAGCCCCCTTAGTCCTTCTTATTTCATGGATATGCATTTAAATTTTTGTTTTTTTCAGACTGACCCCGATTCTTGGCATTCAGAAGCATTCTCAGGAAAACATGGTGTTCACACAGTTTATAGAGACTCTGCTTAAAGAATTGCATTTAAAGAATGAAGACCTTGAAAGTTTAACTCTCATATTTAAAACCAGCTGTTAACCAGAGTGGTGAGTTGGATTGTATTTTACTTTGGTTTGTTTTTTTCATTTGTTGCCCATTTGGAATCTTTTTTCCTATTAGAAATATTAAAAACTAAGGATAGACCTCAAGATATCCTCAGTTTGTTAAGGAAAAACATGGTATCCCTTTTTTCCCAGCTGCCCCATTCACTTACTCCCCACTCCTGTTACTTTCTGCCCCATCCTTGTTGTTATTCCTCCTTAGAGGCGATTGCAGCTAGTTCTTCATACTCAAACCTAGATCATCCCTTATGTCCCATCTTACTCGTTAAAGTACATTGCTATTTCCTGGGAAGAAACCTAACCACTGTAGCCATCCACTGAGAACTTCCTTCTTCCCTCTTCAAACCATTCCCAACACAGCCAATAGCTTAGTCATCTCCTTTGCAGGTAAGCCGGTGAATGTACAAGTCCTGCTCTGTTGAATCCGCACCTTGCTCCCTGGCACATAGCCGTCCTCTACTCTCCCAGGTTCTTGCCTTTTTCACAACTATCAGAGTGTCCCCTCTTTCATCCTGCCTTAATCATACCTCTCCCTTTCCTCCTTTTACTTCTCACTTCATTCTCTCAGGTGCTCAGATAAGTAGTGATTTAATGTTAAGATTGAAGAAATTTAGCCAAAACTACAAATGAGACCTTCTCGGGGAGCTTATTTTTCTAACTTTCAATTTCTTGAATTATACAAGCTTACTGTAAAAATTAATACAGAATTGCAAATGTAATTTTAAAAAGGAAAATTCCCCTCTCTGCCTCCAATCCTATCTACTTCACAGAAGCACATTTGATATATGTCATTTTATTTTTTATAAAAACGAAAACAAAAAGCTCTTCAAGCACATCTTTTATGAGAAGGAGAGGAATTTTGGCAGAGAAGAAGGAACAGCATCCCTTTATTGAACCTGCTTGATAATTGAACATAAGGAGTCAGCACAGTCACTACTGCCCAATTTATTCCCAGTGGCTTTCAAATGACCCTGCTCCCCTGAGGACCTTGTAAAACAAAGGCTTTTACATAGGGAATGAGCTCAGGTTGACCTGTGTAAACATCAATTCAGAGCCCCTTCTAAAAATATAGTGAAGTTGGAGTTTGTTTCATTGAGCTTCAGGTAAAGAAAATAACAAAGAATGCCTTACCCAGAAGTCCTCCCTATTTAATGAATAATACAATCAAGAATCATTTTTAATTAACATATTTAAAACTTGTATGTAAACAGATGGCGTTAAAGTATTTTTGAGGACTTTTGACAATAGATGTTTTAAGTGGACTTAACACTTCCTTTGTAATCATTGTTTACTTACACAAATAATGTAAATAATCAAAGGTAAACCTTTACCCAGACTCTGTCAGTATTAGAAGGGATTCTGAATGAATGGGCCCTCATTACATCATTTTCCCTATGAGAGACAGGGAGAGACCGGTTAAGATGGCAGAGAAGTAAAGGGACCCTGGATTTTCCTCCTCCCTCAAAAACAGCTGTATTGAGGTCAGATTACTTGGAACACACAGGAAATAGATCTGTGGAGTGGCAGAAGGATCTAGCAGCTGCAAGGTGCGTCTATGTGAATTGAGGAAGATAAAATAGCAGAGCCAGGGAGGGGAGGGAACCTTTTTCTGTGGAGAGACAAAAGAAGAGAAAGAGAGGGGTTGTGAGAGTGCAGCATCGTGTTTGCACAAGAGGAAAACGTCTCTGGACCATGGACTGGGGAGTGAGAAGTACTGAGTGTACCAGTTCTTCTTCTGTCAAAAGCTTTTGGACCCGAAACTGTGAGGTTTCAGAAGTGTGTTACTTTCTCAGGAGCAGAGCCATGGTGCATGCTCTTGGGGAGGAGGACCCTGGCCCCCAAGGGCATAGCATGGTGTAGCAATCTCTGATCCCTTGGGCCTACTGGTAGAGAACAGTCCCCTTCCTGGAATACTTTTGGAAGAGGGTTTATTGCCACCCCAAGGACAAAAGTCCCTGCAGGTGCCAGCTTAAGGTCTTTAATCAGAAGCGGGGAGAGGCTTTACTCCAGGAGTGGGGAGCAAATCTGCCTTGTGCTGGGTGCTTTAAGACTTTGGGTTTTGAATCCCAGCTGTTCACCAAGGAAAAATACAAGAGAGTTTTGGCACAGGGCAAGCTGACTTCCCTCGCTAATCCATGAGGGCTGCCTGAGAAGCAGGGGTTGAAATCCCCAGTCCTGGTACAAAGATTGGGGTGGCATCATTTTATGCCCCCCCCCCCCAAACCCAACATGGTGGGACTTCAGAGAGCAACACAGTGGCCCCCAGTGGAAGCGAGAGCCACTTATACCACACCCTACCCCTCTGTGCCAGCAACTGCTTATTTACTGGGGCAAAAGTGATACTAAAATGCTTCTCCTCCAGACTAGCACAGCACCCAGGCACCAACAGAAGTTTTTTTTGTTTTTGTTTTTTTAACCTCTTCCTTTTTTCCTTTGGAATCAGGCTCATAGTTTGATTTTTTTTTTCCCCCTTTCTTTTTCTTTGGAATCAACCTTATAGTTTCTGATTGTTTAGGTTTTTTTTGTTGTTGTTCCTGTTCCTTTTCTCTTTTTATAGGATTAGTTCCCCCCACCCTTTTTTTCTAGGGTTATGTCAACCAACAAATCAAAGCTTACCTAGAGGTCCAAACACTTCACCACTGCAAACAAGGAAGAGTTCTGTAGAGGACTGACAAGTGGGAAAGAGCAGCCAAAACAACAGCAGAATGCACATATCATACACCAGAGTATGCTCCTAGAGTGTCAGGCCCTGGACAGTGTATGACTCCTCTTTAATATAGTAGTACTCTCAGATACAGGAAACATAACAGGTTTTTAAAACATGTAAAAGACAGAAACTTAGCCAAAGTGACAAGATGGAGGAATTCTCCCCAAAAGGAAGATCAAGAAGAAATCATAGCCAGGGGCTTGCTCAACACAGATATAAACAATATATCTGAACAAGAATTTAGAATAGTCACAGGACTACTAGCTGGGCTTGAAAAAAGCATAGAAGACCCCAGAGAAACCACTGCTGCAGAGATCAAAGACCTAAGAACTAGTCAGGATGAACTTAAAACTGCTTTAACTGAGATGCATAACAAACTGGATATAGTGACACTGAGGATGGAAGAAGCAGAGAAGAGAATAGGTGAAATAGAAGATAAGATTATGGAAAATAATGAAGCTGAAAAAAGAGGGAAAGGAGGTTACTAGATCACAAGGGGGACTTAGAGAACTAAGTGATTCCATGAAACTACATAACATCTGTATCATAGGAGTCCCAGAAGATGAAGAGCGAGAAAAAGAAGGTTTATGTGAACAAATTATGGCTGAGAACTTCCCTAACCAGGGGAAGGAAACAGGCATCCAAGTCCAAGAGACTGAGAAGCCCATTCAAAAATCAACAAAAAACAGGTCAACACCATGACATATCATAGTAAAACTTGCAAAATACACAGAGAATTCTGAAAGCAGATAGGGACAAAAGATTCTTAACCTACAAGGGCAGACACAGAAGGTTAGTGGCAGACCTGTGCACTGAAACTTAGCAGGCCAGAAAGGAGTGGCAGGAAATATTCAATGTGCTGAATAGGAAAAATATGCAGCCAAGAATCCTTTATACAGCAAGGCTGTCGTACAGAATAGAAAGAGAGATAGTTTCCCAAACAAAAACTGAAAGAGTTTGTGACCACTAAGCCAGCACTGCAAGAAATTTTAAGGGTACTCTCTGAGTGGAGGGGGAAAAAAAAGGAACCAAAGTAGCAAAAACTACAAAGAACCAGAGAACATGACCAGAAACACCAACTCTACAGATAACACAGTGGCACTAAATTCATATCTTTCTATAATCACTATGAATGTAAATGGACCAAAAGCTCCAATCCAAAGACATAGTGTAGCAGATTGGATTAAAAAAAAAATATCCGGGGCACCTGGGTGGCTCAGTCAGTTAAGCATCCGACTTCAGCTCAGGTCATGATCTCACAGTCCTTGAGTTCGAGCCCCAAGTCAGGCTTTGTGCTGACAGCTCAGAGCCTGGAGCCTGCTTTGGATTCTGTGTCTCCCCCTCTCTCTGCTCCTCCCCTGCTCATGCTCTGTCTCTATCTCTCTCAAAAATAAATACATTAAAAAAAATTTTTTTTAAATCTATATGCTGCTTATAAGAGACTCATTTTGGACCTAAGGACCCTTGCAGATAGATGGTTCTCCATCCCTTCACTTTCTATCATGCTAATGGAGGTCAAAAGAAAGACGGAGTAGCCATACTTAGACAAACCAGATTTCAAAACAAAGACTGTAACAACAGGTGAAGAAAGGCATTATGCCATAATTAATGGGTCTGTCCTCCAAGATCTAACAATTGTAAATATTTATGCCACCAGTGTGAGAGCACACAAATATACAAATTAATCACAAAGAAACTCCTAGATAGTAATACAATAATAGTAGGAGACTTTAATACCTCACAGCAGCAGACAAATCATCTAAGCAGAAAATCAACAAGGAAACAATGCTTTGAATGACACACTAGACTGGATGGACTCAACAGATATATTCAGAACATTTCATCCTAAAGCAGAATAACATACATTCTTTTCAAGTGCATATGTAACAATGTCCAGAATAGATCACTACTGGGTCACAAAACCAGCCCTCAATAGGTACAAAAAGACCAAGGTCATACCATGCCTATTTTCAGATCACAATGCTATGAAACATGAAATCAACCACAAGAAAAAATTTGAAAGCCCTCAAATACATGGAGGTTAAAGAACATCCTACCAAAGAATTAATGGGTCAGCCAGGTAATTAAAGAAGAAATGAAAAAATACCTATGAGGAAACAAAAAATGAAAACATGACAGTCCAAACCCTTTGAGATATAGCAAAGGCAGTCCTAAGAGGAAAATACATTGCAAAACAGTCCTACGTCAAGAAGAAAGGGGGTCGCCTGGGTGATTCATTTGGTTAAGTGTCTGACTCTTGATTTTAGCTCAGGTCATGGTCTCACAGCTTGTGAGTTGGAGCCCTGCATCAGGCTCTGCACTGACAGTGTGAAGCCTGCTTGGGATTCTCTCTGTCTCCCCACCGCCCCCCGCCCCCACCGCCGTCCCTCCCCTGCTCAAGCATGTGTTCTCATTGTCTCAAAAATAAGCATTTTTAGAAAATTAAAAATTAAAGAGGGAGGAAAAGTCCCAAATACACAACCTAACCTCACACCTAAAGGAGCTAGAAAAGGAGCAGCAAATAAAGCCCAAAGCCAGCAGAAAGGAAATAAGATTAGAGCAGAAATAAATGATATAGAAACAAAAAACCAGTAGAACAGATAAATGAAACTAAAAGCAGGTTTTTTGAAAGAATCAATAAAATTGGTAAACCCCTAGCCAGACTTAAGAAGAGAGGACCCAAATAGATAAAATCATGAATTAAAGAGGAGAAATCACAACCAACACCACAGAAATACAAACAATTATACTGTGAAAAATTATATGCCAACAAACTGAACAAAATTCCTAGACATTCACACACCACCACAACTCAAACAGGAAGGAATAGAAAATTTGAACAGGCCCATAACCAGCAAAGAAATTAAATCAGTTCCCAAAAATATCCCAACAAATTAGAGTCCTGGGCCAGACTGCTTCCCAGGGGAATTCTACTAGACATTTAAGTAAGAGTCAATACCTATTCTTCTCCAACTGTTCCAAAAAATAGAAATGGAAAAAGAGCTTCCAAACTCAATTCTGTGAAGTCAGCTTCATCTGGGTTCCAAAACCAAAGATCCCACTAAAAAGGAGAATACAGGTCAATATCCTTGATGAACCTGAATGCAAAAATTCTCAACAAGATATTAGCAAATCAAATTCAACAGTGCATGAAAAGAATTTTTCACCATGATCAAGTGGGATTTATTCCTAGGCTGCAGGGTTGGTTCAATATTCACATATCAATCAATGTGATATATTATACCACAATCAAGGAGAAGAACCATATGATCCTTTCAATAGATGCAGAAAAAGCATTTGACAAAATACAGCATCTTTTTTTGATAAAAACCCTCAAGAAAGTAGGGATAGAAGGAACGTACCTCAACATCATAAAAGCCATATAGGGAAGACCCACAGCTAATATCCTCAGTGGGGAAAAACAGAGAGATTTCCCCCTAAGGGGAGGAACACAACAGGGATGTCCACCATAGCACTCGAAGTCCTAGCCTCGGCAATCAGACAATAAAAAAAAAAAATTAAAGACATCCAAATTGGCAAAGAAGTCAAACTTTCACTCTTCACAGATGGTATGATCTACACATAGAAAATCTACATAGAAAACCCAAAAGCTTCCACCAAAAAACTGCTAAAACTTAATACGTGAATTCAGCAAAGTTGCAGGAAGTAAATTCAACATATAAAAATCGTTTGTTTTTCTGTATGTCAATAATGAAGTATAAAAAAGGAAAATCAAAGAACCGATTCCATTTACAATTATACCAAAAACCATAAGCTGTCTAGGAATAAATCTAACCAAAGAGGTAAAAGGTCTATATACTGAAAACTTTAAAAAGCTTATGAAAGAAATTGAAGAAGACTCAAAGAAATGGAAAAGTATTTAATACTCATGGATTTGAAGAACAAATATTGTTAAAATGTCTATACTACCCAAAGCAATCTACACATTCAATGTAATCCCTATCAAAATAACACCAGCCTTCTTCACAGAGCTAGAACAAACAATCGTAAAATTTGTATGGAACCACAAAAGACCCCAAATAGTCAAAGTAATATTGAAAAAGAAAACCTAAGCAGAGGCATCACAATCCCAGTCTTTAGCCTCTGCCACAAAGCTGTAATCATCAAGACCGTATGGTACTGGCACAAAAACAGACACACAGATCAGTGGAACAAAACAGAGAACACAGAAATGGACCAACAAATGTATGGCCAACTAATCTTTGACAAAGCAGGAAAGAGTATCCAATGGAAAAAAGTCTCTTTAGCAAATGGTGCTGGGAAAACTGGACAGCAACATTCAGAAGAATGAAACTGGACCACTTTCTTATACCACACACAAAAATAAACTCAAAATGGATGAAAGGCCTAAATGTGAAACAGGAAGCCATCAAAAATCTTAGAGGAGGGGCACCTGGGTGGCTCAGTCTGTTAAGCATCTGACTTTGGCCCAGGTCATAATCTCATGGTCCGTGAGTTCGAACCCCGCTGTCAGTGACCCTGAGCCTGGAGCCTGCTTCAGATTCTGTGTCTCCCTCTCTCTCTGCCCCTCCCCTGCTTGTGCTCTCTCTCTCAAAAATAAATAAACGTTAAAAAAAAAAAATTTTTTTTTTAAATCTTAGAGGAGAACACAGGCAACAACGTCTTTCACCTCAGCCGCAGCAACTTCTTACTAGGCGTGTCTCAGGAGGTAAGGGAAACAAAAGCAAAAATAAACTATGGGACTTAATCAAGATGAAGAGCTTCTGCACAGCAAAGGAAACAACCAACAGAATGGGAGAAGATATCTGCAAATGGCATATTAAATGGTTAGTATCCAAAATCTATAAAGAATTTATCACAATACCCAAAAAACAAATAATCCAGTGAAGAAATGGGCAGAAGATATGCATAGACACTTTTGCAAAGAAGACATCCAGATGGCCAACAGACACATGAAAAGATGCTCAACGTCACTCATCATCAGAGAAATACAAATCAAAACCACAATGAGATACCACCTCACACCTGCCAAAATGTCTATAATTAACAAAGAACCCTTTTGCACTGCTGTTGGGAATGCAAACTGGTGGCAGCCACTCCAGAAAACAGTATGGAGTTTCCTCAGAGGATTCAAAAAAGCTGCTTCAAATGAGCACATGCACCCCTGATGCTATAGCAACACTATCAGCAATAGCCAAAGTATGGAAAGAGCCCAAATGTTCATCAGCTGATGAATGGATAATGAAGACGTAGTGTGTGTGTGTATGGTGTGTGTGTGTGTGTGTGTGTGTGTGTGTGTGTGTAAGTACTCCACACAATGGAATACTAACTCAGCAATGAAAAAGAATGAAATCTTACCATTTGCAACAACGTGGGTGGAACTAGAATGTATTGCTAAGCGAAATAGGCGGAAAAAGGCAAGTATCATATGATTTCACTACTGTGGAACGTAGGAAACAGAACCGATGAACACAGGGAAAGGGAAGGAAAACTAAAAACAGAGGGAGGCAAACCATAGGAGACTCTTAAATACAAAGAACAAACTAGCAGTTACTAGAGGGGAGGTGGGTGCAGAATGGGCTAAATGGGTGATGGGTTATTAAGTAGAACACTTGTTGGGTGAGCACTGGGTGTTATATTTAAGTGATGAATCACCGGGTTCTACTCCTAAGACCAATACTACACTGTATGTTAAGTAACTTGAATTTAAATAAATTTTTTTTTAAAGGCTAAAAAATAGAGAGCTTTGAGTAGGTAGTTGAATTTTTTCTCTTTGCATGATTTCTATAAATCAAATTCACTTGTGTATAAAGACTAATGTCTAATAACCTTTTCATTATTAAATTACTATTAGCAAGTATGTGTTAATGCTTTTAATTGCAAATTTACAAAAATCTAGCTTTTCTTATGATAGAATGTTAATTATCTTCTGCTGCTTAACAAATTACTCCGAAGACTTTAAGCCACTACCATTTTTTATCTGACACTTTCTATGAGTCCAGAATATGGAAACAGTTTAGCTTAAGGACTCTGGCTCACAGTTTCTCATGAGTGTGCAGTTAAGCTGTTAGGGCTACAATGTCATCTGAAGGTGCAACTAGAGTAATATTCCCTTCCTAAGGTCACTCTTGTGGTCGTTGCTAGGATTTAGTTCCTCACAGGCCGGTGAACTCAGGGCCTCAGTTTTTCATTGACTGTTGTCTGGAGACCTCTACATAGTATACCTCACTACTTCTCATGTGCCTTATCCTTACAGTGAGCAAGATGGAAGCTACAGCTTTTTTGTAACTAATCTCAGAAAGTGGCGTCCTATCACTTTTGCTGTATTCCATAATTAGTTAAAAACTAATCACTTGGTCCACCCCATATTCAAGGTTGAGAAGATTGCATAGTGGCATGAATACTTTGTGCCATCTTAGAAGTTGTCTGAGTGGCAAAATTGTTTACTAGTTCCCAGCTTCACATACAGTATAGTCCACTGTCTTGGTAAGAGTCTTGAACTTCACACTAACCAATCCTGAACCAATCCTGAACCAATCCATATGCCCATGGGATTGCTATAAACTAACCCCATCATTCTGGCAAGGGATGGGGGTGAGAGAAGAGGAATTTCTTACTGATCTAGACCCATCACAGCCTTCCCTCAACTGAATATGAGTTGGGTCTATTCCACATAAACCACTACTGCTATGTAATGAGGAAAAATGGAATATATTGGGAAGACAACACAGTGTTCCCAAAAGCTACCAAAATATTTTAGGTGTTTTCTTCAAACTGTCCTTTTTTTGCTTCACAGGTATAATCCATGAAGACCAAATAGAAGATGAACTTCTATTCATCATTTCTGGAATTCTAGCTACATAGTGATCTGGTGGTGACTGATAACTAGCTTTGTTCCAAGAAAGACCTTTATCTTCTTAGATTTCAGCCCCCTGCTTCCCAGTTCCTAACTGTACAGTGACTTCCCCCACATAGAGGAGAACCATTATTCCAACAAGGATAACTAAGTACTTGTATCCCTAACTATAAGACACAGTATTTTTATTTATTTGAAAATGAAAAATGAGGTTTTAAGTTGAAATTTTAATAAATCTAAGTGACCTTATTTTTTTCTGGATGATTCTAGCCATTGTATCAGTTCACAAAACAATTGAGAAAATTCTCATTTTGGCCTCCTGGTCTAAACTCTAGATTTTAAGAATAATAAAGAGGTCAATAAATGCAATCTAAGATGAAGCCCTTTGGAAGTCTTGTCATTATGTTTATTTATTTTTAAATGTTTATTTTTGACAGAGTAAGCAGGAGAGGGATAGACAAGAAGACAGAGAATCCCAAGCAGACTCTGTGCTGACAGTGGGGCTTAATCCCCAAACCATGAGATCATGACTTGAGCTGGTATCTCAAGGGCCAGATGCTTAACCACCTGAGTCACTGAGGTATCCCTAGTCATTATTCTTTTAAAGAAACTGTGCTATAAAATGGTCCTGAGCAATTTAGTTAACCCTACAAGTCCAAAACAGGAGTATCTCAGAATTTTTTGGACTCCCAAAGAAATAAAAAATTAAAAGGAAATTGTAATTTATTTTCAAGAGACAATCTCTGGAATTTATACCGCTTTTTTCAAAATGTCTATCAAGCATGCAAGTTAGCAAGGCCTTCAGACCAGTTAAGGGGGGCTCAGTTTGGGAAGCTTTACCGGAGGGCCAAGAAACAAAATAAGATCTATTCCCTTGGACACTAGAGGAAATGAAAGCTAATAGTCCAACCATGGAAAGGGTCCAAAAAGCAGCCTCATAGGGTGGGGAACATAGTGGAT
This sequence comes from Panthera pardus, assembly GCF_024362965.1. Classification (NCBI taxonomy): domain Eukaryota; kingdom Metazoa; phylum Chordata; class Mammalia; order Carnivora; family Felidae; genus Panthera; species Panthera pardus. The sequence goes on along the minus strand of NW_026526666.1, from coordinate 28,659,574 downwards.
GAGAATCTACAGTAATCAATATAGTGTGGTATTGATAGGCACAAAGATCAGTGAAGCAGAGGGTCAGGTGGGAAGATGGCTGAGTAGGAGGACCTTAAGCTTGCCTTGCCCAAATATACAACTAGATCGTACTCACATCAGTGTAAATAACCCAGAAAATGACCCAAAGACTGACAGAATAAATTCCATAATTACATAAATGGTAGAGAAGAGGCCAAATCAAAGAAGGTAGGATGGTCTGGGAGTGAAATGAACCAGGCCTTTCACACTGGGGAGTCCATGAATGTGGAGGACAAATCCCCATATATGCATTTGAAAGTGAGAGGGTCCAAATGTCTTGAGTTCTTAAAACCATTGAGACTTAAAGCCTGGAATTTTAAAAATCAGCAAGCTCAAGTCTGGGAGAGACTAGATGGCTTTAGGAAGCAGAGTCCCTGCCCTTAGCACAACAGGGGTGCCTGGGTGGCTCAGTCAGTTGAGCATCCAACTCGATTTCAGCTCAGGTCATGATCTTGCAGTTGTGTGGTTGAGCCCTGTGTTAGGTTCTGCACTGAGCATAGAGCCTGCTTGGGATTCCTTTCTGCCCCTCTCTTTCTCAAATAAATAAAAATAAACATTGAAAATAATTTTTCAAGACAGCACAACAAACAGCCTATACAGATACAGCACAAAACCAGCAGTTTGAAAAATGCCAGAGGTAGACAGATGGAGAGTGATTTGTTCATCTCAGAGCATGGCCTGGAGAGACAGGGATCACCGGCAGACCCCCTTCCAGGACAAAAGAGCTGGCAGGTGCCATTCCCCTCCCCACCCCCAGCATAAACAACAGCTACCTGCAGGAACTAGTGCAGTGTGGACACTCGTTACCTAACTTAATTACACCAAGCCCCACCCTTCACATTTCGGATCCACCTTTCCAGTCATGGCCGCCTTAGTTCAGTCACTGCGAGGCCCCTCCCCCAGAAGACCAGTGGAAATTCTGCCAACACTGTATCTCCTGACTGGCACCTTGTGCAGAACTCTGTTCTCACAGGTGCAGGTCTCATTTCACAAGCAGACCACCACACACCTTTTTAGATACTGCCCACAGTACACAAAAAGCCTCTGTAGACAAGTGGACTGAAGGAAAAAGAGGCCAACACTCAACAGCAGAGCATACACAATACTCCCAGGAAACACTCTCTGAAGCACCAGGCCCTGGGAAACAGGCACTACAGGACCTCTTCTTTATAAGGCTATTATCTTTAAGAGCAAGAGAAGCAGCTGACTTGCCTAACACAAAGAAACAGACTCAGGAAGTCAGACAAAATGAGATAGAGAAATAGTTCTCAAATGAAATAATAGGACCAAACCACAGCAAAAGATCAAAGTGAAACAGACAAAAGTGATATGCCTGATAGAGAATATAATGATTTTAACAATACACACTGGACTTTAGACGAGTGGAGGGCATCAGTGAGACCCTTAACACAGAAATAAAAAGCAGCTAATCAGGGATCGAGACCACAATAAATGAAATGAAAAATACACTTGATTGGGTGGCTCAGTCGATAATTTCAGCTCAGGTCATTACCTCACAATTTGTGGGTTTGAGCCCCACATTGACCTCTCTGTTATCAGCACAGAGCCTGCACAATAAGTATTTCTGTAGGGAAAAAAAAATCAGTCAAGGGATTCACAAAATGAAATAATGTGAAATATGATACCATATACCTAAAACATGGAGGGGAGAGGACTAAAGAATGGGTTTGAACTTAAGTGACCATCAACTGCTATATGCAGAAGATATTATATATAAACCTAGTGTTAACTACAGATCAAAAACTAGCAATAGATATGCAAAGAATAATGGGAAAGGAACTCAAGTATATCACTGAAGAAAGCCAACAAAGTACAAAAGAGCAAGAGGAATCAGAGAAAATCTATAGAAACAACCATAAATAAGTAATACAATGGCTATAAATACATACCTATCAATAATTACTTTGAATGTAAATGACCAAACACTCCAATCAAAAGACATAGGGTGACAGAGTGGATTAAAAAAAAAAAAAAAAACCAAAAAAAAACCAAGATCCATCTGTATGCTACCTACAAGAGACTCATTTCAGACTGAAAAACACTGCAATTTGAAAGTGGGGGATAGAGAAACATTTATTATGCAAATGGATGTCAAAGAAAGCTCAGGTAGCAATACTTAGACAAAATACACTTTAAAACAAAGTCTATAACGAGACAAAGAAGAATACTATATACTAAGAAAGGGGATAATGCAACAAGAGAAATATAATTGTACATATTTATGCACCCAGCATGGGAAACCCCAAATACATAAAAACAAAAAGGAAGGAATTGATATTAATATAGTAACAGTAAGGGATGTTAACACCCCACTCAAACTGATGGACAGACCATCCAAACAAAATCAACAAGGAAACAGTGGATTTGAATGACACATTGGACTAGATTTAACAGACATATTCAGAACATTCCATCCTAAAACAGCAGAATCCCCCCTGCCTTTTTTTTTCAAGTATATATGGAATGTTCTCCAGAATAGATCATGTTAGGCCACAAAATAAGTCTCAACAAATTAAAAAATAAATATATCAAAGTCCTATCCTGCATCTGTCCTACCACAACAGTATGGAACTAGAAATCCATGACACAAATCTGGAAAGAACACAAATACATGGAGTTAAATAACATGCTACTAAACAATGAATCAGTCAACCAAGAAATCAATGAAGAAATAAAAAATGACGTAGAAACAAATGAAAATGAAAACATTCCAAAATCTCTGGGATACAGCAAAAGTAGTTCTAAGAGGGAAGTTTACACCAATACAGGCTTACCTCAAGAAGCAAGAAAACTCTCAAACAACCTAACCTTAAAACACCTAAAGGAACTAGAAAAGAAGAACAAACAGAACCCCAAACCAGTAGAAGGAAGGAATTGATAAAGATTAGAGGAGAAATAAATGAAATAGAAACTTAAAAAACAACAGAACAGATTATTAAAATCAGGAGTTGGGGGGCGCCTGGATGGCGCAGTCGGTTGAGCGTCCGACTTCAGCCAGGTCACGATCTCGCGGTCCGTGAGTTCGAGCCCTGCGTCAGGCTCTGGGCTGATGGCTCAGAGTCTGGAGCCTGTTTCCGATTCTGTGTCTCCCTCTCTCTCTGCCCCTCCCCCGTTCATGCTCTGTCTCTCTCTGTCCCAAAAATAAATAAAAAACGTTGAAAAAAAAATTAAAAAAAAAAAAAAATCAGGAGTTGGTTCTTTGAAAAGAACAACAAAATTTATAAACTTTTAGGGGCGCCTGGGTGGCTCAGTCGGTTGAGCGGCCGACTTCGGCTCAAGTCATGATCTTGCGGTCCGTGAGTTCGAGCCCTGCGTCGGTCTCTGTGCTGACAGCTCAGAGCCTGGAGCCTGTTTCAGATTCTGTGTCTCCCTCTCTCTGACCTTCCCCCGTTCTTGCTCTGTCTCTCTCTGTCTCAAAAATAAATAAATGTTAAAAAAAAAAAATTAAAAAAAATTTATAAACTTTTAGCCAAGCTCATCAAAATAAACAAAAGAGAGGACCAAAACAAAGTCACTAATGAAAGAGGAGAAATAACAATGAACACCTCAGAAATACAAACAATTGTAAATTCTATTACAATACAATAATTCTATTATGAAAACCTATATGCCAACAAAGTAGACAACTTAGAAGAAATGTATAAATTCCTAGAAATATATAACCTACCAAAACTAAAGCAGGAATAAATAGAAAATTTGAACAGATCTATTACCAGCAATGAAACTAAATCATTGATCAAAAAATTCCCAACAAATACAAATCCAGGAGCAGACAGCCTCACAGGCAAATTCTACCAAACATTTAAGGAAGAGTTAATACCTGTTCCTTTCAAACTATTCCAAAAAATACAAGAGGGAAGAAAACTTCCAAATTCATCCTATGAGGACAGTTATCACCTAATACCAAAACCAAATCAAGATGCCACAAGAGAACTACAGGCCAGTATCTCTCATGAATATGCATGCAAAAATCCTCAACAAATTTTAGCAAACCCAATCCAACAGTACATTAAAAAAAAAAAATCATACACCATGATCAAGATAGATGCAAGAGTGGTTCAATATTTGCAAAACAATGTAATACATCAATAAGAAAAAGGATAAAAACCATATGATCATTTCAACAGATGCAGGAAAAGCATTTAACAAACTACAATTCATTCATGATGAAAACCCTCTGCAAAGTAGGTCTAGAGGGAACATACCTCAACAATGACGGTCATATATGAAAAACCCATGGCCAACATCATACTCACAGGTAAAACTGGGTTTTTCCCTAAGAGCAGGAATAAGACAAGGATGTCCACTCTCACCACTTTTATTCAACATAGTACCGTAAGTCCTAGCCACAGCAATTAGACAACATAAAGAAACCAAAGACATCCAGATTGGTAAGGAAGAAAGAAAAGTTTCACTATTTGCAAATGTCATGATGGTATATATAGAAAATCCTGGACTCCACCAAGAAACTACTAAAATTAATGTATGAATTCAATAAAGTCACAAGATGCAAAATCAATGTACAGAAATCTGTTGCATTCACATACACTAATAATGAAGCAGCAGAAAGAGAAATTAAAAAAACAATCCCATTTACAATTTCCCCATAATAATAAAAAAATATCTAGGAATAAACTTTACCAAAAAGATGAAAGACCTGTACTCTGAAAACTATAAAATACGGATGAAAGAAATTGAAGATGACACAAAGAAATGGAAAGACACGCCATGCTCATGGGTTGGAAGAACAAGTATTGGTAAAATGTCTATCCTACCCAAAGCAATCTACACATTTTATGCAATCCCCATCAAAATACCTATAGCGTTTTTCACAGAACTAGAACAAACAATCCTGAAATACGTTATGAACCACAGATGACCTTGAATAGCCAAAGTGTTCTTGAAAAAGAAAAAAACTGAAGGTTTCACAATTCCAGATTTTGTTATATTGCAAAGCGGCAGTAATTAAAGCAGTATAGTACTGGCATAAAAACTGACACATGATCAATGGAATAGAAGAGAAAACACAACTATATAGTTAATTAATCTTCAACAACAGAGGAATGAATATGCAATGGGAAAAAGACAATCTCTTAAAGGGTATTGGGACAAAGCATATTGGGTATTTTTCACAGTCACATGCAAAAGAAAGTAACTGGACCACTTTCTTACACCACACCCAAAAATAAAATGGATTAAAGACCTAAATTTGAGACCTAAAACCATAAAAATCCTAGATGAGAGCACAGACAGTAATCTCTCTGACAATGCTCATAGCTACATTTTTCTAGATATGTCTCCTGAGGCAAGGGAAATAAAAACAAAAATAAACTATTGGGATTACATAAACCTAAAAAGTTTCTGCACAGCAAAGGAAATAGTTAAGAAAACTAAATGACAACCTACTGAGCCAGAGAAGATATCTGCAAATGGCATTTCTCATAAAGGGTTAGTATCCAAAATACATAAAGAACTGATGCAACTCAATACCCACAAAACAATACAATGAAAAAATGATAAGACATGAACAGACATTTCTCTAAAGACATCCAGATGGCCAAGAAACACACGAAAAGACACTCAACAGCACTCATCATCAGCTAAGTGCAAATCAAAACCACAAGAAGGTATCACCTCATATCTGTCAGAATGGCTAACATCAAAAACACAGGAAACAACAAGTGTTGGCAAGGATGTGGAGAAAAAGGAACCCTCTTGCACTGCTGGTGGGAATGCAAATTGGTGCAGCCACTGTGGAAAACAGTATGGACGTTCCTCAAAATATTAAAATTGTAATCCAGTACTTGCACTACTGGGTATTTACCCAAAGAATACAAAAACACTCATTCAAAGGGATATATACACCCCTATATTTATTGCAGCATTATTTGCAATAGCCAAACTATGGAAGCAGCCCGTGTGTCCATCAATAGATGAATAGATAAAGAAGATGTGGTATATGTATGCAATGGTATATATTATTCAGCCATTAAAAAAAGAATGAAATCTTGCCATTTGCCATGACATGGATAGGGCTAGAGCATATAATGCTAAGTGAAGTAAATCAAAGAAAGACAAATACCCTATGATCTCACTCCTCTGTGGAAGAAACAAAAGAAGCAAAGAAGGAAGAAAAAGAAAAGGAGAGGCAAACCAACAGATTCTTAACTATAGAGAAGAAACTGATAGTAACAAGAGGGGAGATGGGTGAGCAGATGGGTGAAATAGGAGATGAGGATTAAAGAGTACACTTATCATGGTGAAATAAAAGATCCATGGAACAGAATTGAGAGTCTAGGAATAAACCCTCATATTTATGGTCAATTAATTTGCAATGGAGAAAGGGTGGTCTTTTCAACAAACAGTGCTGGGTTGTCTGATATCAGATGCAAAAAAGATTAATTTAAACCCTTGCCTACCACTATATGTAAAAATAAATTGGAAATCGATCAGAGACCTAAATATCAGAGCTGGTAGTATAAAATTTTAGAGCAAACAGGAGAAAACTTACATGACATTAGTTTACAATGAGAGGTGTTAAATACAATGTCAAACATACAATCCATACAGAAAACTTTAAATTAGACTTTATCAAATGTAAGAGGAAGGAAAACTTTCAAACTCCTTCTATGAGGCCAGCATTACCCTGATAACAAAACTGAAGACACTACAAAAAAAACAAACAAACTACAAGCCAGTGTCAATGATGAAATACATGTAAAAACCCTCAACAAAATATTAGCAAACCAAATTCAACAATACATGTAAAAAGTCATTCACCACAGCCAAGTAGGATTTATGCCAGGGATGAGAAGGTGGTTGAATATTTGCAAATAAACCTTACACATCACATTAATAAGAAAAAGGATAAAAACCATAGAATCATTCCAATAGATGCAAGAAAAACATTTGACAAAGTACAACATCCATTCATGAGAAAGATTCTCAACAAAGTAGGTTTAGAGGGAACATATCTTAACATAACAGAAGCCATATGTGAAAAACCCACAGCTAACATCATACTTAATGGTGAAAAACAGCTTTTCCTCTGAGGTCAGGTCAAGACAAGGATGTCTACTCCCACCACTGTTATTCAATATAATACTGAAAGTCCTAGCTGAAGCAATCCAACAACATAAGTAAATAAAAGACATCCAGATCAGCACAGAAGAGGTCAAATTTTCACTCTTTGCAGATGACATAATACTATATCTAGAAAATCCCAAAGACTCCACCCCCCCCCCAAAAAAAAACTATTAGAACTCATAAACCAATTCAGTAAAGCTGTAGGGTACAAAACTTATAGAAATCTCTACACTAATAATGAAGTAGAAGAAAGAGAAATTAAGGTAATAATCCCATTTATTTATTTATTTTTTTTTTTTTTTTTTTAGGTAATAATCCCATTTAAATGGCACCAAAAAGAATAAAATAATGGTAGGTCTTTCACCTCCTCCTTGGTTAACAAGGTGAAAGACCTGTACTCCAAAAATTATAAAACATTGATGAAAGAAATTGAAGGCCACAAAAATGGAGAGATATTCCATGCTCATGGTTTGTTAGAATTTGTACTGTTTAAATGTCCATACTACCCAAAGCAATCTACAGATTCAATGAAATCCCTATGAAAATACCAACATTTTTCACAGAGCTATAACAAATAATTTTAAAATTTGTATTGAACCACAAAGGCCATAAATAGCCAATGCAACATTGATAAAGAAGAACAAAGCTGGAGGTATCCTAATTCCAGATTCAAGATATACTGCAAAGCTATAGTAATCGAAAGAGTGTATCAGTACTGGCACAAAAACAGACAAATAGATCAATGGAACAAAATAGGCCAGAAATAAACCTATGCTTATATAGCCAATTAATCTACAACAAAGGAGGCAAAAATATACAATGGAGAAAAGACAGTCTTTTCGATAATGGTGCTGAGACAACTGGACAGCTACATGCAACAGAGTGAAACTAGACCCATACTCACGCATACACAAATTAGACTCAAAATGGTTTAAAGACCTAAATGTGAGCCCTGAAAACTCCTAGAAGAAATCATAAAGAACCATAAAGAAACCATAAAACTCCTAGAAGAAAATACAGGCAGTAATCTCTCTGACATCACCTTTAGCATCTTTTTCTAGCAGTGTCTCCTCAGGCAAAAGAAAAAAAGCAAAAATAAACTACTGGGACTACACCAAAATGAAAAGGCAACCTACTGAAGGGAAGAAGATATTTGCAAATGATATATCCAATAAGGGGTTAATACCCAAAATATATGAAGAACTTGTCCAACTCAGCACCAAAAACTCAAAACAAAACAAAACAAATTCCAATTAAAAATGGCCAAGAGGGATGGTTGGGTGGCTCAGATTAAGCATTTGACTTGGGCTCAGGTCATGATCTCACAGTTTTTGAGTTTGAGCCCCATGTCGGGCTCTGTGCTGACAGCTCAGAACCTGGAGCCTGATTCAGATTCTGTGTGTGTGTGTGTGTCTCTCTCTCTACCCATCCCTGCTCTCTCTCTCTCTCTCTCTCAAAACTAAAGGTTAAAAAAAACTAATAAAATAAAATGTTTAAAAAATGTTTTAATGTTTATTTTTGACAGAGAGTGACAGAGCATGAGCGGGGGAGGGGCAGAGAGAGAGGGAGACACAGAATCCAAGGCAGGCTCCAGGCTCCAAGCTGTCAGCACAGAGCCCGACGTGGGGGTCGAACACATGGACCATAAGATCATGACCTGAGCCGAAGCTGGACGCTCAACAAACTGAGCCACCCAGGCACCCCATAAAATAAGGTATTTTTTATTTATTTATTTATTTTTGGGACAGAGAGAGACAGAGCATGAACGGGGGAGGGGCAGAGAGAGAGGGAGACACAGAATCGGAAACAGGCTCCAGGCTCCGAGCCATCAGCCCAGAGCCTGACGCGGGACTCGAACTCACGGACCGCGAGATCGTGACCTGGCTGAAGTCGGACGCTTAACCGACTGCGCCACCCAGGCGCCCCAGGTATTTTTTAAAAATGGGCAGAAGAGGGGTGCCTGGGTGGCTCAGTCCTTTAAGCACCCAACTCTTGGCTTTGGCTGAGGTCATGATTTTGCAGTTCGTGGCTTCAAGCCCCGCATTAGGCTCTACACTGATGGCACAGAGCCTGCTTGGGATTCTCTTTCCCTTGCTCTCTGCTACTGTCCACTTGTGCTCGCGCTCTCTCTCTCTGTCTCTCCCAGTAAATAAACATTTTTTTTAAATGGGCAGAAGAAAAGCATACCAAAAAATCATAATCCAGTTAAAGATGGGCAGAAGACATGAACAGACTTTTCTCCAAAGAAGACATCCAGATAGCCAACAGACAGATGAAAAGAGGCTCAACATCACTCATCATCAGGGAAATGCAAATCAAAACCATAGTGAGATATTACCTCACACCTGTCAGAATGGCTAAAATCAAAAACACAAGAAACATCAAGTGTTGGCAAAGATGTGGAGAAAAAGGAACCTTCTTGCAGTGTTGGTGGGAATGTAAACTGGTACAGCCACTATGGAAACTAGTATAGACGTTTCTCAAAAAATTAAAAATAGAACTACCATATGATCCAGTAATTGCACTACTGCATATTTACCCAAAGAATATGAAAACACTAATTCAAAAAGATATGTATACCGCCATGTTTACTGCAACATTATTTACAATAGCCAAGTTATGGAAGTAACACAAGTGCCCACTGATGGATGAATGGGTAAAAAAAGAGGTGTGTATATATATATACACACACACATATATATATACACACACATATATATATACACACACATATATATGCATATGTGTGTATATATATATATATACACACACACACACACACACACACACAATGAAATATTAATCAGCCATAAAAAATGAAATCTTGCAATTTGCAACAACATGGATGGATCTAGAGCACATAATGCTATGTGAAATACATCAGAGAAAGACAAATACTGTATGATTTCACTAATAGGTGGAATTTAAGAAACAAATGAACAAAAAACCAAAAAACATACTCTTAACTATAGAGAGCAAACAGAGGGTTACCAGAGGGGAGGTGGGTGGTAGATGGGTGAAATAGGTGAAGGGTATTGAGTACGCTTACAATGAGCACTGAGTAATGTATAAAATTGTTGAATCACTATATTGCACACCTGAAACTAATACAAGACTATATGTTAATTATACTAGAATTAAATTTTTTTAAGAAATGGACAGAGGACCTGAATAGACATTTTTTCAAAGATGACAGATGGCCAACAGACACTTGAAAAGATGCTCAACGGTACCAATCATCAAGGAAAAACAAATCAAAACCATAATGAGGTATTACCTCAAACCAGTACAGTTGACTAGAATCAAAAAGAGAAGAGTAACAAGTGTTGACAAGGATGTGGAGAGGAAAGCCCTTGTGCTCTCTTGGGAATGTAAATTGGTACAGCCACTGTGGAAAACAGTATGGTGCTTCCTCAAAAAATTAAAAATATAAATACCATATGATCCAGTAAACCCACTGCTGGGTATTTAGCCAAAGAAAACAAAAATACTTAAAAACTGAGAACAAACTGAGGGTTGATGGGGGGTGGGAGGGAGGGGAAAGTGGGTGATGGGCATTGAGGAGGGCACCTGTTGGGATGAGCACTGGGTGTTGTATGGAAACCAATTTGACAATAAATTTCATATTTAACAACAACAACAAAAAAAACCCAAAAATATAATTCAAAAAGATATATGCACTCTTATGTTTATTGCAGTATTATTTACAATAACCAAGATATGGAAGCAACCTAATGTTCATCAAAAGATGGATAAAGAAGATGTGGTATATATAGACAACGGATTACTACTCAGCAATAAATAGAATGAAATCTTGCCATTTGTGACAACATGGATGGACGCAGAGGGTATTATTCTAAGTAAATAAAGTCAGAGAAAGACAAATACCAAATGATTTCACTTATATGTGGAATCTAAAAAACAAAACAAATAAAAAAGAATTTTAAATATTGTGATCAAACTGGTGGTTGCCAGAGGGAAGTTGGGTGGGAGCATGGGTGAAATAGATAAAAGGGACTAAGAGGTACAAATTTTCAGTTATAAAATAAATAAGTCATGGAGATGAAAAATAACAACATACGGAATATAGTCAGTAATATTGTGGTAATACTGTATGGTGACAGATGGTGACTACACTTATGATGAACACTGACTAATGTATAAAATTATTGAATTAATACATTGTGCAACAGAAACTATTAACATTGTATGTTAGCTATACTTAATGAAAAAAAAAAAAAAAAAAAAGACCAGAAACAACAAGTGTTGTCCAGGATGGGAGAAAAGAGAACCCTCAAGAACTGTCAGTGGGAATGTAAATTGGTGAAGCCACTGTGGAAAACAGTATGGAAGTTCCTCAAAAAATTAAAGTAGAAGTAGCATATGACCCAGTAAATTCCACTTCTGGAATTTATCCAAAGGAAACAAAAACATTAATTCTAAAAGATACATGCACCCCTATGTTCACTACAGCACTATTAAACTGATAAAAACAGATACTACACTTGATCTTAGCCAAAAGGCCGAGAAGCGATTCACTGCAGCACTATTTACTGTAGCCAAGATATGGGAACCACCAGAGTGTCCACCGACAAATGAATGGATAAAGAAAATGTGGCATATATAGTCAACGGAATATTACTCAGCCATAAAAAGGAAGGAAATCTTGCTACTTGCAACAATATGGACGGGCCTTTAGGGCATTATACTAAGTGAAATAAGTCAGATGGAAGAATACAAATATCATATGATCTTACTTGTATGTGTAATCTACAAATAAAAATTTTAAAATATTTAAAAACCAAGCTCAAAGATACAGAGAACAGATTGGTGGTTTCAAGACTGGTGGGGCATGGGGAGGGTTGGTGGTGAAATGGGTCAAAGGAGACAAAAGGCACCAACTTCTAGTTATAAAGTAATTAAGTCCTGGGAATATAATGTACAGCATGGGGACTATAGTTAATAATACTGTATTGCCCATTTGAAGTTTGCTGAGAGTAGATCTTAAAAGTGCTCATCACAAGAAAAAAACACGTAAATCCGGGCCAGGTGTGGTGACAGATGTCAACTAGACTTACTGTGGTGATCATTTCACAACATACGCAAATATCAAATGATGTGGTACACCTGAAATTCATAAAGTGGTACAGGTCAATTATACCTCAAAAAATGTTAAACAAAATTGTTAAAAATCACAGATAAAGAAGGGCCCCTCCATCTGTCCTACTAATGACCAGGGTATAGAGGGGAAGAAGCTGCTGTATCCCACTGCTCCCCACTCTGGGCCCAGAGACACCTCTTTAGTTTTCTCTCACACCCTGCAGGGGTAGGGCCCTCAAGTAAGGACACAGGAGCTCACTACTCACTCATTAGGAAGCAAAATGGACTAATGCCCAAATGGACCACAACCACCTCTGTCACCCGGTCACCACACAGCTCTGGGGCTATTGCATGTGCCTCTCACACACTCCTGCCAGGTTTAAGTTAGTTCAGGAGGACCAGAGCAGATTTCAGTTCAGCTCAAAGAACTGTGCTACATCTTTGTTTCTAAATGTCATTTTCCAATAAAAGGATACAAGCCTCCTTGGGAAATTGGCCGGTTCTAAGGCTGGGGTAGGAAAAATACAAGACAAGTCTGGAGCATCTTGTAGTACTGGAAAGCAAACAAGTGCTTACTACTGAAGAAAGGCATGCATGGTCCTCCACAGCAGGCTGGTCTGCAGCTCCCACTGCTCAGGCCACTGAGTGGGTAGGAAAAACCCTGGGTGATTTTAAGCTGTTTGTCCACAGGCTTTTAAACAGAAAATGGAAATAAGGTCAGAAAATAATTATCAGTTTTAAAATAAATCAATGAATAATACTGTTTGTAGATAGTACTCCTTATAGGACGTGGAGTTAGTCCACCCTTTGAGAGTGGTTTAAACTTAGTGACCTGCTTCCACAGAATAGGGAAAGGAAACACAACACCTTAACCAAGTGATGAAGTTCATATCCCCAGTGCTATCATGTGCCCCCTGATATGTGTGATGAGAAAGGACTTCACTTCTACGGTATTCTTCCCCAAAACCATAACCTGGGTCTAATTACACAAAAACAGACAAATCCAGTTTGGTCACATTTCTTCATGAAATTTGGATAGTACCTCTCATGGCACAAAGTCATGAAAACAAGGAAAGACTGACCCGGGGAGACATGTAAACTAAACACAGTATGGTATTCTAGTCTGGATCAGAACAGGAAGAGGACATTAATAGAAAAACTGGTCTGGACGTTAGTTAATAATAATAAACCAATACAGTTCCTTAGTTTTAATAAATGTACCATGGAAGTGCAAAATGTAAATAATGGGGGAAACTGGGTAAGGGGTATGCAGGAACTCTGTAATTCTCCACAGCTTTATATAAATCTGTAATTATTTCAAAATAAAAAGTTTATTTTATATATAAAAAAAAGTACTGGCTGGACATGAGAAGGGATGCAAAGACAAGGCAGTCATCGCCCTCAGAATCGTCAACCTTCCTATGGGAAGGAGACATGACAAGGGTAAATGCGTTGAAGAGGAACATCCATCCTGGTTTGCTTGGGATAGTCCCTACTTTATTATCTCAGCATCATTGGTTACAAGCATCCCTTTTACTTCCAAAAGTATTCCGATTTGGACATTAGATTTTTTGGTCACACCACTTAAAAGTACAGGGTACGGTGAGGTGGTCAGAAATAAGTGGAACATCTGTGATGGCATGGAAGGATGGATGGGGGTAAGAAGTGGAAATAGGGGGATAGGAAGGCAAAGGTATGACCCAGGCAGGGGCAGCCTCAAGAGGAAAGCCCCAGAGGCAGGTAAGACCCACCATGTATTCTTTTTTAAGACACAGAAGTCTGAAATTGGAGAAAATAGAAAAACAGCAAGCATGATTAAGAAGATGGGGTCAACCAGGGTCTGGACTAGAACTCTACTGGGACAGTAAAGTATTTTCAAGCAGATGGGAGGGAAAGGGACCTTGCCACCCTACAAATGAAAAACCTACAAAATCAATTTTCTTGAGAAAGATTCTTTCCCACCCCCTTTACATACCTAGTCTTCCCAACTCTTCCTATACTTTCTCGAGGCCCTTGATATATATACTGAGCTCCAGCTCACCCAAGCTAACTCTCAACAGTATCGTGAGACCCCTCTGACACAGATATCACCATTTGCTCAGCTCTCGGTGTACACAGGACTGAGCAGCTGCTTCCCTGGCCTTGGGTGTCTGACCCAAACTGCGGTTCAGTCATATGCTCTGCTGACTCAGGGGGTACACGTCTCCTCTCCAGAACACCACTCCTTGATTTCCATGTGGCATTCTTCATTGTTGAAGTAAAGTGTTACCTTCAAAAAGCATAACCCCCAGGTCTTCTTGTGAACTCCTAATTTCAGAGAACAGGAAGAAATGTTTTACAAAAACCCTGTTGCTCTTTCAGGGAAGAGGACTTGCATTCTAAATAGCTTTACTATGAAAAATAAACTGTGATTCAGTTTCACTTTCTATTTAAATGCTTCAGGAACTAATTCATATGCTATTATTTTCAGAGAATGATGACTTTATGTGTTTTTTAAATTTTGTCCTTTGAATCATTTCATTCCCATGAGATTCTCAAACACTTAAAAACCCCACCAAACTTAATGTACTTAGTGGAATCTCTGTATGGTATTATTTGGCATCTTCTGCTTATAGTCATGATAAAAAAAACTAGCTGGTCTTCCTACTCCTTAGCAGAGAGGAGTGATGCGCTGAAGATTTACCGAGACCAAGGTAAGTGATATTATTCTAAAATATGAAAATCTTTAATAACTGCGTATTTTATGCGCTGGTAGAAAAAAGAAGAGTAAGGATGTCTAGAAGCTCACCTCTACTGGGATGTGGGTAGAGTGGGGGAACAGGGGTGACTTTCCTCTGCAATGTGCCCAGGAGGCTTGAGTGAGGTTGGGCCTAGCTTCTGGGGCGTCTGCTGCCCAGGCCTTCCTCTCATGGCGGCTAAGAGGTGTGGGGCAGTGACTGCATCAGGATGCCCCATGTAGCTGGTGATAAAATTCTCTGATGAAATTTGTTCTTTCTCAATGAAGCTCTCTTTCTCTGGGAATTCCTAGATCCTTTTCCAATTTAAACTAGCAGAATAGGAACTTTCATAAATCTGGGCCATCCAGCTCTCTGCTCTCTAAATTTTCAAGCCTTTGCATGCCCTTCCCTCTGCAAAAATATTTTTGGTTTGGAAAACTGCCAATGAAGTAACTGAGAGGTGGAATTGGACCAAACACCTTTAGATGAGAGCAGGGACACCTTACCCTCTAAGGGAACAGACCTCACCTCAGGGGCCTGTGGAGAGAAGCCCGCTCCAAGGTGCCAGTTTTCATTTGGCTTCCCAGCACCTCTGCAGTCATAACCAAAGCGAAGGAGAATATTGCATGACTTCAGAAGAAAGCCGGCCACCTTGCAACATCTTCAGGAAATTCTGCACTCCCCTAGGGCTTGCAAAACTCCCTATGTCTTGCAGACCAAAGGCAAGATCTCAGTCATCTAGCTCTAGTTTGCATAATTAAAAAAGTGGAAGCTGGTTATTTTCTGAGTGACCCTTGGCCCAACCAAGCTCTCAGGGCCTGTGACAGAAATAAGATAGCAATGAAATGAACTGTTTTAACAGTGAAAACTCATACTATTTACATGAGTAGGAAAAGCCAGGCCTGTGAATGTCCATCTCCTCTTACCTACAAGGTTCACACAGCCAAAACAGCGTCCACTGATGGTGCTATAACGTTATTCTTTTGAAGATGGCACATATACAACTTAATGTAATTTCATGCCATGATCTGTAAGGCTTTTCAGAGAAACAATTTACTAACATCTTCTATAATACCTTTTATCTTCCTTTTCGATGTGGAAAAGCATAGCCTGTGATCTGTTAATTTGGTCCCTTTCACATCTTAACGTCTTTCTGGTCCTTCTCCCCCTGTCCTATTAATATGTTATCCAACTTAGGGGGAAAAAATTAAAACACAGAAGTTTAGAGCTACATCTAGTATGGCCACACAGAGGAAGAGAAAGTCCACCTTCAAAATAAACAGAGCAGCTCTGCCTCTTCCATATCGGGCATGCAGACAGATTTCCTTTGTACAAAGAGTCTTGCTATTAGGGGGAAAACTTTGAAAATCACTCAGCAACTCTAAATCCCTCACCGTAAAGAAGCACAAATCAAGACACAGGGAGGTTTTCCTGGCACAAGGTCACTTTTAGCAGAGCCACTGCTTGGAAACAAGGTTTCAAACTCCTAGTTCATGACAACAGACCCCCCCCCCCCCACTACCTTAGGAGGGACAGAGGAAGCTCCACATGGGCCTCTTTCAATCAAAAGCCACCTGGGATGAGGGCAGCCACTCTGTCTGCGGGAGCTAAACTGAGGTCCCTCAACCTCCACCCCCACTTCCGTTGCAGAACAAGGGTCACTGCCACAGGGGGAGCTGAACCTGTGGACAGGTTCTGGTTTGAGTCAGAGTACAATTTGGTTTTAAGGCCCAGAAATTTTTTATTTGGATCCTCCAGGCTTGGTTAGAGGTTGAGAGACCATGGGGCCACCTAGCAGCCCTTGGCTTTTCCAAGTTTGGGAAAACAACTCCATCACAATAGGAGTTTCTCGGAGAAAGCTGCTACCACAGGGAAGGAATATTTACTAAGTGGGACAGGAAGCGACTGCTGAAGACCTTTTTAACCCACTTCTGTAAGGTTCACTTCGATAAAACCAGCCAGTCAACATGCCTATCACAACTTTGTTCTGTTATTAAAGCCTTGAGTTTTTTGTACAAGGTGACACACACACACACACAAGAAAGCTAGCTTGCTCATGTTGGTCAAACTGAAGATATCTACAGAAGTAGGGTTCTGGGCCACTTTGGAGGTGGGAGTAATAAATGTCACATTAATATAAAGGTCTGTCAAAGTTTCTGGATTCTTTTTTTTTTTTTTTTTGAATACATGAAATTTACTGGCTGGATAAAGTCAGTCTTCATCTTGTTCAGCTCCAGGCCCTGTGAAGAGGGCTGGGCTGGTGGGGTAAGTACAGGATGGGCAGACCTGACCCTGCAGCCTAAGTTATTTTAGCATCTAGGCAGCCTAGAGTTTAGGCACAATGGAGTTTTAAGAAACTGTCCTCTCCCCTCACACACAACCAGCATTCCTGGGGAGCGTCCTAACATCTGCCCGGGGCTTCAAAACCATGCACATTCATTCATTCATTCAACCAAAATTTACTGAGCACTCAATTCAGGCCAGGTCTTTCCTTCCGGAACTACTCACTGAGTGCCTTCCATGGTGTTCTGTCAGTTTCTCGAGGAGATATGGAGGACTGCATCCTGCTTACTCCCACTCCGCATAGGAGCTTATGGTTAGCCTGGGCTATAAAACAGCAGAATGGGAAAAGGCTGGGATTTGTGGCCAGACGGACCCAATTGAGATCCTAACATTGGGGCAATTGGCAATAACTAGCTGCTTGATCTTGAGCAGGTGGTTAAAGTTCTCTGAGTCTCAGCTTCTTTAGATGAAAATGGCAGATAATACAATTTATTTCTTATGAAGTTATTTGTTTAATGGGATATAAAGACATGTTAGGTAAATACATATGGACCACCAATATTAGGTAAAAACCTTTTTTAAGATTCAGTACAATTTTTATTTTAATAATGCTTGTACATAATTACAACAGTAACACCTACAAAGCTCTCACTTTGAACCAGGCACTATTCCAGATATTTTACATAGATTAAACTAGTTCACCCTAACAATAACTTTCTGAGGTAAGCACAACAATTACGTAGTTTTCAACAAATGATGTAACTGAGGAACAGAGACGTTGAGTGATTTGCCCAAGGTCACACAATCAGCAAGTGCCAGTACCTGGCTTCAAGTCATGTCCATATACATACAGTTCAGTGATTCAGAAAATTCTGGAAGACTTATTATGAGAAGCAGCCACTCTGCATTTCTTGCCTTGTTGTTCCCCCTCTTTCTATGTAACTAGTGCTTATAAAGATGAGGATTTAAGTCTCTTTCACCATTCCTGGAAACCACCACACACCTCTCACACACCACACTTCTCCTCTTCCACCCTTTCAATGTCAATTTTTAGTTGGATTAATATTCAATGCTTATATCCCTATCACCTGTAACACTACTACAGGCAAGCTCTGCAGTCTTCCATCATTCTCCTTCCTCCTTACACAACTAGTAACTAAATACTTGTCTTATTATTTTGCTTAGTTTCTATGCACCTTCCACTAACCCATCTCCAAACTTTCCACTGTGTTAATCTCCTCTTCATCTATTCAAACACATTGTAAGTCCCTGGATCCCTTGAACACACCTTTCCCAGAGCCTTTCTGCTCCAATCTAGACTGGATGCTTCTAGTCCTGCTGTATAGCCATATCCCAGGAGCCCCTTTCATCATCCTTAGAATTCCTTTAACTTCTTTCTTGGGCTAGTTCCACCCGGGTTTTTTACCTTTTCATGAAGTTGAATTTCTCAATTTTTCTTTTTTCTTTTTTTAAGGATAGCTTTTCTTTTTTTTTTTTTTAATGTTTATTTATTTTTGACAGAGAGAGAGAGAGACAGAGCATGAGCAGCAGAGGGGCAGAGAGAGAGGGAGACACAGAATCCGAAGCAGGCTCCAGGCTCTGAGCTGTCAGCACAGAGCCTGACGTGGGGCTCAAACTCACAGACTGTGAGATCATGACCTAAGCCGAAGTCGGATGCTCAACCGAATGAGCCACCCAGGTGCCCCTCTTTTTTTGTTTGTTTGTTTGTGGCTTTTGTATCCTATTTAAGAAATCCTTGCCTACTGTGAAGTGGTGATATTTTTCTACAATTTCTTCTAGAAGTTTTATAATTTTAACTTTTATGTTTAGGTCTGGGATCCATTTTTAGCTGCTTTTGTGTATGGTGTGAAGTAAGGGTTGAGGCTCTTTATCTCAATATAGATATCCACTTGATCCAGCATCATTTCTTTTAAAAACTCTCCTCCCCATCGAAATACATTGGTCTTTTTTTAAAAACTCAATGGACTATTTATGTGTGGGCCTATATCTAAACTCCCTATCATCTTCTATTAACCGTTATATCTATCCCTATGCTAGTACCAGAATGTCTTGATAACTGCAACTTTATAGGGAGTCTTCAAATTAAGTAGTGTAAGACTTCCAACTTTGTTCCATTCAAAATTGTTCTGGCCATTCTAGGTTCTTTGTGTTACCCTGTAAATTTTAGAATCAGCTTGATTGTGATTGCACTGAATCTACAGGTCAATTTGGAAAAACTGACATCTTAACAACATTAAGTCTTCTTGTCCACAAACATGGTATATCTCTCCATTCATGTAGGTCTACTCTAACGCAGTAATGTTTGGTAGTTTTTAGTGTACAAATCTCAAACAAATCTTGTAAAATGTGTCTTTGAATATTTCATGTGTTTTTGTTTGTTTGTTTCTTAAAAAATAGACTTCAGTTTTTAGAGCAGTTTTAGGCTCACAACAAAATCCAAGTACAGAGAGTTTCTATGTAACCCATATTTCCCCTCACATACAATCTCCCCAAGCTAGGGTGTTTCATATGCTATTGTAAATGGTATTTTTATTTTTACTTTTAAAACAGTTTAAGTATTTTTTTTAATTTTATTTATTTAAGTAATCTCTACACCCAACATTGGACTTAAACTCATAACCCCATAATCAAGAGTTGCATGCTCTTCTGACTGAGCCAGCCAACACCCCTGTAAGTGATATTTTAAAAACTCCATTTCAAAATTATTCATTGCTAGTATACAAGGGAAAAATTAAACATTAACTTGTATCCTGTGAACTTATCAACATACTTATTAGTTCCAGTAGTTTTTCTGTAGAATCCTTAGGATTTTCTACATACCCCAATCATGTCATCTGCAAATAAATACTATTTTACTTCTTCTTTGCCAATCTGTATGTCTCCCTTTACTGCTATAGCTAGGACCTTCAGAAAGATATTACATATAAGTGGTAAAAGCAGACATCCATCTTAGAGGGAAAATATTTAGTCTTTTACCATTAAGTATAGCATCAGTTGTAGGTTTTCATGAGAGGTCCTTCACCAGATTGATGAAGTTCCCAGGTATTCATACTTTACTGAGAGGTTTGTGCCTTTTTTTTTTTTTTAGTTTATTTATTTATTTTGAGAGAAAGAAAGAAAGAGAGAGAGAGCACGTACGCATGAGTCGGGGGGAGAAGCAGAGAGAGAGGGAGAGGGAGAGAATCCCAAGCAAGCTCCACACTGTCAGTGCTAAGCCCGACATGAAGCTCGAACCCATGAACCATGAGATCATGACCTGAGCCAAAATCAAAAGTCAGGTGTTTAACCAGCTGAGCCACCCAGGCACCCTGAGGTTTATGTCTTTTTAAATCATAAATAAGTGTTGAATCTTGCCAAAGGCTTTTGATGCATCTATAGAGATGATATTTTTTCCCTTCGTTTCTGCTAATGTTGTAAGTTACAATTGTTTGATATATAAATATTAAATAGCCTTGCATTCCTGGGATAAACCCCACTGAATCATAATGTATTTTCCTTTTAGTATTCATTTTGCTAATACTTTGTTAAGGATTTTACCTATGTCCGTAATGGATATTGGTTTGTAATTTTTTTCTTGTA
Organism: Panthera pardus; assembly: GCF_024362965.1. Taxonomy (NCBI): domain Eukaryota; kingdom Metazoa; phylum Chordata; class Mammalia; order Carnivora; family Felidae; genus Panthera; species Panthera pardus. Next base: position 28,638,707 of record NW_026526666.1, on the reverse strand, counting down.
ATGTCTCTCTCTGGTTTTGAAATCAAACTGATATTGGCCTCATAAAATGAGCTGAAAAGTTCACTATCTAATTTTACTTTCTGAAAGTTAAGTATTATTTCTTCCTTAAATGTTTGATAGAATTCACCAGTAGCACCATCAAGAATTTCTGGGAGAATTTAATATAATTTTAATTACTTTCATTATTATATTGATATTCAGGAATATTTCTCCCTGAGTCAGTGTTAAAAATTTGTGTCTTCCAAGGAATTATCCCATTTCATCCAAGTTTTCAAGCGTATTCACATAGTTATTCATAATATCCTTTTCTTATCTCCTTAGTTAATGTAGGATTTTAGAAATGTTTTCTCTTTTCCCAGATCCTGATAATTTGTGTCTTCTTTTTCTTGATTATTCTATTTAGATGTTATCAATTATATTGATTTTTAAAAATCAAATATTTAGTTTCACTGATTTTCTCTTTTTTCTATTTTTTGATTCATTGTTTGCTGATCTTTATTATATCCTTTCTTCTACTTCCTTTGGGTTCAAATTGCTCCTCTGCTCCTAGCTTCTTAAGGTGGAAGTCTAGATCATGCGTTTGAGACCTGTCTTCATTTCTAAGATAAGCTATAAATTTTCTTCTAAGGACTGTCTAAGCTGCATCCCATAAGTTTGAAAACTTTCATCTTCATTTAAAATATTTTAAAATTTCCTTGTGATTTCTAACTTTACCTTTACATTATTTAGAAGTGTGTTGTTTTTTCTGAATATATATTATTAATTTTTAACTTAATTCCACTCTTATTAGAGAACGTACATACTCTGTATGATTTAATTGTTTTACATTAATTGAGATTGGGGTTTTTTTTAATGTTTTTTTTTTGAGAAAGAGAGCAAGAGCAGCAGAAGGATGAAAAGAGAAGGGGGCAGAGAATCTGAAACGGGCTCTGTGCTGACAGCAGCAAGTCCAATAAGGGGCTCAAACTCATAAAAAGCGATATCATGACCTGAGCTGAAGTCAGATACTCAACTGACTGAGCCACCCAGGGACCCCTGTTTTATGGCTCGTAATATGGCCTACTTTGGTGAATCTTTCATATGCACTTGAAAGGAATGTGTATTCTGCTGTTTTTGGTAATGTATTCTGTAAATGTCAACTAGGTTGAGTTGGCTGATAGTATTGTTTTTTATCTTCTATATCTCTACTAATTTTTTCAGTTTGTTTGAAGGAAGAATATTGAAATATCTAACAATAATCCTGAGTTTGTTCATTTCTCTATCAATTTTTGCCGCATTTATTTTGAAGCTCTGTTATTGGGTGTACACACATTTAGAATTGTTATGTCCTCTTGACCAACTGTACTCTCAATTATTATGAAATGACCCTATTTATTCCATGTGACATTTCTTGTTCTAAGGTATACTTTGATATTAACATAGTCATTCTAGTTTTGTTATGATTGGTGCTTACATGGTATAAGTTATCCATCCTTTTAATCTATGTGTATGTTTGTATTTAAAATGGGTTTCCTCCATCAAAACCTTAGAGGAGAAAGCAGGAAAAGACCTCTCTGACCTCAGCTGTAGCAATCTCTTACTCGACACATCCCCAAAGGCAAGGGAATTAAAAGCAAAAGTGAATAACTGGGACCTTATGAAGATAAAAAGCTTCTGCACAGCAAAGGAAACAACCAACAAAACTAAAAGGCAACCAACGGAATGGGAAAAGATATTTGCAAATGACTTATCGGACAAAGGGCTAGTATCCAAAATCTATAAAGAGCTCACCAAACTCCACACCCGAAAAACAAATAACCCAGTGAAGAAATGGGCAGAAAACATGAATAGACACTTCTCTAAAGAAGACATCCGGATGGCCAACAGGCACATGAAAAGATGTTCAACGTCGCTCCTTATCAGGGAAATACAAATCAAAACCACACTCAGATATCACCTCACGCCAGTCAGAGTGGCCAAAATGAACAAATCAGGAGACTATAGATGCTGGAGAGGATGTGGAGAAACGGGAACCCTCTTGCACTGTTGGTGGGAATGCAAATTGGTGCAGCCGCTCTGGAAAGCAGTGTGGAGGTTCCTCAGAAAATTAAAAATAGACCTACCCTATGACCCAGCAATAGCACTGCTAGGAATTTACCCAAGGGATACAGGAGTACTGATGCATAGGGGCACTTGTACCCCAATGTTTATAGCAGCATTCTCAACAATAGCCAAATGATGGAAAGAGCCTAAATGTCCATCAACTGATGAATGCATAAAGAAATTGTGGTTTATATACACAATGGAATACTACATGGCAATGAGAAAGAATGAAATACGGCCTTTTGTAGCAACGTGGATGGAACTGGAGAGTGTGATGCTAAGTGAAATAAGCCATACAGAGAAAGACAGATACCATATGGTTTCACTCTTATGTGGATCCTGAGAAACTTAACAGAAACCCATGGGGGAGGGGAAGGAAAAAAAAAAAAAAAGAGGTTAGAGTGGGAGAGAGCCAAAGCATAAGAGACTGTTAAAAACTGAGAACAAACTGAGGGTTGATGGGGGGTGGGAGGGAGGGGAGGGTGGGTGAAAGGGTGGGTGATGGGTATTGAGGAGGGCACCTTTTGGGATGAGCACTGGGTGTTGTATAGAAACCAATTTGACAATAAATTTCATATATTAAAAAATTAATTAATTAATTAATTAATTAATTAATTAAATTAAATGGGTTTCCTCTGGATAGTGCACAGTTGGGTCTTGCTTTTTTTTTTCTTTTTTTATTATCTTTAATTCTAGTTAGTTGACATACAGTGTTATATTAGTAAAAATATGGAACGCTTCACGAATTTGCGTGTCATCCTTGCACAGCAGCCACGCTAATCTTCTCTGTATCATTCCAATTTTAGTATATGTGCTGCCGAAGCGAGTACAGGGGTCTTGCTTTTTTAATCCAGTTGGTCTGACCATCTCTGCCTTATAAGTGGGGTGTTTGGATTCTTTATAATAAATATAATTATTAAGATGGTTGGGCTTAATTCTACCATCTTCCTATTTGTTTATTTGGTCCTATCTGTTCATTGTTCTTTTTTTCCTTTGCTCCTGACTTAAAAAAAAAATTTTTTTTAACGTTTATTTGAGAGAGAGAGAGAGAGAGAGAACACATGTGTGCAAGTTGGAAAGGGGCAGAGAGATAGGAGAGACAGTGCAGAGCCTGACATGGGTTCAATCTCGCCAACTGTAAGATCACATAACCTAAGCCAAAATCAAGACTCAGACACTTAACCAACTGAACCACCCAGGCGCCCCTATTCCTGACTTCTTTTGTAATAATTGAATATTTTTAGCCCTCCATTTAATCTACAGGATTAGTTTATTAGCTATACCTCTTTGTTTTAGAAGTTTTTTTTTTTAGTAGTTACTCTAGTATTTGAAACATGTATATTTTACTTATTTATTATTTACATTTTCATTTTACACTTATTTCAAATAATGTTTATTATATCACTTCTGGCATAATGTAAAAATGTCATAACAAAAATATACTATCATTTCATTTCTCCCATCCTTCGTGCTACTATTGTCACACATTTCACTTCTACAGATGGTCTAAATCCTACCATGCATGTAATTTTTGCTTTAACTTATAAACTATAAATACATTTTAAAATGAAGGAGAAGAAAGTGTTTTATATTTACTCATATATATACCATTTCAAGCACTCTTCATTTCTTTGTGTAAATCCATATTCCCACCTGATATTTTCTTTCTGCCTGAATAATCTTTCACATAGTGCAAGTTTCTGGACAACAAATTCTTTCGACTTTTGTTTGTATGAAAAGCCTCTTTCTTTCTTTTTGTTTTTTTGTGGGTTTTTTTGTATGTTTTTTTTTTGTTTGTTTGTTTGTTTTTTGCCTTCACGTTTGAAAAATAGTTTCACTTATGTCCAAATTGTCTTATTTTTTCTTTTGGCACTTTAAAGAAGCCATTCCATTGTCTCTTGGCTTGCATAGCTTTAGACATGAAGTCTGTAGTAACTCTTTTCTTTTAATTTTTTTAACGTTTTTATTATTGAGAGACAGAGAGACACAGAGCATGAGCAGGGGAAGGGTAGAGAGAGAGGGAGACACAGAATCTGAAATAAGCTCCAGGCTCTGACCTGTCAGCACAGAGCCCGACGAGGGACTCGAACTCACAAACCATAAGATCATGACCTGAGCTGAAGCTGGTCGCCCAACCAACTGAGCCACCCAGGCACCCCTGTAGTAATTCTTATCTTTGTTTTTCTGTACATACTGATTTTTATCTTTAGCTCTTTAATATTAGTTTTTAACAACTTGATTATGATATGGTTTGATATGAGTTTCTGTGTATGTAAGTTTATTCTATTTAGCATCTTGTATCTTTGTCTTAGCATTTTTATCTAATTTAGAAAATTTTTCATCATTTTTTCTTATTACTTCTTAGTATTTATGGTGCACCTGGGTGGCTCAGTCGCTTGAGCATCTTACTCTTGATTGCAGCTCAAGTCATGATCCCAGGGTCGTGGGATCAAGCCTCACATTGGGGTCGTGCCGAGCATGGAATCTGCTTAAGATTCTCTCTCTCTTTTCCTCTGACCCTCCCCCACTCACACACACACTCTCTCTCTCAAAAATAAATAAATAAATAAATTAATTAATAACTTAAAAAGAGATTTCTGGAGAACTTTTCTGTATAACTCCCTTTTGTATGCAATTCTTCCTTACAACTTTCAGTTGCCTCAGTTTCCCTGAACTCCAATCTCTCTCTTCAACTAAGTGTGACCACCATGCCATACTTGGGACTCCCCTCCCAGCTTCGTGATCTGGAATGTGCTTCCAGGTAGAAACCTAAGTGATAATAGAACTTGCCTCATTTTTCTCTCTTCTCTCAGGAATCACAATCTGTGATACCTCTAGTCCAATATCAGAAAACAGGTGTTTCATACTCTTTATAAGAGTTTCCAGTTATTTCTGTGGCAGGATAAAAGTGGCCCCTATTAGTTCATCATGGATTAAAACAGAAGTCCACTTTATGCTTTACTAAAAATCCATTTACTGACAACTTTTGGAAGGGAGTGGGGAGTAAACATGTGTTCAATCCAGCATGTTTAGCCACCCACCTTAATTTTAAAATCTGTAAATAAAACAATAATATTATTTAAATTAATAATTACTTCAAACAGTGAGAGAGACTAACTGCTTTCAACTTTTTACCAAGATGTCTACAGTCAGCTCAATGAGGATTGGCTTGAATCAGGTTCCACACCTACTTGCTTTCTTTACTTACTTTCAACAGGATCTTTTGATAAAATAATTGTGCCAAAAGTTTGTTCTGCTTTTTCTCTAAACCCAATATTTATTATTTTCTTAGGCTGGTTATTCAAAGATCTTCACAATTATATGACTTATATGTAATTTTGCATCAAGAAGTACAATTTTGAATAACAGTCTTATCATTTTGGTCTCTTCTTTACATTTACTGACAAAATTAGCTTCCTACACTCACTCTAGGAAATATTACTTGATTTACCAGAGAGGTAATCATATTTTGTTTAAAAATTGTGTCCAAATTTGGTGGCGTTTTGCCACTATAGGGCAAAGTGTTACAAGAAACAGTGTCTTTGGGGACCATTGTCCATTGCATTGGACAATGCAATAAAGTCCAATTTTCAAACATTCAGCAATGTATTTCCTAACTGAACATCTCTTTTCTAGATAATATACTAACTCAAAACTCTCATAGATTATTTTGTCCTAGCTCATACAGATTCATGCTGTATATTCATACTGTAACCATATTCAATAATTATACTTACAGAATTATTCTGTATTATACTATTGATAATATTATCTTCATCATTAACTGTACCCTTCAATTACTTTAGATTCATAAGATTTAATACAATACGAAAGTAACTTTAAAAACATAAATGTTTATAACTAAGAATTTTAACACTAACAAGATGTGAAACACATTATACAAAATAATCTATAATTGATCACTCAAATTAGCTATGATTAACTGACCAAAATACAGTTGCAGTGAATATCATAAAACAATTATTAATAAGGTAATAGAATTTCTATAGAAATCTTAATTACTCTTACATTTAAAATTAGTGAAGTGTCAATGGAGTACTACATGGCAATGAGAAAGAATGAAATACGGCCCTTTGTAGCAATGTGGATGGAACTGGAGAGTGTTATGCTAAGTGAAATAAGCCATACAGAGAAAGACAGATACCATATGGTTTCACTCTTATGTGGATCCTGAGAAACTTAACAGAAACCCATGGGGGAGGGGAAGGAAAAAAAAAAAGAGGTTAGAATGGGAGAGAGCCAAAACATAAAAGACTCTTAAAAACTGAGAACAAACTGAGGGTTGAGGGGGGGTGGGAGGGCGGGGAGGGTGGGTGATGGGTATTGAGGAGGGCACCTTTTGGGATGAGCACTGGGTGTTGTATAGAAACCAATTTGACAATAAATTTCATATACTGAAAAAATAAAAATAAATAAAAAATAAAAATAAAATAAAATTAGTGAAGTGTATGTGAACAAAATTGTTTGATCATTTTTTTTCTCTAAATTCATCACACCAGTTGCAAACTCCTTGGCAAACCACCAGAGTTTCATATACCATCTCTGTGAAACCCTGTTTCAAGGATAGGCATTTGTATTTCTAATTAGTGGTAGTATTTACTGATTTTCAGTGATTCATACATAGAAGACACCTAATATCCATGTAATAAGTTATTAAGCAACATATTTTGGTTTCATACATGTTAAGTACTATTCTAAACTCTGAGGATATAGCAGTGAACAAGACAGATATTGTTTCTATTCTGGAGGTACTTCCTATCTAGTGAAAAGAAGGAGACAGTACAAAGAAAGCAGATAAGTTCAGAACATGTTAATAATATAAAGGAAATAGTGTAATGAGATAAAGTGTGACTTAAGGAGTTACTTTGAATTGGGTATTCAGGAAAGACGTCACTGAGGAGGTTACTGTTGAACAGAATGCTGAGTGATGAGAAGGAAGTAGGCATTGAGGAGCTGAGACCATTCTAGGCAGAAGGCTTAGCAAGTGGAAAGGCCTTGAGGCAGTGGTAATGGTTTGGCCTTTTTGGGAAATGGAGAGAAGGCTGAGGTGTCTGAAGCAGAATGAACAAAAGGAATATGGGATACGAAGAGGCTGGGAAGGCACCCATGTACCAGAAAAGCAGAACCTTGTGACCTGTGGAGATGAGTTTGTGAAGCTACTGGAAGACTGTAAACAGGGGAGTGACTGAACTAATTTGCCTTTATAAAATATCACTAAATATTCCACAGAGTACAGAGGAGTTGGAGAGAGGCAGAGTGAGAGCAGGAAGACCAGTTACAAGGGTATTTAATAATCCAAGCTAGAGGTAACTAGGGTGGGAAGCAGTACAGATGGAGAGAAGTAGATGGATTTGGGAAGTATTTTTCATATAGAGCAAGTAAGACTTGTCAATGCATTGAATGAATTAATGCATGAGATAATTAATGCATAGTCACTAAAATGGGGAGATCTGAAAGGAGAAAGGTCAACATGTGCTACAGAAGTTAAGGAAAGCTTTCTGGAGAAGGCAGAATGGGAGCTGGGCTTGCAAGATGAGCTAGCTATGGCTGAGAAGTTCAACAGTAGGAATCCAGTTGCAAACAAAACCAGTGAGGTGTGAGTGAGCTTCAATGTGTCTGGGGACTCACGAGGAACTGCCTGCTAGCTAGATGTTGAGGAATGAGCAGGATAGTGGGGTAGAGTGGAATGGGAAGGGGCTGGATCATGGAAGATCTGAAAAGCCCAGAAGGGTGAACTCTGTCTATCCCTATCCAACCCCCAGAACAGCTGTACCTTGGACTTGTACCAGGGAGACTGACAATGAGCCTTTTCTCCAAGTTCCATGCCTAAGCCTAGGTACCCATCTCACTGCTTTCCAGGAGAGGCCCCAAGTGCTCACTGATCTGCCCAACATCAAGGTGACCTGGGTGAGCTGGGAGCTAGAGCAAGTCCCTGCTATATTTACCATCCCTGGCAGATATGGCAACACCTAACACTGTAGAAATGCTTCAGATAACAAGTAAATTATCCCATAAACTCTGAGCTAGAGGCATCAGTCTGTCTCTGACAAAAGTGATGGGTTTTCCCCAGCACCAGATGGGAAGCACCCCCAGGACTGCCTTGGAGACCACCCACACCCAGGGCTCTGCCTCCTCCTTCTCTCAGCAGTCCATAAGCCTAGCCTTTGCTGTCTCCACAAAGGAAGGAGTGTATCTCACAACTCCATAACAAGACCCCTGTTACACCCAGAGAGAAGGCCTGGATTTTAAAATGCCAGACTCTCTAAGAGACCTCATTGGGCCAGTCAAGCTTAGATTCATAGATCCTGCTCCCTCTGTGACTGTACCAGATACTTCCCTACCACATGTGGTTCCAGCTCAACTGTGAGCTGTACAGGAAGAAGGATGCTGCCTCTCTCATACATACTCTTCCCCAGAAGCTGACAGAGCATTTAGAACACATTTTCTAAAAAATAAAATAAATAAAATAAATAAATAAAATAAAATAAAATAAAATAAAATAAAATAAAATAAAATAAAATAAATAATAAATGATTGGCTGTGATGTGGACATAAGGGACGGGACACAAAAACTACTCAATGCTTAAATAGCTCCCCTGGAAGTCTGCCCACCTCCTTGATGGAAACAACAGCTGCCTTTTACTTGGTTGTGTATAATGTATGACAAAGGTGCTAGGCTTTTGCTTATTTCCCACATTATCTCATTTAATATTCACATCTACCCTTTAAGGTGTGCATTCCTATCCACATTTTACTGATGAGTACATTGAAAGGCAGATGAGGTCACATACTAGCAAGAGGCAGAGCCAGGTCTCCTACCCCAGACTAACCAACCCCAAAGCCCTCATCCTTTCAGATCATAGTCCTAAAGCAATTCTGTGGGTGAAAGCACAGGAGTCTCCCACCTGCCACTCTGGAGGGCAATTCAGCAGCCCTGTAGCTCCCCCTCCCACCTCAGCAGGAAGCCGTTTATCAGATTAACAACCCACCTGCTCCCACAGCAGAAAGCAGGGCTCTGAGGAAACAGAACTGGGCTTAGTTGGGCTCTCTGTGGGGACCAAGGACCCAGGAACATCTTGGGCCTTACAGCAGGGAAGCCACTTTGTGCTTTTTCCCTTCCAAGGAGGAGACTAGAATGTGTTCTATGACCTCATTGTTAGCATGAAGTAATAGGAAGAACACAGGATTTGAAGCCAGACAGATGTGGGCTTGAGTCCTGATAAGCTTTATGATCTTGGACAAGCCACTTTGACTCTCCGTGTTTCAGTTCTTTCAGCTGAAGAAGAGCTTAATGCCACTTCCCTCATGGGATTGTCTTGGGCATTAAATGAGATGGCAGATCTAAGGAGCCCACAGCACAGCTGGCACCCAACAGTGCTGTCAAGCAAGAGCTCTCCTTTCCTCTCAACTGGATAGGGCAACCGTTAAGGGGCCCACTTGTCAGATGAGCAAACTGAGGTGCCAAGAGATTGAGTAGCCGACAGCTAGGAGCAGAAATCATCTCCTAACTCACAAAATGACACTTTTTTCAATGTTTGTTTCTTTCTTTCTTTCTTTCTTTCTTTCTTTCTTTCTTTCTTTCTCTTCTTCCTTCCTTCCTTTTCTTTCTTTCTTTCTCTTTCCTTCTTCCTTCCTTCCTTCCTTCCTCCCTCCCTCCCTTTCTTTCTTTCTTTCTTTCTTTCTTTCTTTCTTTCTTTCTTTCTTTCTTTCCTTCTGGCTTCTCAAAAGCAAAAACAGGTAATTCTCCCCAAATCTGTTTTGCCTTGAATATGTAGCTGTCTGGGTGCTCCTCCTCTTCTCCTTGCTTCCCTTCCCCAAATTCTTATCTCACCAGTCTCTTTACACACAAATCAGACTGATCATCATAAAGTAATAGAGAAGCTCACAGGCAGAAGGAGAGGTGAATACAATTCTCTCCACAAGCAAGACAAACCCTCTCTGTTGATGCAAAATCATGACTCACTCGAAACCTTTTATGATGGCCAGATGCTGAGCACATCTAAATTGCTTCAAATTGCTTCTACAGTGTATATTAGTGGTGGGGAGGGGAACAACCAACATCTATATATATTTATACATTTACCAGGAAATGTGTTTATATTGTTTTCCAATCAGGATTTACCACAAGCTAGGAGTTCCACCCCTAATGAATAGGCTAAACCCAGCCCATTGTCAACAGAGAAAAGTTCACCTCAAACATAAAAGATTTTAAATCAAATTAGATGTTAGAAGAGCATGATTCTCAGCATTATTGGGCAGCCAGAGTTATCTGGCAGGGTGAGTGATGGTTGTTTCTGGGCTCAAACTTTATCCCAGAAGCCTTGGAAGCTAGGCAAGGGAGACTTCCAAGGAAGGAATGGATCTCTTTTTGACCTGCAACTGTTCCACATTTAGGTTGTTGGAAATTCCTGTGTGGTCTGTAACCACTCAGAGCCCATCCTTGGGCTGACCCACAGCCAGGAGCCTTGTACTAGCCCAAATCACTCTGGAGCCACAGCTCGGAACTTCTCCAAGACAACTTGGCCCCAGAGATCTGTGTGGACTCCCCATGCCCAAATGTTACATCCTTTAGACTTTACGTCACTGTCCAAACTGTAAACCTTCTCATTTGTTCTCACATTCTCAACCCCATACTGTCCTATGTATCTTCTCCCAAACACTAGCTGCTCCTCTTTCCTGCAAATCCTCTATGCCCACTAGAATCCTTTATCCCAGGGCAAATCAATCCCCTTCATCCTACACCTCATCACATAAGGTTCTCTTCTCTTCTTGGACCCCCCTGAGACCTATTTATCCCTGACCACAAGCACCTTCTACGGCCATCCTGAGGGATGATTTCTTGTTCTCTCATGTCTACATATCTACCTGGTTCAGCAGATGAAGCCAGGAGGTGGGATCAGAGTCCTCACATTCCTATGTGTTTCAAAACCAATACTCTCCTCCTGTGTAATTCCTTTGGGGTTCAAGCTATCTAACTACACCAACTTCCCTGAATTTCTCTGTCTCCCTACTCCTGCCATCCTCCTGGAGCAGGTCAGTGTGCAGGGGGAGAACCCTCCAATGCCAAATGTTACCTTCCTTGCATTAAATGATCCTCATCACCCTTCCACATCAATCACTCACTGCTACACCCACACTGTTCATCCCATCACTGCCAAACATGCCATTTTCAGACACTGCCTCCCAGCCATCTAGCTGTCCATCTATGTTTCAGCCTAAGACCACAAATCCCTTGATCCCTCTTATTTCTCCCAGTCTATCGTCCTCTATGCAACCTTCTTTCCTTTCCAACCAGACTTAAACTGTTCTCTCTCCCACACCCTCCATGCCTGGCACTCCTATTCTTCTGCAGCCCCTCAATCCCCTGCACCATATTCCATTCAACTGCTCCTTCTCCTTTCTGCACTAGCAGCTGAGAGCTACAAAAGAAAACACATGCCCTCACCTCCTTACAAACATACCTGCATCAGAGACCACTGGTTGCTAATCCCAATATGTCTATTATCACCATTTTAGAATCCTGACTTGGAATAAAATCCTTATAATCTTTAGAATTTTGATCTTAAATAAAAATATTTCCCAGCATCCCTTGGAACTAGACATAACCATATAATTCAGTTCTGGCCAACAGAGTGAGTAGAATTGGTGTGTGGCAGCTTCTAGGAAATTTATGATATACCTTCAATGTGTCCTTTGTCTCTTCTTCCCCTTTCTCCATCTTCCTACTTGGCAGATGGATGTGATGCCTGGAGTTCATTTTAGACCATAATGATGAGGACCACATCTGAAGGATAGCAGAATATAAAGATAGAAGTAGATTGGGTTCCTGAGGACTATAGAGCCCAAATTGCCTACAATAGACTTCTTAATGTAAGAGAGAAATAAACATTATTCTATGTAATCCACTGTTTTTTAGGTTTCTGTTATTCACAGCTGCTCATAGTGGAACAAACTCCCACTAACACAATGCCGTGAAGACACAACCAATTTTTCTTATGTTTGGTCTGCTTCCTTTCCTAATATCCTCAGGCTCCAGGCCAACCCAGCCCTGTGCCCACAGACCCCAACACATTCAATTCCCACCCACTCCCCAATCTTACCATGTAACCTTACATTTTTTGGTAAGATGGCTGAATATAAGATGAACATAAAAAATTATTTAAACTTTAAATTATTTAAACTTTATTTTATTGGCAAATATTAGCAAAGGAAATGAGGAAAGTATTACATTTAAGCAACCAAAATTATAACACATTTAGAGATCTATTTAGTAAGAAAGAAATGTATTGGAATGAAATAAATGTATTCCATTTATGCTACATTCTTGGGGAAGAAGACCTACTAGTTTAAAAAGTAGGTCTTTGAGTTCCTCAAATTGATATGTATATTGAATTCTAACTAGAATCCAAACAATACTTGCAATGAAATTTCATAAAATTATCTTCAAATTCATATGAAAAATAAATGATTAAAAATAGAGAAGAAAGTCATAAAAAGAAGAACAGTTAAAGAGTGTTGCCTTACAGAACATAGCATAAAGCCAAACAGAAATGGAAAATTGGCGAGTAAAACAAAATATAAAATCCATATTCAAGTCATATTTATGAAAAGTTAACACACGATACATGTGGAAGTTCAATTTGGTGGGAAGAAAATGGACTATTTAATAAATGATATTGGCACAATTGGTTATACATATGGGAGAAAGTACAATGGACTCTAATCTTACATATTGCATACAAAAAAATCCAAATGGATAAAAATGTAGAGAGCAAAACAGTGAAAAATAATATTGCAAGAAAACTTTGGAGACTATACTATAGACTGAGGATGGGGAGACTTTCCTAACAAAGACTGGAAACTTGGAGGCTCTAAAAAAGATCAAAGATTTATTTCACTATAAACTTTACAACTTTTGTACCAAAAACAAAGGCCACAAAGAAAATACGTGGGAAAATATTTGCAACACAAATCTTAAAAGTGGACTTTTATTAAAAACTAGGTGAATATGGGAGCACCTGGGTAGCTCAGTTGGTTAAGAGTCTGATTCTTGATTTCAGCTCACATCATGATCTCACAGTTTGTGGGATGGAACCCCACATTGGGCTTCATGCTGACAGCACAGAGCCTGCTTGGGATTCTCTCACCCTCTCTCTCTGTCCCTCCTCCACTTGCACCCTCTGTCTCTCTCTCAAAATAAATAAATAAATTTTTACAAGTAGGTGAATATGATCCAAAGAGTATATTAAAATGACCCCGGGGAGCCTGGGTGGCTCAGTTGGTTAAGCATCCGACTTTGGCTCAGGTCATGATCTCGCGGTCTGTGAGTTCGAGCTCCACATCGGGCTTTGTTCTGACAGCTCGGAGCCTGAATTCTGCTTTAGATTCTGTGTCTCCTTCTCTCTCTGCCTCTCTCTCTCTCTCTCTCTCTCTCTCTCAAAAATAAACAAACATTAAAAAAATTTTTTTAATAACCCCAAGAGCATGTGTTTATGTGTGGATGGGTGTGTATGCAAAGACTGTGCTGGAGCTCCAAAGGGTCCTCCATGAATAGCACCCCTCTTTCTTGTCCAAAATCCTGATGAAGTGGAAAGTAAATAAAGAGTAAATATGGGAGCCAAAACTTTCTATTTTTAATGATAGAGGCTAAGTTCCCTAGCCTGTATTCCCACAAGGCTGTCACCCCTTAAACCTTTCCTCTATTAAATTCTAGGTTGCTCACAGTGAAGCTGCATACCTCTATCCTTCTTCATTCAGTCTCTAGAAAAGAAGGTGGCTCTTCTGGTAACTCTTAATGCCTCTGGTTTCTCCTTGGTTCATTGTTTCTGGGTCTATGCCCATACCTGAACCAATCACAGTTAACAAGTAGAATGAGACATGAGAATTAATTGGCTTAAACAACCAGACTTTTGTCTGGAGCTGGAAGAAAGGGTATCAGTCATACTAACTAGGAGACTATGAGATGAATGAATTTCCCAAATGGGGAGTCCAACAACTTCCTGCAAGAAAATAGGGAAAACAGAAGTGTAGAGTTAACCAGCAAATGCACCCCCTACCCAACCTTGGAGTGTGAGATCCCCAGTCTTGAAGAGTCAGGTAACAGGCAAGCTGAGACTGAAGGAACAAAAAGGAGTTAGCAGTGAAAAGAAGAGGTAGAAGGCATTCTAGTCAGCAAATAGCATGTATAAAGCTCTGGAGGTAAGAGATACAGGACACAGACAAGAACCTCTAGTATTTCAGTATGCCTAAAGGACAGACCTGGCATCCCTTCCCTCAAAAACCAAACAATACTGAGGTCGCATCAGTAAACATTTGTGGACTGCAGGACTAGCATCCCCTGTGATTCAGCCTCACCCCTGGACACAGCTCCTTACTCCAATAGTATCTTAGCCCCCCACCCCTGTTCTGCAGTGCCCTCCTCAATCTCAAGGAACCCACAACAGCCAAGAAGGACCTGGGCCCCAGGCTGCTAAGCCTCCAGAGATGATATGCCCCATAGGTGTACTCTGGCTACCAGATCCCAAAACGACACAGCAACTAGGGCTGATGAAGGGCTAGGATAAGACTAAGGATAGTTACAGTTGCCTGAGGGAAATTTGCAGGAAGTTCAGCTGAGTAAGACTTTCCAAAGCCTTGGCTGGCCTCCTCCAGAACCCTGAAAGACTCAATTCCTCCAACATAAACTCTGAAGCCATGGCCTCCCTTTCAAGGCATATGGAAGTGAAAAGACCCACAGTGTCTAAAAATCTACATGCTGGGTTTGTCACTATCTCCCTAGAAGCTAAAGGCCTCTGTTCAGAGGCTCCAAGACACAGACCTTTTCCAAGTACCCATGAAGGGTCTAGGGAAATGGCTGGTGTTAACCATACCGTACCCACCAGGTCACCAATGTGCACAGTGTGTAAGAACTTGGACTTTGCACTCACACAGAATTGGATTTGAATTGGCTCGCTACTTGGCTCTACTACTCACTCGGTGACTTTGGGCAAGGTGCTTTACATCTTGATCCTCAATTTTCTCATTTGTAAAGTGGAGATGGTAGTGTTGATATGAGCATATATGAGATGCTAACTGTGAATATTTTTCATAAATATCAGTTCCTTTCCTTCCCTTGATGCCACCAGGCTCCTTTCCCCACTTTTGGATACTTTCTCTTTTTCTTCAGACTCTATTTTGTCTCCCATTCTTGCTGCAAACAGACGGTCAGGAAGCTTCATAGTCCTGTCTGCTTGAAACAACTGCCTCCCAACCCAAGGCACTTGCACTTCAGGAGGCACAGGCAGTAATAAGAGTCACAATCATTCAGTCATGTGAACTGAACACTGCCCGGTTTTATGTCAAGTGTGGGGGAATGCCATGGAAAATAAGGCATAGACTATTCCTCAAGAAACTCTATCCCAGTGGGAGAAAGCAACACAGAAGAGTTTATAATAATGCAGCACAATAACTTAGGTAAAAGGGGACATACCTACTGAGTCTGGGAGCATAAAGGAAGAGATGATACATGAGATAAATCTTAAAGTATCAGTAAGTGTCAGCTGAAAGAGGGAAGATGAGGAAAGAGCAGAAGAGAAAACATGAGAAAATTAAGGAAAGGACATAGAGCCTGGAATGTGCAAGGGAATGGGAATTTCTGGATTTCTGGAAAATAAAGTGGCATACAGCCTACAGTAGGTGCCTAGTTATGTTTGGATAAGCGTAGAAAAAAGTCTGATGGGAAATACTCCAAACTGTTTACCCACAATGAGGTTGGAAATATGGGAGACGGGAGTCTTTCAGTTTTTACTTTATATCCCACTAACTACACTGTCTCAAATTGTCACAAGTGTGTGTCAGTTTTATGATTTAAAAATACACCTTTTTGAAAATGCAAAAACAGTTAATTTTGGTTACAATACATAGAACAACTTAGAGTGGGGCAAGTCTAAAGCAGAACAACCAGTTACAAGGCTACTATAGGTGATGAAGTTCTAAACCAGAGAAGTTGCTATGGGGATGGGGAGAAGGAGAAGTCAAAGGTGTCAAGCCTGTAGAGTTTTGTAGGTAGTGGTACTTTTACTGAGACAGAGACTATGAGGGAAACAGATCTGGATTAGGAGAGCATATGAAGTAGGGGCAGTGAGAGCAGTTTTGTCCATGTGACCACTGAGGTACCCAGGGAATATCCAAGTGGTACTGCCCAGCTGGTAACTTGAATGTATGGTCTGACATTTGGAGAGAGAGCTAGGAGATATGAATTTGAAAAGTACCAGCATGTAAATCACAAAAATCCATGAGGATAGATTATATCTGTCTATCCCCAGGAAGAGTATGGCAAGGGAGAAAAAGAGAGGGTCCAGGAACACACCAGCCTTAAAATCAGGTGGAAAAAGAACTCATGAAGGTGTCATGGAAGAAATAGCCAGGGGGCACCTGGATGGCTCAGTCAGTTATGAGTCTGGCACAGGTCATGATCTCATGGTTTATGATTTCGAGCCCCACGTCTGGCTCTGTGCTCAGCGAGGGGCCTGCTTGGGCCTCTTCCCCTCCCCTGCTCGTGCTCACTCACTCTTTCCTTCAAAATAAATAAATAAACTTAAGAAAAAGAATAAGAAGAAGGAATAGCTAGAGGAGTAGGAAGAAAACCAAGAGGTCAAAGTGCCTTGGAGGAAAAAGTTTTGAAGAGGGAATGGATAACTGTGTCAAATGCTTCTGAGAGGTCAAGGAATTAAGGATTCAGAAGTGACCTTGACATGCCCATCAAGATGTCTGGGTTTCCTGCAAGGTGATCTTAGGTGGGAGAGGTAGGCAATGGAGCCTCCACCCTGCTTATGGCTGTGTCTGAGCCAACATTTACCCTTTGCTTTCTAGTCTCAATGATGCAGGACCCAAATCTTGTCACTATACTCTCATCCAGGCCGAGTACATTCTGAGTTCTAGAAAGTCTCTTCAGAAAGAAAGGGCTACAAACCACCAGTGCAACAAACATACTACACTCTCTCTTTGGCCCTGAACAAGCCACACTTCTTCAGAGGGCCTCAGTTTTCCCATCAATAATTTAGAGGGTCAGAGGGAATCATTTTTAAGGGCCCCTTTCAACCTTCATATTCCATGATCCAATAAACCACATGAAGAGACAGATTCCTATCTAGCCTTTTCTGAGCAGGGGACACCTTAAAATCTGATGCAAAAAGCTTGCTCAGAGGTCATAGGCTCTGTGTTGATTAGCCATAGGTAAGAAAGCATAAGGCCTGTTTGAGAGACTCCCTCAGTCTGCATTCAGGTGCAGGACCTATAGTTAACTAGATTTCAAACACAGTGAAGAAAGGATATCACACTGAATAGATGTTTGACTTCAGAGAAAGCCCTGCTCTTTAAGCCCCTCTTTGGTGCCACTGTACAATGAGAGACAGCATAAGACTGGTGACTAAGCCCAGCTTCAGATCCCCACTTATGAGCTGTGTGACCTCAGGCAAGTTATCTAGCCTTTCTGTGTATTGGTTTTCTCTGCCACTAAATGGGGATAATAATAGTACCTACTTCATAAAATTGATATGATGATTAAATGAGTCAATATTTATAAAGCACATAGAACAGCCCATGACACATAACACATGTGATTGTTAAGTAAAATAATAACAGTACACACATACATGCATATGCTGATTGACTCTACGTCTCTGCTTTGTCTTCCAGGATAGCCGCTTCATCTTCCATACACAGCCCTCAGACAGTTCCAGGCACCCCTTCACACTAGCAAAATGGATAAAAAATTCTACCTTAGGTCTTTACACTTTATCATGAAAAGGAATAGAAGCATGCCTCTTCCAATAGGTATCACAGAACCTAAAGTTTTTTCTTAAAAAAAAAAAAAAAAAAAGATTTCCTGTTTGCTGTAATTGGGTAATGTGGCCAGTTTAGACCTACCCCTTCAGGTAGGATTAGGTCAGTCCCACTCAAACCCATGGTTCAAGACTAAGGCAGTGGACAGGTCCCCAGAGGAAGATCAGAGTATGATTTGACCATGGGATGAAGATTTTTTTTTAATGTTTATTTATTTTGAGAGAGAGAGTGTGTGTAAGCATATAAGCAGGGGAGGGGAAGAGAGAGAGGGAGAGATTGAATCCCAAGGAGGCTCCACACCCAGCACAGAGCTTGATGATGGGCTCAGTGTCATGGCTGTGAGATCATGACCTGAGCCAAAATCAAGAGTTAGATGCTTAACCAACTGAGCCACCCTAAGGGATGCAGATATTCACTATAGTTTCTACTAGATGACAAGCACCAGGCTACACATTGGGAATATAATCCTCAAAGTCACAATTCCTGCCCTCCAGGAGCTTACAGCCTAGAAAAAAACCATTATAACACAGCACAAGGAGAGAAGCACAAACATGACAGCATAGAGGAAGGTTACCCTAGTTGGCCAGGCCAGGGGGCAAAGAGGTATAAAAGAGTGGGAGTGGAAGCTGTCATGGAGCTTCCTGAAGGAGGTGAATCTTGAAAGAGAAGTAAAGCTTTATCAAGTGAGGAAGGGGGAAATGAATTTCCAAGCACAGAGCATCACATGATCAGAGGCATAGAAAATGCAAGCAATTCAGAATGACTGGAACATAAAGTACATGTAGGGTTGGGGAGAGGGGGCAGCAGTTAGGGAAGAGTGGGGTGATGTGAGATGGAGAGGCCAGCAGACCCCAACTCAGGTCAGATTTGTGTTGAGATCTATGTAGCAATGGCATGAATGCAATAGTTGAAAATCTGAGGTAAGTAGAGAATAAGAAAAATATCATGCAGAACAAAAGGAACCAGGAAAGAGTCTGAAAATGAGTTACCAGGGAGGTAGAAGCACTCAAGTAAAATAGAAAGAAAAAACATTTTTAAAAGGAAAAGACTGAAAGTGGCAGCTGTTGCAAAGAGATGAGGCAGGACAGGACCTGAAAAGACTTGTGATTAGTAATTGATGTTGAACTTGCCCTCTGACAGGGCAGCTTTAGTGATGGTGGACAAGCCAGGATTGGTTAGAATTCAGTAAACAGGAGTTAAAAGTGGAAGAGATGATAGTTGGCTACTCTATCAAACACTTATATTTTATGATAAAATATGTATTCAAATACTTAAAATACGCATTCAGGAAGTCCCCTTCATAAATTTGTACTAAAAAAAATAATCAGGACTATGTGCAAAGATTTATTTACAAAGGCTGTACTGTTATGTTAATTATAGCAAATAATTGTAAATAATCCTATGATTATGACTTAAAATGGCTAAATAAATTACCAAGCATCCATACAATGGAAATTTTAATGCAATGATTAAAAATCATGGTTAGAAAAACACTGACACAGGAAAAATATCAAGTTACAAAAGAGAACATCCAGAATGCCCTCAAAGTCTAAGTAAGTCTCAAAGTCTTAGAAATAAGATTGGAAGGATATAAACCAAAATGTTTACATTGGTGGTTACTTCTAGAAGTGTGACTATGGGTGTCTGAAACATGTTTGATTATTTGTACTTCCCAATTTTCTACTACTATGTTACTTTTGTGATGAGAAAAAAAAATTAAGGGCTTGCCAGTAATGAAAAAAGAATGGGATTAACTTCAAGAGAAATACGGTTGGGTTTCTTATAGGTTGAGGAAGACTGGAGTCTGTTTATGTGTGAAGGGAAAAGAAGAGGAAAAATGGAAGCTAGGAGAGAGGGAGTAAATGCAAAAGTCAGGCTCTGACAAAGCATAAGAGACTCTTAAAAACTGAGAACAAACTGAGGGTTGATGGGGGGTGGGAGGGAGGGGAGGGTGGGTGATGGGTATTGAGGAGGGCACCTTTTGGGATGAGCACTGGGTGTTGTATGGAAACCAATTTGACAATAAATTTCATATATTGAAAAAAAAAAAAAAAGTCAGGCTCTGAGAGATAAAGGGGAACCTGGGGATGAGGGCTCCAGGGAGACAGGTGAAGATGGCAGAGGACAGAAAGGCAGTGGGAAAGAGACCTGATCACGGATGCACAATCACCTGCCTCTCGGTGTGGAGAGTAGGGAGATTAAAGCGATGGAGGAAAGTGGAAAAGGCTTACAACAGCTGCTGTGGGGAATTAGGAAGTCAATTAGCAATAAGTGAAGGGATTGTAGAGAGGCTCCAAGGGAGGGCCCAGCTGCCACTGAGGAGCAGGACTTGATCCCACTGCCAGTTAATATATTAGCTGCAGCCAAAGAGAAAATGTGTGGTCTGAATCCAACCAATGTCCAACTAATATCCAGAAAATGTGACCCAGAATAACTGCCACACTAAGGACTATATTAATGTATTAACTAATTTAAGCCCTGCCTCTTCCAGTTTGATCTCAGGCAGTTGTATATCTTCACTGTAACCATTATTTTAAAAAATAAAAAAAGGAGGTGGGCAAAGGTAGTAAAATGAAAAGGGATTTAGGGAAATTATACTTTATCAGGCAAAATGATGAAGTGTTAATGATTTCTTAGATAGGACACCAAAAGCACAAACAACAAAAGAAAAAATAGATAAAATAGACTTCTTCAAAATTAAAACTTTTGTGCATCAAAGGACACTATCCATAGAAAGAAAAGGCACATTTCTCTACAAAATGGAAAAAATATTTGCAAATCATATCTCTGATAAGGAATTGATAACATATAAAACCTCTTACAACTCAACAAAAATAACCCAGTCACAAAGTGGGCAAATGACTTGAATAGCTATTTCTCCAAAGAATATATACTAATGGCCAGTAGGCCCAAGAAAAGGTGCTCAATATCACTAATCACTAGGAAAATGTAAATCAAAACCACAATGAGATACCACTTCACACTCATTAGGATAAAGATTATTTCTGGAGCGCCTGAGTGGTTCAGTTGGTTAAGTGTCTGACTTCGGCTCGGGTCATGATCTGGCAGTTCCTGAGTTTAAGCCCTGCTTTGGGTTCTGTGCTGACAGCTCAGAGCCTAGAGTGTGTTTGATATTCTGTGTCTCCCTCTCTCACTGCCCCTCCCCAGCTCACACTCTGTCTCTCTCTCTCTCTCTCAAAAATAAAATAAACATTAAAAAAAAAAAGATACTCTGTTAACCTAAACACGGAAGTAAGTTGAGGCAAGGTCAAATTATCAGAAATTTGAGTTTATTTGGGAATAGCAGAGGGAACCACAATTTGAGAAGCATGCTATAGCAAGCTACAGGTGAGTCCTTTGAGGGTTTGGGACAGGCTGTATTTATGAGCAAGGAGCGCAAAGAGGGGGAAGTCCAGCCAGAGTCCAAGCAGCAAGTTCATTGGCTTGGGGATGGGGAGAGATTCTTGGTGGATGTTCATTAGTCAGGAGAGAAGTCTTGATCTTCTGTAAATCAGGCATTTACAAGAAATCAGTCTCTCAGTTAAATTCCATTCTTCTAAGGAAGGATGCATGAGAGTCTCCATTTCTTATGCTCCATTTCAATTTTATGTATGTATGTATGTTTAGTTTTGAGAGAGAGAGAGAGAGAGAGAGAGAGAGAGAGAGAGAGCAAGCAGGGGAGGGGCAGAAAGAGAGGGAGACACATAATCCAAAGAAGGCTCCAGGCTCTGAGCTGTCAGCACAGAGCCTGATGCAGGGCTCGAACCATGAGATCATGACCTGAGCTGAAGTTAGACGCTTGACCAACTGAGCCACCCAGGTATCCTTCCTCCAGTTCAATTTTAGATTGAAATCCTCTCACAACTCCATTAACACATTATTTATTTAGCCATCTCCTTATTGATGCACATCTAAATTACCTACAATTTTTGTGCAATTACAAAATTTAACTAAAATCCCTTAAATATTTATCCTGGTAAGCTCCTGTAACTATTTCTGCAGGAAAAATACCTAAAAGTGAAATTGCTGAATCATGTCATAGACTTTTAATTTATGCTACTTATTCATGTTTTATAATCCACATGGGCCAACCTAAATCTTTCTTGGAACAAGGTATAAACATAGGATGGGGATTTTACTTGCCATAGACACAAAACTGAAAGAGGGAACTTTATGCCTGTTTAGAAAGCCCACATAGCTGCAAGTGAGTGGGTCAGGAATGTTTGGTGGAGGCAGGACAGATTGAGAGATTTTACTCTGTGTTCTTCACTCTCCTTTTTACCTTTATTCTTATTTAGACAATAGCAAACCATTTTGGATAACTGCCTATGGCTTGTACCAACAAATAGAAGGAAGACATTCCAACAGATGAGGCTGCCCAGCAAGAGAACTCGGATCTCCTGAGATAGCTCCCCATCACTGAAATTGTTCAAGCTCAGGTGAAATGGTCCAAAAGACAGGCCATACAGTGTGGTAGTTGAGAAAGCACAGACCCTGGAGTCAGGATGCTTGGATTTGAATCCTGGTTCTGATATTTAGCTGGGAGATCTTTTCCTTTTTTTCCTTTTCTTTTTTCTTTCTTTCTTTCTTTCTTTCTTTCTTTCTTTCTTTCTTTCTTTTTTTTTTTTAAGCTGGGAGATCTTGAGCAAGTTAATTACCCTTTTGTGCCTCAGTTTCTTTGGTAGTAAAATAGGAATAACGGTACCTACCTTACAGATTGTTATGCATCGCTTGTTCTCTCCATGTTTAAAAATACCTTTCAAAAGAAACATAGAGGAAGTCAGCTTTCTAAGATTAAATGCCTTGTAGCAGTTTTAAAAAATCCCCATAGAAGTTAAATCCAAAATGAGGTTGGGAGAGGGAAGAAGACCTAAGGATAAGACACTGATCAAGAATTCTGGCTCCCAATCCCCCAGCAGTAGGTGAATTCTAGTTGTTTGGGGAGCAGCATCTTAACAAGGAAATTAATAAACACAGGAATTAGAAAGACTATTATGAGAGAGAATTCGAAGTACTTTTAGGAAATTCTCTGGAGGGAAGTAGAAAGGCATGCATCATATCACACCATGGTGAAATGAAAAGAAAACCGGATGGCAGTCAGGGACTGAGGTTTTCGTTCTAAATCTGACACTGTGCCACCTTGGCCAACTGACTTCACCTGTCTGAGCCTCATTTTCCTTTAAACAAAATCATCTCTCCATACTTTACTCTCATCAACTCTCAAGATCTTTGACTCTAGCAATCAGTACTCAAGCTGAAAAGATTTGATGGTCTGGGGCCTCACACTGAGGCAAATGAAAGTCTATAGAATGCCAAACCCCCCCATCAAGAAGGCAAATCAAGAGAATCCTATGGGGTGCCTGGGTGGCTCAGTCAGTTGAGTGTCTGACTTTGGCTCTGGTCATGATCTCACAGATAGTGAGTTTGGGCCCTGTGTCAGGCTCTGTGCTAAAAGCTCAGAGCCTGGGGCCTGCTTTGGATTCTGTGTCTCCCTCTCTCTCTACCCCTTCCCCACTCATGCTCTGTCTCTCTCTCTCTCTCTCTCTCTCTCTCTCAAAAATAAATAAACATTTAAAAATTAAAAAAATTAAAAAAAATAAAAAAAACCAAGAGAGAACCCTAGAGGGTTGATGTGGAATTTGTTGCCCACTGAGGACTCTGTTCTCTAGGGAACAATTTGGCTTAGTTGTCTCTTTCAAAGTCATAGAACCACAGACTACCAGAACCAGAAACCACCCATTCTCACCTTCTCATTCTGCAGTTAAGAAGAGGCTCAGAAAAGTTAAGTTACTTGGCATAGGTCATGCAGAAGGACATGGCAGAGCCAGGAATAGACATCAACTATCTTGATAGATCAGTTTTTCCTACTACCCTTGCTGTCTGGAAATGTGGGAGCCCAGGGCCTAGCACACAGCAAGTGATCACTTATATCTGGTTTTTAGTTGAACAGCATCCTGGACACAAGCAGGGCTGGTGGCTACAGTAATCAAAGGAGACACTGGTTTCAGGTGCAGAATTAAAGGGGAGGGGTCAAAAAAACCTCAATACTCAAAACAATATTTTAATGCACTATTTAAAAATTAAAAGTCAATGAACAAAATACAAAATATAAAAACTTTAAAATAAAGACAGAATCCGAACGTGCATTTGTACAACAGTGCCTCACCTATCTTGTCCTAATCCCGACCCTGACTCCAATAAAATTTTGCTTACAAAAAAAAGGTTGACAAGCCACAGCCATAGTTTGCAGATTCATTTAAAATATTGCATTAAAACATTATGTATCCTGATTTCTGAACTTTTTGATGCCCCCTTAAATTTCATGCCTAAGGCAAGTGCCTCACTTTTTTCACCCTAGTACAGCCTAGGCAACACAAGGAATGTCTGGCACCCAGGGCATGCTCTACCTAAAATCCAAGGTTTCCTAACCTTGGTTCCATGCCCCACTGCCCTCCAAGGGAGTATGCAGATAGATTCTAGGGATCCATGAATCTCCTCAGGTTATAGGCAAAGTACTGTGTTCACAGGTCTTTTCCTGGGAAAACAAAAGGTCCTTAGTCTTCATAGTTTCAAAAGGACTCCAAAAAGGCTAAGAACCCTGACACAGAATGAGGCAGGAAGTTTCCTTCTTATACAAAACCACCCCACCTGCCACTTTCCTGTGTTTTCATCTCTCTTTATTATTCTCCCTACATAAAATGTACATCTATAAGAAAAAGCTAATATGTTCATTCTCACACAAGTGCAAATGACAGGATAAGACACAAAGCCCTGAGCACTGTTTATTCACTGTAGCTCAAAAGCCTTGGGCCAATATTAAGAGCCTCTCAAGGAAGCAATTTAAGTAATAGGTAAATGCTTCAGGGGTACATCTCCCTGGCCCTCCCACCTCAAATCACAAGTCTGAGAGACTTCCGTAACCCTTCCCAGGTGTTTCTCATCCACAACCAACATCCTTTCAACAAGACAAGTCATGAGGAGTAAGGAAAAACAGCACCGGCTAAAAATGAAAGGATCTCTGCGAAGCCAGCAGCCCAGCAATCCTGTAAAAACCCTTCACCAGGCTTCGCTTGGAGGAGAATTTCCTAGACAGGCCTCAGAAAGTCTCAGACACCAAGTACGCAAGACCGGAAGCGTGGGGGCGGGGACCCGCGCAGGGACTCACGGGGAGGAAGTAGATCACCCGAGAGGCCAGCCGGCCCTGATTGAAGGTTGATAAATGGTTGCCTGTTTCACGCTACCTCTGCTAACTGCAATCGAAGTGGCAAATATTTGCCTTGGAATCCGACTGACTGAAAATATTTGGTTGGAGCCAGATGCGTCGCGTGTCTGTCCCTGAAATATTAGCCAAAGGAGTGATTTAAGAAAATAAAATGGTGGGTGGGGTGCCTGCCTGGCTGAGTTGTTTACTTTCCTTCTGCAGAGCGTGTGGAGCTTCTAACAATCCCGTAGGGAATGTGAACAGCTGGGAAGCAGGCCAGACTGGGGGAGAGAGAGAGGGTCTGTTTTGCTTTGGGCAGATAGTTTTACATAAACCAGAGATGTGGAAATATACATCTTAAGGCTCTTGGTAATGCTCTCAAAACAATTTACCTAGGAGAAGTAAACTGTGAAGTGGTTGTGTTAACATCTTTAGTTCTAAAGCACATCTAAAATAAGGGCACTAGTCACTTGGGAATGGCAACTCCTTTTAGAAATGCTACTGCTTTCTAAGCAGCTTATCTGTCCTGAGGTGTGGGCGAGACAATTCATATAGCTTAGGGTTGAACAAGATGCTTACTATGCACCTGGCACTGCAGTCAGCTTTATTGGCCCGTTGTCTAGCAATTCTCAGAACCAGAAGAAACCTGGGATGAGTTACCATTAGCTAGCTCCATTTTCCAGGTGAGAATCAGCTTCAATCAGAAATGTTGCATGAGTTATCCAAGACCTCAGGACTCATTAGTTGACAGAGCTGGGATTGGAACCCAGACAATCTGACACCTCCACTCTTTGCCTTCCCTTGAGTGCACCAGTTATTGTGAGATGCATCTCTGGCCTGTAATTCTACAGGGGAGGGGAATGAGATTCATGCTGCTGATTGGGGAGGTTTTACCTGTCTGTGGCCAACAGTAACCTCTGGGAAATGCTGCTTGTGAGAAAAGTAGAACTAAAAATAAATGTAACAAAAATAAACTACCAGTAAAATACTTTTTAAAAAAGATGTCAATATTTTATCTCTTTTTCAAATGTAAAGAGAATACAAAGTATATGGGGGTGTGGACTCAAGTAATAGAATCTTTGTCTCCCCCAAGGGCAGAAACAAAGAGTCAGAGGAGGCAAACTGAGTACCTGATACCCATTACAGACTGTGCCCACTTTCTCCAACCTTCCTTAACCTAATCTTAATCTAGAATCTGTGTCTAAAGATACGACATTTTAAAGAAGTTACATTAATCAAATAGTTACTTTGAGAACAACTGATTGTTTTTAATTGAACTAATTTTTTTTTCTAGATTGGATTCTGTGTGTTAACAGAAGCCATTTATTAAAATATAATTCCCGACTTCCCAGTCACAGCCTAGAAGCCTTCAAATTATCTTAGTCTCTGCCTCACCTTTGCTACACCTAACCTACACCTAACCCTATCTCTCACCCTAACCCTACAAATGACCCGCACTCTCCCATGGGGGTTTCAGTGGCTCCTTCTGCATTGAGGTGACCACCTGGCTCTAGCCTGGCATTCTAGGCACTCCTTGATCTGTCCCAGCCTAACTGGAAGCTCAGTTGTGGGATCTAAGAGAGCTTGAAATCTAATTCCATCCTCACTACTGAATAACTGAGGGTACTTCCCTTCTCTGTCTGCCTTAGTGCGTTTGTCCATAAAATGAAGGTGTTGGGATAAATGATTCACTGGTCCTTATAATGGAACATTCTTTGCATCTGCCCCTTAAGCTTTCTTTCCTGTGTCTTTCCTTCATGTACCATGTGCTTTAGCCCCAATAGACCCAGGAACCAGCACAAGCCCTGCACATTCCTATTTCTGCCTTTCTGCCTTCATCTGGACTGTCCCTCCTCCTTTATTTCCAGATGACCAAATCCTATTAAAGATTCACATTTAATGCCAACAACCTCAGGAAGCTTCCTTGATTCAGTCTAGGAATTACATAACCTAGTAGCTTTTGAGCCTAGTATCTTTTAACCTAGTATCTTTTTTTGAGCACAGAACCATGTTTGGATTGTTCATATATTTTCAGGGTCCAGGTCATCTTTGTATCCTCCCCAGTGCCAGGCTAAAAGAAGACATTTAGTTAAAGAGCAGCTGGTAATAAATGGGAATGAAATGTTAGTTGATATTAACTACTAGAAAGTAGAAAATACCTATTAAATGTGAGCTATTGTTTTTAATCCAGTGATAATTATAGATGTTTATAGAATAGAATGAATGAAATAAATTGCAAGACAAAAAAACCTATGAAAATATGTCAAGTTTTGTTAGGCTGGGTCTAAAGACATAAAGTAAAAGGACATACACTACTTAGTAACATCCAGGAAACTGAGGCAATATTTGGGGTCAACTTTTCGAGTTGTATGCAGGTAGACATGTTTAAAATTTAAAGAACCGTAGAAACCTTAAACTTTTGAACAGGTAGTCTATAACAGATTTTAATCTCAACACTGAAATTCTCAATTCTTTCTGTTGCAATAAACATCTTAACATATTGAGTACTTTTTAAAAATTTAAACTCTAAAATAGAAAAGTAACCTGATTTATTTATCAATTTAACCAAAAATAATATATAAATAAATTTCAGATTTAGTACTCAAATATCACAGTGAGCTACCTCACGTATTTAAAAAAAAATTATTTTTATTTTTATTTTTTTAATTTTTTTTAATGTTTATTTATTTTTGAGACAGAGAGAGACAGAGCATGAATGGGGAGGGTCAGAGAGAGGGAGACACAGAATCTGACACAGGCTCCAGGCTCTGAGCTGGCAGCACAGAGCCCGACGCGGGGCTCGAACTCATGGACTGCGAGATCATGACCTGAGCCGAAGTCGGCCGCTTAACCGACTGAACCACCCAGGCGCCCCCCCAAAAAAATTTTTTAATGTTTATTTATTTCTGAGACAGAGACAGAGCATGAATGGGGGAGGGGCAGAGAGAGAGGGAGAAAGAATCAGAAGCAGGCTCCAGGCTCTGAGCTATCAGCACAGAGCCCAACGCGGGGCTTGAACTCACAAACCATGAGATCATGACCTGAGCCAAAGTCGGTCGCTCAACCAACTGAGCCACCCAGGCAGCCCTCAAGTATTTTAATATATAAATGCCTACATGTACAACATGTCCTGTTGAGAACACAGCCATTACAAATTATTGGAGGCAATAAGCTGCTATTGCGGGCTGTAGGAAAAAATCTGCAGCTGTGGAAAGAAAAGGTCTCTGTCTTGAGTAAAAAGCATTTGACCATGAACGCAACTGGGTATCAAAACCTTACTTTGGCTAATGAGAGAGTACAACGTCAAGAACAGGGGGGCAGGGAATGGAAAAATGTATCTAACACTGCCTTTTCCCCTTCCTTCCTCCCTCCCTTCCTTCCTTCTTTCCTCCCTCCCTCCCTTCTTTCCTTCCTTCCTTCCTACCTCCTCCCTCCCTCCCTCCCTTCCTTCTTCCTTTCCTTCTGATCCAAAAGGAATACAACATTATACAAAATTTAAAGTTGCAGATATAACACATATAGTGAAATCTCCCCAGATTCCATCCCACTTCCCCCCATCCCTAAATAATCATTGTTAACATTTTGGCACATGTGCCTCCGTTTTTTCCCTGCATTTGCTAACATTATTTTTGTTACTATTGATTTTTCCAGAATGGGATCATAGTTTATATGTCACTCAGTGACTTGCTTTGCAACAAGTCAAATCCCTAGCATTATGATATTATGGACGTACCCACGACTTTGCTGATGGATTTTTACTGATATTCCACAGTTTTAAACAATGCTCTCGTGTACGTCCTTGTATACATATCCTTTTGCTTATGACATTGCTTTCTCACAGGGCAGACCCCATTTTTAAGAGCTGCAGAGGAGAAGCTTTAGTTCAGCAGTTTTTTATTGATAAAACAGTTCATCAGCAGAGCAGTTTCAAGGCAGATTAGATAAAACTATACTTGGGAACAGAAGGACTCACACCACACCCAAATTCAAAGGGATTTCTCAAGAGGCAGAGAGCCCTCCTCTCTCAGCAGCTATCACACCTACCAGTTTTATCTTTGGAAGTTGAGCCAGTTACCTTCCATACCTGAGTTCCCTCTGCAATACATAGATCTGGAGGGCATTAGTGTATCACATGTATGTAAAATGCATGAAGCATGGGTGTTCACATTTGTGAATTAGAATGATGACAGGTAGGGAGATTCAAGAAGTTTAATATTCAAGATTTTCAGCTGAGAGGGGTGTATTTGAAAAGTCCTTGTGTAACTGGGGGAAGGGAGAGTGGCTTTGTTTGATAGCTACATACGGTCTGCAGCCCAACTCCAGTGTGTTGGTGCAGAACTCTGAGCCTGCCACCTTTTCTGAGAGCCTCTGTAATTCCTTCCACTCTGGCTGGGAAGGGTGTCTTTAACACATCTCCTCTGAGTGGAGGCTTTGCTCTGACCATCTTCAGTGGCCTCCAAGCTTGTCAGGCTCTGATATGAGCAAGAAGAGCCACCACTTCCTATCTGGTAGGGGACCAAACTTACTGTGAGTGCCTGTGGCGAGATGGCCACTCAGTCAAATAAACCGTTTCTGAACGTGTTTGGTTTTTGGCCGGAGTCAGGAGATTTCCTCTTTCTTTTGGTCAATGAGGATTTAAAAATAAAAAAACATCCAATTTGAACCTCTCCTCCAGCACCCTCCGACTCCTCATTCTACAGATGAGGAAACTAAGGCCAGAGTGTAAAGTGGCCCAAGGCCTTGTGAGTAACAGAGCTTCTTAATTCCTCCAGATTACTGCTTGTCTTTTAATTAGCATTAACAGCTTGTTGTCATCAGGGAACCATCAGCATTAGCAGAACTTGTCTGTTAAAGAGTCTTTGTCTTGAATGCGCCAGAGAGATTTATCAGAATAGAAGCAACAGTTGTGCTTGCTTTGGCAGCACATATACTAAAAATTAGAACAATACAGAGAAGATTAAGCATGGTCCCTGTGCAAAAATGACACGTAAAATAGAAATAAGTTATAGTAATAATAAATTATCATACAATAAACAGATAAGGATAACATGCCAGATGCTGTTCTAAATCTTCTAGATCCTATGACTGTTACTTTTCCCCCTCTTTCTTGCTTTGCCTTCTCTTGATTTTTCTTTCTCTCATTTGACTTCTCTGTAATTGGTTGGAAAGTGTGTGTGCTTGTGTTTATTATTTACAAACTAGATGGCTTAGCATGCTGATTTAACAAAAAGTCTGAAGTTAATATCTTTACCTTACTCCTAAATAATCAAAGATGATTTTAATTCATGTATAAGCCTAGTATTTTAATTCTGGCCTATCCCCTCCCCACAAAATTAAGAGTATGTTGTGACATGTTTTTCCATAGTCAATGTTTGCTGAGATATGCCCTCATATTTACCAAAATGTTTTTGTTCAATGTTTTTTCTTATATCTCAGGCTTTTCATTTTTTTTATTCTGTGAAAGTACATCTTTTATGATTTCATTTAGTGATTGTTTTTGGGTGATGCATGTTCTCCAGTTATTGAAGGGGAGGAGCAGTTTTATTGGTTTTGTTTGCCTGGAAACAATATTCTTTATGTAATTATTTTCTTGAAATATAGCTTCATTGAATGTGGAATTCCAAGGTCGACAGCTATTTTCTCTTAACATATTGAAGAAATTCTTACACTGTATTCTCTTCCTTAGTTGCTCTTATAAAGTGAACTATCAGTCTAATTGCCCTTTTTTATAGATGGTTTTCTTTTCTCTTTGACTGCTTTAAGATCTCTCTCTTTCTCTTTCTGTCTGTCTTTCATAGATTCATTTGTATTCTGCTGTTTCACTATGATGTGTCTAGGAGAGAATTTCTTCTTACATATGATGCTTGAGATTCACTGAATTTTCTGGATCTAAGAAACACTGGCTCTTTTGCATTCTCATCATTATCTCCTTCTGGAACTCTGCTGGACTTTCACACCCTGGCCTTAGTCTTTTTATAACATGTCCCTTTTTAAATCTCACTCTACTACGTGTAGATAATTTCTTTAGATCCAGTTCTCTAATTCTTTCTTCAGCTATGCTTGGTTTCTTTTTAATGCATTGAGGTATTTTTGTACAACTTTACTGAGCCATAATCAACATACAATAAACCACACATATTCAAAGTGTACACTTTGATAAATTCTGACATGTGCATAAACTCATAAAACCGTCACCACAACCAATATAATGAACAAATCCTTTACCCCTCAAAGTTTACTCATGTCTTTTTAAATTTTTTTAAAGATTTTCGGGGTGCCTGGATGGCTCAGTCAGTTAAGAGTCCAACTCTTGGTTTCAGCTCAGGTCATGATCTCATTGTTTCATGAGTTTGAGCCCCACATCGAGCTCTGCGCTGGCAGTACTGAGGCTGCTTGAGATTCTCTGTCCCTTTCTCTCTGCCCTTTCCCCACTTGTGCTATCTCTGTCTCTCTCAAATAAATAAATTTTTAAATTTTTTTTTAAAAGTAAATTCAATTTTTTAAAGATTTTCTTTTTTAAGTAATCTCTACACCCAATGTGGGACTCAAACTTGTAACTCTGAGATCAAGTGTCACACACTCCACCAACTGAACCAGCCAGGCATCTCTCCTAATGTCTTTTTGTACTGTTTTCTCCAGTCCTTCCCTACCACTACCCTTCATCAATCAACCATTGGTTCACTTTCTATCATTATAGATTAATTTGAATTTTTTGGAATTTTATACATATGGAATTATATAGTTTGGCTCCTTTTTTTTTTTTTTTTTTTGGTCTGATTTCCTTCACTCAATAAAATTATTATGAAGTTTATCCATGAACATTGTTAAATCTATATATAGTTCATTTATTTTTATTGCTGAGTAGTACTCCGTTGTATGGATATGCCATAGTTTTTATCTTGTCACTTACCATTGGACATGTCCAGTTCTTAGCCATTGCAAATAAAGTTGCCACAAACAATCATGTACGTCTTGTTAGGGACATGTGCTTTCATTTTTCTTAGGTAAATATTTAGTAATGGAATAGCTGAATTATATGGTAGGCATGTTTAGCCTTTTTTTTTTTTTAAGACACTGCCAAAGACTTTTCTGAAGTGGTTGCGTCATTTTACATTTTCATCAGCGGTGAATGAGAGTTCCAGTTGTCTACATCCTGGCCAGTGTGGTATTATGAGGTTTCTTTCTATTAGATATGTAGTTATATCACGTTATGGTTTTAATTAGCATTTCTCTAATGACTAATGACATTGAACATCTTTTCCTGTGCTTATTTGCTATCTGTATATCTTCTTTAGTGAAATGTCTGTTTAAATGTTTTGCCTATTTTTAAATTGGGTTGTCTCTTTCTTACTGAATTATAATAATTCTCTACATATTCTAGATACAAGAATTTTGTCAGATGTATGTATACCTTGCAAATATCTTTTTGACAGTCTATAGCTTGCCTTTGCATTTTTTAAATTGTGTTCCTTGAAGAGCTAAAGCTTTTAATTTTGATGAAATCTAATTTATTGATGTTTTCTATTAGAGTCATGATTTTTATGTCATATTTTTTAAAATATTTGACAAATTCAAATAGGATTGTCATATATATATAATATATATATTATATATATGTATATACATATAATTTTAGAGTGTGTGCGAGCAGAGAGTGGGGGGGAGAGAGAGAGAGAGAGAGAGAGAGAGAGAGAGAGAGAGAGAATCTTAAGCAGGCTCCATGCTTAATGCAGAGCCCAACATGGGGCTTGACCCTGGTATCATGACCTGAGCCAAAATCAAGAGTCGGATGCTCAACCGACTGAGCCACCCAGATACCCCATCTTATATAATTTTATGTAGAAATTTCATAGTTTTAAATCTATGTTTTAGTCAATGATATATTATTTTTTATATGATGGGATGCAGAATCAAAGTTGATATTTTTCCATATGGCTACTCAATTTTTCCAATACCTTTTGTTGAAAAAATTATTCTCCTCTCCTCTACCTCTCCCCCATTGAATTACCCTGGTAACTTTGTTGAAAATCAATCAACCTTATATGACTGAGTCTCTTTCTTGACTCTGTTATATTATGTTGATTAATTTGCCTAACTCTACACCAATACCAGAGTGTCCTAATTGTTGCAGTTTTTTTTTTCTAATTGTTTTTTACTAAGTTTTGAAATCCAGTAGTATAAGTACTGAAACTTTATTTTTATTTTTGTTTGTCTTATTTTCAAAGTTGTTTTAGTTATTCTAGGTCCTTTTCATTTCTATATAGATTTCAGAATCCTTTGGTCAATTTATCAAAAAAAAGTCTGTTGGGATTTTAACTGGGATAGTATTAAAACTTTAAATCAATTTGGGGAGGATTGGTATTTTAATAATCTCTAGTATTCTGATCCATGAACATGATATATTTATCTCTCCATCTTTTTAGGTCTTCTTTAATCTCTTTCACCAATGTCCTGTAGTCATCATGGTATAGTTATTGTATTTTTTTGTCAAATTTATTCCTATTTCTTATTTTTATGCTGTTGTAAGTGGTATTGTTCTTGTAATTTTAATTTCTAACTCTTTATTGCTTGTATAGTTGATCCTTAAACAATCACAGATTTGAACCATGTAGGTCCACTTATACATGGATTTTTTTACAGTACAGTACAGTACTGTATTTTTTTCTCCCCTAACAATTTCCTTTCTCTAGCTTACTTTATTGTAAGGATCCAGTACATAATACATTTAACATATAAAATATATGTTTATCAACTGTTTATGTTATTGGTAAGGCTTCTAGTCAACAATAGGCTATTAGTAGTTAAGTTGTGGGATAGTCAAAAGTTACATGCAGATTTTTGACTGCATGGGGGTCAGTGCCCCCCCCCATATTATCAAGGGTCAACTGTATATAGAAATACAACTGAGTTTTGCACTATGATCATGTATCCTGAAAATGTGCTCAACTCACATGTAAGTTCTAGTAAGTTCTTTTTGTAGGGTCCATGGGATTATCTACAAAGATAATCATGATGTCAACAAATACAGTTTTTTTTTTTCCTCTTTACTAATCCATTTACCTTTAATTTGTTTTTCTTGACTTACATACTGGCTAGAAATTCCACTACAATGTTGAATAGAAGTGGTAAGACCAAGCATGTTTGCTTTGTACTTGATCTCAGGGGGAAAGAATTCGGTTTTTCATTATTAAGTATGTTAGCTGTAGATTTTTTATAGATGTCCTTTATTAGGTTGAGGAAGTTCTCTTCTATAACCAGTTTGCTAAAACTTTTTAGCAGAAATAGATGTTGAATTTTGTCAAATGCTTTTTCTGCACCTATTGAAATAAACATACAGTTTTTCTATTTTTTAGCCCATCAATACAGTGAAAAAAAATTTTAAGTTTATTTATTTATTTTAGAGAGCGAGAGCAAGTGGGGCAGGGGCAGAGAGAGAGAGAGAGAGAATCTTAAACAGGCTCCCCACTGCTAGCATGGAGCTGATGTGGGCCTTGAACTCACGAAATGGTTTAACATTTTAAAGTTAACTAATATAATTCACCATATCGAGGTGCCTGGGTAGCTCCGTGGGTTATGTGTCTGACTCTTGATTTCTGCTCAAGTCGTGATCTCATGGCTCCTGAGTTCAAGTGCTGCATCAGGCTCTATGCTGACAGTTCATAGTCTGCTTAGGATTCTTTCTCTCTATCCCTCTGTCTCTCTCTCAAAATAAATAAATAAACATTAAAAAAATAAAATGTTAAACCAAGCTTGTATTCTTGGAATAAAACTCTCCTGGTTATGATATATTATACTTTTTATGTATTGTTGGATTTGATTGGCTAAAACTTAGAATTCTTACATCTATGTTCATGAGGAATATTGGTCAGTGGTTTCCTTATAATGTTTTCTTTGGTTTGAGTATCAAAATAATGCAAGCTTCATAGAATGTTATGAGAAGTATTCACTTGTCTGGAAGAGTTTTTATAAAATTTGTATTATTTCTTCCATAAATGTTGGGTAAAATTTATCAGTGACACCAGTCACAAGTAGTGTTTTCTTTTGGAAAGACTTAAGTTCAATTTCCTAAGTAGAAATAGAGCTAATTCAAATCACCTATTTCTTGAGTGAGCTTTGGTAGTTTGTGTCTTTCAAGGAATTTGTCCACTTCTAAGTTTTTTAATTTATTGGCATGAATATTCATAATTTCTTCATATCTATAGAATCTGTAATGATACCACCTCTCTCATTCTTGATTTGGCAACTTGTGTCTTCTTTTATTCCTGCTTAGTGTGGCTAGAAGTTTATTTTTTCTGTTTTCCATTTCATTAGTTTCTGCTCTTGTCTTCATTATGACCTTTATTCTGCTTACTTTAGGTATAATTTGTATCTTTTCTAGTTTTTTAAGGTGGAAACTGCTGTTATTGACTCAAAATTTTTCTTCTTTTCTAATATAGGTATTCAGTGCTATAGATTTCCTACTAAGCACTGCTTTATTGAATTCCAGATATTTTAATATGTTGTATTTTCACTATCAGTTCAAAATACTTTCTAACTCCCCTTTTAATTTCTCTGACTTGTATGATATTAGTTTCTAAATATTTGGATATTTCGAGATATATCATGCTGAACCTGATGTGGGGCTCAGTCTCACGACTATAAGATCATGACCTGAGCCGAAATCAAGAGTTGAACACTTAACCATCTGAGCCACCCAAGTGTCCCTCTGTTATTGAGTTATTTAATTTCATTATGATCAGAAATAAACTTTGTATAATTTGGATCACTTTAAATATATTAGTACTACTTCTATGTCTCCTATGGCAAATAATTTTTTTACTTAAAAAATATGTAAGTTGTGTGTACTTCCAAAAAATGCTTATTCTTCTGTTGTTGGATGTAATGTTCTATATTTGTCAATTGGAACAAGTTTTTTGATAGTGTTGCTTATGTCTAGTCTACCAATTATTGAGAGAGTAGTGTTGACTCTGTAATTGTGGATTTATCTATTTTTCCTTGCAGTTTTGCTTCATGTATTTTGAAGCATTATTTTTAGTTGCATAATATTTATGATTGTGGCATTTTCTTGAGAAACTGTCTCCTTTATCTGTAAGAAACATCACTCTTTACCTCTGATAATATTTTTGCTTTGAAATCTGTTTTGTCTGATACTAAAATAGGCACTCCAGCTTTCTTTTAATTAGTGTTATCATGGTATATCTCCTTTCATTCTTTTACTTTTAACCTGTTTGGTTCTATATTTAAAATAGATTGTGTGTGTGTGTGTGTGTGTGTGTGTGTGTGTGTGTTTGCGCGCGCGCGGAGCATATAATTAGATCTTGTTTTTTCTATCCACTCAGATAATGTCTGACTTTTAATTGGGATTTTTTTTTTTTTTTAAGAAAGTAGACTATCTATACAGGAAAGTTCCTTTCTAATGTAAAACAGAGTTTAGAGAAAAGCTGGTCAGTGCTGGCAGGGCAGCTCCATATGATGACATTCTGGGGTGATGGTGGGGCTCGTGGATTCCGGAGCCAATGACCAAGAAGGAATTCTTGAAGATGTGCAAAAAGGTGATTTTATTAAAGCATGGGGACAGGACCCATGGGCAGGAAGAGCTGCTGGGATTTTTTTTTAATTGGGATCTTTGGAACTGTGCTGCCCAATACAGTAGCCAGTAGCCACATATCCCTATTTAAATTAACTAAAATTAATTAAAATTTAAAAATCAATTCTTCAGGCACACTAGCCAAATATCAAATGCCCAATAGCCACATGTGGCTAGGAACTGCAGTATTGAACAATACTAGTTTAAATCATTCATCTTTACATATAATGGAATTACTGATATGGTTAGGTTTGAGTCTAACATCTTGCTATTTGTTTTCTATTTCTCTCATTTGTCCTTTATTCCCTTTTTATTTCTGGAAGCTCTATTTGCTTTCAAATATGCTTGGTCATTCTTTATTGTCATTTTTCTCTGCTCATAATTTCAAATATTCATTTAATTTCTTTAAATATATTAAACATAGATTTAGGAAATCTATTTTGTGTCAATTCCAACATCTGAAATATTTGTGGGTCTATATTTGCTGAAATTTGCTTTGATGGTTCTCATTCATGGTGTCTTGTTTCCATTGTGTATTTTGTGATTTTTAAAAAAATGTAAGCTGTCCATTTTCATTGGAACCAACCAGTAGGAATTCTTTTGAGATATGAACTAAAGTTACATTCCTCCTGAGAAATTTGCTTTTGTTTCTATTAGTTTCCTGGGGTGCTACCAATGTGGGACTATAGTTAAATTAAAATTTTAACTTAAAATCCAAGTGAATCCTGACAGAAAACACATGTGAGGACCAACTAGGTTTATGAATTCTCAAGGAAGAATTCTGTCTCATCCACCAGCACCAAGGTGAAGATAGGCATTTCTTCATTATCTCTTGTGCAGTGTGATTTCTTATTCAGCCTTGCACTGACGGTGTGATAAGGTGGCTTTCCTATTTGTTTCTCCGCCTTGGTCAGCTAACTTGTAACTCCTGGCTCCATGCTGTGATTCATACAGCTGTCGAGGAGGAAAGACTCCCTAGAATTTGAAAAAACGTTCAGAGTGAAAGCTGGCTGGGCACTTGTTTCCTGACCAGATTTCCTACTTTCATTACTGGTTTTGAAATCAACAAATTCTTTACTTTGGATGTACTTACAATTATTTAAAAATATTATACCCAGAATTTTAGTTGCTCACTTCAAACTGAAGGGTTGTTCAGAGTATTTAATCCATAATACTACAAGAAATGGAAATTTCCAGCTCGATTATTTTTCAGATCGGATGCTAGGTGATAAATTTCAGAGCCATTGGTTAACAATAAGAGCATAGCAACTATTATATGTTGAGTGCCTACTCTGGTTCAGGCATTTTGCACACAAGATCTCCAGTCTTCACAATAATCCTACTAGTAGCTTTATTCTTTCCATTTAACGGATAAAACAATGAAGGTTAAATTATCCAAAGTCACACAAGTAGTCAGCAAAGGAACCTGACCTCTGCTCTTTGCGATCAATTCTGATCTCCTTTTCAAGCTGCCGAGTCTTTTCTCTTAATATTGAAAATACACAGTAGCTTTTATATTTAATAGCAGGCAGTGAAAGCAGGTTGAGCAGAGAAGAGATTTTTTAAGGGATAAGTTTTCCCACTTATGTCCCAATATGTAGCCTCCCATCATTTCACCCTATATTTCTGAAACAGTGCTTCATCAGGTTCAAAATGCTCTGCAGTGAAATGGTCATGCAGAAACTTGCTTCATAACATTAGAAGCCAGAACTCTCAGATCTCCCTATTTCCATAATATCCCTAAAGCTCCAGGTGAATCTTCATTTGTGCGAGACACAGAACCAATTCTTTCATCTGAATTCTGTTTTAGACCCTGACATACCCAATGGGACTTTCTCATAACTGCAGCCCGTAGATGTCATTTTTCTTCATTTTGGGGGTTGGTGGCTTTTGTCCTTAGCAGCTGTGGCCTTAGACTTTATCTGGGTTTGCAATCAGGAAGCTGTGATACTTCCTGAGACTGTTCAGGGTACAATTTACACAATACAAACTGAGTTCACTTTCTTCACTTTGGAGTTGCGCTGGGGTCCTTAATGGGTTGACTGTACTTTGTCGAGTTTTCTACAGGTTGAATCCAGCAGTTGGTGAAAACCAACCTCTGTGGTTTACAACCACTTTTGTTTCCTGAGCAACATACACAGAGAATTTGGAAAGAAGGCAATGATTAGGATTGGAGTCTAGAAAACCGTTAAGAAGGAGGAAGTTTATCAACTCAGTGGGAGTAAATCTCCAAACCACCTTCAGAATGCTAACACGCAAACAGTTTCTTGTTGCCATGACCAATCAGTAGGTTGTTGAAGAAAACCAGTCCAATACCAGAGGCAGAGAGAAGTTGGAGAAGAATCATCATTTTTAGATATTCAGATTCCTTGGCCAAAGAGAGTCAGGAATGACACTGATTGGTGCCACTTATTATATACAAGCTTTTTCATTTGTAAAATGCTCCCAAAGCTGTGACCATCATTCTCTATTTAAGAGTTGTTTCTATACTAGCTACATTTTGAAAGTCTGTGATGAATTAACCTATTTTTATATTTTTTGATGTCATATTTATACCACTTTTAAAAATTATTAAAATTCCTATGATTAATTATTCCAATTACTAAAAAAGGATAATTATGTAACATGACAGAAGTACTAATTATCACTACAATGGCAATCATATTACAATATATAAATGTATCAAATTAACATGTTATACACTTTAAATTTATACAATGTTGTATGTCAAATATATTTAAATGAAAAAAATTTTTATAAGCTTATTACTGAGTTTGTGGGTTAGGAGTCTTGTTTCTGGGTCTTCCTCCTTAGGGTCCTATCTTTGTTCATTTTGGTGAGAAGACTGGGGTAGGAGAGGGGCAAAGACACAAGTCAGAGTCTATGTGAGCAGATTTGGTAAAGAGAAATAGGTGAGGCCAGGAGTGGCCTGAGGTTTGGGATCATGTCTAAATTAGAAGTGTTCAACTTTGCTGATCTCCACAAACAATGACGATCCAGAAGTAAATGTCCACTACTCACTACTTGACCACCAAACAGTGGTGCTTTTGACAGCTACAGTATCTATCCTTTGAAATCCAATGTATTATTATTATTATTATTAATTATTTGAGGAAAGACAGCACAAGCAGGAATGGGGCAGAAAGAGAGGGGTGGGGGGAGAGAGAGAATCCCAAGCAGTCTCCAAACGGGGCTCGAACTCATGAAACTGTGAGATCATGACCTGAGACAAAACTGAGAGTTGCATGCTTAACCGACTGAGTCACCAATGCACCCCCAAAGTATTGTTTCACTAAGCCCCACAAAGTCTCTGTGAAGTGAATGAGTAGTGGGTAGTACCATGTCCATAAGAAAAAGGGGTGGGGGCAGACATCTAGGCATGAGACTGCTGACTCTCACGAGGCTGGACTGTCTCCTCACCCATCACACCCACAGAAGACACGGCTTCAAATCTTGACTCTGACACTTAGTACCTGTGTGACCCTGAGCAGCTACCTCTCTGAGTTTCAGTTTACTCATCTATAGTACAGACATAATGACAACTACCTAATAGGAATTTTGAATTGGGAAGAAACTGGCAAAGAAACTTGACACAGTATCAGCACTTAAGAGATGGGTGTCTCGGGGCGCCTGGGTGGCTCAGTCGGTTAAGCATCCGACTTCGGCTCAGGTCATGATCTCACAGTCCGTGAGTTCGAGCCCCGCGTTGGGCTCTGTGCTGACAGCTCAGAGCCTGGAGCCTGTTTCAGATTCTGTGTCTCCCTCTCTCTCTGCCCCTCCCCTGCTCATGCTCTGTTTCTCTCTGTCTCAAAAATAAATAAAAACATTAAAAAATTAAAAAAAAAAAAAAAGAGATGGGTGTCTCTTCCCCTCCCCCAACATTCACAGAACCTAATTTGTCATTGCATGTTGTCTGTACTTGGATTGGAACAAAAGTATCTGAGTGTCCCTGAGGCTGGCATACATGCTGTCAAACTACACTCCATTGAAGACGTGCTAAGCAAGGTATTTAAGAAAGTGACCACATGGGGGAATAAAAGAGACATTTATAATGGCAACCAAAACAGAAGAAACCCACAAGGACACGATGAAAACTGAAACCACAATAATCTCTAAATAGAGAAGTAATAATTGTAGCCTATATTTAAGTGTACGGGAAGCAAGGGTTTGGGGAGGGGGTGCTTGCCATGGAGATCATGCTTATTTTTTCAAAGTTTGTGGAGAGAACTGAGCTGATTTTTCTTTTTTAAGTCACAAAATGTTTCAGGTATTTCTAGTCTTACCCCAAAATTATAAAAAAAAAAAAAAGAAAAAAGAAAAAAGAAAAAAGAAAGCATGATGCTGAGGGGAATGTGCAAAAGTAGGAGTATACAGGTAGAGTCAATGGTATTAATAAAATTGTGATTTTTAAACTTGGGCTGGGATCATGGTTGTTCAATTTTATTACACTCACAACTTCTAATTTCACTACATATATTCTTATTTATATAACAAATGTTACATAATAAAAATGTTTAAGTGAACTGGAAATTGCTCAGTGAGTTCCACAGCAATAAAAAGAGAATAATCAATATCTGCAGGGAGATTCTATCTGCAATCAAAGATGATACGTGTAATCCCACTTCCCAAGTGCTGCCAGAAAACGTATTTGCATTTCTGATTTTAGAATCAGTAAGTCTGTGAACAAAGAGAGTATAGCTTTACTCTGAACATCAGTAAAGGCTGGATCAGGTGTCTGATACAATTGTACTTATTCAGGGACACAGAGAAGCCTGGTGTCCATCAGGCAGATGGAAATAACTTGGGTGATAGTATCAAAGGGCACCAGGCAATACAATAGTTTCAGGCTTGGGAAAGATGTCCATAAATTTCAGCCCTCAGCAATGAGTGGCTAATATCTTAAATATCCTTGTGAATTGTTTGAAAGAAGAAACATATTTCTACAAATTGAATGTTTGTGATTTAGTAAATTGATTTAGTAAGTAGGAATATCAGGATTTACATAATAAAAATTTGTCATGATCTAATTAAGAAATAAAACCAATCAATGACATCAGCTGGTTCCAGAGAAGGGTACAAATCACCTGAGATCAGCACTGAGAGCCAGGTTGCCTGGTTCTGTGTCTTTTAACAGCCTGGGCCGATATAATACTTCATAGGAATATTGTTAGGATTAAATGAAAAAATATATGCAGAGAATTTACAGTTCTTAGCAGAGTAATTCTTAGTAAGTGGCAGTTACTAATATTTGAAGATGTCAATGATAATAAAAAAACCATTAATGATAGCAGGGCTATTATTGAGGGCCTTCTCTATACCAGGCTATTGACATATATGATATGATTTTCTTACTCCTTTTTTTGGGGGGGGGGCTGTAGATTTATCTTACAAATTGTGTTTAATTTGTAGGGTGGGTGATGAGTAAAAGAAACCAGATTTTTCAAAGAGATAATGATGACAGTGAAACTGAAAGCATAAGCTAAGGAGGAGACATCAATCACACTTTTTTTTTCAGGGACAAAAAGAGCTTCAGGATGTCCAGATTGTATCTGATGCACAAATAAGGAGTAAAGCTAATTCCTATACCACATGGGACTAAAAAAAGACCGCTACACTCTCTAGTTAAAAAATGGCTGCTCATACTCTGAAACTGACCATCATTCCACTTAGGCATGGTTTGGCACATAGTCTACTATGATAATGTGGAGAAAGTACAGCTCATCTGCATGCTGACAGCAGATGCCCTGTGGCCTAGAGAAACAGTACTTGCACTCTCTGTGTTAACCTTTCTGGGCCCCTAAGCTTAGGTTAAAACATGAGGGACTGTTATTGGCCTCTTGCTTGTTATTCCAAAATTCCTAGTGTCAACAGTAGACTCAGGTAAGATTAAAACATTACTCGGTAGTTATATATATGAATGTATTACTAACATACTTCCCCCAAGAAATTCTATTGCCCTGAACTTAGACTAAAACTTCAACAATTTTTAAGTAAAATTTATTCATTCAAAACATTATATTATTACTATATGCTAGGCATTTTGTGTAGGTCTTGAGGATGCAACAGTAAATAAGCAGACATGATCTCTGACTTTGTAAAGTCTAAAATCTAATGGGGAGTCAGGTAATAAATAAGAAAACAAACAAATTGCAAATCATCAGAAAATGCAGAAAAGAAGAAAACTTGTGAACATAATCACTCTGACATAG
Organism: Panthera pardus; assembly: GCF_024362965.1. Taxonomy (NCBI): domain Eukaryota; kingdom Metazoa; phylum Chordata; class Mammalia; order Carnivora; family Felidae; genus Panthera; species Panthera pardus. Next base: position 28,595,785 of record NW_026526666.1, on the reverse strand, counting down.
CTCAGCCTTTTGTGAAACCCTCTTCTAGACTATCTAGGGCTGGGTACTCTAGAATCTTAGGGAAGAAGCCCATGGGTCATCACTTTTCACACCATGAGAACTGGAAGAAGAGGGGATGAGGAGGAAGTTTCATGGCCACATTAATATTTGCACACACACCTGGTAAAATGGTACCATGACCTAGGGTAAGGCTGCACCCTGTGAGAGGTAGTTGTCTTAATCTTTGGGAACTTCAGGCAGTGAATAAACTTCCCAGAGGCTGCAGGTGTAGACTAGAAAATCCTTGGAGAAATACTGATCACTGTTCTTCCCTCTTGGACTGTCAGAGATCCCCTCCAAGCTGGGTGTTTTCAGGGCCCAGCCAGAACTTTGATAGATTTATAGAACATAGATGGTCAGAGCTGGAAAGTCCCTTAGAGAGCACTTAGTCCATCCTCCTCACATTACAAAGAAGGAAACAGGCTCAGAGAGGAGATAAGCCCAGATTTAAAAGCTAGTTAGGGCCCCAGCACAGACTGGCTAGATGCTCAATGGTCCCGTTTTCTCTTCCTTGACACAAAGGGAGATTACATTTTCCAGTCTCCTTTGCAGTTAGATTGGGATCATATGTTGGTGCTCTGGCAAATGGAATACAAACAGGAGTGACCTATCCCATTGTCCAGTCTGTATTTTTTTTAAGTTTACTTATTTGTTTTGAGACACAGAGAGAGCATGAGCAAGGGAGGGGTGGAGAGAGAGAGAGAGAGAGAGAGAGAGAGAGAGAGAGAGAGAGAAAGAGAGAGAGAGAGAGAGAGAGAGAGAGAGAGAGAGAGAATTTCAAGCAGGCTCCGCACTATCAGTACAGAGCCCGACATGAGGCTAGAACTCACGAACTGTGAGATGATGACCTGAGCCAAAACCAAGAGTCGGACACATAACTGACTGAGCCACCCAGATGCCCCCCAGTCTGTCTTCATAAAATTCCCATATGATCTTCTAAACACTTTCTGGCTTTATCATCAGCCAGCTAAATGCAGATAATCCAGCAGAAGACTCCAAGAAATCCTTAGAAGATGGCAGCACCACTACATAGCCACAGATAGGAGCAGAGATATCTTAATCACCTGTGAAGGCAGCAACCTGAACCCACTTAAACCAATAAATAAACTTTATTCTGTAAGCCACTGAATTTTTGGAGTTGTTATAGCAACTAGCACTCTGTGTAGTTTAGAGACTGTGATGGTTAATTTCATGTGTCAACGGCCAATAATAATTTGGTCAAACATTATTCTAGGGTGTCTGTGAGAGTTTTCTGGATGAGATTAACATTTGAATCGACAGTCTGAATAAAGCAGATTTTCATTCTCAATGCACATGGATTCCCCCAATCAACTGAAGACCAAACCAACTGAATAGAAACAAAAGGTTCAAAGGGAATTTTGCTTGCCTGCCTGATGAACTGGGACATTGGTCTCCTGCCCTTGAACTAGAATATACATAATCAGCTCTCCTGGTTCTCAGGCCTTTGGAATCAGACTGGAACTGCAACAAGGGCTCTCCTTCCTGGGTCTCCACTTGTTGATTGCCAATCTTAGGACTTTCCAGCTTCTGTAATCACGTGAGACAATTTCTCATAATAAATCTCTCTCTCTCTCTCTGTCTCTCCCTCTATTTCTGTCTCTCTCTATCTCTGGAGAGCCCTGATTTATACAAAGACTGTACATCAGACCTCCTGACTTCTGATTCAGTGTTGCTTTTCACAAAAGTATACTGTTTCTCCAAGCTAATAGAAGATTACCTAGGAAACTTCATACTCACTTCCCATACCTGGAACCCCCCCATCTTGGACCAACAATGACCAGTGAAAAATCAATCTTCACGTGGATGTCAGGGGATCCTTAGTGACATACAAAGTAAAAGTTTGTGCATGCCCTGGGATCAGCCACACCTCTAGCACTAGTGCTGGGACTGCAATGTGACTTCCAGTCTACTGTCTACTATTTCATGTGCCTTATAAGAGCACATGGGCCCAGCAGCCTGTCAGCTAGAGAACTCTATCCTGATCAGTACTTTTACATACCAATAATGATCTGAGGCTTGAATTGTAAATCAGATAAAAATTCAGTAAAGTTTTAGTGTTGTATGACTTTGCTATAATCTGATTTTCTTTAATGTAATAACCTGTACATGGTACAAACATAGAACCACAGTCCATTAACATAAACTTATAAGCATCTACTGACTAGAATTGCTTATTTCTGTCCTTTCTGAATCACAGATGAAGAGACAGATTACCAGATGGAATAGCTAGTCACAAAACCTCTGTCCTTGGTCAATTGGTAACATGGAATAATCTGGATCTCTTTTCCATAGCTCCCTGATGTTAACTCTCTCAGGAGTGAAAGGATTTAGTTGGACATGCTTGAAATATGCCTCTATAGTTGTAAGGTTTTTTCTTTTTTAAAGATTTTATTTTTAAGTAATCTTTACAGCAATGTAGGACTCGAACTCACAACCCTAAGATCAAGAGTTGAATGCTCCACCAACTGAGCCAGGCAGGTGGCCCTATAGTTTTAAGTTTATATAAACCCTTAGGATAAAGGGAAGAACCAGGGCACCTGAGTGGCTCAGTCAGTTGAGTGTCCGACTCTTGATTTCGACTCAGGTCATGGTCTCACAGTTCATGGGTTCAAGCCCCGCATGAGGCTCTGTGCTAATAGCATGAAACCTGCTTGGAATTCTCTCTCCCTCTCTCTGCCACTCTCTGGTCCCCTGCTTGCATGCACTCTGTCTCTCAAAATAAATAAGTAAACTTTTTTTTTTTTTTTTTTTTTAAAGAGAAGGACTTAAAATCAGAGAACCCTTGGACTGGAAAACTTTTAGAGTCCACTTGATTCTATCTTTACTTTTAAATTTTATTTTATATGTTCTTTTATATAGTACCTAAATATGTGATGTAACCAATAACCATATCAAGATAAATCAGAAAGATGGCATCCAAAAATATGATGCTGTCTTGGGACTCCCTCAGCTGCATTAAGAACTTGTTACTCTTGCTTATTGGAGTCCCATGCACAGTTTTAATACCAGGAAAGAGTAAGACAACTTTGTGTGAAATCTCTGGGAATGTATATCCAAGAGGTGAAAAACAAACAAGTCTACCAAAAGGTAATGAGAGGTTGGTTTCTAACTCTTCCAAAAAGTCATAGGAGATATTCAGTCAGCCATCCTTACCCTAAAAACAACTAAAGATTTGCCATAGCAGCAAAATCTTATAAAGGCATACCATTCAGTTCTTTTTCTCAGAAAGTGCAACCTAGAAAATTGTCTAATTCATATTAAAAGACAGAATTGAAACTATGCTTCCTATTTTACCAAAAAATAAAAAAAGTTCTCAATGAAGTTCATAAAACTAACATCAAGAAACAAATCTAACTTCCTGTTTTTGTTTCTCCTCTATAGTTACAACAAATTCAGCCTTAAAAAACTTTCAAAATTAGGATTTTTTCCTCGAATACCAGAAAATTAACAGGCAGAGTAAAGCAGTATCTTATTCTTTTGGACAGAGTGTCTGAGTACTTTTCTCCTTCAAGCGTGTGTGTGATCAAAAGAACATACACACATGACACACACACATCAAACAGTATCAGAAACCAAAGTTTTCATTGGAAATTATATTTTACTCATGTCTGAAAGACTTTAAAAAAGTAAACAATATTCAGTTGATTCTGTTCACAAAGATACACACCTAAAGCATAAGGACAAAAAAAGCTTTAAAAGGATAGAAAAAAAATACAATGTAAAAACCAACCAAAGGGAAGGTATCATAACTATATTATCATAGGGAACTAGGAAACATACATTCTTTGCAAGCACACAGTACCTATAGAAATTGACCAAGGATAAGGCTACAAAGTAAATCTCAGCAAATATCAGAGAATTAATATGCAGGTCATGTTCTCTGATTAAAATGTAATTATAATTCACTAATAAAAAATTACTGGAAAAAATAATTACAAATTTTAAATGCACTTCTAATACATCTGTCAAGTAAGGAATCTTATTAGGTAAAACGTAAAAATAAATGGCAATGAAAATATGCTGTAAGAACTAATAATATAGAGACCTTTGACAAAATTGTTAAGAAAAAAGATAATGGCACAAAAAAACAATACCACAATGAAGTACTGAACATAATTATAGGTATATGAGATTTTTTTTGCAATCAAGAATACTATGATTTTTTCTACTATTTCATACTGTTTTCATAATGATTGATTTTTAATATGGTGGCAATTAATTTGAATACTTAGAAGAAACAGAACATTTCCTGAAATATATAATCTATCACAGCTCGTTTAAGAAGAAAGCAAAAATCGAAATAGACATGTTGTCACTAAAGCTTAACATATAACCTCCTCTATAATGCTAAGCAAAATAAGTCAGTCAGAGAAAGATATCATATGATTTCACTCATATGTGGAATTTTAAAAACTTAACAGATAAACATACGGGGAGTGAAGGAAAAATAAGATAAAAACAGAGAAGGAAGCAAGCCATAAGAGACTCTTAAATACAGAGAACAAATTGAGGGTTGATGGGGGTGGGGAGGGTGGGGAATGGGTTAAATGGGTGATGGGCATTAAGAAGGGCACTTTTCAGGATGAGCACTAGGTGTCATATGTAAGAGATGAATCACTGGGTTCTATTCCTGAAGCCAAGACTACACAGTATGTTAACTAACTTGAGAATAATACATATATATATATATATATATATATATATATATATATATATGTATATGTATATGTATACGTATATATGTATGTATATATACATATATATATACGTATACGTATACGTATATATATATATGTATATATATATACACTCTCTTCTTTCCCTTTATGTGCACACACACACACACACACACATGCATGCATGTGCACACATACAGGCCCAGATAAGTTCTATCAAATACTCAAGGAACATATAATCTCAATCTTCCATAAATTGTTCCAGAAAACAAAAAAAAAGGAAATGCTGCCCTATTCATTTTGAAATGAGTTAAACCTTAATATCAAAACCACATATGGGTAGTATAAGGAAGAAAGATTAAGCTAGTTTCACCAATAAGCATAAATGCAAAAATCCTAAATAAAATTCAGCAAACCAGGGGCTCAGGTCATGATCCCGGGGTTGTGGGATCGAGCCCCACATCAGGCTCCACGGGATGCTTAAGATTCTCTGTCTCTTTCTGTCTCTCTCTTTCTCCATCTTCCCCTCTCCCATGCTCGCACTCTCTCTTTCTAAAATTAAAAAGATACAGTTCACAAACCAAATCAGTAATGTAGTTTTTCAAAAATAACCAAGTCTCAACCTCTTCCCCGCCCCCAGCAATGAAAGGATAGTTTAACACTAGAACATCTATAAATGTCATTCACCACATTGACAAAGTAAAGAATAAAACCCATCAGATTTAGAAATAACACACTTTTCTCAACAGATGCCCCAAAATTATATAATAAAATTAAATGCCCAGGCATACAAGCAGAAATTCTTACCAAATAGAAATTATTAACCCAATTTTTAAAAAGTTGTCTACCAAAACCTACCCAAAATAGCACACTAAATTGTGAAAAATTAAAAGCATTTCCCTGGAAGTCAGAAATAAAACAAGGATGCCTCTTATTCTGCCCCTGTTCAATGCAGCCTTGTCTACTGCAGCAAGTCAAGAAGAGTATGTTAGAAAGGCCAAACAAAGCTACAATTGTTTGCATATTTTATGACTGTCTTACATAGAAAATCTGAAATAATCTACAATAAACTAAAAAGAAGGTTCAGCAAAGTTACAGGATACAAGATCAATATACAAAAAAATAATAATTTTGTTCCCACACACCAGCAGCAGATAGTTAGGAAATGCAGTTTTAAAAAATAATTATAAGAGCAATGAACCAAAAAAAGAGGAAATTATGACAAAAATTAAATGTTATTAAAAGACATAAAAGAAGACCTAAATGAATGAGTAATATACCTTCCTTATTTTTGGATAGGAAGAATCAATATCAAAAAGATTTCCATTCCCAATTAAATAATAAATATAGTACAAATAAAAAAATCCAACATAGTTTTTCACAAGCAAGAGCAAACAGCCAAAGATAGCCAAGCTATTCCTGATGAGAACAAAACAGGTCAGAGGGAAACCTTTCCTACTAGTTACTAAGAGTTTATTTTAGGTTTAATTAAGATACTATGGCTTTAGCATACAGATAGATAAAATGACCAATGGAACAAATTAGGAAGCCCAAAGACAGAACCATACAGAAATAGAAACTTGATATATGACAGAGGTGGCTTTATGTTTCAAGGGAAAAGGATGTAATCCGCAATAAATAATGTTGGAGTAATTGGTTATCTGTGTGGGCAATAAAAATTTTAGTTAGATTCTATTTCATATCATAACATATAAGTAGATTAAAAAGCTAATGTTATCAGAGAGGGAGACAAACCATAAGAGACTCTTAAATACAGAGAACAAACTGAGGGTTGCTGGAGGGGAGGGGGATGGGGAGGTGGGCTAAATGGATGATGGGCATTAAAGAGGGCATTTGTTGGGATGAACAGTGGGTGTCATGTGTAAGTGATGAATCACTAAATTCTATCCCTGAAATCATTATTACACTATATGTTAACTAATTTGAATTTAAATTTTAAAAATAAAGAAAAAAAGCTAATTTTATAAGTAAATATTTTAATGTTTTTAGAAAACATAGGGAATGAGCTTATGAACACCAATCAGGGAAGAATTTCTGAATTAGGATATAAAAAGCATAAAACACAAACCAAAGACTGATATATTTGAGTACATTAACACAAAAAACAAGCAAATCCTCCCTTCCACCAAAACAAAAAGGCAAGCTATAGACTGGGACATGTGGGCAACACATTTAACGGAACAATGACTATTTAGAATATATTTTAAAATATAAATTGATATAAAGCAAACAACCCAACCAAAAATGGACAAAGAACATGAAAAGGCATCTCACAGGAAAGGAAACCTGTCAGACCAATAAACTTATGAAAGGATGCTCAACCTCACTAAGAATCAGGAAATGCAAATTACAATAACACTTCACATCCATCCGATTGGCAAACATTTTTAAAGTCTGACAAGATCAACTGTTGGTAAGGTGCGGAGAAACAGGAATTTTCCTACACTGTTGGTGGGAATGTAAATTGGTATAACCACTTTGGAGAGTAACTTGGTAATATCCATCATTTCCACTCTCCCAGGAATATACCCTAAAGAATCTCGCTCACAAGGAGATATGTGAAAGATTGTTTGCTTCAGAATTATCTGTTAAGAGAGAAAATTGGAAATAACTAAAACTCTCCCAACAGGAGAATATAAAAATAATCACCAAGTATTCATACACCAGAATTCTTTATGCAGCATTTAAAGAAATGAAGAATACTGCATGTACCAAATGGACAAATCTCAAAAATAAAATATAGAGAAAAAAAAAAAGTAAGGTGCAGAAGGATACATACACTATGATACCATTTATATTAAGTTAAAACATGCTAAGTAGTATTACATATAGTTTATGGTAATATATATAAATAAAGGTATAAAAATAGTCATGGCAATGATATGTACCAACTTTGGTAAACTGGATGCCTCTGAGGAGAGAAGAAAGGGAATGGTGTTAAGGAGGAATATATTCCAGAGGATATTCAACCATGTCTGTAATATTTTATTTTAAAAATAAAACCCAAAGTAAATATGGCAGAATTATGTTTATTATATTATTTATAATTTCCCATATGTTAAAATGCTTTATTTAGGGGCGCCTGGGTGGCTCAGTCAGTTAAGCGTCCGACTTCAGCTCAGGTCATGATCTCACGGTCCGTGAGTTCAAGCCCCGCGTCAGGCTCTGTGCTGACAGCTCGGAGCCTGGATCCTGTTTCAGATTCTGTGTCTCCCTCTCTCTCTGCCCCTCCCCTGTTCATGCTCTTTCTCTCTCTGTCTCAAAAATAAATAAATGTTAAAAAAAATTTTTTTTTAATGCTTTATTTAAAAAGTGAATAACTTTGGGGTGCCTGGTGGCTCAGTCAGTTAAGTGTCCCACTTTGGCTCAGGTCATGATCTCATGGCTTGTGAGTTCCTGCCCCGCATCGGGCTCTGTGCTGACAGTTCAGAGCCTGGAATCCGCTTTGGATTCTGTGTCTCCCTCTCTCTCTGCCCCTCCCCCGTTCATTGTCTGTCTCTCTCTGTCCCAAAAATAAATAAAAATAAATAAACATTAAAAAAATTAAAAAGTGAATAACTTCAAAGTAAAACTTCAGGATCTTAATTACTGATGAAATCCTGATAAATACTAAAATTTCAATAAAACTTAACCATAAAAATTGTCAAAATTCTCATTGTAAAATATAAATATTTCAGTTTTATGTGTCCATATTACAAGTAAATATGAGCTATCTAGACATAAATTGTAAATTCCCCTGATCACAGGGTTAAAAATATAAAAATATAAATATACACACACGTGGGTAAAGATTGGAAAGCAACACTGAAAATAAACTACGCATAACCTTCCAAGCTAGAAGGGTTTGGGGTGACACTTAACTTTTTTATTAAAAAGTTTTTTAATTTAACAAATGGAATGTTGCTAAAATAAAACCTTTTTAAAAAAACTTTTTACTGTAAAAATAATATAGCAGCAGAGATTTAAACAAATAGTTCTCTAGAAGTGTACAATACAAAGTCACATCCTTTTAGGCCTTCCTCTAAATTCTTTTCTTTCTGTTAAACGACCAGGTTATAAAACAGGCACACAACAAAATGATGTGGGTCAAATCACTATTGCCACCCAATTTTCAAGGGCAATGGCAGTCAAGAATTCGTCTGGGAGAGATACTTTGCTATGCCTTTAATTAAGGTGGGGCTTTTAAAACTCAATTGTTCCATTCGTGTCTCAAATCAATCAGATGAAATTCACCTTTTAGGTGGCCTGAATCCTGATAGCTAGGCACACTTGATAGGTAATTTAATCATCTCTGGTGTAGACGAACGCAACCTGAAATTCGCTAGTGAAAGAGTTGGTCTTCTCTGAGATAGCTGTGCTTTTCCACTTTTATGCAAGAGCTGAGCTTCACCAACTGGCTAGCTGGAGGCGTTATTAAAAATTTAGTGAAAGAAACAAAGGTGTGCTCTGGTGTCTCTTGTTACCCTTTCTACTGTTACTCCAGCAGACAAAAGGCATAGAGCCTGCCTCATGAATAATGTGACATGGAATATTCACAATCTATTTTTAATGGAGGCAAGTAATAACATTAAGAGAGATATTTGCAATCTTCAAATTTCACACAGTAACAGGCGCAGTAATTTGTTTTGATTCTGAACTGAGGATATCAAGATATATTTTTTTCTTAAAAAGGCGTACTGTTAACATCAAAATTACAACTTCTCATTTATAGCAAAAACAAGGATTATGAAAATGGCCCCAGAGTTCTAAATGTCATCAGAGAAGGACAGGACAGATAACTATATTTCAATCAGTCTACTTACCTCTTGACGCCAACTTCTTTACTTTTCAAACCAGTTGGAAATAATCAACCAGTATGCACAGTGAATTCTGTGCGAAGGACATTTTGTGATCTTTATTCCCTGGGAGTTTTGTTTCCCAGGACACTAGGAAGAGGTTTCTGGATGCTGTAACTGTTCAACCATCAGTTCTGGAAAATTATCTTCAACTGCATTATAAACAAATGTAAATTTTGAATGAGAGTAAACTGACATGGAAAGACATGGTGTTGAAAACCAACCAAGCACAGCCAAGGACTGAGATTTAGAGAGACTGGAGAAAAGCAGTCTTGCCCCCTTACCCACCAACTCAGAGAGTGTCCTATGTGTTCAATTGTTTTCCTAAAGTTTCAAGCAATTTATCTTTCCATTGTGCTCTAGAAAGCAGAGCTGGTCAGAGTTAAGCAGAATTTTATTTTCTCTGCTTATTTACCTACTACCTCAGCAAATACCTACTGATCTCCTATTGGTGTGACAGGCACTGTTCTGGGAGCTGAAGATTCAGCAGTGACAAAATAAATAAAGCTCCATAGGACACTGTGCTCACTGCTGTACCCCACCACCTAGAACAGTGCCAGGCACATACTAGGCTCTCAATCAGTATGTGTGAAATTGATTTGAATCGAAATGCACAATCTACTGGTGGTCACCACAGGCCATGCATACCTTGGCTGAGAGATGTTAGAATGAGCACAGGTAGTTGGAATTTAGGCCAGGACCTTATTCTAGTTTCATTTTGTTAAGGACTGATTCATGCAAGAAATTCCCACAGGTGGGATAGAGCCAGAAATAATTCAAATTCCAATTTTACTACCTCTCCCCTGATGCATCTTTATATTTAGACTTGCAGTAGGTGAGGCAACTAACCAATATCATACACTTTCTATCCCCTCCAGTCTCCACAGAATCAAAGCAGTCAGGGTTGGATTAGGATGACAGAACCATATCACCATTTTATGGTCAAGGAAACTGGAATCAGGAAGACCAAAGGAGTTGCCTACGTCACACAGCATGTTGGTGACAGAGCTGTGACTAAGACTCAATTTCTGGACCCAAGGCCTGTGATTTCTTTATTCATATGGGAGCCTTCTGACCTATAAACAAAACAAAACACAAAAAACAAACAAACAAAAACAACCCTGCGGTCCTCAGAAGGATCTATGTACATGGGGACCATCAGGGACTCTATAAGACAAGAGCTTAGTTTTGTATACCTAGTTTTTCTGTTAAGAAAGAAGGATTTTTGAGGTATAGAAGGGAAAAGCATATGAAAATCAGAGCAATTGGATCTTACTCTCTTCTGGATATTGGCTTGTCTGCTTTACTTTTAATACCTCACTATAGCTTCTTGAGGACCAACTCCCACTATGGACTAAAACAAGTCTTTTCCAAATTCCCTACCTAAATGAAAAGCCATAGGTAAGAGTCTCAATACTTTATTAACTTAAAACATCACTCTAATAAATATGTATTAACAAACAAAATGCACTCCAGAAGATCTAAAAACATTTACAAACCTCATCAACGTAAAAATACCACTTTGTGTCCTTCTAGTACACACGGAAGATCACTTCACATGCCTGCTAGCTTAGACATCTTAAAAATATCAGTGTAACAATCAAAAACTGAATATACACACAAATCTTGGAAGTATCTGTTCAGCCTTTTTTGTTTGTTTATGCTTGATAAAATCCAAATGTGTCAGAAAAGAAGGTTCAAGATTCTATTTGTCTTCTCCGAATTCCTTTGGAGGGAAAAATCAGACCCAGCCACTCGGAGGTGCAACTGTTAGCTTTTGAAGGGCAGGGGCAAGGACCATACCTTTAATCTCTGGCTCCCTGATACCTAGGCCTGCAGCCTGTGGTCAACAAACACTTGCTGAGTGAACAGATGGTTTGTTGTCCAGAGGTGCTGCTCTGATGAAGTCTTCACAAGCCTCCTGCAGGAAGGACTCTCCTCTCCTCTCACCACCAAGTGATTTTTTTTCTTCTGCTCCCTCTTGAAACAGGCTGGGGGCGCCTGGGTGGCTCGGTCGGTTGGGCAGCCGACTTTGGCTCAGGTCATGATTTCGTGGTCCGTGAGTTCGAGCCCCGCGTCGGGCTCTGTGTTGACAGCTCAGAGCCTGGAGCCTGTTTCAGATTCTGTGTCTCCCTCTCTCTGACCCTCCCCCATTCATGCTCTGTCTCTGTCTTGGGAATAGATTAATGTTAAAAAAAAAAAAATTAAAAAAAGATGAAACAGGCTGGACAGCGTATTTTGTCATTTCAAAAGTATGAAACTCCTTCCCCAAATCAGTTTCTGAACCATTCTTCAAGTGGGAGAATTGATTCTTCCAAGATTTACAGGCAGCACCCAATAGAAAGGGGTTAACAGACTCCCCAGAAAGAAAAAAAAAAGTAACACTCATTTTTCATTCTAGATAAAAACATTAGCACGTGTCAACCTTGTAAATGGTGATTCCTCCTCTTCCACACAAGTATCTGGGGTAGGTCAGGAGGAGGGAAGAAACCTGAAGGGTTTTCCTGTCTGTGGAGCAGGGCTGGGAATGAGAACTGCAGAGCCCAGGATTTTATCTGAGCCCCTCTTGACTTTTGAGTCTTCCTTCCGGTGTGGGGGAGCCTATTCGGCAAGTTCACAGCCCAGTAAGTTACTTGGTTCCCGCTCTGGGCTGAACTTTGTAAAGGTAATTTATCCCCTCTTGCAGTTCCAGGAAGTAAGGTGGAGGGGCTCACCCTGCTGGGATCTTCGGACTGGCTCCGAGGGCCTGAAATGTCGGAAGTGAATGATAGCAAGTGGGGAGGCTGCCCTCCGTAGTGTTGTGTAATTGCTTGCTGCTTGCAGCCAGCCAGGGCCCTCATTTGAGCCCATGCTGTGTCTCCCGGTGCCGCCTGAGGTCCACCTTCCTCTGGAAGCCCTTCCCACAAAGGTCACAGCCAAAGGGTTTGAAGCCTGTGTGCTTGCGGCTGTGGGTGATGAGGTTGGAGCTCTGGCTGAATGCCTTCCCACACACCTGGCATTTGTGGGGCTTCTCACCTGCAGGGATGGAGGAGGGGAGGAGAGGAAGTATGAGTCTATGATAAAGCTAGAGGGGACTCACTGTGACCCACATGCTCTTAGCAGCAGCTGGCTGCAACGCAGTCTGAGGCCTTTAAGTGACTTGGAGGGTGACGTGTTGCAACTCAAGTCCTGGGAAGTCATGGGTGCACCAGGTGAAAGGGAGACTTTCTGAGTGGGGGTTCCCAGCAAAAGGCCTCAAACCGTTTCCTGCTAAACGGAAACAGAGCAAAGGCCACGTGCCCAGACTCACAGCTGAATCCACCCTGGCAAGGCACCCCTGACTTTAGAAGCAGAGAGCTCCCAGAGCAGATGTTCGATGTGGGGGTGGGGGCCTGTCCTTCAAACCATGTGACTCTGTTCTTATTCAGAGGAAGTTTTCAAATCTGAGTTTCCAAGTGGGCGTTGGTTTGTGTGGACCAGTGAGCCTGTCTTCTTTCTTGCTCTTGAAGGACAATAGAATGTATGTGAAGCACAGACATTTCTCAAAGTCGTATTTTTAAAATCCACATTTGGGTCACAAAGTATTTCTCAAGATGGCTGATCCTTCTATGTTGATTTTACTTTCTTTTTATAAGGATTCTTTATATCCTAGCAAATCTTCACCACAGATTAATAAATAACAAATAAAAAATGTTCGGTCTTTCCCCCCAAACCATGTGCTGTTTAACATTTGGGTAAATGGCATGCATTTTCACATAGCTTCAGCATGGCATTATAGTCAGGGCTTGGTCTTGGAAAAGTGCAACAATAGATGAAGTTTGTTTTTGAGGAGACTTCTATCCCTCTTGCTGTGCCCCTTTCTGTCTTCATGGTTCAGATTTCCTTGATAAGGAAGCACCCATCAAAACTTACCCTATCCCTTTAGGGTCAAACAAATCTGAGAAACAAATTCTAGCTAAGATGTAAATGTTTGATAAGGACTTAATGTTTCATTCAGTCAAGATACTAGTTGCATTTTGGTAAGTGTTTTAAATACTTTTACTCAAAAGGAGTGAGTTACATGGAAATTTCAGACAAGGGATCACGATTAAAATAGGATATTTTTCTGGGTTTTCTGATGGGGGCATCTACACTGCCCAAACATATTTATAAACATCAATGGTCAGTGTTTGGAACACACTGGAATTTGTTTTAAATCAGTATTCATATTCTAGAATAGAACAGCCAGAATTCTGGGTCCCTTGTAAGTGTATTATTTACTATTAAAGAGACTGCACCTGGCATTAAAACTGCCACCTATACACAATCAAAATGTTGCAGAAAGAGTCCAAGATTGGAAGCCAGAGCATTCCATGGCCTCAAGATTTACTCTTAGCCTGGCCTGTGCTAAATCATTGCATCACCCTGAGTTTCAGGATGGCAAGACTACTTTATGGGGTGGCAGTAAGGATCAAAAGAAGGGCTAGATTTGAAAGCAATTTGTAAATAACAAAGTATTATAATAGGTAAAGAATTATCATTGTTATGGCATGAACTTGCTGAAATTTTGAAAAGAGCAATAAGTAAATAGAAGTTTTCTACATCTACCAACCTTCATGACTCTGAAAATACAGTAAACAGTGGTCAAGATAATAGATATTTGAAATCAGGCAGACCTGAATTTAAGTCCTGGCCCTGCCACTTGCTATTGGGGCCCTGGACAGGTTACCTAATCTTTCTGTGCCTCACTTTCCTCATCTCTAAAATGGAGATATGGAATAGTCTCTACCTCCCAGAGTTTTTGTGAGTATAAAATGAGACGATGCATTTAAAAAGTGCTTAGCAGACAGCTCAGTAATATTTACCATTGTTTTTTCCCTCCTCAATCAGGATAAGCTCTTAGATTGCAAAAAAAAAAAAAAAAAAAAAAATGCAGCCAAGAGGCCACACATAAGTCCCTCCCCTAAAAGGCTGGGTGGGAGCTCTGCAGAAAGTCCTCAATCTCTGGAGCTTCACATCTTACCCTGCTCTGAGCAGTTGGAGCAGCAGTTAAACTGCTGGAGGAAAATAGTCTTTGCAAGGATAAAGAGCCTGAGGCTGATCAGTTTAGTGGTTCTTCGGATGCAACCCCAAATCAAGGCCCCTTTGGGGGAGAACGTTGTTTGTAAACAAACTTAAGAGAATCTGCCTGCTTGTTTTCTTGCATACACTGCAGTGATTAACTGCAGTCAATCTGGAAGGTACCGCTCATTCTGCAGCCAGAATATCACAGGAAAGGTGAATTGTATTGGTGGGAAGAACAATGCTCCCCCACTCCAGCCCTCACCAGGTGTTTTTCTACAAGCCAAGGGCCTTCAGCTTACCAGTGTGAATGAAGGTGTGTTTCTTCATGTCTGACTTTTGGTGGAACCTCTTGCCACAGTACTGACAAGGGTAGGGCCGGGTGTCTGAATGGATAAGCAAGTGTGTGGACAGCGTAGATGACCTCTTGAAGCTCTTGCCACAGATCTTACAGTCAAAGCTTCGTTCCTGTGGATAGAAAAATGTGGCATTCCTACTGCAGGCATCTAGGCTGCCATCCTCCTCACCACTAACCCAACCATAAAGTCCCCAGAGCCAGGGCTCTCCTTTTCTTCGGGCTCCCCTTCCACTTAGCCTGCCCCATCATTCTCTCTCCCCGGATTGATTTCCAATCTCTACCTCCTCCACCCCAACCTCTTCCCCTTTAACACTTTTTCTACCCACTTTTCACCCACAACCCTCCACACCCCATGGCAAAAATGTATCCCCACCCTGCTTTTTTGACACCCATTTACAAACACTTCTCCACCCTCCTCAACAGGAGGCTTAGACCTCAGTCAGTTGAGACCACTGCCCCCTCTGGCCAGTGTTGAGAGAGATGGAAGAACACTGCTCTTTTTAGTAAGTCTGTAGGTGAGCATTCTCTTGTCATAGTTACTTGTATACTTAATTGCTTATCTACTCTCTGTCACTGAGCTAAGCTGAAAAATTCTGTGGGGGCATCCTGTCTGGGACCTGATGTGTTACAGGATTTTCACGTGCCTAGCAACTGGAAGTTGGACAACAAATATTAATAAAGGAATGAATGAAAGAACAGCAGGAAAAATATGCTGCTGGATACTCTAAATGAGCTGACATCCCTTTTTTTCATTTGGGAGGGATCAATGCTGATTAAGTGACAACCATTTGGTGATAAGAAGCGAGGCAAAAAACAAACAAACAAACAAAACCCAGAGCTAATAAATCTGATATATCCGCAGCAAGAGTGCATACAAACCCTCCTCAAACCCAAAGTAATGATCAGGATCACCCTCTGGAGGCTTACAATGATGTGACACCAAACTTTGGGGCTGCCTGGAAGCCAGAGCCGGCCACCTTTCCCTACACACCTACATCCGGGCAGAGTGCCTCGGTGGAGGAGACTGAGGGCAGTCCGGGGACGTCCAAGGGAAAAGATGCAAAGCGGAGAGTGGCCGGTACTGCACTGAGAAGCGGAACATCCCCGAAAGTGAACCTGAGCAGGGCCGCGCGCGGCCTCGCGCCCCGCGCTTACCTGCGAGTGCACGGCTTTGTGCTGCTCCAGGCTCACCGCGTGCCCGAAGGTCTTGCCGCACATCTCGCACGCAAAGGGTCTCGTGCCGCTGTGGGACCTGCGCACGTGCACCTCGAGCCCGTGCGGCGTGGAGAACACCTGAGGCGGGTGGGGCCGGGGAGAAGGCCGCTGAGAGGGGCCGAGGGGCGCGGGCCAGGGGCGGGGGCGTGGGGCCAACTAAGCCAAGCGCGCGGGAGCCTCACCTTGCTGCACTTGATGCACTTGTAGGAGTCGCCGCCCAGCAGCAAGCGGGTGCACAGCAGCTCCGACTCCACCTTGACGCCGGCGCCCTTGTCCGCGTGCAGCCCGTGGCCGCGCTCAGAGTACAGCCCGCCGGCCGCCGCCGTCGGCCGCTCGTACAGCCCTGCCGCCGGGGGCCCGAAGTCGCCGTAGAGCCCCAGGCCCGCGCCGCCGGCAACGCCACCTCCTGCGCTGCCTCCCCCGGGCGCCCCGGCCCCTGCGCCGCCCGCAGCCCGCTCCGGGCCGTAGAGCGCCGCGGGGTGGCCTGGCTCCGGGGCGCGCTCGCAGAAGAGGCCCAGGCCCGCGCCGCGCTCCAGGGCCGCGCACGGCCGGTAACTGTGCACCAAGTGCCGCAGGTCAGAACCCGCTAGGCCGCTCCACGAGTATGGCTTGAAGGGCAGGGGGAAGGGTTGGGCTTCGTCCAGCGACGGGCACACCGACTTCTCTGAGGCTGTGGAGGCACAAGGGGGCGTCCGGTCAGGCTTCAGACGGCGGGGCGGAGGCCGCCCAGCGGCATCTGCCAGCTGCCCAGCACTGGTGGAGTACTCCGTGCGCCAGGCGCCGCGGTAGGTGCCCTGACGCCCCCAGAGTAAAACGCGGACCGGGTCTCTGGGACCTCGAGGATCACTGCAGGCGGCAGGGCAGCAAACGGATAATTAAAATGGCATAGGTCGAGGAGATGGGTAAATTTAGTGCCAGGGCAGCGGAAACGCACGACGTTAGGAGGGTCTTTTCTGGTGGGACCGGAGCAACTCGCGGTGCCACGAAAACAAGCGCGCCACGCCGTCTGCGCTGATAACTACTCTGAGCTGAGCTGAGCAGGAGAAGGCGGCCCCCCTTAGGGCCCGACAGCGCTCCTGCGCAGACTGCCCAGCGCCCAGCGCCAGCACTCTCCCGGCCCCTACAGATTCCCACTCGTCTTTTTTTCTTTCCGGGATCGATAAGGAAGGAGGGAGAGGACAAACAAAATGCAGCCCGGCCTACCGAAGACATCTGTCTGGGAAAAAAACGGGGAAGTATTAACATTCCTAACAATTCCTTCAATACCCAGTGCAAGTTGCAAAGGGACAGCGGGAGAAGCTTTGGAGCTTGAAATGCCTGCCACAATACTCCCCATTCTCATTCTTGTCATTGCTTGATGGTGAAAAACCTCCACATTTCTCAGAGAAGAATTGACAAGGTTTAGCCACCATCTGCCAGTGCCATAGCTTTCCCACATTCGAGGCCTCTGTGCCGCTGCCCAACGTGAATTCTGCTAAAACCAGACACCCAATGTATCCTTTCCCTATTTGCATACGGATTTACAAATCTGTTCCCACACTGCACACTCCAGGCTAGCGGCTTTAATGAGAGGATGGACCCCAAGATTCCCGCGGAGAGATTGCGGCGGCATCCCGTCTTGGAGGGCGGTGTCCTGCACAGCCATGAAGAATCATCGGGTTGCAGGCTCCCAGACACATTCGCTGCAGCCATGGCTTTAACCAGGTCAACGCACTGAGGAATGGGGTTGGGACTATCTTTTAAAACTAGTAAAGGCAATCTGGAAATAACAGGCACTTGGCAGAATGCAGCTAATGTGTGTTCTCCTTCCCTGATCAGAACCCACGACTCGCTCCCACCCAAAGTGCACAAAACTTTGCGCAAAACTCCATTGCTGTCTGGAAATGTAGCCAACCGACTGGTCTCTAAGGCTGGGCCGGCCAACCCCGCCGAACGAAAAATCAAACAGGCCCCCAATCCGCGCCTGCAAAAACTCAGAGGAGGGCAGAGATTTTCGTCCCCACCCGTCCCTCCCGCTTAGCGCCCAGCTCTGCCAGGCCCGATGCTTGCGGGAGCCAGAGGAATTTTTAAAGACTGCCCAGGTTTCCGTTTGAGACTCCAGCGTCTGGATTTGGGGATCCTAGCTCTTTCTAAGCAGTCAACTGATCAGAAAACGAAATGTCGAGGTTGCTGCCTGTCGAGACGGCTCATTTATTTTCTCTCACCCACCATCTCCGCCAAACGAACGTTAGAGATTAACAACCCGGGTCCCGCCGCCTCGGATCCAAGCAACAGACCCCGCAAACAGGCTGACGCAGTCCCAGAAAAGCCAGATGCCTCCCCTACGGGCTCCTTACCCCACGAACAAGCGCTCTCCTGTCGGAAAGACCCTCCGCCATCCATTTAGCATCTCTGAACCCAAAGCTGAGTTAGTTTACTTTTCACCGTGGGAACCCTGCTGCTCCGGCCCCAGAGCTCCCAACCGGCTCCTACCTGGAGACACAGAGGGCGACGGAGGCCTCCAGAAATCCTCAAACTCTGAGCTCCGGTCGCAGACGCTGCCCTCACAGCTGCCCGGAGATGCGGAGGCTCTGTCAGGGGCCTCAGTCATCTGTGAGTCGGGGGACAAACGACCCCGGGGCTCTGTCTTCGCCCCTCCTGCGCTCGAGGTGCTGTCTGCGGAGAGGAGGCAGGATAGGAGCTCAGGCTGAGCCCTGAATGGGGCCAATGGTTCTGAAGTGGCGCCTCCCCAACCCGTGGCACCCGGGCGTCCTCTTTTTTTCCCAGACCTGGCCGGGAACCCTTCCGGATCCGAGGACCGGAGCAAAGAGGCCGTGGCACCTAGGCGACGAGGCCGGAAGGGACCCGGACGGTTGGAAACAAAAAAGGCAGCAAAGGAGGCTTTAGGTTCGCCCTTCCCGGCTCCTTTGGGGATGGTGTGTCAGGGCGCACAATCTACGTCCCTGGGAGCAGCCCCTCCCGGTCCGCGCGCGCCCCGCACCTGCTCCGCCTGGCGCCAGTACGTTCTCCAGGCGGAGGGAATAGTCGGGTCCCGGGGAGCGCGGCTGGTGGTAACTGTGAGCCTTCTTGCTCTTGACAAGGAACGAACGCGGCATGGTGGTCCGGCGCGCTCCCCACTCCGCTGCCTGGAGCCGCCGTCAGCCCACTGTTACTTCGAGTTCTTGCTCTGCCCCAGTCAGGCGGAGACCTGCGAAAGGAGAAGAACCCGGTGGAAACGCGGGTCCGCACGCTCCTGGGCCGGGGACTGGGGAGCCGGGTGGAAAGAGAGCTTCAGCCGGGGAGGAGCGAGGGAGGCCTGCGGGAGGAGGGGCTTGGCCCCGCTGCGCCGCGCTCACCAGGTGGCACTCGGACAGGTGGCGCGAGCCCGCCGCCGCCGCCACAGCTCAGCGGTAAAACCCGTCCTGGGGCTGAGGCTCAGGCCACTTCCTTCTGTTCGGCCCACACCCCTTGGCCCCTCCCCTTTCCTAGCAAAACTCGCTCCGTCAAACTCTCCGGAGAGCCGATGTCCCCAACTGGCCAGTTACCCCAACTCGACCACTCATTTGCCTGCCTGGCCTAGTTTTCGGGCTGGGGAGTAGAGCAGCGACGGGCTGATCACTCCAGGGCCGAGGAATCGGGGACCAGGAAGGGGCTACAAGCCAAGCACTCCAAGAACCCGCTACAAACCGGAGGCGGGTGGTGGGAGAGGAGGGGCGCACTAGGCTGGCCGAGCAGAGGTTGGGAGAGAGCAGCAGAGGGGCTGAGAGCAGCAGAGGCTGGAGAAGGAAGGCAGAAGAGAAGAGGAACAGGAAGGTGGCGGGAGGGGAGATGGCAGAGGACTGACCCCGGCCCCGGGTGGAACTCGCATACCCGTGATCTCCCTCGCTCCTCACTCGTGCCTCAAGCGAGGAAAAGGTTGGCCTGGAGACCCGAGTGCGGCGGGGGCAAGCAGGGTCTGGGGCGAGACCTAACCTCGGAAACCAAGTCCTGGGAAAAGCATTTTTCGTTCTGCTCACCGAAAACCTTGCCTAGGGGAAGTCGAGCCCGACTTGTGCGCGATGGCTGTGAACTGCCCGGCGTCTGTAGTCCGCGGAGAAACAACAGATTATACAACGCGGAGAGTGCAGGGTGCGCTGCCACGGCCAGTGCGCGGGGTCCAGGCGCGGGCCTGGGAGGGAGCTAGCTGCCCGCCGCGCCGCTCTCATTAACCCCCAATCAGTTCACCTAATCCCGGGGTCGAAACCTGAGCCCGGCGGTGAGGCGGGGCAGAGCCTCCAGCTCCGCTTGGGGCTGCTCGGGGGCGGAACCAGGCAGGCAAGGAGGTCTAGAGAACTCGAAATTTGCCTTCCTCTCGGAGTGAAGGCGATGGGCGCCGCGTTCACCTGGGAGCTGCAGGCTCTTGGGGGTACAGCAGCTCTCCATGGTCTAGGCTAGTTCAGTAACAAGGGTGCTGGGGGACCACAGGCGGGGACAAGGATCTCGTCCTTGGCCTTCGCGCGTCTTAGGCTGCCAGACTAGGAGCTACGCGGCTCTCAGAGCAGGATGCAGGACAATTAGACTACCTGTTGGCGCTCCGAGCTGAAAACGAGTTCTCAGGGACTCGTTCCCTAGAGGGCATCCCACGTCCCACTGTGGAGTGGGGACAGGCTTGGGAGAAGAGTCGTCTGGGACGTCTATCGGAATCCCAAGGGACCTTTCCGGAGTCCTAAGAGCCAGAAGGCCCCTGGGAGTGAGGGTGCCACCCGCCACGGTCTGAGTCCACCCCTAGGATCGGGACTTCAGGAGGCTTGGGGGTGCTGGGGCTGCCCTAGGGCGCAGTCCTGCTACCACAGTTTTCCCTGGGCCTCTGCGTGAGCCGCCACTTCGGCCTTATAGACACCACAAACGCAAAAACGAATTCCTTAGGCAGCCATGAAACTCAGAGGTAAAGGAAAAATGGGGCGAAACGGTCTTGAGGGCCCTGCTGAGGCTTGGGTCTGCGTCGGCGCGAGGTCGGTCGGAGGAGGTGGGGAGGCAGGCGGAATTGTCAGCGCGGGCGCAGAGCCTGCGCCGGCTGGGACCGCGCGGGATGAGGCGAGCACAGAGGCGGCCTCTCCACCCAGGCGGAGCCCCGCTCCTCTCTCGCATGCCGGGTTGGCCCTACCCGACCCTGGGAGAATGGAGTGGGTTGGGTAGTAGGGACGAGGGCTGAGCGCGTGGGAAGGCGACCTCGCGCAGCAGCTGGCGGCGGGAGGGCGGGGCGGCCCCCTGAGCGCACGCGGGCCAGGGCCTCTCTTCACCGTCTGGGCCTGGGAAGGCGGGAGTGGAGGCACGGAGGGGCAGCCTCCTGATCGCAGTTGCCACCGCCTCCCCACCAGATGTTTCCTTCCCGGATGAATCCTGCTCCCCTGCGCCAAATCCCCTGCGGATAGGGTTCTCGGGGCTCCCGCACAGTGGCCAGCTGCAGGCGGGAACCCGGCAGCGCCCTCTGGTCGCCCCCGCAGTGGCAGTGCCGCGTTAGTCCCCGCGGCCGCCCCCACCAGGGGGGCAGGCGCAGAACTGGCGCAGCGGACCTACCTGCGGGGTCAGGGCACCGGCACTGCGCTCCGAGTTTTCAAACTGAGTTGCTTTCGGGAGAGACTGCGTTGTCTCTCTCTCTCTCTCTCTCTCTTTTTTTAATCTCCTTCCGAGCTCAGCCCCCAAAACCACAAGCTTCACTTCCTGAGCGTTAAGGAGTAGCTCTCTTAGTCCTCTCAGACCTGCCCCCCAACCCTCAGTCTGGGCGCGCTCCTTTGCGCAAGGGGCTAGGAGGCGGACCCGGGGCCTGGCCTTTCCAGCCGCCCTCCCAGGAGGTCCTCAGCGTTTTTGCTCTGTGGGGCTGCGGAGGATGGGGAGGCCCGGAGAGCCCAACACCCAGGCACTAGAAATGATTCAAAAGAAAATGAACCATTATTGGCTCTCGGGAGACTTCCGCAGCGAGAAGAAGTCACAGATTCAGGACACAGATTGAGTGGAGCGCCGGGGAGTGGGAGCGCCTAGCTCCAACGAGGCCTCCCCGCCCCTCTGCCCCGGGACACCTCCACCCCCACCCCGCCGCCTATTTGGGCTGGCCACCCCCGGGTTGAGGCCGTGAATCACCGGCCGACGCTGCCGCCGGCCTGGAGCGCGGCGAGTGGCCGCGGCGTCCGCAGAGCGAAACCTGCCCCTCTGCCCCGAAATAGCTTGTTGTGGAAACACTTCGGGATAAATACGCCCAACGAAGCTGAAAATACCTTGACACCCAATCCGAGAGGTTTGCTCATTTCCCTTCGGATTTAGGTAATGGTTAAATTTGGAAAAGGTGGGCGAGCGTCGAGCCCCCGGCGGAGAGGGCGCTGGCGGCGCGTCCCGCGGGCGCCCGGCTAGGCTGGCGGGCGCGCCCTCCCCACGCATGCTCCCCCACGCTCTGCCCGGTACCCTCCGCCCGCGGCTAATTTCCGGTGGTCGGAGCTGCGAAATTAAAGACTGCGCGGGAGGGAGCGCGCGGGGGCAGCGGCGGAGGCGGCGACGGCGGCGGCTCGGCTGACCCCGCCCCGCCCCGGCCCGCCAGGGAGAGCCGCACGTCGGGCACCTGGTCCTGAGAAGAGCAATACAGCGCCATAAAAGCGCCACCCCGATGAGTATGGAAAAAGTAAATCTTCACTCGGATTGTGTTTTCCTTGAGTGTAGGCACTGGATCTTCACTCTTAGGTCCCTGATAGGCTCTTAAGAGACGTCTGTGGACTGAGTAAATGATGAAAGGAGTTAAGAATTCTATTAATAGAACAGGGGAAAATGTAAACTTCACCCATAAATAAATGCAGCAACTTCCAACGCTAGATGTCTGCCATGATCCATAGAGTGTGGCCTGTTGTGTATGTTTAAACCTAAACCCTTTCCTGACGGGGGTGGATGTCGTAATTACGTTACTTTCCTAAGTGAATTGAGCTAGATTTTGATCACAACTTCCTGCGCAGTACGTCTCCAGTGTCAGATACCGGGAGAAGGGAGTGTTGCTCCTCAGTTCTTGCAAAATAATGTACCATATTTTAAATTAAGCCAAAATTGTCATGGAAAAGTAAGGTCCTTGTAGCCCTTTGCATAGAGAGAGATGGTTGTGTGTGTGTGTGTGTGTGTTTAATGATTTTTAATTTGCTTTGTAAACCCAAAGATGTGCAGAAAATATTTGGTTACCATGGCAGTAGTTCAAGCATGCTTTAATAGATCAGACATTTTCTATAGCAGTGGTCCTACATCTACTGTGTGCCAGGTGCTGGACTAGATACACCTTTTAATAGCCTGCCTAGCTATTCTCCTTACACTACTGTTCATTTGTTCAACACGCCTTTCCTTATAATTGGTTAGCACCCAGAGGTAAGCAATCTTAATCAGAAGGATTACAAATATTGAATAAACTGAAGGGAAAGTAAGTAATTTTGTATGTATGCTTTTAATTCTTGTATTCTTTGTCCTGGCCTAATGTATAAACATCTAAAAGCGGGCCACAATAAATCTTTCCGTTATTCCTTCCATCCTATGCAACAGTAGAAAAAGGCAAATTTTTAAAAGAAAATTATAAGTGGAACAAAAGGAAATTTATTATCAACCAAGTTCTAGAGAAATGGCTGAACCATTTCCTTTGCACACGAGCAAGTTCAAAGTCAAAATTTCTTGAAAAGGCACTGTGACTGTTTAGTACTTTAGTTGAATGCTGCTCAGAAAACATGGGGGAGGCTATGAAGGGGACAAATAATCACCTTGTACAGTATCACTTGAGAATAAACCCCTTTCATTAAGATTAAATCTAGTCATCTTGCTTAGCTTGCCATTCACATCCTCTCAATTTGTAAAATAAAACTGAGGACTGGAACAGGGACACCCAGAGAAAGGCAAGCAGGAGGGAGATGGCATAGAATTTCTCTTTATAATTTAAAAATTTTTGAACCATATGTATGTGTTACCGATTCAAATAAGTACGCATAAAAATATTTGACCAGAGAGATCAGGTCATTTCCTAGATGTATAGTGTCAAAATGTAACTCCCACACTTAGGGGGAACAGAGGAGAAAAGTAAGAAGTGGGGCACCCAGAGAGGTTAAGAAACTTGCAGCTAAGAAGAGCCAGCACTGGAAATGATGATACAATGAACTTGACTTCCCACTACTTCAAACTACCTCTCATTCACCACTAAATAGAGAATGAAGAGAACAAGACACCTTCGCCCCCAAAGTGCACGTTTTTAAAAGCTGGAAAGAATCCTTCCTCCAGTGTGCTCCTCTGGAACTGAAATAGATCTAATGGTAAGCAGAAGGTAGGCTTGGAGCATAATTTTCTATAATACTGGTTTTCTAAAAAGAGGATGTTAAATGTACATTTTTGTCAGTAATTTATTAATTGTTATTAAATAATAATAATAGTAATATATCTGTAGATGCTAAATAACAAATGGCGTTCTTCATATCACAAACATTTCCAAGTCCTGGCCAGCAGCCCATTTATTTCAAGCAGCATCTCATAGAACAGAATTCCCCTACAACAAAAGATTTCAGACAAAAAAAACCAACAAACCGTAACAAGGTATTACTAGTTTCTTGTTTATGTTTTCACAAAGCTTTACATTTACCATTTCTGTTCTATTTGGGGTAGGCATAGGAAGAGTGGGGATCCTGAAATCGCAGAGAAGGGCAATGCCCCCATTTCCAGCATACTTTTCTGTAATTTTTGCCTCATTTGATGTTCACGGCAATGCTGCCAGGAGGGGAAAGAGTCCAGGCTTTCTACAGACAATCACTGGTGGAAATGAGTCTCTGTTCTGCCAATTACTAGCCCTGTGACCTCGGGCAAGTTAACTGGACTCTCCCAGCCTCAGCTTCTCCCCTGTAAAGTCAGAATAACTACTTACCTTGCAAGCCCATGGAGCAGCCCTTTGATTTTCACTTTGAACAAGTTCGTCTGAGCACCTAGAATGGAAGCATTCTCCCAGTAAGAGTGTCCTAAGTTTAACCTTCTTGTTCCATGTCCTGCTTCAATTTATTTAACTTTGCATAAGTAAACTTCATTATAGTCATTTGCAGGGACTTGGATTTTTTTTTTTTAAATCAAAGAGCAGAGGAGAATGAATCGGATCAATTTTCATTTGTAGATATTTTATAGATCTATTTAGGGGACGTTAAGTGAATAACTGTTTCAGGACTTAGTTTGCCCATCTTTAAAACGGGAGATGCCTCCCATGTGTCAAATACTATGATCTATTGGGCAAGAGTAGCTATGGAAGACATAATGACAGTAAAATCAATAAACACGTAAAAAAAATTACAGGATGGGACTGGGCATGAAGCTCCGTCATAAGCTAGACAAGAGATTTGGTGTATAAGAAGGTGATGATTTATTTTTTAACTCCATTTTTTTTTACTATAAATTAAAATTCATATAATTTAATAAAGAAAAAAAAAGAAGAAACCCCAGTAAAACAACATTCCAGTATTTTTGCTCTGCTTTAAAAAAACCCACATAATTACAACCATATCATAGCTATAAAAGTGTATTCTTTTTTTCAGTGAATATTATAATCATATTTCTTTCTATTCTCTTTATTTTTCAGATTTCATTTAATAATAAAAATAATAACATTATTTAAATAAAAATCATGACAGTCCTTTTCCTTGCTTTAATATTATCTTTCATCATTCTCAATGGCTAAAATAGGATTCTATAATCTAGATTACTTATAATTCATGCAATCACCCCCATCGTAGTATTTAGCTTGTTTTCATTTTTTACTATTTTAAATAATACGATGGAAAGTTTTCTAGATGTAGTTCTGCCCACATTTTACATTGTTTCTTTAGGATGTATTTTGAGGGGTGGAATTTCTGGATCCAACAATGAATATTTTTAACGCCCTTGAACATACCAGAAAAAGTGTTTTGGATAGTGTGTTTATGTAATGCATCAACCAAAAGAATTCATATCACTTGACAAATAGTTAAAGGATTATAAAAATCAACTATGGAAAAGTTAGACCTTGGTTAAAGAACAGATATAGAACAGGTCTGTATTTTGTGCACAAAAAGTATTTGTTAGAGAGTGGCCACAACCCTGTCATATTGCCATGTTTTTCCCTCTTAGTATTAAAAAATTACTTAATTTTTGTCTTTGGATTAGCTGTTTTGATGAGTATAGTCAGAAATATAAGTTTTTATATATTTTCTCAGTTGTATGCATTCAGAGAAAATAAATGCAGGGTGATAATTGTGTGATGCCTTAATTCAAATGTTAGGTAATATAATTGTCTCCCTTATACTCTTACAACTGGCAGGCTACTAAAAATAAAATTCAAATGACACTATAAGTCAAAATAAGATTAGATGGTATCATCATTTATGGAAAGTGGGTAATGCTTTTTTACTAACATACGCAAAAATTGGGAAATGGAGAAATTTGGAGATAAACAAATTAATGTAAAACTTACACTTTGAGTAAGACCTAATCTCGTATTAATATTTGGAACCTTTTCAAACATAAAGAAAAACACAATTTTCTTTCAATAAACATTTTGGGACTAATATATTTAAATGTTGTTACATTATAAAATATACTCCATCACTATGAAAAACTTAAACTTTTACATTAAGGATTTCAAACATCTGAAGAGGTAGGGGCTCTCAGCTTTGGTGTTCGAGTTCAAATAAGAACATTGTTAACCTCACCACATATATATTTTTACATTGTTCCTAAGAACAGATTGACTGAATAAAGTGTCATCTTATGTGTGGGCTGTATGAGATGACTCTTCATAGAAACATACCCGGCGTGAACTTTTATGGAAAGAAAAAAAGGAGTAGATTTTACTTGGTGAATGGAAAATGTAATGAGAGAGAAATGTAGAATTATTTTTCTTTTGAGTTTTTCATCATTTCCTCCAGGATGTTTGGTTATCATCTTACCCTACCACAGATGAAACATTTCGCTTTAAAACAGTAGAGCCCAGGGGCACCTGGGTGGCTCAGTCAGTTGGTTAAGTATTCGATTCTTGGTTTCAGCTCAGGTCATGATCTCATGGTTCGTGGGTTTGAGCTCCTGCCTGGGATTCTCTCTCTCCCTCT
This sequence comes from Panthera pardus, assembly GCF_024362965.1. Taxonomy (NCBI): domain Eukaryota; kingdom Metazoa; phylum Chordata; class Mammalia; order Carnivora; family Felidae; genus Panthera; species Panthera pardus. The sequence goes on along the minus strand of NW_026526666.1, from coordinate 28,568,520 downwards.
CTCTCTCTCTCTCTCTGCCCCTCCCCTGATTGCTCTCTCTCTCTCTTTCAAAATAAATAAATAAACTTAAAAAAATTTTAAATCATAAAACAGTAAAGCCTGTATATTGTAACTTTTAAAAATTATTCACAAAACACAGCTCCCTAGAGGGGATGTCTGTTCCCATAGCCAGAGGTAAGGTAGGAGTTGGGGGTCCTGGAAACCTCAGGCCAGCTGTGAGGAGCTCACACAAATACCCCAGGCTCAGCCTGAGCGGCAAATCCCTGGGCAGGAGCAGGCAGGTGCAGCCCACTGGGTGTTCTAGCTCTGCTGCTGCTCTGCTGGCCTCACCAAGGAGGCCACGGAGTCCTCTGAGGCAGGCATTAGAGTCATTTATTTCCTGCATAAGGACACCAGTGTTTAAGAAGCCCAGGTTCTGATAACTATCAACTTTTTAAAACCCAACCAAATCTGTTGATTCCAAATCTTGTCTCTTTCTACCAAACCACACTGAATCAGTAGATTGAGTAAAGAAGATTGCCCTCACCATTGGTTGGCATCATCCAATCTACTGAGGGCCCTTATTGAGCAAAAAGGTGAAAAGGAAGGGTGAATTCTCATTTTTAATGTTTATTGTTTATTTTTTTTTAATTTTTAAAGTTTTTATTTATTTTTGAGACAGAGGGAGACAGAGCATGAGCAGGGGAGGGGCAAAGAGGGAGACACAGAATCGGTAGCAGGCTCCAGGCTCCGAGCTGTCAGCACAGAGCCCGACGCGGGGCTCGAACTTACAGAATGTGAGATCATGACCTGAGCTGAAGTCAGATGCTCGACCGACTGAGCCACCCAGGTGCCCCTTGTTTATTTTTATTCTTTTTAAGTGTTATTTAATTTTGAGAGAGAGTGCAAGTCGGGGGGGGGGGGGGTGGGGGGCAAAGAGAGGGAGAGAGAACCCCAGGCAGGCTCCTGTCATTTCAGAGCCCGATTTGAGGCTCAAACTCACGGACCATGAGATCATGACCTGAGCTGCAGTCAATGCTTAACCAAATGATCTACCCAGGCACCCCTTTATTTTTTATTTTTTGAGAGGGAGAGCACATGGTGGAGGGGCAGGAAGAGGGGGACAGAGGAGTCTAAGCGGGCTGAAAGTGCCACGTGGGGCTCGAACTCAAGAACCATGAGATCACGACCTGAGCCAAAGTCGGATGCTTAACCAACTGAGCCACCCAGGTGCCCCTCTCTCTTTCTATATATATATCTCTCTTGTCTTGAGTTGGGATGTTCATCTTCTCTTGCTCTCGGACATCAGAGCTCCTGGTTCTTGGGCCTTCAGGGTCCAGTTACACCAGCAGCCCTCTAGTTCTCAGGTATAACTGCAATTACACCATCAGCAACCCTGATTCTCAGGCATTTGGACAGAATGAATTATACCACTGGTCCCCCGGTTCTCTAGCTTGCAGATGGTGTCACCTCTTGGCCTCCATAACAGTGTGAGCCAATTCCTATAATAAATCTCTTGTATACAGGTATCCCCTGCTTTTCAGAAGTTTCCTTTATGCCACTTGCTTTTACAAAAGACCTAGTTAGTACCTGCTTTCACTAACAGAAAAGAATCTGAAGAGGATCTTGACTTGGGTGTAGATCTGTGTAAAAATTAACCAATCTATAATCTTAAGATTTGTGAACTTTTACTGTACATACAGAAGTTAAACATCAATAAAATTTATAAAAAAAATAAAGACTTTGTTTCTAGAGCTGTTTCATAGGATATGAAAAAAAGGCAAAAAGCAGAAATAGTATTCAGCATATTCTTTTGCCTCAAGCAGTTACAAAGGCAGCACACACCCTGAGCAGTGAGAGAGTGGTCCCACTAAGCTCCTTCCCCAGGAACTACTACACTCAGTATGTCAGCATCAAATTGCCATAGCTTTGAACTGTGTCTCTGAGCGTCTGTGCTTCATAGGAATTTATTTTGTTTATCCATTAGCAAGATGTGTCCTAAGGTATTTTTGGGGTCTGGGAATGCTCAAAAACTTTTCCATATGAATGAATGGTAATTGTTTTTTGCTTTACACCATTTCAGCTTACAAAAGGTTTCATAGGAATGCTGTACTTCAGGATGGGGGAAAAACCTGTATGTCCATATATATACACTCTACTGGTTGTTTCTCTGGAGAACGCTAATACAACCAGTTAACACGTTGCAGTTTGTGCTACAGATCTGAGACTCACGTCATATGAAGCAGGGGTAGGATTCTGGAGCATCAAAATATTCTACCAGTGGCAGAAGCATGTGGCCTACTTTTTGCACAAAGACATTTTTGCTTCTGTTTTGGGAAGCATTTTGCAGTTTGGATTGTAGAAAAGAATTGATTTTGGCATATTCCATGATACTTCTCTTATCAAAAAAAGTTTTTGCTAGGATTCTCTGAGGAAGGAGTCAGAGAGGGTAGGTGGGAGCTAGCTAGCTTGCTTGCTTGCTTTCTCTCTCTCTTTCCCTTCCTTCCTACCCTCCCTCCCTCACTCTCTACTTCCTTTCTTCCTTTCTTCTTTCTTTCTTTCTTTTTTTTCTCCCTCTCTCTCCTTCCTTCCTTCCTTTCTAATTACAAAGTTGAGATTAACTAATACTATTATTTTTGGTACCAAGATCAGATATATTTCTCTAGGGTCCTAAAAAATGTGACAGAAATGAGCAATGTTTTCATATATCCTTAAAATAGGTGCAAGAAAAGTTTTTGCGTATCATAACCCTCAGTATACATTGTTGACATTACACAAAAGCACAATTAGGTAAAAAATTATACTTTGGGAAACTATGGCACTGTCTAGCAAGGTACCAGCTGTCTATTTATCTGGTTTAATCCACGGATATGCTTTAGCCTAGACTGTCTAAAACAAAGTGCATAAACTGATGTATACTTGAAGAATCCTCCCTGAAAATTGCTTCTCCCTACTGAGTTTTTAATAAATATTGGATGACAAAATGAGAATTTACTCCCAGCTAAATCCCGGAACATAGCTATTCTGAGCTGTTAAAATTCAGACACATATGTCTCAATAGACGATTCAGAGTAGAGTATTATCTGTTATGAACGCCCAAGTAGTAAAGGACACCTGGCTGTTTTCAAAGGCTTTTCTCACCTACAAGGGAAAACCAAAGTCAGGTGTAAGCTTCACCTAAGGAAATTGTTTTGAGTCCACACAGCACACAAATGAGACCCTAAAAAATTGCTTCCATAGAACATGGCCAAAATAATATTCTTTCAATTTTATATTTTCATTCAGAATAGCTTAAAGAAAAGTACAGTGAACATCCAAATAATTCCAGCTAGATTCAGCATCAACATAACCTAATATAAAAACATCTTTTAGGGGCCGCTGGGTGGCTTAGTCAGATGAGTATCTGACTTCAGCTGGGGTCATGATCTCAACATTCATGGGTTTGAGCCCCGCCTAGGGGTTCTCCGCTGTCGGGGCGGAGCCCACTTTGGATCCTCTGTCCCTCTCTCTGTCCCTCCTCAGTTGCACTCTCTCTCAAAAATAAACGTTAAAAAAAAACCCATTAAAAATCTTTAAAAAATATTAACACCAAAACAAAATCTTAATTAAGCACAACCCCCCCCCCTCCCCCCGCCCCCAGAAGTTGTAACCTTCTATATCCTGCCATACCTTCAGGATCAAGTATTTGTGATGTACAGAGGTAATTAAACAAAGTAATTTATGTAACATTTTTATAACATTATGAACTAGTTAGAAGATGAGAAATACCTACCAAAGGTAAATTTATTTTGCAAATAGCAACTTTTCTGGCAGTGATAAGTCAAGAGAGTTTTATCAGGAGCTCTGAGTTTGAGATAACAAGAATTATCTTATCTTCATATAGAATAGTACTTGCCTTTCTGTTCTGAAAACAGAAAGAGTTGTCTTGCTCATCTACAAAAACTATTTTATCACTCAGAATCTTTAAGATTTAATGTAAGTGTTAACAGGAGGCAGCCAGAATGAAGTGTATCTGTATTGAACACGTGTAGTTGGCCCCATAACCAATTCCTGCCAACGGATCCAAAAGCTGCAAAAATTCAAAGCAACGAATAGTGTAATATTGGGATATAATGGACAATTAATAGCTAACATCTGCCTGGTCCTTATGTGTCCAACAGTAGTCTGATAAATCCAGGCTAATAATATCAACCAAGCTAATAACTCATTTGTATTGGTTGTTGACTATGAGACTGTGCCAAGTTCTTTCCCCATATTATCTCACTGAATACAACAACCCTTGAGACAGGCAGTGTTATTATTATTATTCCTATTTCATGGTTAAGAAAGTTTTGCCCAAAGTCACACAGTTATTTAAACCTAAGTGATTTTCGATATTAGCCCAGACTTTTAATCCTGGTTATGCTGTCCCTCAATAGTAAGCAAACATACTAAATCGTCCTTTATTCAGGCTGGCTTTGTAAAACGATGAGATAAATGATGCTGTCCTGCCAGGTCTCCTCACACCTGTAGAGGGAATAAGTCAGCAATACCACTTACTTATGGGGATCAGAGCTTACAATTCACAGCAATTCTTAAACAGCTCTAGAAATAGTCTTGGATGCTTTATTCTCTTTTATAAACTTTTACTGATGTATAATTTACATGCAGTAAAAGTGCATCAATCTTAAGAGTAGAGCTTGCATAGCTCTACATAGATACACGTCCAAGTCAAGATCTAAAAAATTTCCAGCACATCAGGTGCTTTATTGAATTCATATTTTTTAATCAGTTGCTTCAAGTGGAAGATAATTAGTGAACTCCATTAAGAAACTGGCTACTGAGCTGCAAAAATCCAGGCCATCGACCATGGTTTGTAGAGTTAGGTAAAATGAGCCTCCCATGAGCCAACTCACATCTGGGATACAACTCTATCATCTTGCCTCAGAGACTGTGTTTAAATTGCCAGATCTAATGGCCTACATTAGTTTCTCCCATGTGTTCATAGAAAACGAGGTTGTATTGTTTTTGTTTTGTTTTTTTGGAAAACATCAAACATACAGGGAGAGAATAATAAAATGTATCTTCTGTACCCACCATGCAGCTTCAACAGTGTATCTATGGCCAGACTTGTTTTATTTATCTCCCCACCCACTGCTCCCCTCCTTCACCAGACTATTTTGAAGTAAATCCCAAGTATCATATCATTTCTTCTGTAAATATTTCAGGATGTCTCTATAAGGAATAAGGACTCTTCTTTTTTTAATTTAATTTAATTTAATTTTTTAAATTTACATCCAAGTTAGTTAGCATATAGTGCAACAATGATTTCAGGAGTAGATTCCTTAATGCCCCTTACCCATTTAGCCCATCACCCCTCCCACAACCCCTCCAGTAACCCTCTGTTTGTTGTCCATATTTTGAGTCTCTTATGTTTTGTCCCCCTCCCTGTTTTTATATGATTTTTGCTTCCCTTCCCTTGTGTTCATCTGTACTGTGTCTTAAAGTCCCCATATGAGTGAAGTCATATGATATTTGTCTTTCTCTGATTGACTAATTTCGCTTAGCATAATACCCTCTAGTTCCATCCACATAGTTGCAAATGGCAAGCTTTCATTCTTTTTGATTGCGGAGTAATACTCCATTGTGTGCATGTGTGTGTGTGTGTGTGTGTATACCACAATACACACACACACACACACACACACACACACACACACATATATATACCACATCTTTATCCATTCATCCATCAATGGACATTTGGGCTCTTTCCATACTTTGGCTATGGTTGATAGTGCTGCTATAAACATTGGGGTGCATGGGCCCCTTCGAAACAGCAAACCTGTATCCCTTGGATAAATGCCTAGTAGTGCAATTGCTGGGTCATAGGGTAGTTCTATTTTTATTTTATTTATTTATTCTTTTTGAAGAACCTCCATACTGTTTTCCAGAGTGGCTGCACCAGTTTGCATTCCCACCAGCAGTGCAAAAGAGATCCTCTTTCTCCACATCCTCACCAACATCTGTTGTTGCCTGAGTTGTTAACGTTAGTCATTCTGACAGGGGTGAGGTGGTATCTTATTGTGGTTTTGATTTGTATTTCCCTGATGATGAGTGATGTTGAGCATTTTTTCATTCATCATTCACCTGGATGTCTTCTTTGGAGAAGTGTCTATTCATGTTTTTGCCCATTTCTTCACTGGAGTCTTTGTTTCTTGGGTGTTGAGTTTGATAAGTTCTTTATAGATTTTGGATACTAACCCTTTATCTGACATGTTGTTTGCAAATGTCTTCTCCCATTCCGTTGGCTGGTTTTTAGGATTTTGATGGCTTCCTGTCTTACATTCAGGTCTTTCATCCATTTTGAGTTTATTTTTGTGTATGGTGTGAGAAAGTAGTCCACGTTCATTTTTCTGCATGTCGCTCTCCAGTTTTCCCAGCACCATTTGCTGAAGAGACTGTCTTTATTCTATTGGATATTCTTTCCTGCTTTGTCAAAGATTAGTTGGGCATATGTTTATGGGTCTGTTTCTGGGTTCTCTACTCAGTTCCATTGATCTGAGTGTCTGTTTTTGTGCCAGTACCATACTGTCTTGATGATTATAACTTTGTAATACAGCTTGAAGTCCGGGATTGTGATTCCTCCTGCTTTGGTTTTCTTTTTCAATATTGCTTTGGCTATTCGGGGGTCTTTTGTGGTTCCATACAAATTTTAGGATTGTTTGTTCTAGCTCTGTGAAGTGCTGGTGTTATTTTGATAGGGATTGCATTGAATATGTAGATTGCTTTGGGTAGTATTGACATTTTAACAATATTTGTTCTTCCTATCCAGGGGCATGAAATATTTTTCCATTTTTTGTGTTTTCTTCAATTTCTTTCATAAGCTTTCTATAGTTTTCAGAGTATAGGTTTTTCTTTGGTTAGACTTATTCCTAGGTATTTTATGGTTTTTGGTGTAAGGACTCTTATAAATAAGTTTTGAAACAAAGAAAAATTATAGAATATATATTTTAAATTTTATTTTAGAGAGATAGAGAGAGAGAGTAGGAGATGGGGTAGAGGGAGAGAGAGAATTTTAAGCAGGATCCATGCTCAGTAAGGAACCTGACACAGGGCTTGAGGGATCATAATCAAGAGCCGAAGAAAGGGACTTGATCCCACAACCCTGGGATCATGATCTAAGCTGAAATCAATAGTTGAATGCTTAATGGACTGAGCCACCCAGGTGCCCCAAAGATCTTTACTTTTATCAGGGTTAGAGGTTATTCCAGATTTTGGCTTTTTATTACTAGGCTAACTAAGGTTTTCTTGCCTGTCTTCCAATTCTTGACAAATCATGTCTAGGAAAGTGGCACCTTCATTTTCAGTGAAAACTGGTTATGAGTTTTCTACATCCAAGGCAGTTTATTTAAAATTCAACTAATTATAATCACTGGAATAGAATAAAGAGTCCAGAAACAAAACCACAATTATATAGTCAATTAATCTTCAACAAAGGAGGCAAGAATATGCAAAGGTAAAAAGAGAGTTTTTCCAACAAATGGTGTTGGGAAAACTGGACAGCTACATGCAAAAGAATGAAACTGGACCACTGTCTTACACCATGAACAAAAATAAACTCAAAATGGGTTAAGGACCTAAATGTGAGACCTGAAATCATAAAACTCCGAGAAGAGAGCATAGGCAGTAATTTCTCTGACATCAGCCACAGCAACATTTGCCTGGATATGTCTCCGTAGGCAAGAGAAACAAAAGCAAAAATAAACTATTGGGACTACATCGAGATATAAAACTTCTGCACATCAACGTAAACAATCAACAAAACTAAAAGACAACCTATTGAATGGGAGAAGATGTTTGCAAAGGACATGTCTGATAAAGGATTAATATCCAAAATACATAAAGAACATATACAACTCAGCACCCAAAAAACAAATAACCCAATTTAAAAATGGACAGAAGACATGAACAGACATTTCTCCAAAGAAATCCAGATGGCCAACAGACACATTAAAAGATGCTCAACAGCACTCATCATCAGCAAAATGCAAATCAAAACCATAATGACTTATTACCTCACATCTATCAGAATGGCTACAATAAAAAACACAAAAACAATAAGTGTTGGTGAGGTTATGAAGAAAAAGGAACCCTTTTCTTCATAAGGGTTTTGCCCTTTTGGTGGGAATGCAAACTGATGCAGCTACTGTGGAAAGCAGTATGGAGGTTCCTCAAAAAATTAAAAGTAGAACTACCATAAGATCCAGTAATTCCACTACTGGCTATTTACCCAAAGTATGTGAAAACACTAATTGGAAAAGATATATGCACTCCTACGTTTATTAAAACATTATTTACAATAGCCAAACTATGGAAACAGTCCAAGTGTCCACTGATAGATGAATGGATAAAGATGTGGTGTGTATAGATATAGATATATTGTTTATATAGATAGATATAGATGTGGTGTACACACACACACACACACACAATGGAATATTACTCAGCCATAAAAAAGAGTGAGGGGCCTCTGGGTGGCTTGTCTGTTGAACATCTGAATCTTGATTTCAACTCAGGTAGTGATCCTAGGGTCATGGGTTTGAACCTGACATTGGATTCCATGCTGAGCATGGAGCTGCTTGAGATTCTCTCTTTCTCCCTCTGGCTTTCTCCCTTGCTCTCACTCTTTCTCTCAAATTAAAAAAAAAAAAAAAAAAAGGCACCTGTGTGCTTCATTGGTTGAGTGTCTGACTCTTGATTTTGGCTCCAGGTCATAATCTCACAGTTTGTGAGATTGAGCCCCGTACTGGGCTTTGTGCTGACAGCATGGAGCCTATAATGGATTCTCTCTCTCCATCTCTCTCTGTGCCCTTCCCCCATTAGCCACATGCTCTCTCTCCCTCTCTCTCAAAATAAACATTTTTTTTTTAATTTAAAAAAAATGAAATCTTGCGATTTGCAACAACATGGATGGAGCTGGAGAGTATAAGGCTAAGCAAAATAAGTCAGAGAAAACAAATACCATGATCTCACTCACATGTGGAATTTAAGAAACAAAACAAATGAGCAAAGAAAAAAAGAGACTTTTTTTTTTAAAGGAGTCTCCATGACCAATGTATGACTTGAACTTACAACCCTGAGACGGAGTCGCATGCTGTACCAACTCAGCCAGCCAGCTACCCTGCAAAAAGCAGACTCTATAGAGAACAAACTGATGGTTAGCAAAGGGGAGGAAGGGGTGGGGAAATGAGTGAAATAGACGAAGGGGTCTAAGAGTACACGTATCATGATGAGCACCCAATAAAGTATAGAATTGTGGAATCACTATATTGTACACCTGAAACTAATATAACATTGTGTGTTAACTATACTAGAATTAAAATTTTAATTTTTTTAATCTTTATTTTTGAGAGAGACAGACAGAGTGCGAACGGGGGAGGAACAGAGAGGAAGACACAGAATCAGAGCCTGATGCAGGGCTCAAACTCATGAACCGTGAGATCATAACCTGAGCTGAAGCTGGACACTCAACAGACTGAGCCACCCAGGCTCCCTTAGAATTAAAATTTTTAAAAATAAAAAATAAAATTCAGCTAATGGTAAACCACTAGGTGCTTGAAAGCCCTTGGCCACCTTACTCTTCCCAGTGCCTTGACCACCTTAAACTAACGTGTCAGTATCAAAGCTCTAGGACAAGGATGCTTTTAAGCCAGAGAGAAGATAACTCTATGTGTAATCCAGAGTATTTGTTCTAAGGATGATTAGAAGCATAATAGTGTCAATATACATCATAACTACAATCTATAAAGCTATCTCTCAGATTAGAAAGGAAAATTTTCCCCAAATGCATTCAATACCACAGGTCTCCATTTATAACTAATATGTCTTCATTTTAAATTAGCTTATCTGTTCCCATAAGTGTGTTTTATAAGGAAAATGAACACTCTTTAATATTACTCATGGAAATGTTAATTTGTGGAGGGTAATGGACATTATGTATCTCAAAAAAGTATTTAAAACATACATACCCTCTGATCTAGGAATTCTGTTTTTAATAATTTATCATAAGGAAGTAAAAATGTGTGTTACAACTTACTTTAAGCAGGTTCATGGAAATAATAGGGAACACATGCCCAACAATAGAACATTGGTTAAATAAATTTAAGATTGCTTATATGATGCACAGCCATTAAAATTATATATTAAAAAAGGGCACATTTAAAAATCAGGTCAACATAACAATGTGTACATATATTTCCAATTTTGGAAACTAAATAAGGAAAACAGGAGAGAAAAAGACAAGAAAGTTAGAGGATCAATCCTGGGGCCCCAACATCTCACTAATAGAATGAGAAAGGAAACTATTACAGAGATAAGTAAAATGTTTCCAAATCTAAAGGACATAAATCTCCCTATAGAAAGGATCCAGTAAGAGTCCAACACAATGAATGAAAAAAGCCCCCAGAAGGGGACAGCGTTATGTGAGAACCCAAAGATACTGGGGGACATTGGGCAGGCTCTACCATATTGCCCAAATTATCAATCACATAGAATAAAAACATTTTCAGGCTAGCAACATCACAATATTTAACTCCATGCACCTTCCTTGGGAGATAATTGGAGGATGTAGGATAATTTATCTACAATTTGGGACTGATGATGAAGATGAGAAAAATTCCATCACTCAGTAGCTATATAATCTTAGGTAAGTGGCTTAGACTTTTTGTGCATCAATTTCCTCATCTGAAAAGTGAATTACACTATTGTGAGGATTAAATGACTTAACATACAAAAAGTACTTGGCTAAATGCAATGCAGCACCCTGGTTTAGATCCTGGAATAGAGAAAAATGACATTTGTAGGAAACAGGTGGCATCTAAAAGTCTATAGTTTAGTTAAAACTAACATACCATTGGGTGGCTCAGTCAGTTGAGGGACTGGCACTTGATCTCGGCTCAGGTCATGATCTCACCATTTGTGAGTTCCAGCCCTGCATCAGGCTTTGTGTTGACAGCCCAGAGTGTGACTGAGTCTCTCTCTCTCTTTCTCCATCTGCCCCTCCTCTGCTCTCTCTCTTTCAAATAAATAGCATTAAAAAAAAACCTATCATACCATTAATAATTTCTTATTTTGACAAATGTTCTCTATTTATGTTAGACATTAGGTGAACCTGGGTGAAGTTTATAGGGGAACTCTACTGTCTTTGTAATTTTTCTATAAATTTAAAATTATTCCAAAATAAAGGTTTATATTAAAAAAGTACTTCACCCCTACCTCATACCATATACAAAATGGATCATCAATCTAATTTTAAGAGCTAAACTCTCAAAATCCTAGAACAAAATATAGGGACCTTAAATTAAGCAATAGTTTCTTAGATATGACACCAAAAGTAAAAGCAACCAGAGGAAACATAGACAAAATGGATTTCATTAATATTAAACACTTTTGTGCTTCAAAGGACACCATTTGGAAAGTGAAAAGACGCCTCACAGAATAGGAGACAATATTTGCAAATCATACATGATAAGGGACTCATATGCAGAATAAAGAATCTTACAATTCAAGGGGCATCTGGGGGGCTCAGCTGGTTAAGTGTCCAACTTTGGCCCAGGTCATGATCTCGCAGTCTGTGAGTCCCATGTTGGGCTCTTGTGCTGACAGCTCAGAGCCTGGAGCCTGCTTCAGATTCTGTGTCTCCTTCTCTCTCTACCCCTCCCCACTTGCACTCTGTCTCTCTCTCAAAAATAAACATAAAAAAAAATTAGAAAAGAATCTTACAACTCAACAACAACAACAAACCTAACCCAATTAAAAATGCATAAGGGATACAGACTTCAAGCTATACTACAAAGCTGTAACCATCAAGACAGTATGGTACTGGCACAAGAACAGACACTCAGATCAATGGAACAGAATAGAGAACCCAGAAATGGACCCACAAACGTATGGCCAACTAATCTTTGACAAAGCAGGAAACAATATCCAATGGAATAAAGAGTCTCTTCAGCAAGTGGTGATGGGAAAACAGAACAACAACATGCAGAAGAATGAACCTGGACCACTTTCTTACACCATACACAAAAATAAACTCAAAATGGATAAAAGACCTAAATGTAAGACAGGAAGCCATCAAAATCCTCAAGAATAAAGCAGGCAAAAACTTCTTTGATTCTGGCCACAGCAACTTCTTACTCAACACGTCTCTGGAGGCAAGGGAAACAAAAGCAAAAATGAACTACTTGGACCTCATCAAAATAAAAAGCTTCTGCACAGCGAAGGAAACAATCAGCAAAACTAAAAGGCAACTGACGGAATGGGAGAAGATATTTGCAAATGACATATCAGATAAAGGGTTAGTATCCAAAATCTATAAAGAACTTATCAAACACAACACCCAAAACACAAAGAATCCAGTGAAGAAATGGGCAAAAGACACGAATAGACACTTCTCCAAAGAATACGTCCAGATGGCCGACACATGAAAAAATGCTCAACATCACTCATCATCAGGGAAATACAAATCAAAACTACAATGAGATACCACCTTACACCTGTCAGAATGGCTAACATGAACAACTCAGGCAACAACAGATGTTGGCGAGGATGCGGAGAAAGAGGATCTCTTTTGCATTGTTGGTGGCAATGCAAGCTGGTGCAGCCACTCTGGAAAACAGTCTGGAGGTTCCTCAAAAAACCAAAAATAGAACTACCCTACGACCTACCAATTGCACTACTAGGCATTTATCCAAGGGATACAGGTGTGCTGTCTTGAAGGGACACATGCACCCCCATGTTTATAGCAGCACTATTAACAATAGCCAAAGTATGGAAAGAGCCCAAATGTCCATCGATGGATGAATGGATAAATTATATATATATATATATGTATATATATTATATACACATACACACAATGGAGTATTACTCGGCAATTACAAAGAATGAAATCTTGCCATTTGCAACTATGTGGATGGAACTGGAGGGTATTATGCTAAGTGAAATTAGAGAAAGACAAAAATGATATGACTTCACTCATATGAGGACTTTAAGAGACAAAACAGATGAACATAAGGGAAGGGAAACAAAAATAATAGAAAAACAGGGAGGGGGACAAAACAGAAGAGACTCATAAATATGGAGAACAAACTGAGGGTTGCTGGAGGGGTTGTGGGAGGGGGGATGGGCTAAATGGGTAAGGGGCACTAAGGAATCTAATCCTGAAATCATTGTTGCACTATATGTTAACTATGCTAACTAAACTTTGGATGTAAGTTTTAAAAAATAAAAAATAAAATTTAAAAAATGCATAAGGGATTTATTTATTTCTAATTTTTATTTATTCTTGAGAGAGAGAAAGTGCAGGCGCACATGTGAGAGCATGGGGTGGGGCAGAGAGAGAGGGAGAGAGAGAGAACCCCAAGCAGGCTCTGCACTGACAGCACGATGCAGGGCTCGAACTCACAAGCTGTGAGATCAGGACCTGAGTTGAAATCAAGAGTCGGATACTTAAATGACTGAGCCACCCATGCACCCCAATGCATAAGAGATTTAAATAGACATTTCCAAAAAAGATATACAAGGGGTCATTTAGCACATGAAAAGATGCCCAACATCATTAGTCATTAGGGAAATGAAAATCAAAACCACAATAAGATACTATTTCACACCTACCTGGATGCCTAAAATAAAAAGGACAATAAGTATTGAAGGAATAGAGAAATTAGAACTCTCATACATTGTTGGTGGAATTGTAAAATACTGCAGACACTTAAAACAATTTGGTAATTCCTCAAAATGTTACCAAAAAACAGAGTTACCATACGACCCAGAAATTGCACTTTTAAGCATACATCCAAGAGAATTGAAAAACCTATATCCACACAGAAATGTGTACAAAAATGTTCACAGTGGCATCATTCATGATAGCAAAGAACTAGTAACAGTCCAAATGTTTTTCAAGTGACGAATGGATAAACAAATGTGGTGTACCCACACACTGGACTATTATTTGGGGGAAAAAAGGGAATGAGATACTAATACATGCTGCAATATGAACGAGTCTCAAAAGCATGCTAAGTGAATCACACACAAAAGGTTATATATTGTATAATTCCGTCTATGTGAAATGTCTCAAATAGACAAATCTATAGAAACAAAGTAGACTAGTAACTGCCTACTAATAGTAGGGACTGAGGGAAGGCGAGAATAGAGAGTGACCACTAATGAGTGTGGGGTTTCTTTTTGGGGGTGATGAAAATATTCTGAAATTGATGTGAATTTTCTGAAATTCGTGAGCCACTGTCATTAGTGATGATGGTTGAATAACTCTGTGAGTATACTAAAAATCGTGTAATTGTATACTCCAGAAGGCCAATTTTTTGGGTGTGTGAATTATATCATAATAAAGTCATTATTTAAAAAATGTATTTAGGGGACGCCTGGGTGGCTCAGTCGGTTAAGCGGTCATGATCTTGCAGTCCGTGAGTTGGAGCCCCGCGTCGGGCTCTGTGCTGACAGCTCAGAACCTAGAGCCTGTTTCAGATTCTGTGTCTCCCTCTCTCTGACCCTCCCCCGTTCATGCTCTGTCTCTCTCTGTCTCAAAAATAAATAAACATTAAAAAAAATGTATTTAGAATAGTTAACATAGTAAGTACCATGTTTCCAAATATTCACTTCTCTCTGGGGGAGTCTGAATCATGTGACTTACCTTAGCTAATGAAATATGGCTGGAAGTGATATAGATCACTTCCTAGCCAAAGTTTGGGGAACCATATCACTCATGTTGTTCAACATATCACTCTTCCCTTTGCCATAACAATCAGCAATGTTCAAAATAGAAGTGGCTTTACCAGCCTGGGTCCTAGAGTAAAAACAATGTAGAGCAGAGCAGCGGGCAACTTTTGACGGACACGTAGCATGAGTGAGAAAAGATGTTGTAAGCCATTTTAGGGTATGTGATTTTAGGGCGTGTGGTAACAACAATAATGACAACAGAAAGAACAAGAACAACAACTAATATTATTACCCACCACCGGCAGAAATTAGGAAATAGAGACTGTCAGGCCAGCACTTCAAATCAGTAACTATTTTCTGAGTGGCCTGTATTGATTGGTTCTGGGGATTCAGAGAGAGATGCCATGCACAATTTCTCATTAGCTAACATCGATTGAGCACTTACTGAGTTACTATGTGCCCAGCCCTTTTGGGCTTTGGCACATGTGTTGTCTCCAGTCTCACCAAAGAGCAGTTTGGTGATGAACAAGAAGCTTCTCCAATTTTGACCCACAAATAGACAATTCTATTTTAGAGAAATTAGTGAAGCAAATGAAAGGCTGTGGGATCCGTTTAAAATAGCCACAGAGTGTCAAGGGCTGTGAGCCAGACCAAACAGCACACCTTCCCACACGCCCCACTTGGGCCTGTGATTACTCAAATCCCAGCATTGGCCCAGGCTGCTGCCCGCCGGGAACACCCCTCCAAAGAGCACAACTGGAAGGTAGTTTGCCAGGAAAGGGCAGAGCTAGACTGTATCTGGGGGGAGATGCATGACATTTTTCTTCATATTTATAAATTTATGTTTAACATCATGACTCCCCACTGTTTGGTTTTCCACCTCCTCACCTGGCAGTTTGCTTTTGCAGCACTGGCGGGAGCTCAGTCAGGCTGAGGAGGCAGGGGAGAGACATGGCTCAGAGACTCCTTTAGGCTGAGCAGCCTAAGCCTGACCAGAAGCTTATCTGGTAGTAAGGAGGCTGCAGAGATGAACATTTATTAAGGCACCAAAAGTTTTAAACTCTGTAAATGGAGCATAGTTGGTACAGTCCTGTGCTCTGGTGAAGGAACAGGGGCAGAAGCTGGACCTTGAAGCATATAAAACAGATGTGACAATGCAGGACAGTGGGGTATATACATGCGGTCCCTTCTACTCATGGGGAAGAGTCAGCCTCATGGAGGTTAGGCAGAGTATCTTGAAGGGAGCTATACAGCAAACACCAAGAGGGGCACCTAGTCCAGTCCTGGAATGGGAGGGGCAGAGACCAGAAAAGCCTCTGCCGGAAGAGGAAGAAGAGTCCTTGGCTGGGTAGGAGACACCAGGCTCAAGGCACGGTGACTTGACTGTTTGTTCTGCTCCCATCTGCTGTGAAGGGCTGTGTGCAGTGGCTGCTGTCCCACCCCCTGAAGCAGAGGCAGGGAACAGTTAGGGGCTCCCAGGTGCATCTCAACTGCCACAGCATCTCTCGGCCTTGGAGTCTCTCATGTGTACAGTATGCATTTCCTTTAAAAAAAAATTAGAGAAATATCTTTAAAGCCAACTAGTTTCTTTCCACCTGGCCCCCGATCTCTCCTGTTACTGAGGACAGCCTCAGAAAAGATCCCTCGCAGCCTCTGAAAAAGCGGCCAGCCTGGGTGACAGATCTTACATGGACACAATAGCAGCTACCTTCTGAGAGTCGACTAAGGAGGATTTAGAATGGTTCTCTGGGCCTGAGATCCCACACCCTGCTTGAAGATGTTTCATTTCTAGATATCTTTGGTGAAATCTAGAGTGCAAGGAGGGCTGTGACCACACACTCAAATCAGGAGATATTAGCACCTATGTATGAGCAGGTCATTGGATAGGAGACAGTGGGGCACACTAGGCAGTTGTGACAGGGATCATAGGCCCTGCCATGGTGCAATATGGGGCTTCTGGGTGGGCAGGGAGCAGGGAAGAGGTCAAAGGAGACCATTCCCCCATTCTGGACAATAACCTTTGAATTCCCACGATATTGTATCTGTACACTTACATCTCTCATTCCACGTGTGAAGACAGGAGGCGGTCTGGTTCCTCTTTGGCCTCATCAGTGCCTGCCTGATGTCTTGTGCGAAAGCAGTATTCAGTAATTAGAGGTCTCTGGGGCTAGGCTGGCTGCACTGGGATTCTGGATTTCCCCCTGGTATTTGTTTCCAAAGATGTTTATCCCATTTTAATAATAAACAAACTGAAGTGTAATGATTTACTCAACTACTCATGCATTCATTCATTCATTCATTCATTCAAGAAATATTTATTGTGAGCCAAGGCACTATCCTGAGTAACTGGGGATAGAGATAAAACCGTAATGTTTTTATTCTCGTGTGGGTAGACGAGAACAAATGAAAATGTAAAATGTATACAACGTCACATAGTTGTCAGAGCTATGGAGAAAAATAAACCCGGGAAGACACTTAAAAAGGAATGGTCAGGTAAGGCCTCCTATGTGGGTGATACCTGAGCAGAAACCAGGAGGCGGTGGGGAGCTAGCCTTGTGGGAATGCACCCAAACACCATTCCAGGAAGGGCAAGCCTCTGGATGGGAGTAAGGTGTTTAAGGAGCAGCAAGGAGGCCATAGAATTCTGTGATTTGTTGAGGTTTCTACAACACAAACTGGAGCCACAGTAGTTAGAAATCTACATCTAAAAAAATTTTTTTTCAGTAGTTTTATAACTACTCAGATTTTTTTTTAATTTTAATGTTTATTTATTATTGAAAGACAGAGAGACAGAGCATGAGCATGGGAGGGGAAGAAAGAGGGGAGACACAGAATCTGAAACAGGCTCCAGGCTCTGAGCTGTCAGCACAGAGCCCGATGTGGGGCTCGAACCCACAAACTGCGAGATCATGACCTGAGCTGAAGTCAGACACTCAACCAACTGAGCCACCCAGGTGCCCCTATAAGTACTCAGATTTTAGGTTTTTTTCCCCCTTCGATATATCTTTATTTGAACATATTTAATTATAAGCTGACTTTATTAACATGCCTAACTTTTACCATTTTAACAATTTTTAAGCATACCATTCAGCAGCATTACATTCTGTGTTGTGCAGCCATCACTACTATCCATTTCCATAACTTTCTCATCACCCCAAAAATGTCTGTATCTGTTAAACACTAACTCCCCTTTCCCCTACACCCTTATCCCTTGTAACATCTACTTTATTTCTGTCTCTTTGGATTTGTTATTCTAGGTACTTCCTATCAGTGGAAACATATTATGTATTGAGCTTATTTTATTTAGCATGTTCTCAAGGTTCATCCATATAGTACATCCATGTAATACTCCATTATAGTATGCATTAGAATTTCATTTTATAGTTAAGTAATATTCCATTGTATGTATGCTGCATTTTATTTACTTTCATCTGTTTATAATGGTTATGAGTGTAGAGCCTACTTAAGATTTTTTCTCTCTCCCTCTGCCCCTCTTCCTAGCTCAAACACTCTCAAAATAATAATAATAATAAAAATAATAATGGTCATGTTGTTTCTACCTTTTGGCTATTGTGAATAATACTGTTATGAACACACTGGTGTACAAATATCTGTTTGAATCTCTATTTATTTATTTACATTTATTTATTTTTGAGAAACAGTGAGACAAAGCATGAGCGGGAGAGGGGCAGAGAGAGAAGGAGACACAGAATCTGAGGCAGGCTCCAGGCTCTGAGCAAGCGGTCAGCACAGAGCCTGATGCGGGGCTGGAACCCACGAACTGTGAGATCATGACCTGAGCCTAAGTCAGACGCTCAACCGACTGAGCCACCCAGGCGCCCCATGAATCTCTTTAGTATATACCTAGAAGTGGAATTGCTGAATCATATGGTAATTCTGTTCAACTTTTCTGAGGAACTGCCAGAACTTTTCACAATGGCTGCACCACTTTACATTCCCAACAATGTATGAGTTCCAATTTTTCCATATCCTTGCCAACACTTTCTTTTTTAATTGCCATCCTAATAAGTGTGAACTGGCACCTTATGGCTCAGGTGTTACTTTTCATACTGACTACTACAAAGAGTCAAAATTTGCAATCTATCTTCAATAAATGTATATATTTTTAGTTTGGGTTCTACTGGTTGTTTTTTGACCCACTTCTAAATTTATACCACAAATCGTCAACCAGCAGTGATTTCCATTCTCCCTCCTCCTTACAGGGCACATCGGCAACAACTGGAGACCTTTTGGGTTGTCACAACTGAAGGAGGGGTGGTTACTAGAAATCTAGTGGGTAGAAGCCAAGGATGCTACTAGACATCCCTATGATGTACAGGACAGCTTCCTGCCACAATTTGGCCTCAAAAGTCAATAGTGTCAAGGTGGACAGACTCTGGATTATGACTATCTTGTCATATATCATATACCTTTATAAAGTGTCTTAAACCCTTTAGGAATAAAGCAGAATATATAGTGAACTACTGCTTCTGAACTAAATGATATTAACATTGTGATAAAGATGCAGAAAGCATAACTTTCTTTTCACAATAGCACATTCAAATTAGATATCTGAATATATTTAACTTAGTTGCTAATCAATCACCTAAAATGCAATGTGAGATGAAAATATCACTATTAATATTTTCAAACAGCATGTTTCTTGAAGAAAGTAACAAATCTAGGTATGTTACCTTTCACTAAATTGAAAAATGTCATGTACCAGGCTCTGTGTTTGGCACTAATTATACATGGGTGGACCAGGCAGATATGGTCCCTCTACCCACGGAACACAAACCTCATTAGTGAATATGTGATATTAAGCCACGCATTTTTTAACAGTGTTTTCATGCCTCTCCCCTTTTAGGTTGAATCGTTTAAGGAAACAGAAATTCTTATAAAATGAAAAACTTTAATAATTGTTTAAAGCAAAGGCACAAGTAAACATTTCAGGTTATCATACAATGTTATAATAAGAAATTCCAACAGTAAAATGAAAAAAATTACAATTGTGCATCTCTATAGTATATCTAATGCATTATTCTATCATCTTTTCTTTGGAGTGAAAAGAAAGGATAGGTACGGTACATCAATGAAAATGTGATGTAAAAAGTTGGATATAAATAGCATCCACTCCACTTTTAACCAGGAATTTTAATTTCAGGAAAATGAATTCAATTAAAATTAATTAGTTTAAAAAACTGTTTTGTTAATGATAGAGCAGCAATAACTTTCAGGCTAAAGTACACTTTTAATAAAGTAAACCTACGATTTCATAAACCATTAGCTGTTGACGTCTGGTACTACGCAATAATCAAGCTGGCCACGAAAGGGCTTTACCAAAATACGATTCATATACTTATTTTACTTTAAATCTGAAAATTTTAATGTATTATGTAAAAGATAAAGGAGAATATGGAACCAATTCATTTATGATGCTAGAAATAAAATACTTTAAAAGGCCTAGACTTTGTTTTCAAAGGCACTATCTGGAGAGTAACAAGCTGCAAGCTCTGAGCTAAGACAAAGTTGGTTTTTTTTCTTCCAAACTAGCCTGCCAGTTAATTGAGACTTGATGTCTCAATTAATCATCAAACATTGAGTATGTAATATCCATTAGGGAAGAAATTGTGCAATGTTTTATCTTTGACTGCTTTTTTCAGGAAGAAAAATTTACCAATGATTTTTAAAAGGCTGTTGAAATATTTGCTTGATCTAAAAGTTCTGTTTCATCACCTCAATGCAATTTCCACTTTATTCAGATCACCTGTAGCCTCTACCTTTAGCGTTTCAACCTAGATAGCAATGACATGAAGGTAGCTATCCTGAGAGAGTACTTTTTTGTGTGAGTTTGTTATTTTATTCACTTTTTCCTCCCTGAATATTCTTCAACTCTAGGTGTTTAACTGAGTAACATTTAAATGACACAAAGTACCAGAGACTAAATAAAATCTATCAAGAGAACACTTTCCAATACCTCAGAAGTCTTAATTTGAATGTCAAATTAGGGCATAGTAACCTATTGCATCCAAAAAACCAGGAAGATTTTAAACCTTTCTAAGGAGTATTTGAATCAAAGCTCTTGCATGAGACGATTGTTGTTTCTATTTTTTCACTGTCCAAATTATAAGAATATCATTGGATTAAGGTTTATTTACCATGATTCTTTTAAAACCTAATTCCTAACCAGAAAACAGTACTTAGAAAATGCTCTGAGAATATCTTTCAAATTTACCACAATTCTAGAAAGAGGTCCTTAACGTCAAATTAAAACATTGACTCATTGAGGCATACCCTAAAGGTCAATACGCATGCTTGAAAGAACAGTGCTGGGATTCTGGAATTCTTCCCTGTCTTTCTCCATTTCCAAAGGTACAGACATTCTTCCAAAATTTTCGGTGGCATCAAAGACTTCATGATATAAAATAGCTGGAACATTTTCCATTTTGAATAGTTATGAGTTTAAGAATCACTAGGACATTTTAGGCTTCCAAACCATTAGTTCAACAGCAAAAGCAAATAGTTCAATCTTCTACTAAGACAAACTTAAGAATTAACCTACATTTTACAGTATCTAAACCAAGGGCCCACAGACTTTTTCTCTAAAGTGCCAGATAGTAGTTATTTTAGGCTGTTTGTACCATACAGTCTCTGTTGAAACTACCCAAGTCTGCCATGGTAGCACAAAAGCAGCCATAGACTATATGTAAATGGATAAGCATGGAGGTAAGGTCCAAAAAATTTTATGTATTGACACAATTTCATATGATTTTCATGTGACACAACGTTATTGTGTTTTTGATTTTTCTCCCCAAGTATTTAAAAATTAAAAACCACTCTTATTTTTGTGGGTCATGTAAAAACAGGAAGCTGGCTCAAATAGGCTCATGGGGTGTAGCTGCTGACCCTTGGTCTAGATCATTTAGATTTCTTAATGTGGGGGTCAAAGCAATCATGTAGCCATGACTCATCTCATTTTACCTGGGCATCAAGAGCCTCTAGGCTAACAGTACTGAACCCCAAAAGAGAATCCCAAAAGCACCGGTCAGATGATTCTAGTAACAGTATCTACACTCATAAGCTGTGTAGAGTTTATGAGTGTTGATACTAATATCTATACATAGATACAGATCTATATATATTCAGGAAACATTTCAATCACATTGTCAGAAAAGTAGAGAATTGAGAAATCCATTAGCTGAGGCTTTTCAGCTTGGTGTCAGACATATCGATTAACATTTTGGCTCTGCTACTTACTAATTTGTGACCACAGGTAAATTAATCACTAGAATTTAACCTGGTGATACGGACAAAACAGGCATATTTTCAAGCTTGTTTCTCAAGCCTACAAAGGGCTTGCTGGAAAAGCCTACTCCGTGATATACCATAAGGCTTAACTCCTAGTTTTAGGTACAAAACTATTTTGTCTTTTCTACTCCATTCTGTCATATAAATTTTTTTCCTGCATGCAACATATTGTGCAAAGTTGCATCTCCATATATACAGAATTCTACTTTCCTCTTATCCTTGAAGGCCATTTTTTTCATAGGCTGAAGAAAATGAGAGTGGAAAGCATCCAGTCAACACATTCTTGTTATCTTTACACAATCTAAGTGTAATTTGGTATTCCACCAATCTATCAATGACAGGCATTCAGATTTCTAGGAAAAAAGTCTAGACGATAAAAATGAAGAACTGGTAGGAAAGAATTCTTATGGCTTCATCTATGGATTAGTAACAAGAGAATCTGAAGATAATGCTTGTAGATTATTTGCAGATATAATTTTTGTGTATCTTGGACATCAGTCCATTGCTTAAATTATATTAAGTAGATATTAGCACTAAGTAATATGTGCTATAACCTCTTTAATCATGAAAAATTTATTAGTTATATACACATGAAGTAAAATATGTCACCAATAGTGTTTTTGAAGCAAGCATTAGTTAACTTATGAATCTGCTAGTGTTGAATACTAAGCAAAATACTAAAGCTATTAAAATATTAGTGTTTGGTTTCATTTTCAATTTTCTTTTAACCTATTATTTACAGAAGTCCTGTTAGAATGCTGAAGGCAGTCATTTTGCAACACATATATTCTCCATATAAAATGATGTTCAGTGCTGGGTGATACAGATTTATAAATATGGACAACACAATTTATTTGTAGTTAACCTACTACTCTGACCAGTAGGCAACGCATGGAAGCATCATATGCACATAAAAGTTAGAAATTAAAACAAAACTTAAAACTCTCAAGACAGATGACCATAATTTTGTGTTTGTAAAATTATATGGAAAAAAAGCCTTTGTGGTTGGGAGCTTTCAGTGGCCCACTACTAAAACAGTAACTTTAACTGGAAAAAAAAATTCCCCCAACACAAAAACACAAGATAAATTATATGTATATCTTGGTCAAATGTTTATAGACAGCTGCTATGAAAACAAATTGATAAACATAATTTGTTGAATGAGCGTGAAATATTGCACAAAAGCAGTTTTGTCTGAAGAAAATCCAATTTTCCATTGTTCTGAACTTGAAAATGCTTCCCACATATAGACATAATTGAATTTTCTAAATAAGAAACATTAATATTCAGTAATACTGTTAGAATCTTATTTTTCCCATTAACCATATTCCAGTCTACTTTATGGCAATGGTAAGTCAGTGGTGAAGATTTGGCAAAGATAAAAAGGCAGACTGTAAAATATATATATATACATATGTATGTATGTATGTATGTATGTATGTATGTATGTATATACGTATGTACATATGAAACAGATATGTTCCAAAAACCCTTAATCATATGATAACCGGTCCCTTAAAAAACCCCACAGTCTAGTTCACAGTGATGGTCAGACAGTGGTTGAGTACGATTCTTTTCTTGGGGACTGCTCCTTTCGAGCCACTTGGTTGCTGTCTCTGGTCTCCAGCACACTGTCTTCTGTTTCGCTTTCACTACCATCTGCCACAGCGGGGTCCAAAGACGTTGGGCCAGATTTTCTGTGCAAAGGAAAACCAACACCACTCTCCTGTAAAGAATTATCTATAAAATCTTCATCAGAGGAATGGAATGATTCATCATCTCCTATTAAATGGTTGACAATGTGGATTCCATCAAAAGGAGGCTGGCCTGAGAAGACCCTCTGTCCTTTTAGGCACCTGAGCTGTCAAAACAAAATCCAAGTTAATATTCTCAACTGGAGGAAACACAAACACCAAGAAAGCAAATGTTTCATGTTTAAAAGAGAAGATGCCTTGATTTCTTTTCCATTTATATATAAAATAGTTACTACTAATTTTTGAGTGCCTCCTATATGTTATGTAATGGGCATATAACTTATTTTAATTGAATGATCACAACAGTCCTATGTGGTAGATTTCATCATCCCCATTTAGAGATTAGGAAATGTAAACTCAGGTAGAATAACTTGCTGAGGACATATTTCAACAACTAACACAACATGGACAATCTTGTTACTGTCCCTGGATTATTTTGAGGTAAATCCCAGACATTCTGTCAGTTTACCTGTAAATATTTCAGCATGCATCTCTAGAAGATATGGACTTAAAGACCATACTCTGAACTATCATACACGCTGACTTTTGAGAGCGTGACTCCATAATTCTGTTACAAAAGATGAAAATTTGCTATGAGTCTCCATCCTATTATAATATCCCAAAGACAACCAAAGACTCACTCAGGGCAGGAA
Organism: Panthera pardus; assembly: GCF_024362965.1. Taxonomy (NCBI): domain Eukaryota; kingdom Metazoa; phylum Chordata; class Mammalia; order Carnivora; family Felidae; genus Panthera; species Panthera pardus. The sequence goes on along the minus strand of NW_026526666.1, from coordinate 28,544,108 downwards.
TGCTTCGTCCCACTAGTGACATTTCTCTCTGCATGGAAGGAATGCCAGTAATATATCATTTTGCCTTCTCTCCCCTACTCCTCCTTAGGGAGAAGGAGCAACTTCTCTCATGAGGCAAGAGGGGAGAAGAATGACATGTATTGCTCACCTATTTCTCTTCTCTTTCCACGTTGCAGAGCCAACTTTTGGCTATCCCAGGAGTTTCACACAGCCAGACCTTCACATGGGAAGGGCTGTGGATGTTATACGCTACCTGTTACTGGGTGGGAAAGTCTAATTCTAGAGCTCAGCAATGAAAAACCCATTGTTGTCATACTTCTAAACCACATTTTCCAAAACCAGCTTTATCAGGATTAGAAGTGATTTCTTTGTATTATCTCCCACTTCTTTGCCTAAGTTCTCACAAATTCCCAAATCCACAACCATGGATCCTACCATTTCTACTACCATATAATTGAGACATCAGCCCTGTTCTCAAAAGCTGAGGTTTTAAATATGAAATTTAATGCTGATATTGTCAGTTGTTTTATTTCTCCCACACACCATGCATTTTCTCCTACAATAGAGCAGAAGAGTTAAAAACAAAAACATTAAGAGAAAAAAACTATCAAAATCTACCTTGACTTGCAAGAATTTTTGCTGAAATACATCCCATGCCTTCTACCCTTACCATTACTATCAACCTTCAACTTTGTTTCTCAGGGACAATTTCCTGGTCACTCGCTATCTTTCAAATCTTAAGATAAAGCCTATGTGAAATATTCAGGAAATGTTACATATACTTTCAAAACTAACGGTTCTGAGAGTAAAGAGATTACAGCCTTGCCATAACACCTCCCAGCTTCCCCGACAGACTTCCAGGAAGAAGTGAAGAAACCTCAGCACTTCCCTGCTGGTGTGGGAACAATGGGAAACAAGAGGGATGCTGAGACTCAGTACAGCAATGTCTGCCTCAGGCAAACCTTCAACCACAAAGGAAGTCCTATGCCCTAAATCAAGAGAACGAAATTACAGTGAGGTACAGTGTAATTTAAGTAATACCTTTTCCCCTGGCAGAGCAGAAAGTTTTTAGGGAAACTAAAAGTTTTAAGTTTTTAGGGAAAGGGCACAGAGCACCACAAAGACCTCCCCTTAATTGTGATACCCACTGCATTACTACAACCGCCACGTTCTGATGCAATATCCTATCACCATATTGCAACACATGATTTATAGCTCCAAGTGTTAAATTAAGTCAGTTAATCTCTTCCTTTCTTTTTTCCCAGACCCTTTTGAAGAAATAATATGGAACATGTGTCTTCCTTTTCCCTGGCTGTTACAAAAGGAGTGTGGCAGAGGAACCGCAACTTCCCAATTGTTTGGAAAGCTGTAGCTCTAACAAAATTTATTGCATTTAAAAAACTACAGCCTCATATCAGATGTAATAAGTGACCTCACTTATAAGTTAGTTATATAAAACTAACTCCAGGTTGAAGGGTTATTTCCTCAATGTCAAGGGGATGCAATTAAAGCTTCTTTACTTGAGAACTGCTAATAAAGAATAGCAACAGCATAAAGGAATTTTGGAGAGAAGAAAAAGGTGAAGGTAAGGGACTGTGGTAAAACTGAAGCTATCCCTTAGTTATATCCTGGACCTAGGAGTGTGCACACCGGTTCTGAGAGGGACAAGGCCTGTATAGGCCCTGAAAGTGGACATTTAGGCAAGGAATTCCAGGGTACTGAGAACCCATAATGCACTCTATAAGGGCCTGAACTTCAGGTCAGGATGTCTGGGGGAATCCTCATCCCATGAAGAGAGGTTTGGCTGGAGGAAGGCCAGAGCTGGGCCTTCTAAAGTGTAAAATCTTGGGTGTCTGGATCTAAGAGCTGTACTGCTGATCCTTATCACAAGACTTTCAGAGCTAATTATATTTAAACAACAAAAACCAGACTATTAATCTTTTCAACCCCACTCCCCCCAAAAAAACTTCCATGGATATTATTATTATTGGTATAAAATCAGATTAGCAAAGCTCAATATACAGACCACTGATCATCTGCATCAGGATAACCAAGGGTGATTATTAAAAATGCAGAATCTCTCCCCAGATCTAAGGAATCAAAATTCTGAGAATGAAACATTTTTTACAAACATCTCAGAAGATCTTGATACCTCAGTTTGAGAATCACTGTGGTAGATCTTCTGCTCAAACCAAATGGGCCTGAGTGAGAAAGGAGATGATTTACCTGAAATGGAACTCTTAATTATTCACAATAAAAGACCTTCTAAACCATGAACAACTGCCTATGTGGGTGTGGTATATAGAAATGGACACTATCTTTCAGTAGTACAACCAAGCTGTTCTGAGCCAACTCCACTATGTGATGGTTGAAACAAGAAGCTGTCTGTTTATATGATGACAAAGTGAGCACAAAGAGCAGTTCACTTAAATGCCTTCTCCTGAAACTTTCTCCTGCTATAGGGTAAGGTTTGGCAGCGTATATGTTCAAAAGACCAGAATAATTCTGATGCACATCCCAGAGTAAGGACCACTACCTGATAGGCAGTGTTTTGCTTGGTTGGCTTTGCTTGCTCTTTTGGGTCAGTCATGGGATGAGGAATCTGACAAAAGCTATGGACTCACTCTCTGTCTTGAAAAGTACACATATGTACTTTAGCATACCCTTCTGTGGCCCCTTGTCTTTTCTAATTTTTGGTTAAAGACTGTTGGAACATCATTATAAAACAACAACAAAATGTAACTTTATGAAATGCCAGTAACACACTCATATTGTGAAAAAGATTTAAAAAGTATTATTTTTCAAGGTGAAATTAGAAATAGGTTTTAAAGTCACTGAATGTGAATGGAAGTACTTTTGAGATTCACCAAGGAAATAGAAGCACCAGGAATCTTTGGAATTTTAAGCAAAGGGACTCTTCTCTGGTGATCTTAGGATTTCCCCCAGAGAAGGCTCTCAGCCAGATCACAGTCAATGAACCCTACCCAGGCATTCAGGACTTCCTGCCAACTTAAGTTCTCCAGGCCCAGAATTTGAGCAGGGAGTCAAATGTTAGCAGACATTTGGGGGGTGGGTGGGAGGGGAAGCATCTAAGAGATGCTGGGGGTAGGGGGAGAGGCAACTAGGAGGAAATAGACTATCTGGGGAAAAGAAAACTCTTTAAAAATTATTTATTTCCTCTGAAGAAACTTCTTCCATGTAAAACAACAACAACAACAAAAACAAAAAACAAAAAACAACCTCAGGATAGGCTAAAAAAAAGAGGTTTCAGACATGTATTTCTCTGACCTGAAAGACATGAGCTTTGAGATTAAAAAAGCCTGTCAAGTATCCATCACAGTGGATAAAAGTACACTTATACCATGGTACCTCACAATGAGATTTCAGGACACTGGGAACAAAGAAAAGATAAAGCATCCAGCCAAAACCAAAAACATTTTTTAATATAAAAGATTAAGAATCACAATGATATTAATTTCTCAACTGTAAAGACAGTAGAGCAGGTTCTTTATAATGCTAAGTAAAAATTTCCAATGTGTATTTTACAAAATTGTAATTATCTTAAAAGATGTCTTAAATACTGGGAATAAGTTAGTGGACTCCTGTGTTGTTTTGTCATCACCTAGCTATTTGGAAGCAAATGAAAAAGGATTTTTATTTTTATATATTTTTTTCTTAATAAATATGATCACATTTATTTTCAATAGTTTTTATTCTGCTACCAGGAATATTTGAGCATGCCTACTATATATAGCCTTGGCCAGCATGACCATTACACATTTTCCTCCATTATAAGAGGCACTATTATTGTCATTGTGTTTCTTTGACTACTGCTGGGATGGTTGAGATTCTCTTTTGTTTTCTTTTTATTCCAGTATAGTTAACATACACTGTTATGTTAGTTTAAGGTGTTAATATAGCGATTCAGCAATTCCATACATCACTCAGGGCTCATCACGATAAACCCTTAATCTCCACTCCTCAATCCCCATCACCTCTTTTACCCATCCCCTAACCCACCTCTCCTCTGCTAACTATCAGTTTGGTCTGTATAGTTAAGAGTCTCTTTCTTGGTTTCTCTCTCTCTAGAAAAAGGATTTTTAAATAACTTTGGCCTACTGAACTAGAAGATGTTTTAGAAAAATATAATACATAATCTAATTCTGTCCTTCAGGTTACTTTATTCTTACACGAGTACATAAAATAACAAGTTTACTGTGTAATAAAATGTTTCCTTCTAATGAATGCCTTCTAATTTCTGTAACATTTAAAAATAACTTGGGATTTTAGGCATTAAGTAGATTTGCCATTTGCCAAATATCAGCTAAAAGAACCAAAACCTACCACAGAGATGATGTGACAGACTATTCAACTTGGTGAGTCACTCTGGAGTCCTTACTTCTGTCAGAAAGTTGGTGATGTTAAGAGCATCCTTTGACTTCCTAATTCTTTAGCCAACAATTTATAAATTGTGTTATGTATAAGAACCACTTGGGAATATTATATTAAAAATGTGTAGATACTTGGGCCCTCTTCTCAGACACCTGGATTCAGCAGGTGGGGCTCTGGAATCTGTATTTTAAACAAGTACCTCAGATAATTCTGAATAGGATGATCCATAGATCACATTTTGAGAGACACTGGTCTAAATGGATCGTACTTAGGGATGTACTATATTAGAATCATGTTAAGAAAATCTGGTATGGATAAATAAATTTGAACTTAGGATGTTCTTATTAATTTATCACTGCCATCATCACAATGACCACTGTTGAATTTTAAAAATATCATGGCCTGATCTGGACACACAAACAAGTAGGGGGAAAAAAAACAAATAAAAATACAAAGAACTATGAGGATAGTAAATATTTTAAGATATGACACTTCACCATCTAGTTTCAAATCTGGTTCCCATGGGGTGTTTCAGGGGATTCACCACTAAGGAACACCACCCAGTTTTAGACATCCCAACATCTCTGTCTATATTAAAGTGAGAGACCATGTGTGTTTATAAAACAGAGTCAGAACCTTCTCTTCTTTTCCTCCTATCAAATGTCAACCTTTAAGTTAAAATTTTATTCTGAGGATCAGCTTCATATCCAGGTGACAGACAATACCCTTTAAAGGATAATATGTCCAACCTTAGGAGTATAGTTCTAGCTTTACAGGCCTTGATAGAAAAAAATATTTCTTAATACAACTCAACAGTCATATGAGAGAAACACACATAGGTGACTGTATCTGTAGGAGGGCGTGAGGAAGCATTTTGTTACAATAAGATATAATTTGCAATCAGTGAGGACAATGCTACAATGATAAGATACCTCTAATACACTTTGATGTTTTTTATCTAGATTAGTAATTTTAGGCTGATTTCTGCAACACAAAATTAACATTTTAAAATAAAGCTTAAATTTAAAGAATGTCTTTCTTTTTTAACAGAATCTATTTTTTTAAGTTTATTTTTATTTATTTTGAGACAGAGATAGAGAGCAAGTGAGGGAGGGGCAGAGAAAGAGGGAGACTGAATCCCAAGCAGGCTCTGCACTGTTAGCACAGAGCCTGATGTAGGGCTCAAACTCCCAAACTGTGAGATCATGACTTGAGCCGAAGTCCAGAGTCAGATGCTTAACTGACTGAGCCACCCAGGCACACCTAAATTTAAAAAAATTCTGTTTGGAATTTCATGTATTAAAAATGATTAGGTACTACTGTCAATGTTTTCAAAAACATCCCCATGATTATCTTATCAGACCTTGGTACTACTACTGTTAGTCTACTGCTTCTTTTGGGTCTAGGCTCTATCATCAGAACAGCAGAAAAGTTTTACTGTAATTGTGCTCCAGTTTTAGACAGGTCTCAAAGTCTGTATCCAGGGAAACTCAGGAGCTTTAACACACATGCAATGAAATATACCTTTAAGAGTGGAATCCTTTCCAGGTCTTTAAGTAGGGTCCTGATTTCTCTCTGAATCCCTGAGTCTGTATCAATTATTTTTTCTGGTTAGAAAGTATCACATGGTATCACACATCAGAAAAGCCCCATTAGAGAGGTGAAGTATGTGCTCAAAGTATGGAGGCAACAGACAGCATAGTAGGTCTGAGGAACTGTCAAAGCAGTTTAATATTAGGCTCTTAGGGATGTGTGAAGATGGGGGATGTGACATACAGGAATCTTAAAGGCATATTGTTAAGTCAAAGAAGTCAATCTGAAAAGGCTACATTAGGGGCGCCTGGGTGGCTCAGTCGGTTAAGCGTCCGACTTCAGCTCAGGTCACGATCTCGCGGTCCGTGAGTTCGAGCCCCGCGTCAGGCTCTGGGCTGATGGCTCAGAGCCTGGAGCCTGCTTCCGATTCTGTGTCTCCCTCTCTCTCTGCCCCTCTCCCGTTCATGCTCTGTCTCTCTCTGTCTCAAAAATAAATAAACGTTAAAAAAAATTAAAAAAAAAAAGGCTACATTAGCGTATGATTCCACCTATATGACATTTTGAAAAAGGCAAAATTATCGAGACAGTACATAGATCAGTGGCTGCCAGAAGTTCAGAGGGAGGGAAGGAATGAATAGGTAGAGAACAAAGGGTTGTTAGGCAGTGCAACTATTTTGTATGACAATGTAATGGCAGACATGTATCATTAAACATTTGTAAAAACCCACAGAATGTACAGTCCAAACAGTGAACCCTAATGTAAATATGGACTTCAGGAATGTATCAATATTGGCTTATCAGTTATAACTTATATATGACACTAGCACAAGATGTTAATATCAGAGGAAACTAAGGGAACCCATTGAAGGAGAATATTCCTGCATTTTCTGGTCAATTTTTCTGTAAACCTAAGACTGTCTTCCATAATAAAGTCTACCAATTAAAAAAACTAGATGTTCTGTGATTTTTTTTTTTTTTTTTTTTTTGTGGCCACTATACTATAATATCTGAACTGCTTGAGAAAACTCTGAGACTATGTCTGTTCCAAGAAAATGTTTAGGCTCATGTTTTGTGTGTGTGTGTGTGTGTGTGTGTGTGTGTGTGTGTGTGTGTGTGTGTTTGCTTTGTTTGTTTTTAAAGATTGTGTATTTAGGTAATCTCTATACCCAGTGTGGGACTTGAACTCACAACCCTGAGATCAAGATTTGCATGCCTTACCAACTGAGTCAGCCAGGCTCCCCTAGACTTTTTTTTTTTTTTTTTTTTTTTAAAGATAAAACACAGTAAAGCATATGGATTTTAAGTGTACAGGTTGATAAATTTTTACTTATGTATATGCCCATATAACTACCACCCAGATCAAGATATAAAACATTTCCAGTACCCCAGGAGGCCCCCTTGTGTCCTCTCCTCACCTGGGGATTACCTTCAAAGGTAACCACTATTCTGACATCTATCACCAAAGAATAGTTTTGCCTGTTCTCGGACCTAATATAAAGAATCATATGGTATATGCTCATTTGTGTCTGGCTCCTGTTACTCAACATTATGTCTGTGAGATTCACCCATGATGGCATGGATAGCAAAGTTCATTCTTTTTCATAATATTCCATTATGTAAATATGTCACAATTTATTTATTCATCTTATGTTAATGGCCACTTGTGCTGTTTCCAGCCTATTACATATAATGCTGCTATGAATATTCTTATGTTTTTTTGATGAATATAAGCACTCATTTCTCTTGAGTATATACCCAGGAGTATAACTGCTGGGTCATAGAGAATATGTGCATTAAGCTTTAGTAGATATTTCCAAACTATTTTTTAAAGTGTTGTAACATAAGCTCTTTAATTTCTGCAAGAGAACTTTGCCTTACTTTCTGCCAGGTTGGTTGTCAAAGCAAATTAATGGCCCCTTAACTGATCATACTGAGTAACTTCATTATAGATTCTTAGTAGTGGTGGTACAAGTTAGTAAAAGCACTTCTGAAAATGGTTTGACAGTATTTACTAAAGTTGAACATCTACATATCCTATACCTAGAATAGCTAAAATTACAGTTTGCTTGGCACAGTCCTAGATTATACCTGCTGCCACAATGTAATGATTAATGGTATCCTATCTTCATTCTCAAAAGTGTCCTGGTTTTAACAATAAATTGTAACAGTCACCCAGGAATCCCATTCCTAAGCGTATGAACAACAGAAACAAGTATAATACAGACTTGTAATAGGGTTCATGGCAATTTTATTCATAATAATGCCCAATGGAAATAACCCAAATGTTTATAAACTAGTATGATTAAATAAATTATGGTATATTCATACAATGAGACACTATACAGCAACAAAAATGAACGAACAGATTACTGCTGCAGGGAACAATATGGATAAAGCTCACACTGTTTAGCAAAAGAAGCCAAACACAAACAAATGCATTGTGTGTGATTTCATTAGTATAAGGTTAAAAACTAGTCAGTAAGTGGGAAGAATGACAAGAAGACTTCTGAAATGCTGGCATGCTCTAGTTCTTGATCTAGGTGGTAGTTAAATGGGCACATTCATTTTTGTGATAATTTATCAAGCTAGACACTCATGATTTGTATATTTTTCTGTATATATCTTATATTTAAAGAAAAATATCTATTAAATAAAAGCCTAAGAAATAATATCTATGGAAGACTGCTAGAAAGGCATATAATTGTCACTAGTATTTCTGAATTCTATTTTGGGATCTCACCAATCACTAATTATGTATTTGAACTCCACTGCTTTAGTCCATTATACAATTGCTCTTACTTAGATGTTAGGCCATTAGCCTAACACCTTCCTATTCAGTTCATTTTTCTACCCCAATGGCAGACCAGTAAAAGAAATTTATTTCAAAGTTAAGAAAGAGGAAGAGAAGAATTGGTTTGGTTTTGTCTTACTAAAACCATGAATCTTCAGTACGTTATGTTCCCTGCTTTGTACTAGCTACCAAATATGTGGCTCACATTGATACCATATGCATTTCTGTGTACTAACAGGAATGCTGATTTTACTAGATTTTGCCTTAGAACTATTTTTTTTTAACTATCAGAGTGAAGCATCCGATACTGCCATTTTTGTAAATGAAAGTCAAGTATCAGCAATTTAATTTGGTTTGATTAACCTAATATCCAGTTATTTCTGTATTATGTATATTCATGCAAACTGCCTCAAAATCTTTGGGGGAACAAAGTATTTTCCATGGTAAATACTAAATTTCTTAGTTTCAATTATTTGTTTGGTTGTATTCTATATTTTATTTTTTTTTAATAGTTCAGTTGTATTCTAAGCATAAGGTCATCATGTGGTGAGCACAGCATAATGCAAACAGAAGATGAATCACCATGCTGTACACCTGAAACTAATGTAACATTGTGTGTCAACTATACCCAAATTAAAAGCAAAGCAAAACAAAACAATATTTGTGGTAGATAATACAGGTGAATGGCTTCATGACTTTGGGGCAAGAAAAGATTTCCTAGATAGGCCACAGGCTGCACTAAGCATACAGACAGAAAAAATAAGTCAAGCCTTATTAAAATGAAGAACTTCTCTTCATCAAGGACACCTTCAAGAGAGTAAGATGTCAAGAATAGAATGGGATTAATACTAGCCATATTTATCACTAAAAAGCTTTATGTAGGATACGTAACTAATTCCCATGTTAATAATAATCATAAAAAGACAATCTGAAAAAACAGGCAAAAGTTCTGACTAGCCAATTCACACAAAAGATAGCCAAATGGCCAACAAATACATGAAAAGGTGCACAACATCACTATTCATCAGGAAATGCAAACTGAAACCACCCAGGTGCCCATGTAGCTGACCATTTTGATAAGCAGTTATACTCACCATAACAAAACCTCCAAATAACCCAATGACAAAAAACAAAAAAATAAAAACTGTTTCCTTTACATTTAAAAGTATTTCTTTTTTGTTTTGCGGTATTATTTTGATATTAATAGTTTAAAATATTACCATTTTTATAACATATTTGATGCAACAGGTATATATATTTGAGTGTATTATTTACATATTAAGTTTTTTCCAAGTTACAATTAAGTGTTTAAAATTAGCAGTGTCCGGAAAAATATGAAACAAAAGGTTGCTGTACATATATTCTACCTCTTCTGTTAGCCTTTGATGATGGAAACGGTTTCCTAATCATTTTTGTATTCGAGAACTCAGCATTCTGACTTGACAAGAGTGGGCACATAAGAAATATAAATGAACTACACTAAAAAGATGGCTGGATTCTTGAGAAAGTTCTTACATATTAATTATTCATCCCATCCTTTGTGAATAAGAATATTAATAAGCAGACCGAGGGGTGTGTCAATATACAAAGACCCCAATAATGTACTGTTTCTTACCTGATATGGACTGCTTCATCATGTTATGCATGAAGAGACAGAGTAAAAAAATAAAAACATGTAGAATTCATTTAAATAATACTTAAGACATTATGACATACTCATTACAACTTAAAAAGCTAACAAAACCTTAACCTCTCACTAGCTTCAAAGAGATAGAATTTTAAGATTTCTCTGCATGTATTCAACAATGCTGACCCAAAGAAAGTATATAGCAATTAGAAAAAGAAAGTGGTAAGATATTATACAACTTATGAAGAATACAGCATAAGATGCTGTATAGCTAATAAGAAAACAGGAAACTGTCATGTTCATAGTCTGATGAATGTAGGTTTTGACAGGAAACAGCAGAGTTTCTAACTGCATGATCGTAAAAATTCAAACACTAAAAAAGAATATTAAGAACTACTATAGCTATTTCACATAAAGACTCTCAGTAAAATTTGAAAGCCAAGAGAAGAACCTGCAGGAATGAATACCCTGAAGGCCCAAAGGACTTCAATAATCATTAAGGAAACACAAGTATTAAAAGAATTTCTCATTAGTCTACTTCATTAGCTAAACTTTCACAGGTTAAGATAGAAGTTTCTTTTGTAAAACAGAGAAGTGTCATTGCTTTAGAGATCTGTAGCCTTTAAATATAACTTCCTAATAAATAATAGAGAAATCTGTGGTGAGAAATCTGATCACCTGGGTTAGTGTCCATGTGGACAGAGGACACATGTTCTTTGTGTGTTTGCTTGCTTTCAGTAATTACACTGGTAGCTTTTAAAAGTTTGGGTTGATTTTTACAGTTGATTTTAAAGAGACACTATAGTTTATCCTTTCTCAATTTTAATGTGTAGGAGTAAGAGAATTAATAATAAACCCTTATATTTATATGAGGTTTTACAGTTAAAAGTGCTTCCATGCATATTATTTCAGGTCAAAAAAACTTTCCCCCATGTGTGACTGGAGGCTGAATTGTACAGACAACTACCACTTTTTGAGATTCAAAAGAATAAGAAAGGCTGTACTGAGTGTTCTGAAAGACAATCAGTCCACAACAAAGTGGAAAAAAGTCATCCACACACCAAAAAAAACCCCTAACCAAATGAACTTTGATCACTACTAGACAGGGTTTAAACCATTTAAGTGAGTCATGTGATACCAAGTGAACTGCAAAACAGATGCAGTAAGTTTCCAAGACTGAGTCATATCAGATTATAAAAGCTCCTATTTGTACATTTGGGTTTATATAATCAATCTTTGTAAAATATTGAGCTATTGCTGTTACAGTTAATATAACATTTCTGCAAGTGATGTATAAGATATAAAATTTTAAATAACTATAAATTATTCTTTATATGAGAAGATGGACATAAAGTTCAATAATCACAAAGATTTCTATTTCTAAGTTCTAGAGGCTTTACTTTTTTAGTCCAAAGTTTAATCAGTAATTTTGTTGAAATCCTTATATAATATTTTAATAGTTTAAGTTTTCAAAATGTAAAAGGGAAATGATGTGCTAAATTAATTCTCAATTATCAGCTTCTTTCAAAAATGAATTGTACATATGACAAAGATTAAAACTAGCCATAAGCACACAAACCAAAAGATTTCCAGTGAATCAGAACAGGAAACCAATAAAAGTGATCAATTGGAGGTCATGACTTTTTGATCATTGCACTACATAGGCAAGAGGAAAAATTCAGACCCACAGTACTTAAAAGTAGATTAAGTTTAAAATTCAAGAGTTGTATTGAAATAATACAAAACAGACAATGCTGAAAATTGTTTTGGCTTTATGCTAAGTAAATTACTTTTAAATACCAGATAAAACACTTAAAGTTAAAAAAAAAAAACATAGAGTCTGTGTTAAATATATAAAATGCAATAGTTAAAACTCATTCTTTCAGAAGCAAAGAAAAAAAATGGACCCACAATAATAAGTGAAAAAGGTGGAAAGCAAAGTTTGGCACTGAAGAAAATTATATTCTGCATTTGTTACCAGAGAAGGAGAGAGGGAGAAGAAACAGGTCATTTACAAAGAACGCTTAGTCTCTCTATACTGTATACTTAGATTTATCCAGTATACTATGGCAAACAAAATGAAACTGCATTGCCCTCTTCCTGGCAGCTGACACATCTTGATAAAACTGAAACCATTAACATTATTTAGAAGGTACTCTAATGTCAATGGTGATGAGGTTAGGAATATATGAACTTCTATGTAAATTTATGACCAATTACAGGAAATAAATCACTTCACACTTGTTTCACTCTGAACTTTTAAAGCTACATCAAAGTACCACATACATTTCATTTGATTTAACCTTCAGCTGAAGTACTAAAAAAATTCAAATATTTAGCAAAACATCCTCATGAAAATGAAGTATTTCTTTTCTATCTGGACTGAACAGTTAAGAGCAATCATTCTTCTCTAAAGCTAAATCATAGGTTTTATCAGTCTATCTATCTAATCACTTACCCAAATTTTAAATCATTTATCTGATAAGGGACTTGTATCTAAAATATATAAAGAATTCTTACAACTCAATTATAAAAAGACAACCCAATTATAAAATGGGCACAGGGTCTGGGTAAATATTTCTCTAAAGAAGTTACAGATGGGCAATAAGCAAATGACAAGATGCCCAATATCATTAGCCACCAGGAAAATACAAAACAAAACCAAAATGAGAGGACATTCATATTTACTGGGATGGCTATAAACAAAAAAGGGAAATAATATCAAACATTGGCAAGGATGTGGAGAAACTGGAACCCTCATACACAGCTGGTGGAAATATAAAATGGTACAGCTGCTTTGGAAAACACTATGGCAGTTCTTGAAATCGTTAAACCACAGTGATTCTATTAGTAAGTAATACTCAAGACAAATGAAAACATATGGTCACAATGAACTTTGTATATGAATGTTCACATCAGCATTATTTATAACAGCCAAAAAGTGAAAACAACCCAAATATCCATCACACAATAAATGGATAAACAGAATGTGGTATATCCATTTGATAGAATATTATTAGGCAATAAAAAGGAATGAAGTACTGATACATGCTACAACATGAATGGACCTTGAAAACATTATGCTAAGAAAACAGTCACAGATGACCACATATTGTATAATTCCATTAAAAAAATTTTTTTAATGTTTATTTATTTTTGAGAGAGAGACAGAGTGTGAGTGGGGGAGGAACAGAGAGAGAGGGAGACACAGAATCTGAAGCAGGCTCCAGGCTCTGAGCTGTCAGCACAGAGCCCGATGCGAGGCTTGAACTTATGAACTGTGAGATCACGACCTGAGCTGAAGTCAGACGCTTACCGACTGAGCCACCCAGGCGCCCCTGTATAATTCCATTTAAATGAAATATCCAGAATAGGGAAATCTACAGAGATAGAAAGTAGATTAGTGGTTGCCTAGGGTTGCAGGAAGGGAGCTTGGGGGAAATGAAGAATGACTACCAATGGGAATGGTATTACTTTCGGGAGTGATAAAAAATGTTCTAACATTGTGCCAATAGCTTCACAACTCTGTAAATATACTAAAAGCCACTGAGTTGTACACTTTAAATGGATGAACCATAACTGTATGTGAATTATAGCTCAAATAAATCTGTTTATACATACATACACACACACACACACACACACACACACACACACACACACACACACACATATATAAAAATCAGATAGTCATTTTATGGGCGTGTTTCCAATGGAGATATTGCCACATTGAAAATAATTTTTTTTAAGTTTATTTATTTTGAGAGAGAGATAGATTATGTGTGCATGGGGGAGAGGCAGAAAGAGAGGGAGAGAGAGAATCCCAAGTAGGTTCTGCACAGCCTGAGCAGAGCCCAAAGCAGGGCTCAAAGTCATGAACTGTGAGATCATGACCTGAGCTGAAATCAAGAGTTAGATGCTTAACCAACTGAGCCACCCAGGCACCCCAGCTTCATTTTAATAGATGAAAATATTTGCAGTAAAAAATTTAATGCTTTAGACAGAAGTATTAAGTAAAAGATAAATGTATTTGTAGCATTCACTTTTTGCCAGGAAATTAAAATTAACTCCTGATGGAAAAATAATTTTAAAAATACATGATAAATATATATAGCCACAGACCTACACTATTTTAAAAGCCAAACAGGAAAGGTTAGTATGCTTCTTCCTCATTCTGAGGTACTCATAGACTGCTTAGTTAAGATTGGGCACTTGCAAACCACATGACCTCATGAATGCTATCTTATCATATCACAGGTTCCTCAGACTGACCACAACAACTTAAATCAGACAGGCAGCAAAGTAGCACTAAGTCTCTGACACATATTATTTGTATGATGTTTTTAGTTGTCCAGTTCATGGGGAGTGAAAATCTGATTATCTCAAATCCAACTGCATCTGTGAGATAGGGTCCATGAAAAGCACATGATTTACTGCACCAAAGACTTCCAACCACAATTTAAAATTTTTAGTTTTTGTAAATCTGAGGGAGCTAGCTCTTCATCTTTTATCAATTCTCCTTTAGTTGACACTTAGTAAGTTTGAAGAACACATTTATAAATGTTACTAGTTTGAAAAACTGCCAATACTTAAGTTATTGTTTCTTTTAAAAACTAACATTTTATTTATGTTTTTTTTTAATGTTTATTTATTTATTTTGAGAGAGAGCACAGCAGGGGAGAGGCAGAGAGAGAGAGGGAGACAGAATCCCAAGCAGGTTCTATGTTCAGCAGAGAACCCGATGCAGGGCTGGATCTCATGAGAGAGCACAACCTGAGCTGATATCAAGAGTTGGATGTTTAACCAAATGAGCCACCCAGGTACCTCTAAAAACTAGCATTTTAAAACTGAATTACTTGATGCAAAGAAAATAAGGTTTCAAAATGATTGGCTATATTTCAAAATCTTGGCATAGCTGAAGAAACTGGACTGTTACATTTAAGAATATACAGCACTAAAAACCAAGTATGAAGTATTGGGTAGTGATAACAGGAAGAAAATATGTAAATTAAACTGAAAAAATTCAAATTGGTTCTCAAATGCATCATTTGGACCAACATCTTAAAAAGAATATAATCCAAAACATAATCAAGGAAGAAGATTCTATTCTGTGGATTTCCTCTTATTTGATTAAGAAAGCTTTACCCTTAGCCATTGGATCAATCTCTCTGAATGCTATTTTCAGAATCATACACTAAAAACAAACTGATCAGGCTCTCTCTCCAGTTTCAGAAGCATCCCTCCCTACTGATTTTCCTGCTACTATTTATTTATTTATTTATTTACTTACTTACTTACTTACTTATTTATTTATTTATTTATTTAGAGAGACAGAGAGAGAGCAGGGAAGGGGCATAGAGACAGAATCCAAAGCAGGCTCTGCCCTGTCAGTGAGGAGCCTGATGCAGGGCTTGAACTCACCAACCAGGAAATCATGATGAGCTGAAATCAAGTTGGATGCTTAAGTGACTGAGCCACCCAGGCGTCCCTTCTCTGCTTTTACAGCCGCTTCTTCTCTCTTTCCTGAGCTCTTTATTTGCCTCCAGACCTTTCAATATGATGGCCTCTGCCTAAACACTCTTTTATTCTCCTTTTCCTGGCTATTTTCTCCTCCCCTTTCAAACTTTAGGCAGTCCCATGCCCAGAGATTTTAGGACACATTTGTAGGCCATGGCACCATGTGGTTCTAATGCAGCACTGCCCATATTGACTGTTCTCCCTACCAGTCTGAATTCCTTAACAATTGGGACTTTGACTTTTATACACCTAGCAAAGGACTGGGATGGAAAGCACTTTAAAGATTATTTAGCATGACTGCTTAAGGATGCAGTAACTGAGCCAAGGTCTGAGGCATACCTGGGAGCTAAATGATGCTCAAATGCTTACCGACTGAATAAATATATGAAGTATATTGGAATCCTAAGGTCACACAGTTAATCAGCAGAAGTAGGTCTAGAATCCAGGTCTCCTGGATAAGTCCACTGCTCTATAAATGATGGTTCCCAACCACCTGCAGTAAGTTCTTTTTGGAGAATAAAGACACGAAATTCAGAAACAAAAACTAAACTTCTAAACCTAAAAAACAAAATGAAAAAGAACAAAATCCTGCCATTTGCAACAACATGGATGGAACTGGAGGGTATTATGCTAAGTAAAATAAGCCAACCGGAGAAATACAAATATCGTAAGTTTTCACTCATATGAAACTTGAGAAAACTTAACGGAGGACCATGGGGGAAGGTAAGGGGAAAAAGTAGTTTCAAACACACAGGGAAGCAAACCATAAGAGACTCAAATGAGGAGAACAAACTGAGGGTTGACTGGGGAGTGGGGAAGGGGAAATGGGTCACGGGCATTGAGGGCACCTGTTGGGATGTGCACTGGGTGTTGTATATAAGTGATGAATCATGGGAATCTACCTCCCAAACCCAAGAGTACACTGTATACACTGTATGTTAGCTAATCTGACAATAAATTAAAAAAAAAATCTAGAACTGCTATTAAGAACCTGATAAACTGCACATATATCTATAGTTTTTCCCCTCTTCTCCATCTTATGGATGTGTTTAGAAATACTGGCATGACAATGAAAGGAGAAAGAGTTAGATGAAGAGTAGGGATAACCAGCTTCTGAATAAATGAAAACATTTTTAAATAAATACTCAAATCTTGAAACCTGAGTACTTGAGTAAGTTCACTGGACTTTAAAATCTAGCTCATTTGGTTGCCCAAGTCAGGCTGAAAGAAATGTTTAAGCACATCCTATTAGCTCCACTCTAAATGTCAACAAATACGTTTAATACAGTAGTCATGCTAACATCGTATTGGTACTACATATGTTACTGAAATAGTTTTAAGCATTTATATCCTACTTTCCTCATATCTAAGATCTAAGAATATGCTATTCGATGGTGTTTTCATGGGAATGCTAACAGAATCAATCTCTTGTACCCTTATTGGATTAAATCTATTTAAGAACTGCTATAAGCAACTATAAAACCTGCCACTATAGGCTTTATAGTTAGTTCCAATTCTTTAAACATGCTTATTTTCATCTGCTTTTACTTCTTATAACCCAACTGGTATGTATTTCACATCCAGTTTCCCTCAAGTGGTTTCTTATGACTTACATTTCCAATTTAACTGTTGGAACCATTAATTAAGCAATTTACAGATTACTACTAATAGGCATTGTCTCACTATTATGCATTTGAAAATTTAGCTGTTCTCAATTAATGTAAAGTACTATGTAAAAACTTGCCACTTAGTGCCAGAAAACACAGAATTGTTCAAAGTCTAATGGAGTTGTAGAAAAAAAAGATACTGGTTATTTAAAAAAAAAAAAAAAAATACTTGAAAGAGTTTCCACTCATCAAATTCAGGACAACTTGAACACCAAGAGAATTGACTGAATCCACGAGTTCATAGTACAGTGTTAGGATTCTTCAAAGGCTCTAAGAAATATAAGGCTGAATAAGACACAATCTCTGCAAGGAACTTGCAGTTTGGCTTGCCGGTAAGCATCAAGGATAGTACAACAACCATTAATTAAAACAAACAAAATTATGTGCTATGTTATCTCCCATTTCTGAACTATTTAGTACTCACTGTTTGTACCAACCATACAGTCTTTGTTAAATTAACTTTCCACTTTCTCCCATTAGATTGTAAATTCCTTGAGAATAAGACTACACTGTACTTTGCATAGCATCTGGCACAATATCAGAAAAATATCCCATCTGACACAGCTTCATATCCAAGTCTGACTTTACAATTCCAACTGGTTCTGTCCCTTGGCCAGCGAGACATTATCTCTTGAGGTTATTTACTTGATTCTTTAATTCTGAGTACTGGATTCAAATCCCTCATTTCTGACTGAGTCTATATTCTCTACATTGACTGCTCACCAGATGTCATCCTAGAAATCTCTTAACTCTTTTTGAGTCGTATCCTACATTAGTTGATACTCCTAAGGGTCTTCTTTCCTGGGTATCTCATCCTCACTAGGGTCTAATTCCTTTTCTTACCCTGTTTTTTGTTTTTAATTTTCCTTTTTTAAGTGATTTCATTATCTCTCTTTATTACTCTCTTCTACCAGACCTATCTTTTTTGTCATGTTCTCATGATTCAACTCCCATTCTTTAATGAAATTATCATAATCAGAAATACACATTTTCATTAGCAAATTTAAACATCTTGTTTTACCTATAGTAGGAACAGGATACACAGAGGCATGTAATTGGGTAGAATACTGTCCTATGAATAGAGCACAAAACTGGAAAATGGTCTAAAAGTCTTGAATCAAAAGTAAGGTGTCCTATATGGGGTTATTATAGATTTTCTATGTGTTACATATTCTTTTTGGAGGCAAAGAATGAATGGAAAGATTATAGCCTTGGAGATTTTAAAAATTTAATGCAGAAACAATTGCTGGAAGTTTGGTCACAAGTTAAACAAACTCTTGCAAAAGGATGTATTGAATAGCTGAGCTAATATATGTCCGTGGGTAAGCTTGTATTTCATAAGTGATAGGCATATATGAAATTAGGTTAACTATCTTTATCTATTTCTCTGTTTCTGGGAATGTCAAATTTGGCTACAAAATCTCAGTTGCTTCTATTTTCAGAAAATCATCTAATATTTAAAAGCTAAGATTTTATTAGCACCCACTGGAAACTGAAGCAAAATAGAAGGGTTAAGTCAGACCAATTCCCCAGTTTCAGATGGAAGAGAAGTCCAGAATCTGATGCTGGAAGAAAATACTAGGTGACAGTAGAGTCCTACTAACTAGACAGTAGGTTCCCATCTGTGAGAAGTAATTCATTTTAATTTAATTAAACACTTATGGAACTACTATATCTAACATGTGACAAGTAAATGGGTCGGGAGGATTGTGGTAGGGCAGTGGGATGTAGCAGAACAGAAGTCAGAATGCCTGGGCAGTAGTTCCGTCTCTTCCATTACTAGCTGTGTAACTTTGGGTAAGTCCCTTAACTCTTATGCCCCAGCTTCCTCATTTATCAAGTGAAAAACTAGATTAACTTTAAGAACATGCCTGGCTTATAAATACTATCAGTCAGAAATCTCAGCTTTAAGTCTTCCACACAGTGATATTATTGCAGACATAAAGTATGGTATAATTTTTTTATCTTATGACTTCAAATAAGATAAACTAATTACCCAAGAGTTAATGGAACATATAAGAGGAATAGGAGTAATAACATTAATGTAAAGAAGTCATTAAGAATGAATTTTTTTATCTATAAATGGGGACAGTTTAACAGTGCTAAACATTTAATTCAAGAGTATTAAAGCAATTTTCATAAGAGCACAAATACGATCATACATCTACATGAGATCTTTTGGCAGCAAAGAAAAACAATTTACCTACAGTGAGGCTTATGTGAGCTCCTGCGTGATACTTTACATTGCTCTAACTAGAGAAAGAACAAATTTAAGGGAATATGTTCTTTTATTAAGAAGTTGCCACATCAGAAACATGGCACTTTTTACTGTAACAACATACATAAAAGCTTATAACTCCATGTATTGAAATTTTTCTTAAACAATAATTTTAAAATTAAGATTCAACAGACATCAATACAAAAGAAAACATTGTTTTTGTTCCTTATTTCTGCCTCTACCAGTACACTGTTGTTATCATAGCAATTTGTAAAAATGTCAACTCTATTTTAGGTTATCCTCTGTAAACTAGGTAAAATACTGAGTTTTGCAAGATTTAAAAGGCAATAAATACTGGTAGAAACAGTCAATACAGAATAAGCACATGGTTAAAAAAAACAAAAACGATATTTCAGTTTGAAATAAAGAGGAAAAAAACAGCTGCCAGTAACTACAGAGCCAAATTACTAACCTCTTTTCTACCTTTAATATTCTTGTTTTAAAGCCTAGATGAAGATCAATGTTGAATGAGTCTCCAAGAGTCTTTAAAAAAAAAGTCAAGTCCAGGTGATTTTATTAACTACTTTTAAATTGGTGCTTGCTTTGCACATATACTAAATGACTTTTAAACTGAAGAATATAGAGCAAGGAAAAAAGATTCGAACAGTTACAAAAGGGCAGTCTGTCATTTGATTCTGAAAGCTCCTCACTGGAAAAAATTCTAGTTAATAACAAATGAGTATCAATATTAAACATATTAATAATGGTCAGGACATTAAAATGCTTTTTGGTAGATATTTAACTAAATCTATAGCTCAAGCATATATCAACAGTTATTAAAATTTAAAAAGGAGTACTCACATATAAACATTTTTTTCTTTGAGAGAGAGAGAGAAAGAGAGAGACAGACAGTGTGCAGGAGAGCGCACGTGCAAGGGTAGGGGCAGAGGGAGAGGGAGAGGGAGAGAATCTTAAGCAGGCTCCACGCCCAGTGCGGAGCTCAGTGTGGGGCTCAAATCATGACCCTGAAATCAAGAATCAGATGCTTAAGCAACTGAGGCATCCAGGGGCCTCTATGTAAAAACATTTTCTAAGCCAAACTTCAGAATGGGCTTTGTTTAGATTTCCATTTGTTAACTCAAACTTTTTTTTTTTTTTTTAATTTTTTTTTTTCAACGTTTTTTATTTATTTTTGGGACAGAGAGAGACAGAGCATGAACGGGGAGGGGCAGAGAGAGAGGGAGACACAGAATCGGAAACAGGCTCCAGGCTCCGAGCCATCAGCCCAGAGCCCGACGCGGGTCTCGAACTCACGGACCGCGAGATCATGACCTGGCTGAAGTCGGACGCTTAACCGACTGCGCCACCCAGGCGCCCCTCAAACTTCTAATTTTGTACTTGGCTAGTAGAAACAAAAGAAGATTCTTGTAACATATGATAACTTAAACAGCCTCCTCAACAAAGAAGACAGGAAGATGGCAGAAGACCTGTGTACTGGGAACCAGCACAAAGGCTATCCTTAAAATGAAAGTTGGTTTCACCTACCTGGGTTGTATATTATTTACAGCATCCTATAATCGTGTTTTATTTTTTGGCCAGGTTTATCCTAAAATAGCTTACATTTCTCTAAGTTCTTCAGGAAGTGGCGGGGGGCGGGGGGGTGCTCAGTAATTGTTCAGTGACAGACAATTCCTCCTGTCAACTTCTTTCATAAATCATCCATCATTCTCTGATAAATGACAAAAAAAAATGCTGAAGAAATCTTTCTTAATAAATTCATTCTTCAAGAGGACCAGGGAAGTTTAAAATCTAATTAAAATAACTATGTTGAAATGTTCCCTTCTTAAAAGTCTCCTTTCTGGGGCTTCTATATCCACAGCTGCCAGTTTCCCTCCCAACTGACCAGTAGTTTTGATCTCCTTTGCTGGCTCTCTTGATCTTAAAGGTCAAGAGTGCCATGAACTTGCTCCTGGACCCCCTTCTCTTTGTCTATGAATAATATTAACATTCCAATGACTACCTATTTTTAGCCCTAACCTCTTTTTAGAACCTCATATTCACATATCCGTAGCCCACTTCACTATTTTCATGTTCATGTTTAACAGGAATCTCAACCTTAATATAAACAAAACAGAGTTCTTGATCTTCTACCCTTCCCAACCTAAGTAAATGGCACCAATCATCCAATTGGCAAGCCAAAAATCTCTGGAGTCACTATTTTACCTTATGTCCCTCCTATAACCCATCAGCAAATTCTCAATCTCTAAAATATATCTCTAATATATTCATGTTGCTAACAATTCTATTTCTCCCATGCTTCTAAGCTACCTTTACTCTTACCTAGACTATTTTAACAGCCTCCATTTTCCTGTTTCTATTCTTGCTCTCCTACAATCAATTCACCATACAGCAGGCAGGGCAAATCAGATCACATCACTCTTTGCTTAAAACCATCCAAAGGCAGGCACATGGGTGGCTCAGTCGGTTAAGTATGGGACTCTTGGTTTCAGCTCAGGTCATGACCTCACCCTTCATGAGTTCCAGCCCCACATCAGGCTCCGTGCTGTCACTGTGGAGCCTGCTTGGGATTCTCTCCTTTCCCTCTCTCTCTCTCTCTCTCTGATCTTCCCCTACTTGTACTCTCTCTCTCAAAATAAATAAATAAACAAAACAAAACAAAAACATCCAAAGGCTGGGGTGCATGGGTAGCTGAGTCAGTTAAGTGTCCAACTCTTTTTTTTTTTTAATTTATTTATTTTTGAGAGAGAAGAGAGAGCATAAGCAGAGGAGAGGCAGAAAGAGGGAGAGAGAGAGAGAGGGAGAGAGAGAGGGAGAGGGAGAGGGAGAGGGAGAGGGAGGGAGAGGGAGGGAGAGGGAGGGAGGGAGGGAGAGAGAGAGAGAGAGAGAGAGAGAGAGAGAGAGAGAGAGAGAGAGAGAGAGAGAGAGAGAGAGAGAATCGCAAGCAGTCTCATGCTATCAGCACAGAGTCCATTGTGGGGCTCGAACCCACGAATCACAGGATCATGATCTGAGCTGAAACCAAGAACTAGATGCTTAACCAAGTGAGCCACCCAGGTGCCCCAAGTGTCCAACTCTTGATTTCAGCTCAAGTCATGATCTCATGGTCATGTGATCAAGCCCCAAGTCGGGCTCTGCACTGAGCATGGAGCCTGCTTGAGATTCTGTCTCTCTCCCTCTGCCCCGTTCTCTGCTTGCACTTTCTCTCTCTCTCTCTCGCTCTCTCAAATACAATTAAAACAACAAAAACAACAACAACAACAACAAAAACATCTAGAGGCTTCCCACTGAACCAAGAATAAAACACAAACATTTTTCCTGGCTTATAAAGCACTATATAGGATTTTACCTCATCTACCTCTTTAATCTTATCTCCTACCATTCTTCCCCCATCCTCTACTATACTCCAGCCACATTAGTATGATTTCTCACAAAATCCATTACATTTTCTTCTAAGATCTTTCTGCTATTTTTTTCTCTTCTGCCTGGAATGTTCTTCTCACTGATTTTTGTACATCAGGAAGCTTCTTAGCATTCCCATCACAGTTTGTATGTTACCTTATTAGCAAAGCCTTTTGTTGTAATCATTTATTCATTAATTTTTTTTTTCATGAAGTACCAACTATATGGCAACACTGTTCTAGGTGCTGGGGGGAAAGTTTCTCAATTTATTAATTTATTAATTTATTAGTTTATTAGTTTCTCAATTTATTAGTAATTAGGGAAGTACACATTAAAACCATAATGAGAGGGGCGCCTGGCATGGCTCAGTCAGTTAAGCACCTGACTCTGGCTCAGGTCATGATCTCATGGTTCATGGGTTCGAGCCCCACATTGAGCTCTGTGATGACAGCTCAGAACCTGGAGCCTGCTTCAGATTCTGAAGCACCCCCTCCCACCCCCCGCCCTTCCCCATCCATGCTCTGTCTCTGTCAAAACTAAATAAACGTTAAAGAAAAACATTAAAAAAAACCAACCATACGAGAAACTTCTTCACAGGCAAAGAATGACTAAAATTAGATAAAGACCAACAGTCCTACATGTCGATGAGGATGTGGAACAATATGAACTGTCTTCACTGCAGCAATGTTAAAAGATCAAATTGGAAATAATTCAATGTTCACTAACAGAAAAGATAAACTGTATATTTATACAAAGGAAAATTATACAGTGATGAGACTAAACAATCTATAGCTACATTTAAAAATAACAATGGTTGAATTTCACAATTTTAAACAAAAGCAGCAAGACACAGAAGAACATATAAGAAGCCATTTATATAAAAATTAAAAACTTAAACTTGTTACCTGGGTACTTTCCTCCATGTTATACTTCTATCAAAAGTTTATAAAGAGTTCCTGTTCTTTAAATTGTTCAATTTTTTATGATTATGAACCCATTATATCATAGAAAGTTAAGGATAATAGCTAGTCTATCATAGTTGATCAGACTAGAAGGTTTCCTTTAGGAACAAACAATGAAAAAATTGTTGTTTGGTCTTACCATAAGGAATAGTTGTGGCTCTCCTAACCAACTGGTCTGTTTTCATTACACATTCACTCTGAAATGTTTAAAGTGACATTTCCCCCTTTTTTGGTGCTGAGTGCTGAAAACCTTAGAGCCTGGTTTGAGGACCACTTATTAAGAAATATATTGATAATTCTGTGGTATGCATTTTTGCATGGGTCTTATTCATGGCTCCATATTACACTCCTATAGTTTTCTGTGTCTCACAAAATTGAAGTTTGCTACTCTGCATCATTTACAAATTCGCTTCATTATGTGTAGAACAACGCAGGATATTTATTGATCAACAAAAATGCTTTGAAGGTTTTTTCTTTTTTTAAAAAAATATATAGTTTGTTTTGGTTCTACTTCATTCTAAGTTTAATGCATTGGAGTCAACTGAAAGTCCTGATTCAAGCTTCTGCTACTTACTAGTTATGTGACTGTGGACATGTTATTTAGCCTCTCAGCTATAAAATGGGAATAATGATTTTTACAGGATAATTGTGAAGATTAAAATAACCATCCCAAGTATCTACACCTGGTTTACGAACTATTACTAGAAAGGGGGCGCCTAAGTCGGTTAAACATCCAACTTCAGCTCAGGTCATCATCTGGTGGTTTGTGAGTTTGAGCTCGGAGTAGGGCTCTGTGTGGACAGCTAGGAGCCCGGAGCCTGCTTCAGATTCTCTGTCTCCCTCTCTCTCTGCCCCTCCCCTGCCTGCGCTCTGTCTGTCTGTCTCTCTCTCTCTCTCTCTCTCTCTCTCTCTCTCTCCCCCTCAAAAATAAATAAGCATTTAAAAAAAAAGAGAAAACTTGCTCTATGTAGAAAACCTACTAAACAAATATAACTAGAATTACTTTCATGAGATCTTAAGGACATAAAGTACATTAAAACTATTATGACATCATAAAAATTCAGCAAAGCTGTTTAACTGGAAAACATTTAACTTTTAAAATAAATGAACTATCTTTAGACTGGAATAAATTTACCTATTCCTAGAACATCCACAAGAATATATCACCATCAAGAACAAATGAAAATATATAATCTATATTCAAAAACATTCTCAAATCAGCTGCTTAGCATGCATTTTCCTATAAAACACTGTAAATGGTAGCAAGGCTCCAAAGGACCCAGGGAAGCTAGTCAACTGGTAATTTGACTGAGACATAGGATTATACTTCTCAGTATATCTACACCTAAAATGAGTCCTGAGTATATTTTCTTTGGCTACTAAATGAGAATAATCTTCTACCTTCTTCTAGATCCCTTTCCTGGCATTCAGAAAGTATTCTGTGTCTTTAGTGATCAGTAGCTATGAGAAGACAGACCTATGTTGCAAAAGTACATGGCTTATTCAAATTTCCTAGAAACTACAATTTTGGTTTATATATCTGACTTAAGTGTTCCTGATGCCCAATCTGCCTGATAAATTTCATTTTTCAAAACCCACCCCAGATGCTGTTACTATTTTATTCCTGTATGTTTCAAAGCAGGCTATAGCATATGGCGGTTAAGTGCATGAATGGGCTTAGAGTCATATACTCTGAACTAACACCCTATTTCTATTACTAATTCGTATATGACCATGGGGAGTTATTTAATACCCCAGAACCTCAGTTTTATTACATGTAAAATGTGAATAATAATGATGCTACTTACTTCATAGGAATGTTGTGAAGATTAAAAGAAATAATGTAAGTATAACATTTAGGAGTGTCTGACACAATGACTATTAAATGGTAACTACTAAATGCCATATTTTTCGTTATGTATTGCCATTTGTTTATTTGAATACCTATCTCTGTTGTTAGACTGTGAGCCCCTTGAGGGATATGCGTTGTTTCAATCTTTAATTAATCTTTAGTTCTAAACCTAGTGCCTAGTAGGAGCTGTGATGACAGACGGATGGAAGCGTAGGAGGTAAGGAAGATGGAATAAGGAACACACTTGAGTTGGGACCCAGGTTCTTTTCTATGTATGTATGTATGTATGTATGTATGTATGTATGTATTTTCTATGTATGTATGAGGACAGGATGTAGGGATAAGGGAGAATTTAACCATGGCTCTTGCCACATCTGGGGCATCAAGGATTTCCACAGTGGTTTCTCTGAGGGTCTTGGTAGGGTATAAGAGTCTCCAAATTAAAAAATTTCTATGGGATGTAGGTAAAACTAAAAGCATAAATTAGGTAGTGATGGTAGAAACTGCAGGGGTTGTGAGTCAGAGAAGGCATTTGGATGGATCACAGTAAACTGCAGGAAGTGAAGATAAATCTCCATTTGCAATGCTAACAAGGAGAGAAAGGGAGCTCTTGCTGCTAGGTCATTTACAGAATTCACTTATTGGATGTATGCAAAATAATGTGTCAGGGAGGAACAACACAGTTAAAATATTGTCATTAATTGAGTTTCTTTAGACTTTTAAATATTGATGACATATTTTCTAATCTAATTCAACTGAGAATACCACCATCATGTGGGATAATTATGAAGGGTAGTAATTATAAATATGAACTGTCTGACACAATTCTTGACCAATAGAGAGTACTCAATAAATAGTAACTACTAATGTTTTTTTTTTACAGATCAACACTATATTCAGTCATAAAAAATAACCCACTTAATCCTCTCTACTATTTCATAGAGCCAACTAAGTTAAGTGATCACAATTGTTATAACAAGTACAGAATTGCTATCCCTTTAGGAAGATCAATCTGCAACATTTCCTTCAGCATTTTGAGAAGTATAAAAATCAGCTAAGAAAGTATCAACAGTCACATGTTCAATAATATTAATAATTGAAAGTTAATTTTTATGTTGAAAGCTAAAGATTCTGGCAAATTCTAGCACACAGGCAAAAGTTAAGTTGGAGAGATCAGACTGACTTTCGTTAAGCGCCCCCCCCCCCCCCATTGTGAATGAAAAATCACTAGAATGAAAAAGTGATTCCTTATTTAACCCTCTTGAGAAGCTGGTCCAACAAATAGTAATGTGTATAATAAATGTACTTACAACTATTATCTTGGTTTAAACTTACACTTGTTTTCATTTATCCGTTCCTTAATTATAAAACTTTGAAACAGGTGAAGGTATTAAAATCTGCTCAGGAAACATAATGAAAATGAACCTCTAACTAAAGATCTATAATGGTTTCACTTTATCTAGGAAATTTGATCTCTTCTAGCTTTGAAGATTCACCATAAGCTGGTTCTATTTAATCTACCCTTATTTCCCACAATTTACCCACATTAATTCTTAATTCTTAAGAGTCTGGCCTCTAAACTCCCAGACCCATGCTCAGTCACTCTCACCTCTGCATTCTTGTGTGGTCCCCACCTACACTGTACTCACCCTCTTCTCTACCATGTTTTCTCACTGGGGTCTGCTTAAACCCAGGACCTGTGTACTTTGAATAGTATGAGTATACAAAATTAGCATCTCGCCACAAGCTGTTCTAGTTTTTAACTTATACAATGTAGCTCTTTAACAGTAGAAAATTCTACTCTAGTGATTTTCTTTCCATGTTTGTGTAAGATGAAAGATTATTTTTCACAGGCCACACATAAAAAATGACATTAAAGTAAAACCTCTTGTGAACAGTTTTTTCCCAGTCCTGATGAGGAGAACAGCATTTTTAGGTAAGGATTATGACATGCAAAATTAATGTTTGCTGGGTGATTTTTAGACTATGCTTGGAAATACAGTCAATCCATATACAGTTTTCTTAATTTACCAACATTAAAGGTTCCTTATCACTCTAAGTCAAAATTATAAGGGGAAGATTGCTTTATTCTAGACAAAATTTCCTTTGAGAAAAACTTTTCAATACAAGGAATAATTCCTACGGTTCTCAAAACAATAAGACTTTCTAGAACATCTTATCTGTAACTTGTTCTTTCACACATAGCTTAGATCAGAACAGATTATAAAAAAAGCACACAAACAAATAAGTAAAGATTATTCATAATCCTGAATCCCTCAAATGCTATCATGGTTGCAAATGACTGGAATAACCACTCAAATTTCAGGACAAGTTAAATTAAACCACATCTAAGATTTATCAACTTTGTTAATGTTTTGTTTCTTCATTCAGAATTTACTTAGATTGATTACCTCCAGGAGGTATTACCCAAAACACTCAGACTTTAACTGAAGGATGTAATACCAGGAAAGAGTAATGTCCAAACTTTTTCCTTTGAGGTTTAAATTAATTTAGTGGGCAAAATGAATTTCTTTCTTAACAAATAAGGTTTATATAACCCATTCAAATCTTATCTCTGTGAATAAACCTTACTGTACAAATAATTCAAGGTAAGACACAAGCTTCTGTATTCATGTTTAGATAAATAGTTACCATTAGAAAATAATAAAAAACAAGGAAATTGACCTAAAGCCACATTAACAAAAAGTATCTCTCTAATCAAAGCACATTAATTTAAATTACTTAGTAGAGTTCTTAATAATACTATCTGAAAATTTCATGAGTTAAATTTCACAGATTCAAGGTAGTGCCAGTTTAAAAAGTGTTTAGGTACTAAGAAATCTGTTAACTGATATTAGGCAAGTATCCTTTTTTTGCAATCTCAGTAATACCACCATGAAAGGAGTAAGAAGACAAAAGTGAAAAGACTTCCCTCTATCTACAACGGTAAATAACGCTAATTATTCTATAGGTGTAAAGAAAACTTCAATTGAAGTAACTTTGACACCTAGACAAACTATCAAAGGTTTTCAGATTACACTAAAAAAAAATATTTGCCATGCAAATATTAATTAAGCATTTTAGATCACCATAAAAAGGCTTAAGGAAAATTAATCCTCAATATTGGAATAGAACAAATTTTGGTAAAAAGAAGACAATTTTCTAAAATATTATTATTTAATTATAATCAGGGATTCACAGAAAATATTTATCAGGAAAGAGTCTGTCACAACCAGTAATACAGTGTTGTTACAATACAGAGGAAGGAAGAAAGAAATATGTGAAGATCAAAATTTTGATCACTTACCTCATGATTCAGCTCTGCTATCTGATCTTTCAGTTCCCTAATATACTGGTTAGAATCAGACTTGTTAAGCTGTCCTTGAAGCTTTCCTTCTTCTTTCTGTTTTATGACAATAAAACAAACCAAAAACAAGAGACAACTTTCACAGCATGTACTCAAATACTTTAAGATATAGGACAGCATAAGGGCATATCCTTTAACTAGCTAAATTCTGAACAAACCTGTTCTCAAACTATCTCTGAAAAGCAATTTATAGTAACTTATACTGATTATTTCTATATAATGCTTAGGGAAGTTGTTTATAACAAATACAACTTATAAAATGTACATTTTGAGAAACTCTCAGAAACCAACAGTTGAATGGTGTACTAGTGAAAAAATTACCTTAGAATTTCAAAGGCATTTTCTTACTTTGAGGATAAATGATTTTCTATCCATACCACAAGAGATTCAATGCTTAGTTGATAAGGCAGTGAGCCTCCCACAGCTACATGGGAATCAGCTTTTGTGTGGCAAACAGAGGAGAAAGAGAAAAAAGAAAAGGTTCTGCAAACCACTCTTAAAAGGGGAAGGACAGCTCTGAATCTCTTGTTTAATTAGCTTAGGAATGTATGGCAGGAGTCCTAGATATAGCTGATTAAAAGGTGCTTGAATCCTAACAGCTAGTTTCAGAACCATATGTGATTATTTTCCAGGGATATAAATTGGGAAGGGGAGAAGCTGCCTTTTCATATACCATCTGAAAACAAATGTGACTTTTAAGACATAGGGCTTATTAGAGAGTGAAAAATGAGTTGTTTTTTATATTGCCAGATTATTTCTAAAAGCCATGTGATGACGCTTGAAATGTTAAGAAGCATTAAAACTACTGAGTAACTCCAGATACCAACAAAGTACTAGTTTACTTTTAACACCCACCCATCACTTGGTTTCCTTCCATAGAGACAATCACAGTTGTTTTTTATTGTAATCTTCCCATGATATTTTGTACATATGTATCGAAACACATTTGCATACACACACATATTTTTACTAATACTACAGACACTATGAACACTGTTCTATACTTGCTATTATCTCTTAAGAATCCAACTTCAAGATCATTCATTATCAGTACCTACAGAGAAGATACACATTTCGATTTGAAAGAGCTTTGAAGTTTCTATAAAAGTTATCTTAGTGCTACTTGAATATTTATAGGGTTTTTTTTTTAATTTTTTTTTAACGTTTATTTATTTTTGAGACAGAGAGAGACAGAGCATGAACGGGGGAGGGCCAGAGAGAGAGGGAGACACAGAATCTGAAACAGGCTCCAGGTTATGAGCTGTCAGCACAGAGCCCGACGCGGGGCTCGAACTCACGGACCGTGAGATCATGACCTGAGCCGAAGTCGGAAGCTTAACCGACCAAGCCACCCAGGCGCCCCAGATTTTTTTAAAAGTAGGTTTTAGGGGCGCCTGGGTGGCTCAGTCGGTTAAGTGTCCGACTTCGGCTCAGGTCATGATCTCGCGGTCCGTGAGTTCAAGCCCCGCGTCGGGCTCTGTGCTGACCGCTCAGAGCCTGGAGCCTGTTTCAGATTCTGTGTCTCCCTCTCTCTCTGGCCCTCCCCCGTTCATGCTCTGTCTCTGTCTCAAAAATAATTAAACGTTAAAAAAAATTTTTTTTTTAAGTAGGTTTTAAAATGTTCTGTAGAGGCACCTGGGTAGTTCAGCCAGTTGAGCATTCGACTCTTGAATTCAGCTCATGCTCCCAGGGTCATGGATTGAGCCCTGCATCAATCAGGCTCTGTGCTGAGTGTGGAGCCTGCTTAAGATTCTCATTTTCTCTCTTTCTCTTTCTTTCTTTGCCCTTCCCTCACCACATATGCACTCTAAAAATAATAATAATAATAATAATAATAATAATAATAAATAATTACAATAAAATGTGCTGTAGGTCCTGTAAAATTACCTTGAGAGTAACGGGTTGTTCTGCAGAGCACTTTCCAATGTGGAGCTCTCTACTGCTCTTTCCATTCACAGTAAGAAGAGACCCTGGACCTGGTTTGGTACTCTCACTGCAGCCAAGTCATGCTCTACTTTCCTCTACACATCTCCCAACATCCTTGGCAGAAAGAACTAACTAGAACTGCTCCAGTAACAGAATGAGTGGCTCCCCTATAAAGTCAGGGTATCATTCCAACAGAATTACTCTTCTGCATGAACCATCCTTGCCATCCCGATTGCATTCTTATGTAACTTTAGTTTGTTCTTCAAATCCTTTCAACAAGCTATTCCTATAAGCCCACTCTTTTTGTTTTTTTGTTCTTCTCCTTTTGGTCACCGGTCTTAAAAACCTTTCACTAGAATATGGCCTGCTGAAGCAGTTAACTAATATTTGTATAGATATAAAGAACAACTATTATTCCTAGAGGCTTTAAAACTTTTCTTATATATTTGAACACATGAATATCACATATAATCACCTAAGCAAAGAACTAATTTAGGGGCACCTGGCTAGCTCAATTGGTAGAGCATGTGACTCTTGATCTCGGGGTTGTGAGTTTGAGTCCCACACTGGGTGTGGAGATTACTTAAAAATAAAATCTTAAAAAAAATAACTAATTTAATAATTATATTCCAAATGTGCCAGGCTTCATAAACATATTCAACAGACACCTTATGATTTTTAGCCACTAGCCTGTATTTAAGAAAATATATATATATTTTTAAATTTTAGTTAGAAATACTAGCTTGAGCCAAAGCAATACTGAAAAGGAAGAACAAAGCAGGAGGTATCACAATGCCAGATTTGAAGATACACACTACAAAGCTGTAGTAATCAAAACAGTTTGGTACAGGCAAAAAAAATAGACATACAATTAATGGAACCCCAGAATAGAAACTCCAGAAATAAACCCATTATTATATAGCCATTTAATCTATGACAAAGGAGACAAGGATATACAATGGGGAAAAGACGGTCTCTTCAATAAATGGTGGTGGGAAAACTGTACAGCTACATGCAAAAAAATGAAACTGAACCACTTAAACCACACACACACACACACACACACACACACACACACACACACACACACAACACACACACAAAACGTCAAAATGAATTAAAGACCTAAATGGGACACCTGAAACCATAAAAATCCTAGAAGAGGGCACAGACAGTAATTTCTCTGACATTAGTTGTACCAACATTTTTTCTAGATATGTCTTCTAAGGTAAGGGAAACAAAAGCAAACACAAAAGTAAACATAAACTATTGGGGCTACACCAAAATAAAAAGCTTTCTGCACAGCAAAGGAAATCATCAACAAAACAAAAAGGCAAAAACAAAACAAAAAGACAACCTATTGATTGAATGGGAGAAGATAGTTGCATACAATATATCTAATAAGAAAATTTTTCATTCATATATATATATATATACCTATATATATATATATATATATATATATATATATATATATTCAAAATATATAAAGAACTTGTGCAACTCAACACCAAACACCCAAACAATCCAATTAAAAAATGTGGAGAGGACTTGACATTTTTGTAAAGAAGACACAGAAAAGATGTTCAACATTACTCATCATCAGGGTAATGCAAATCAAAACCACATAATGTATCACTTCACACCTGTCAGAATGAATGGCTAGAATCAAAAAGATAAGAAATAACAAGTGTTGGCAAGGATGTGGAGTATGAGGAATCCTCATGACCTATTAGTGGGAATGTAAATTTGTACAACCACTGTGGAAAACAGTATGGAGGTTCCTCAAAAAATTAAAAATAGAATAACTATCTGAGGGGTGCCAGGGTGGCTCAGTCAGTTGAGCGTCCGACTTCGGATCAGGTCATGATCTCACGGTTGACAGGTTCTCGAGCCCCGCATTGGGCTCTGTGCTGACAGCTTGGAGCCTGGAGCCTGCATTGGATTCTGTGTGTGTCTCTCTCTCCTCCCCTCCCCCATAATGCTCTGTCTCTCTCTCTCAAAAAAATATATAAACATCAAAAAAAATTAAAAAAAAAAAAAAAGAATAACCATTTGATCCAGTATTTTCACTATCAGGTATTAACCCAAAGAAAACAAAAACACTAATTCAAAAAGATATATGCACCCCTATGTTCATTGCAGCATTATTTACAATAGCCAGGAAGAGCACAACCTAAGTGTCTATCAATAGATGAATGGATAAGGAAGATGTAGTACGTATGTGTGTGTATGTAATGTATGTATACACACACACACACACACACACACACACACACACAAATACATACACACAACAGACTATTACATATCCATAAAAAAGGATGAGACTGTGCCATTTGAGACAACACAGATGGACCTATTATGCTAAGTGAAATGGACCTATTATGCTAAGTCAGACTGAAAAAGACAACTACCATATGACTCTACACATAAGTGGAATCTTAAAAAAAAAATAATGAAAAAATGAATAAACATACAAAAAGCAGAATCAGACCTGCAAATACAGAGAACAAACTGATGTTGCCAGAAGGGAGGTTTATAGGGTTGGGCAAAAGGTGTGAAGGGGAGAGGGAGATACAGGCTTCCAGTTATGGAATAAGTAAGTCACATGAATAAAAAGCAGATCATAAGGAATATAATCAATGATATTCTAACAGCAATGTCATGGCACAGATGACAGCTACACTCGTGGTGAACACAGAGTAATGTATAAATTTGCCAAATCACTAAGCTGTACATCTGAAACTAGTATAACATTGTGTGTCAATTATACTCAAATAAGAAATGTTTGACCAGAGCAAGGCAGAACCAAAACAGCAGAGATATTGACTCAGAATCCTAATCAAACCATCTCTGAAGCCTTCCCTACTTGTTTTCATTTACAGTAAAACTCTGGTTGGCAAGCATAATTTGTTCCGGAAACATGCTCGTAATCCAAAGCATTTGTATATCAAAGCGAATTTCCCCATAAGAAATAATGGAAACTCAGATGATTTGTTCCACAACCCAAAAATGTTCATATAAAAATGATTACAATACTGTAATACAAAATAATAAAAAAAATACAAAACATACGGAAAAATAAATTAACATGCACTTACCTTTGAAAAGCTTTGTGGTTCGTTCACAGGGGGTTATTGTGTAGGATGATTTTCACTATCACTAATGGAATCACTGCTATCTACTGGCTCAATGGAATCTTTTTCTGCACGGGGACCACTGTATATGTTCACACAGATGTTGACTACAGTACAGTATTAATAAACTCTTGTCATATACTGTAAATTATTTAATATAGCTGGCAATAAGGCAGCAGAGAAAAGGGTCTACATCTGTAGGCAGCCTGACCTAGGTATAAAGCAAAGTATTCCTAAGCTTACTCTTGTATGGAAAAGCGAACGACTGTCCATCCATAGGTGCTTTTAAGTGACAAAAATACACTAGTGTCAGTTGTGGGCACCTTCCAACATTCTGAAAAATCACTGATTTCTGCCAAACACTGTGGTCTGAGACTGAGCATCCAAGCATGGGAGACGATCACCCACAATTCCAGAGAGAGAGAGAGAGAGAGAGAGAGAGAGAGAGAGAGAGAGAGAGAGACACCATTGTCTCAGCTGTGATCACGTGGCATTTGACATCATGTACTACTCGTATTGCAAGACATTGCTCATTTATCAAGTTTATCATTTATTAGAAATGTTTGCTCATCTTGTGCAACACTTACAGGACAAGTTACTCACAATCCAAGGTTTTACTGTATATGAATGAATGAAGTCCCTTTATTATTTAAACCAGTTTAAATATGGGTTTCTGTCACTTGTAAACAAAGTAATAATAGCTAACATATCTTGAACACTTATCAGACGTTCTCAATTGAGGTTCCCCAAAGGAATTAAGTCCTAATGCCCAAACATCACTGTATGTAATAATTTAACTTTCCTCCTATGCATCTAGAGTGGTACTATGTACCATACTTAGAAGAACTGAGAAAATAGTTACTCAGATTATTTTCTGTAGGATTTAATTCTCTTGTACAATCCTGATGGAGAGGGACTGGGGCTGACAATGTGCTAACAACTGTTCTAAGCTCTTTACATGTAATCATCACAACACCTCTGTGTAATAGAAACTATTATTCCTAACTGAGTGAACCAACAATTGCCTAAGAATTACATAAACAGTTGACACATTTTTCCCCCACAGCACTCTAAACATGAGTTTGCCTGAGGAGGCAAGAATATATGGGAATTTATGCAAAGGATCAAGCAAATTAGCTTTCTTGGATTTGTTTCAAAACTTTACTTGAGTTATTTATTTTAGCCCACACTTATTTCAATGGGAATTGCAATATAAAAAGAAAAAAATTAAGATGAAATGCTAAAGCATACTTTCATTTATGGCTCTAAGCTAATGACTCATATTATCAATTTATAGTTGTCTAATACTGCTTACATGTAATTATGCCTGCATCTGATTTTTATCCACTCCCCATTTTAAATAAAATATTTCAAAAACAGAGAACAAAAGAGTAATATAATAAAGACTAATAAACCTATCACCCAAATTCACTCTGTTTCATGACTACCGCTTCCCATAATTTTCCTTGGTTCTAGACTTACTCCATCTCAGTCCCGTATATTCCCAAAGTAGGAAAGGATTATGTCAAGCACTAGGAATAAGTAGTGAGTCAAGAAGGAAGAAAAGAATGTAGAAAAGAGAAAAAAAATATGGAGAGAGAATATTTGCTGACATAAAATAAATAAAGTCATTATCCTTATAGAAGGTATTTTCCAAATCCTGTATGTGACCTGGTAAATGGCAGCAGCAGCAACTGATTAAGTAAATATACTTCCAAAGGGGGCTACTTTGAGTATATGTGTTCAGCTGTACTCTTTGATGGCTATTTTAAGTCTAATTTTAGCATCATATCATATTAATTACCTTGAAAATAATTGCTGATTAAATGGAAAGTGCAATTGACTACTAGGAAGAAATCCTTATGGATGAGATGGAAAGGCTAGATATTTGTGGTTTAGAATCAGATTTAGAAAAGGTACCTTTAAATCTGGTCCCCAGTGAAGGTAAAGTTCTTGAGGATTTTGGATATCCCATAGCAATAATATCATTCAGAACAAAATAAAATTCTCACGGTGAACAAAATGACAAAGCCCAAGGTAAGTTCTAATGTTCCAAGACAGAAGTTCAAGAAAGCAAAATACTTTAGGTCTGAAAGGCTGTTGAATGGCCACTAACAATAATTAATACCAATTCTTTCCTGTAGGGAAACCTGCATGATAAACAGTCTGGCAAGACACAAATCATTAAATGTGTTTTACAAAAGTGACTAAGAGGGGCACCTGGCTGCAACTCTTGATCTTGGTGTCCTGAGTTTGTGTATAGAGAGCATTTAGATTAAAAAAACAAAAACAAAACAAAACTAAAAAAAAAAAAAAAAAAAAAAAGTGACTGACTCCATAGATGTTTCCCCTAAAGGTGAGTCTTAGTAAGGTTTAGCCAAAGTTTTGCACCCTGATTTCTTTAGAGGAAAGGCAATATTTAATAAAAAAAATTGGGCAGTTGAGAAATTTTACAATAAAGAAATTTAATGTTTGTAACAACAGCTTGTAAGGCATACTGATTAAACTGAGGGCAAAGGAAGGGTAATTAAGCAGCTCTGCACTCTAGAAGTGACCCCCATCCCTGCACACTTATCACATATTAGTAGCATACCAGTGTGACAGACACACCAGTCGAAAAGCTCTGCCTAAGGTATTCTGATTGAATAGTCTGCTTTAAGCAAATCTAGCTGATATTTCAAAAACTGAAGTGAAGTCAGAGAGGTACTAAGTGCTATTTAATAAATTAAAATGTATAAATAACTTTTTATCTAAGTCTGTGGTTTTTATGTTCTGCAAATGGGTTCTCATTTAAATGATGAACTGAACCCTTTTAAGGACTCTCTTGAAATCAGGTAACTAAATAACTACACATTTACAGTGCCAAAAAAAAAAAAAAAAATCCAGTTAACTATTACATTCTAAAAAGTGGATAACAATTTAATTTCACTTCTGAGACAATTTATTCAATTATCTAATGTTTAGGATTATTTTTTGCAAAAATTTTTATACCTTTCTATTTTCAAGCAATGTCTACATAGTTCTTTCTGATAAGGTGGGAAAATGTCAGCTACACTAATAAATTTACCAGTAACCTGTATTTTCTTTTGGTCTAGCTGATAACAACAGATTGCCAGTTAAGTGATTTCCTAAGCAAAACTCATTAGGTAAGTAACAAACTTAAAGAGCTCCAACACATCAACAATCTTGGTATTCTATAATTTCACTGAACACACCTTAAATATATAACTTTTTGTCATGCAATAAAAGAAACTTTATATTAAGAGACCATAAAGTAATATTTATAAAAGGCTTACTTAAATGCACTTTTACTCTCGGACCTTTCTTTCAGTAATTATTTTAGCAATTACCATTATGATATCTATAATAATCTAATTCATATTGAGGCCTTAAGCCATAGAGTTCCATGTATAAGTCTCTGAGTCAAAAGGTCATTAATAACCTAAAGATATGCATGTTTAAGTAATTAGGGATAGAGTATAACAACTTTAACTTACTCTGAAATGCATCAAAAAATAAGATAGCTAAGGGGCCCCTGAGTGACTCAGGTGGTTAAGTATCCAACTCTTGATTTTGGCTCAGGTCATGATCTCACAGTGGTGAGATCCAGCCCTGCCTGGGGTTCCATGCTAGGCATGGACCTCCTTCAGATTCTCTCTCTCCTTCCTCTGCCCTTTCCCCACTCGCACTCCTGAGCTCTCAGAAAAAAAAAAAAAAATATAGCTAGAATGGTGGATAGACACATATCTAATAAAGCAACAGATGAAACAAATATCAAAAATATTAATACTAGAATGGAGGTGGTGGGTTTGTGATGTTCTCTGTTGAACTCTTTCAACTTCTGTATGTTTGAAAATTTTCATAGTAAAATACTTGGAGAAGACATCAATAAAAAAAATAATACATGCCCTCTCCCTCTAGAAAGCAAGCACTTAGTCTATACTGTAGTTCATTTCTATATGTGAAAAGGTATTTATTTCCCAAGGTTACTTGTACTTCATTTAAAACCTACCTCTTGCTCTAGGATTCGAACTTTCTTCACTTTTTTACTAGAAACTTAAGAAACTGAAAAGTAATATTATACCATAAATTACTTTATTAAAACAATCTAATTTTAGCTGAGTTACAGTTCATCTCTGTAATAGTTTCAAGTAGATTTTATGGTTGTTACATCAAGATCTATTTTCTCTCCTTTATTATGTAGTGGTCATAGTACAGGAATTATCCCCATCCTTAACCCCACAGGTAGGCTCTGATTGGTAGGTAGGGTTTAAACCAAACAGGATAATCAGATCTGTTTGCATTGTGACTACTTCTGGTCTTGCTCAAACTGTGTGACTCTTAAAACTTTTACCGGAAATTATGGGTTACAGTTTTTTATTCTGCATATTATGCAAGTACATATAAGGCTCATCTGTTAGCCATTTTAACACGATGAAAAAAACCTCCTAAGGATAAAAAATGACAAGCAAAGCAGAGCTTTCAGAATCATGGCTAATGCAACAAGCTGGAGCCCAAATCAAACTGTTCCTTAAGTATATCCTACTTTTGGACTTTTCAGGTACATGAACCAATAAAGCCCCTTTATAATTTAAGCCATACATAAATCCAGAATTGAGTTTTCTGTTACCTTCAATAAAAACATCCTACCTAATAAATATTTTTTTAAAAATATGGCTAGGTATTTTGATAAAATATATACATAAAATTTACCATTTAAAAAATATATGGCTAGGTAAGTGAATATAATAATATAAACAACATAATCTAGGAAATGGTTAAAACAGTGATTGCCAAAGATGATTATTGTTGGGAGTTTTGTAAACACATGGATTAAGAGAATCTATTGCTGACCTAATGAATTCTAAATATCTGGGAATGGGGCTTGAAAATCAGTACACATTGAAAGCTACACCCAGATTTCAAACTATATTACAAAGCTGTAATCATCAAGACAGTATGGTACTGGCACAAGAACAGACACTCAGATCAATGGAACAGAACAGAGAACCCAGAAATGGACCCACAAACATATGGCCAACTAATCTTTGACAAAGCAGGAAAGAATATCCAATGGAATAAAGACAGTCTCTTCAGCAAGTGGTGCTGGGAAAATTGGACTGTGACACGCAGAAAAATGAACCTGGACAACTTTCTTACACCATATGCAAAAATAAACTCAAAATGGATGAAAGACCTAAATGTAAGACAGGAAGCCATCAAAATCCTCAAGAAGAAAGCAGGCAAAAATCTCTTTGACCTTGGCCGCAGCAACTTCTTACTCAACATGTCTCCGGAGGCAAGGGAAACAAAAGCAAAAAAGAACTATTGGGGCCTCATCAAAATAAAAACTTCTGCACAGCGAAGAAACAATCAGCAAAACTAAAAGGCAACAGACAGAATGGGAGAAGATATTTGCAAACGACATAAAGGTTAGATAAAGGGTTAGTATCCAAAATCTATAAAGAACTTATCAAACACAACACCCAAAACACATAGAAGAAATGGGCAAAAGACATGAATAGACACTCCTCCAAAGAAGACATCCAGATGGCCAAATGACACATGAAAAAATACTCCACATCACTCATCATCAGGGAAATACAAAGCAAAACCACAATGAGACACCACCTTACACCTGTCAGAATGGCTAACATGAACAACTCAGGCAACAAAAGATATTGGCTAGGATGCGGAGAAAGAGGATCTCTTTTGCACTGCTGGTAGGAATGCCAACTGGTGAGGCCACTCTGAAAAGCAGTCTGGAGGTTCCTCAAAAAATTAAAAATAGAACTACCCTATGACCCAGCATCTGCACTACTAGGTATTTATCCAAGGGATACAGGTGTGCTGTTTTGAAGGGACACATGCACCCCAATGTTTATAGCAGTACTATCAACAATAGCCAAAGTATGGAAAGAGCCCAAATGTCCATCGATGGATGAATGGATAAAGAAGATGTGGTATATACATACAATGGAGTATTACTCCGCAATCAAAAAAATAAAATCTTGCCATTTGCAACTACGTGGCTGGAACTAGAGGGTACTATGCTAAGCAAAATTAGTCAGAGAAAGACAAATATCATATGACTTCACTCGTGTGAGGATTTTAAGAGAAAATAGATGAATATATGGGAAGGGAAGCAAAAATCATATAAAAACAGGGAGGGAGACAAAACATAAGAGACTCTTAAATATGGAGAACAAAGAAGATTACTGGAGGGATTGTGGGGGGGGAGGGGATGGGCTAAATGAGTAAGGGACATTAAGGAATCTACTCCTGAAATCATTGTTGCACTATATGCTAACTAATTTGGATGTAAATTAGAAAGTAAATAAAATAAAACTGTTAACCAGAAAAAAAACAAAAAGAAAGCTACACAAGTGGTGGTTCTGACACAGCCAGTGTGTAGACCTACACTTGAAACACACTGGTTTGTACAACCTTTGAAAATTAACTATTTTTAAACACAAATTCAAAATTCTATATATATACCAGTTATAAAATACTTTTATCTTTCTTAAAAAATCTCAAATAATATTTTTTAAGTTTATACTCATTACAGAATTTATTCAGTATAGTTTTTTTATATAAAAAAAGAGACAGAGGTGCCTGCCTGGGTGGCTCAGTTGGTTAAGCATCATTTGACTCTTGATTTCGGCTCAGGTCATGATCTCATGGTTCATGAGTTTGAGCCCCATGTGGGGCTGTTGGCATGGAGCCTGCTTCAGATTCCCCCTCCCTCTCTCTCTGCCCCTTCTCAGCTCATATGCACACACATTCTCTCTCTCAAAATAAATAAAAAAATAAATTTGAAATTTCAAAAAAGAGGTAAATACTTCTCTTAACTACCACCACAATGGTAAATGTGTTAAATGACCAAGACACATCAACTTATTTACAAATAGTCTCTACATTCCCAGAGAGAAAATATTTTAGAATGAAAATAGAAGAAAACTGGCAAGGGTTCTTAAATTAATTTCTTTCAATTCTACTGTCAGTTTCACTTCATGTTATTTCTATGTTAGTTTCAGCTGGTCAGTTCCCTGTCTACAGAGGTTGGCTGAATTTTGAACTCAAATCCCTTTCTTGGTTAACCTAGCTCTCAAACAGAAAATGTTATTTTAAAGTTTAGTAATGTATGATGAGGAACTAAACAATGTTTAGGATCAGAAAAAAATCCCACATATATGATCCCTATGACTGAATACTAAGATAACTATTCAAAAGAATGAAGAAACACCAAAGATTTGAGAACCAGCTGAATAATTCTTTAAAAACTTAAAACTATCAATATCTACGAGAAGATATGTCAGTAAATAAGGGATCCAATTTTCTAAGCTTTTTACTAGGTAACAGGTTGATAGAGTTAAAAAGCTATTTTCTTTAATATAACCATAAATGTGCATAGAGAAATATTTTGCTAAGAGCAGTGATTCTGGTGTTTGACTACTTGGCCTGTTTTTTAGTGACTTTAGGTATATACATTCACCAGGTTTATCCCTGCAACCACAGGGAGCTAAAATTCAGGAAAGGATGAGGCAGAGATATAAAGTGCCCAGGATGTATCACATATTCTGCTACAGTTGATTGAAAAATTAGTCCCTGCTGTAGTCAGCAGGAAAAAAGTGAATAGGTACTTGTGCAATGTGTATACATTCACAGTAGCAAGCAGACATTGAAATCAGAGATATCCTCGCCTACATCTACTGTATACTCCAACATACTATTTAAAAAGTTGAACAATTAAATGTGGTGGTGCATGGAGCTAGAAAAATTAAGTAAAAATGTGAAAGACTTCCTCTGTAGCTCTAAGCAGCATGCTTCTCACATATTATATTGCAGCAAAACTGAGATGAGTAGGATGTTAACTTGCTTTGAACAAGTGTTTGGAAGAAAAAGTGTATTATATTAAAAAATATTGTGGAGGTGAGAAAAGAGGAGGCAGGGGCTCAGGTTTGTTTAACTCACAAATTTAGCCTCATTTTTTACATATAATTGTAATAGGTATGTCTAAGAGTCTTATTTGTTTCTTTATCTGTTTTTAATGCTGGTTATAACTTACCCTATCTTGGCACAGGAAGGACACTTCCTTAGAGACAGGAAGATAGCAGATTTTAAAAGCTATGTTTCAAGCCATAGGCTTTTTAATACCCTATGCAACTGGATAATTTGCTTAGAAGTTTTTGGGTTTTTAAAGAGAATTTAACCAGTTAATACCCAGTTAATGTAACAGATGCATAGATGCAAAACATGAAAAGCACCTAGTCTGTCATTTACATTTGCAAAATTTTCCTCTAGCCTTTTCAGTTTTCAAATATTTCAAATCTACAGAAGAGGTGAAATAATAGTACAATACTCATATACCATTCAGCTATATTCACCAATTACTTTTTTGCTACATCTGCTTTTGTTCTCTCAGTACGTGTATCTTCTGAACCATTTGAATGTAAATTGCAGATATGACACTTCCCTACTATATATTTCAGCATGCATTTCCTAAGAACAAGGAACTGCCTCACATAACTAAATGCCACTAACACACTTAAAGTAATAGTTTAACATCACAGTATCATCGAATACATAGCTCCTATTCAAATTCCCTTAAGAAGGGTCCTAAATGGTGGTGCCTGTGTGGCTCAGTTGGTTAAGCGTCCAACTTCGGCTCAGGTCATGATCTCACTGCTTGCGAGTTCAAGCCCTGTATTGGGTTCTGTGCTGACTGCTGAGCCTGGAGCCTGCTTCAGATTGTGTGTGTCTCTCTCTCCGCCCCTCTCCCACTTGCAGTCTCTCTCTCTCTCTCTCAAAAATAAATAAAACATTAAAAAAATTTTTAAAGGGTTCTAAAGGGTTTATTACTATCCAGAATCAAACCAAGGTTTATGGTTACACTTGGTTATTGTGTATCTCTTTACCCTCTTTAAATCTGTAATAGTCCCTCTGCTTTTTGTCATGACTGTTAATATTTTTAAGAGTTCAAGTCTAGAGATTGTGTATTATCCAAGCTGAAATACAAAAATTTCCCATTCCAACAAAACTCCAAGTCAAGTACTGTTTTTATTTCTTTTTTTCAAACCCAATAGGCAGCAGGATAAAACTAATATAATGTATATTTAAAGTTTGGTTGTGTTAAGGGAGTAACCACAGAAGACATGGCCAGAGAAACTTAAATATCTGAAGCCAAAGACTAAGAAAATGTATAGGAATAGCACTAGAAGACAGCACTTTATAAATTATGCTGGTAAATATTTACTTTATTATTTTATTATTTATATATATTTGATAAAAAGATACACATAATGAATATTAGTAGTTATGACTTTTTTTTTTTTTTTTGCCTCTTACTAAGAAACTAACCTATAGG
The DNA here is from genome assembly GCF_024362965.1 of Panthera pardus. NCBI lineage: Eukaryota > Metazoa > Chordata > Mammalia > Carnivora > Felidae > Panthera > Panthera pardus. The sequence continues at coordinate 28,500,329 of NW_026526666.1, read as the reverse complement.
TTTAACTCTTCAATCATGGGAAGTCTAAATAACTCTATCCATACTTCACATCACTTTAAACACACACAAAATGCCTTTTAACCTGTCATTTGTCTCTTTGCAAAAATATTCTACGTAGTAAATAGATGATTTTAAGTTTGTTTATTTATTTATTTATTTTGAGAGACAGGGTACAAGCAAGGGAGGGGCAGAGAGAGAGGGAAGAGAGAGAATCCCAAGCAGGCTCTGCACTGTCAGTGCATAGCCCAATGTGGGTCTCAAACTCATGAACTGTGAGATCATGACCTGAGCCAAAGGCAGATGCTTAACTGACTGAGCCACCCAGTGCCCCTGTAGTAGGTAGATGACTTTAAATTCTGGGAAAAGCATAGAGGTAGTCATCAAGAAAAGACTAAAAAAGAGAGGACTTGTCATAAAAGGAAAGCATCGAATATCACTTATTCAGCTTCACCTTGCTCAGTGAGGCAGTGCCTACAGCGGGAAAATCCTGTAGCTTAAAAAAAATGTGATTCATCTTCTGGATGGCTGGAACCATCATATTTCAATATCCTCATATTCCACGTCATGAGGGTTTATCACCTCAGTGGAAGATTCATCTCCACTTTTATTTCTTGGCTTTGTATTTTATATTTTGTTTTTAATATCACAAAGTTAAACTCCAAATAGGTGCTCTTGTGCAGTGTAAAACAGCTTTTGTCTCACTTTTTCCCCTATCAGGAAAGGATATATGATGAAATCCTATTTACTAATGATAAACACTGTCATGCTAGGTTAAGACCTGACAAGTCCTTTGGTAGTAGTGTCTTGGGATACTGAGACTTTTAAACAATTAGTTCCAAAAAGCCTTTCTAAATCTAAGCAAGTATCAGTTCATCTTTTTGTCATTCCACTACTCAGCATTGTTATTTCTTGAGATCCTCTTCTGCCAGCTTGAAGACTATCACGGTCTAGACCTATTATTTTCATACTTTGGATTCTGATCACCAATTCTTTCTCTTAGCAAGATTTTCTCCAGACTGATAAATTAAAAAGCTGTCCTCTTTTTTAGCACTGCCCCTGTACTTGTGCATTATCTTCATAAGTGGCTTGACCCAAGCATGGCCTAGATCCAACAGCATTAGAGCATTAAACAGACTCAGGAGCTAACTAACTTAGCAAGGATCACATGGCTATCTAGGAAAAAGCCAAGGGTGAAATCAGGTTCCACTCCTACTCCCATATTTGTGCAACAAACTACAGCAGGATATATGTTAGAATTGTTTTTCTAAAAATGGTGCTGATAATTTTATGTATTCATGTTATCTTTTCCTGGACCCTCCATAAAAAGTGATAGTAAGCCAAAGTTGGGGAATACATTCCTTAGCTGTTGAAGTTTGTCACGTATCTTCCTTAGCATCAGATGACCAGACAGCTTCCTATATATTCATTTCACTGATAAAACATGCTCTTCTCTCATTTGTTTAAAGGACACATGAAGAGCTGATTTTGCCAACAAGAATTTTTATCAACTTATTAGACTACTAGAGTACTGGAATTTGATAAGGAGCCAGCCACTTTTATCAAGTATAGATGAAGGCCAGTATGAAAAACCCAATTATAATTACTTATCAATTCAGTAATCTCTTCTCATATGAAGTCAAGGGAGAACAAGGTATAAAAAAGAAAACAAAGATAAGTCAAAGACAGCCTATATAAACATAGTATCAATAATATGCATTTGAAATTAATAACTCATACTATAAAATTAATTTCGTCTATAATTTCAATGAGATAGTTTGGCTTGGCTGTGAATAATATTGTTATTAAATCATTTTTCTCACTGCTCCCCTATCAAAAATTCATCACCTTTAGCTTATGATTTGGGAGTTCACCTGATATATAGAGGAATTTAAATGCCTCGGGAAAAAAAGTAGAGAAAAACAATTCAAAAATATATCATTTCTATTCATATTTCCTATAATTGATCAATGTTAAAATCTTGAAAGATGTACAGTCAGCTTTTTTAAGAAAGAGAAACAATTGTTTCTGTAAAATTATACTTTTACCTTAAACAACTCAAAGGAAAAAATGTAACAATGAAAATTAAATCTTAAACTTTAGCTGAAATTGATAAAAAAGAAAATATAGGGAACTTGAGTCAGGTTTCTGTCCAAACTGTGTCCCTTGAATTGTAATTTTAATTGCCCAAATAAATGACTGCTACATATAAAAAAAAAAAAAAAAGCACAGTGAATGCAAAGTGTTTCTTCAATACAAGAGGCATAATTTCCTTAAAAAAAAAAAAAGACCTCTAACTTTAAGTGTTTATGAAAAACATTTAGATGCTGGAGTCCATTTTTTTAAAATTACATACTTTAAACTCATTTGCCTATCTTGCTGTAAAGATATATGTACATTTATACTTGGTTTCATCTCCCCTATCTCCACTTCCAGATTTTTGATAACATTGTTACACTGTCAAAGTTTGAAGGAAACCATCCTAACCTGTACCCCTTTATTCCCATGTTTGTTTAGTATTAGTTCTGTATTCAAATTAATTCAATAGTTACCACCTCTCTTTTTAAACAGCACCTGCATTTCTCAGTTCTTTGACTTGTTTTAAGCTAGATTTCACAATTCCTAGTTTTTTGAAGAAAGAACTGTGGAAACAGTATCCCAGCAGTCTTTCACACTGGAAAATGCCAACCTGTCTCTTCAATATATTTAAATGACACCTTGTTAGGTTATAATATCTTTGGGTCACCCAAACTCAGAATTTTGTAGACTAGTACTAAGAGAACCTTCTATGATGACAGAAATGTTTTCTACCTGCATTGTCTAATGTGGTAGCTAGTAGCTACTGAGGCTATGGAGCTAAGTGTGACTGAGGGACTGATTTTAATTTTGTTTAACTTAAATCAATTGAAATTTAAATTACCACATGTGGCTAGTGGTTACTGTACTGGAGAGTGCAGCATAGCCACTGCTCCATTGGTTTCTGGCCTTGAATGTGCCATGAGAAATGTGGAGGACAAGTCTTAATTTTCCCATACAATTTTGTGGATAATTTGCTTTGAGTGTTTATGGAGTATTGTGTGTCAAAATTTTCTGGAACACAGAGTGTTCTTTTAATTTGTGTATTTAAATCTTCCTGAATTTCAGGGACCTCTTCTTGTTTACATATTAAAAAAAAATTTTTTTTTTAGTATTTATCTATTTTTGAGAGACAGAGAGATAGAGCATGAGTGGGGGAGGAGCAGAGAGAGAAGGAGACACAGAATCCTCAGCAGGTTCCAGGCTCTGAGCTGTCAGCACAGAGCCCAATGTGGGGCTCGAACTCATGGACCACAAGATCATGACCTGAGCCAGAGTCAGATGCTTAACCGACTGAGCCACCCAGGAACCCCAATTGTTTATATATTTTTTAAATTGAAGTGTAATTAACATACAATGTTATATTAGTTTCAGGTGTACAATATAGAGATTCAACAATTCTATACATTACTCAGTGTTCAGCAGGTCAAGTATACTCTTAATCTTCTTTATTTCATCCATCCTCCCACCTATCTCTCCTCTGGTAACCACCAGTTTGTTCTCTGTATTTAAAGAGTGTGGGGGTTTTTGTTTGTTTTTTTTTTTTTTTAAGTGTATGTCTGTCTGTCTGTCTGTAAATAATCTCTATACCCAACATGGGGCTCGAACTCACGACACTGAGATGAAGAGTTGCATGCTCTTCTGACTGAGCCAGTTAGGTGCCCCTGTTTAGGTTCTTAAATTTCACATATGAGAGAAATGATATGGTAGATATAGTCAATGGAATATTACTCAACCATAAAAAAGAATGAGACTTACCATTTGCAACAACACAATGGATCTAAGGGTAAAATGCTAAGTGAAATAAGTCAGTCAGAGACAGACAAATATCATGATTTCACTCATATGTGAAACTGTTCATATTTTTTTTAATACATCTTCTTTCTATTTATTGTGGGACACCAGTTATCCTTAGTGTTAGATTATCTATCATTCATCCATACCTGTTAGCTAATAACTGTTTTACATTCTTAATCTCTGCATTCACTATGATTATCTCAAGCTTTTCTTCCATGCCAGTATTCTACTTTTCAATACTGTTTATTGAATAGACTACTCTTTTCTAGTTTCTGCAGTGATGCACTGGGTTTCAATTTGCTTCCCTAGCACCATCTTATTTCTTACATCAGTATTTTTTATCATCTTTTGATTTCTTAATTTTATTGAAGTCATGTTTGTTTCATAGCATGAAGCAATTGTAATTCCTCTCTTATCCTTAAGTTACCTTCCTTCTTTCTTTCTCTTTTTTTGCTGAAATAATATAAACCAAGTTGCTGTGCCATTTCTTCTCATGCTCATGGCTGGGTGACTATCAAGATATTTCAAATGCTTTAAGAATATAGGTTACTTATTAACTCTTTTTTCCACCATATTTAAAAATCTATTTTCTTTGCCCTCCAAGCTCAAGTTTCTTTGAGAACTTTTGTATAGCCTGAGGAATAACACAGGGAAAGGAAGAACCTGGCTAAATAAGGACCTTATTCTTCTGAGATTTTGTTAAATATCTGTTATTATCTAACTGGGAGGATATACGTCAAAACCTGGGTTTTAAGATTCGTATAATTCCCCAAATTCAGTGTGTTATCCCCAAGGCCTTCACTTTAAAATCCAGATTTTCGGGGCGCCTGGGTGGCTCAGTCGGTTAAGCGTCCAACTTCAGCTCAGGTCACGATCTCGCGGTCCGTGAGTTCGAGCCCCGCGTCGGGCCCTGGGCTGATGGCTCAGAGCCTGGAGCCTGCTTCCAATTCTGTGTCTCCCTCTCTCTCTGCCTCTAACCCGTTCATGCTCTGTCTCTCTCTGTCTCAAAAATAAATAAACATTAAAAAAAAAAAAAATCTAAAATCCAGATTTTTACTTTTTAATCTCTTTGACTGGATTGTTCTTCCAGAAGTTTCTGAAATTCCTCATTCAGAAAATTACATACTCATTTTCTTTCTCTTTACATTTGGGATATGAAAGAATCTTCGGGCGATTTTGCTGACTTACCTATCTAGCTTGGTGAACAGGATAGGAAAAGGAGACAGTTGAGGTTAGAAGCCAAGCCCTACTAGGCCTCTTTGTTCTAGACTAATTTATTTCTTTTCTTAGCTGTCATGTTTAAAGTTTACTGTACTAGGTTTTGCTCCTTTTCCTTTCAGGCTGCTTTTATAATTAAATTTTTTTTTTTTAACATTTATTTATTAAAAGAGACACACAGATCAATGGAACAGAATAGAGAATCCAAAAATGGACCCACAACTATATGGTCAACTAATCAACAAAACAGGAAAGAATATTCAGTGGAAAAGAGACAGTCTCTGCAACAAACGTTGTTGGGAAAATGGGATAGCAACATGCAGAAGAATGAAACTGGACCACTTTCTTACACCACACACAAAAATAAATTCAAAATGGATGAAAGACCTAAATGTGACACCAGAAACCATCAAAATCCTAGAGGAGAACACAGATAACAACCTCTTTGACCTTGGCTAGAGCAACTTCTTATTAAACACATCTCTGGAGTCAGGGGAAACAAAAGCAAAGATGAACTATTGGGACTTTATCAAGATAAAAAGCTTTTGCACAGCAAAGGAAACAATCAACAAAACTAAAAGGCAGCCTACAGAATGGGAGAAGATATTTGTAAACGACATATTGATAAAGGGTTAGTATCCAAAATCTATCAAGAATTTTTCAAACTGAACCCCCAAAAACAAATAATCCAATTAAGAAATGGGTAGAAGACCTCAACAGACATTTTCCAAAGAAGACATCCAGAGGACTAACAAACATATGAAAAGATGCTCAATATCATTCATTATCAGGGAAATACAAATCAAAACCATGAAGAGATAACAAGTCACACCTGTCAGAATGGCTAAAATTAACAAAACAGGAAACAAGTGTTAGCGAGGGTGGAGAGAAAGGGGGACTCTCTTTGTACTGTTGGTGGGAATGCAAACTGGTGCAGCCACTTTGGAAAAGAGTATGGAGATTCCATAAAAGGTAAAAACAGAACTACCTTACAATCCAGCAATTGCACTATAGGTATTTACCCAAAGGGTACAAAAATACAGATTTGAAGAGTTACATGAACCCCAATGTTTATAGAAGCATTATCAACAATAGCCAAACTATGGAAAGAACCCAAATGTCCATCAACTGATGAATGGATAAAGAAGAGGTGGTGTCTGCCTGTCTCTGTCTCTCTATATATATTAAAATATTACTCAGCCATCAAAAAGAATGAAATCTTACCATTTGCAACAATGTGGATAGAGCTAGAGGGTATTAAGCAAAATAAGTCAGTCAGAGAAAGACAAATACCATATAATGTCACTCATATGTGGAATTTAAGAAACAAAACACATGAACTTATGAGACAGCGGGAAAAAGGAAAGAAAGGGAAACAAACCATAAGAGGCTCTTAAATATAGAAAACAAACTGAGGGTTGAATGAGGGAGGTGAGTGGGGGGTGGGTTAGATAGGTGATGGGTGTTAAGGAGGGCACTTGATATGATGAGCACTAGGTGTTATATGGAAGTGATGTATCACTGAAGTCTACTCCTGAAAACAGTATTGCACTAAATGTTAACTAGCTAGAATTTAAATAAAAAATTGCAAAGAAAAGGAAAAAAAAAAAGTATAGGATCAGTTTCAATCTACCTCTGGGACACCATTTATTTAAATAAATCTTTACATATGTGGTCCTTAGAACATGCTACTACCTCTTATGGCACAGAATATCAAACCCTCAGGGAGCCTGGGTGGCTCAGTTGGTTGAGTGTTTGGCTCTTGGTTTCAGCTGAGGTCATGATCCCAGGGTGGTAGGATGGAGCCCCATGTCTGGCTCTGTGCTGAGCATGGAGCTTACTTAAGATTCTCTCATTCTCTCTCATTCTCTCTCTCTCTCTCTCTCTCTCTCTCTCTTCTTTTCTTTTCTTTTCTTTTCTTTTTTCTTTCTTTCTTTCTTCCCTTCCTTCCTCTCTCTCTCTCGCTTTTTTCTCTCTCCCCCCCACCGCTCTCCCCTGCTCTAGCACACTCTCCCTCTAAAATAAAAAAATTAAAAATTAAAAAAAAAAAGGTATCAAACTCTCTTAAAGATGGCTGTTTTCTGCCCCCTAAAATTCATTCTGCAATTGTTTTTTGAGCACCTGTTATATGTCAGGTAAAAGGCATACTGCAGTAAATAATATAAATAAGGTTCTAACAGTATTCGTGGGAGTGAGTTAATTCTTGATGTGAAGATAATTAAAGACTCTGATAAGAGTCATAAACAATATAAAACATGATGATGAAACAGAGAGTAAACAGTGTAAGGGTCCAACTTTACAAAGGTAGTCAGGGAAAATCTGTGAGTGGGTGACTTTTGAGATAAAAATGATGAGAAGGAACCACCACAGAATGGCTCAGGGAGCATAGTGTCCAAATGCAGAGTAGAGTAAGAGCAAAAGCCTTCATGTAGGAATGAATACGTTTGGTGCAAGCAACATAAAGGAGGATGGTGTTGCTAGAGCATAACACATGAAGGGTAGTGTGGTTTATGACACAGTCAAGAGAAGTAGGCAGGAGCCAGACAACTCAGGGACTTCAAGGCCACAGAATGAGTACAGCACTTTTGTTTGATGAACCAAGTTTTCTTTGTTGCTATTTTCCTATGATTATTTGGAAGTTCTAATTCTTATTTCCATTCTAGCAATGATTATCTTAAAGTATATACGTTTAAATGTATATACTTTTCAAAAATTACAATAGTAATCATCTAAGTTCATATAGTGTAAAAAGTAAACTCCTGCCCCTTACTCTTTTGCACTAAGCCCTTTACTCTCCTCAGAGGGAACACTGTCAACAGTTTTGACAGGTATCACAGCAGACTACTCTAATGTATTTAAACATAAATATGTGTATACAGGTAGTACACACACATATACTTTTTAAAACGCACATGGAATTATGTTCTACATTGTCTATGATCTGTTTTTCTCATTTAATATGTCTTGCAGATCTTTAGTCTTTCTTGAAGATAGAGACTATGACAAGTATGGATTTACTATGGTTTAACAATTCTCCTATTTAAGAGTGGTTACCAATATTTTTAAAGAATAAAAACGATGTGGGGCGCCTGGGTGGCTCAGTCGCTTAAGCGTCCGACTTCAGCTCAGGTCACGATCTCGTGGTCCGTGAGTTCGAGCCCCGCATCGGGCTCTGGGCTGATGGCTCAGAGCCTGGAGACTGCTTCTGATTCTGTGTCTCCCTCTCTCTCTGCCCCTCCCCCGTTCATGCTCTGTCTCTCTGTGTCTCAAAAATAAATAAATGTTAAAAAAAAAAATTAAAAAAAAAATTAAAAAAAAAAAGAATAAAAACGATGCTGGATTTCTGCATCCATCTTAAGAAGTTAAAGAACACAAAGTAAGTCTAACCTGGAAGGAAATAATAAAAATAAGAACAGCAATAAAACAGAAAAAAAAAGTGGCTTATCATTAAATTTGCCTTTGCTAATATTCTTTTGGCCAGTGGTATTAGAAGTATTGGTTATTACAAGCACTATTCCTTTCTCCTTTCTTGAATGTTCTACAGATGTTTAATATGCCACCCAATTCTCAATTGAAATTTATAATTAGTTGATACATTTTTATAATTTTAGAATACGAAATCAGTATTTGGCATAGTTTAACATTTTAAGCTTTTCAAATTAAAACTTCAAACAAGGTTTACAAATAGACATCACACCCTTAAAGGAAATAACAGAAACAATTAGTAATCTCTATGCTCTCTTCATAGAGATTTCAAAATAAATCTAAGGTTATAGATAGGATGTGGGTTTTTCACTGGGAGAAGTATTACAGAAAGTTTGTGGTATTAGAAGGGTCATGACACAATGCAGGTTGCTTAGTCTTAAATGCAAGTGTAAAGTTTACATTTAAAAAATATTTTAAATTACATGCACAGATAAAAAATATACCTCAAAGAGAGACTATGCTAAACATATATCCAAGCGCTCTCTCTCTCCTTTGTAAAGCTAAAATATTTCAGAGGCCATGAGAAGGCAATATCTTTGCTGTTTTAAAGGTTAAATAATACTTTTTTTCGAGGCTATATTATGAAACTATGTTCAACGGTCACAGAGGCAACCATGTTAACTTGCAGCAGGGGGACAATTTTTAAGTCCTAATTTGGTATTTTCGATGCATTTATTAAAGCAAAATATATTAAGCAAATTATAACTGCATATGAAATTACTATAGAAGAAAACCCAATGATATGAGTAAATCCCTGACAGGTGATAAGTAATCACCGTGATTAATCAACATAACCTTACTGAAACATCAATAGCAACCACTAAGCTCTAGTAAGTTATTACTGATTTGTAGTTTGCCCAAAGAAAAATTAATCATAATAGTAACTGTGGTAAATGGTAGCCTCTCTGTGACTTCAAGGTGACTCATTTGAAACATCTAAAAACAAAATCATACTCATCTCACATACTATTGATAAAGTTTCTAAAACAGTTTCCTGTAATTTAAAGTCATGCACAAAAAAGGTTTGAATATTTTTTATGGTTTAGCAACTAGAAAAAAGTACATATAAATACTTTTAAGAAAATAATAAGGTAATTTGAAAGTATGTAAGGGAGAACATAAATCTAAAAAAAATTTTAATGCTAAGACTGACTTAATTCCATTTGTGAAGAGAAAGAACAAACACAAATACGTATTTTAAAGTGATCTTTCTTATAGGACCAACTACATGTCCATATGAAAAGTCAGCATTTGCATAAGGTCAAAAGCTAGAAAATATTCCTTATAAATCATAGTTTAATTAGAAGCAAATCAATTTTGTGATGAATACTTAAATTTATAGGATTCCAAGGGTCCCAAAAAACCACGACATTATATAAAGTATTTTTTATAATAGACTTTTTAAAGAACAGTTTTTGATTTACAGAAAAAATGAGAAGACAGAAAGTTCCCATATACCTCCTGCACTAGTTTCCCTATTATTAGCATCTTTCATTATTGTGGTAAATTTGTTATAATTCATTATAATTAATGAACCAATACTGATATATTTCTAACTAAAGTCTACAGTTTATTCAGATTTCCTTAGTTTTTTTGTTTGTTTGTTTGTGAGCTAATGTCCTTCTTCTGTCCTAAGATCCTATGTAAGATACCACATTACATTACATTTTGCTGTCATGCCTCCTTAGGCTCCTCTTGGCTGTGATACTCAGACTTTACTTGTTTTTGATGAGCTCTGAGGAGTGCTGGTCAAGTATCTTGCAGGATGCCCCACCATTGAACTTTGACATTTCTTCTCATGTCAAGAATGGGGTATAAAGGTTACTACAAGACTACAGAAATACCATTTTCATACCGTATCAAGGGTACGAACTATCAATATGATTAATAACTACTGATGTTGACCTTGATTATCTGTGTTGAGGTAGTGTTTGTGAAGTTTCTCCACTATACAGTTACTCTTTTTTTTCTGCCTTTTCCATACTGCACCCTTCAGAGGGAAGTCATTGTGCACAGTCCACACTTAAGGAGAAGCACTTATTTTTCTTCTCCTTAAGGGTAGAATATATACAACAATTATTTAGAATTCTTCTGCATAGAAATTTATCTCTTTTCCCTCATTTATTATTTTTTTAATCATTATTTATATCAGTATGGACTCATGGATATTTTATTTTTTTAAGTTTATTTATTTTATTTTTGAGAGAGAGTTATGAATGGGGGAGGGGCAGAGAGAGAGGGAGAGACAGAGAATCCCAAGCAGGCTCCACACTGTCAGTGTGGAGCCAGATGCAGGGCTCAAACCCACAAACAGTGAGATCATGACCTGAGCCAAAGTTGGATGCCTAACTGACTGAGCCACCCAGGTGCCCCTTGGATACTTACTTTATACTGTGAGTTACAATCTACTATGAAGTACTTTAAGTATTTCTTCCTTAATTGTTCTACCTTTGGCCATTAGGAGCTCTTTAGGTTGGTTCATCTGTCCCTTTAAGATACTCCTATTAATATAGGATTTTGTTTTTGAGCTTCTCCTTTCTCTAGTATTATAAGGTGTCTAGGCTCATCTTCGTCCTTACTGTATTTCCTGTCCCAGCCCTGGAATCAGCTATTTCTCTGAGGAGGCTTGGTTTCTTTTACTAGAGAATGGTATGAGAGACCAAGATGTATATGCCGGGTGTACATAAACTAAACCTTGGTAACTTTTAATAACACCAAGATGATCATTGCCATGATGGTACTTAAAGGTCTAATCACTCTTCAGTAATTCTTCAGATGCTACATACAGCAATAACTTAAAAACCTCTAGGTATTTAATTTCTTCATATTTAACTGCATACTAAAGTTGGATACCAAAGAATCTGAACACCTAAGTAAAAAAAATTTTTTAACTGAATTTTATAACACTTAATGACTACATAGCAAGCTGAGTAAAATATTCTATATATCTAACTTCCTCTGCTGAGAATTATTATTAAAACTAGGTAAAATTACAGAATAGCTATATTCATAATTTAAAATGCTTAAGATTTTGAGAAAATCATTTAAGAAAAATGAAAAATATTTTACTATTTAAGTTGCTCAAAATGAAAACCATTTTACTTCAAGGGCGGGGAAACTTCCAAAAAGAAGTTTGTTAGCCAAGAGCTGGCAGATAAACTACCACCTGTTGTGAAACCATTAACAAATTAGCTCAGGAAACTGGAAAGCACAGACTGATCACAAAGCTTTATGATAAACATCATCATTTAGTAATGTCACTGTAATTTAATGTTATTAAAACACATATTTTAAAGTTCAGTGATAAAGATTTTATCACTTCCTCTCCATCTCTGCCAAAACTGCATACTGATCTGGGCACACTGATTTAAACCTAACTCACTCATTTTAGGTCAGAACAGAATTTTGAGTGGGTGTTTTTTAAGCCACGAGTGGTTGGGGTATTGCCCATGTGAGGCATCCCTAGAGGTTATCTGCTGGGCAAACTAACGAAAGTGGGTAAATGTTACTGGCTACCAGGAAAAGAACAAAAAGTTGGATTTGAGTAGAATACACTGTTTTAAATTAAAAATTTTCCATTACTTATAACCAAGCAGCATTAATTTTATAGATGTGCTTGACCCCCAAAAGCTTTTAATATGGTTATGACAAATTAATCTGCTTATCTTTATAATAACCAAAATACAAATTCAATTCCAGGTTAAATATCAGAAAGCTTCAGTTTAATTCCTACCAATTTTATTCAACTATCTGAACAAAAATGAACTTTTCTGTGTTTTGTTCCACCTGCAAAGCAGAGCAAGTTCTATTTAATATGAATGTAAAAATAAAGTCCTTGACTAATAAATAACATTTGGATCAATGAATAAAGGTGGAAAATTCCACTAAGAGAAAGAGGAAACACTTTTTAACCACCATTTCCTCCCTCCTAAATACTATGAATTACTCTTAAAAGCATTTTTTCTGAATCAAGTTCAATTAAATCTTTTTAATAGGTTAAATGTCTTTTTTTCCTTCTTAATTTTTACTTATTTTTTTTAAATTTACATCCAAGTTAGTTAGCATATAGTGCAGCAATGATTTCAGGAGTAGATTCCCTAATTCCCCTTAACCATTTAGCCCATCTCCCCTCCCACAACCCCTCTAGTAATCCTGTTTGTTCTTCATATTTCAGAGTCTCTTATGTTTTCATCCCCCTCCCTGTTTTTAGATTGTTTTTGCTTCCCTTCCCTTATTATGTTCATCTGTTTTGTATCTTAAAGTCCTCATATGAGTGAAGTCATACGATATTTGTCTTTCTCTAATTTCGCTTAGCATAATACCCTCTAGTTCCATTCACGTAGTTGCGAATGGCAAGATTTCATTCTTTATGACTGCCGAGTAATCACCCCAATGTTTATAGGAGCACTACCAATAATAGCCAAAGTATGGAAAGAACTCAAATGTCCATCAATGGATGAATAGATAAAGAAGATGTGGTGTATAAATGTACAATGGAGTATTGCTAGGTTAAATGTCTTCTAATTGATCACTCCTAAGCTCAAAAACCTTGAATGACTTTTCTTTTTTTTTTTTTTTTAACATTTATTCATTTTTGAAAGGCAGAGAGAGACAGAGCACGAATGGGGGAGGGGCAGAGAGAGAGGGAGACACAGAAACAAAAGCAGGCTCCAGGCTCTGAGCTGTCAGCACAGAGCCTGACGTGGGGCTTGAACTCACAGACCGCGAGATCATGACCTGAGCCGAAGTCGGATGCTTAACCGACTGAGCCACCCAGGCGCCCCTTGAATGACTTTTCTATCTTATTCAGACAAAGACCAAAGTTATTAGGCCCTACATAATCTGCCCTATTTAATCCTCAGACCTCCTCTACTTCCCCTCTTACTTCACCCAAGGGCTCGAATCAGACATGATCCTGGCCTTAGGCTCTTTGCCTTTATTAATACCTTAGCAGGGAATTCTTTCCCTAAATTTGCATGCCTCACCTGCTTGAAATCTTTAACTATCCCACCCCCCCACCATTTTTTTTTTTTTTGAGAGAGAGAGAGAGAGAGAGAGAGAGAGAGAGAGAGACAGAGAGCATGCGCGAGCAAGTGCAAGCAAGGGAAAGACAGAGAATCTTAAGTAGGTGGAGCCCAACAAGGGGCTCAATCCCATGACCCTGAGATCACAAGCTGAGCTGAAATCAAGAGTTGAATGTTCAACTGACTGAGCCATCTACGTGCCCCTAAATATCCTTCTAATATGCCATTTCTTACAACATTATTACTTTTTATTTTTCAAAATGGCACTTTAAAAAAAGAGGTTTTTTTTTTATTTTTGAGAGAGAGTGTTGTGCTGATAACAGAGAGCCCAATGTGGGGCTCAAACTCACAAACCATGAGATCATGACCTGTGCCAAAGTCAGATGCTTAACCGACTGAGCCACCAGGTGCCCCTACAACATTATTTTAAAATAGTAAAAGTATCCTACCCTCAACATTCCAACCCTCTTCCTTTCTTACATTTTTTTTCTCCATTGTATTCATCATCTTCTAAATTACCCACTATATGATTCATTTATTTTATTCATCTGACTTCTCTACCATTAAACTTGACAATGAAAGGGATTTTTGTGGGTTTTGTTCACTAATTCTTCTAAAGTGTTTAGAGTAGTGACTAGCCCATAGTAGGCACTCCATAAATATTTATTGAACTGAGTCCAATACCACATTCAAATTAATAGTTTAATCTATTCTTTTAGTCACATCGGGACTTTTCAACACGAGTAATTAAAATAGTGTGAGATGGTTTATAAAAGAAGTCTATAACTGAGTGGGTTAGTGGAGGAAAGACAACAAAATAGACTGGGATGGCATCATGAGAGAAGGCTGATCACAGCAGGTCAAACTTAAGCTGACCTCTGAATGAAAAGCAAGATCAAAAGAGAAGAGAAGAAAAACAGTGTGAACTGGGATTTAAAGGATTTTTTTTTTAAGTTTATTTATTTTGAGAGAAAGTGAGTGTGCAGGAAGAGAGAAGGGCAGACAGAGAGAGAGAGAGAGAGAGAGAGAGAGAGAGAGAGAGAGAGAGAATCCCAAGCAGGCTCTGCACTGTCAGTGCAGAGTCAGCTGAAGGGCTTGATCCCATGACCCATGAGATCTAACCTAAGTTGAAATCAAAAGTCAGATGCGCAACCAACTGAGCCACCCAGGCGACTCAATTTGCAGGATTCTTAACCAGTTTATTGTGGCTCAAGTATAGGTAAATGCTAGAAAAAGTAGGAAATGAAGCTAGAAAGGGAGGGAAGATCAGAGCAAAGAGAGTCTTGTGCAGAGAAGCCAGACTTTGAACTCTGTCCTGAAAGCCACTGGAAGCTACTAAGTAGGTAATGAACAAGGAACTAGCAGAAAGTCAGGGAAGGACAGAGAGACAGGGAGACAGAGAATCCAAAGCAGGCTCTGCACTGTCAGCTTGGAGCCCGATGTGGGGCTCGAATTCATGAAACCGTGAGATCATGACCTGAGCCAAAACCAAGAGTCAGACACTTAACCAACTGAGCCACCCAGATGCTCCGAGGAAAGTTTATAAACTTTAAATCAGACCTAAAGTTTCAAGTTGACTGAAGCATCTTTGAAATCAAATTTAATAAACTTCAGCCTCACAAGTGTATCTACTACCAAATACTGTGTTTATACAAATGAGTATTTGTTCACCTGATGTATTTCCTCATCTAAATAGGACACTTATAAAAGTATAATTTCATATACTTTAAGAAGGCCTTAATTATATTAATAACAGATTACATAATAATATAGTTTATTAAGTGAAGAGTTGGAGAGAAATTGGTTTATGGCGGATAATTTTCTTAATTCATTTATTTAAATTCAAGTTAGTTAACATACAATGTAGTGTTGGTTTCAGGAGTAGAACCCAGTGATTCATCACTTATATATGACATCCAGTGTTCATCCCAACAAGTGCCCTCCTTAATGCCCATCACCCCATCCCCATCCCCTCCAGCAACTCTCAGTTGTTCTCTGTATTTAAGAGTATCTTATGGCTTGCCTTGCTCTCTGTTTTTATCCTATTTTTCCTTCTATGGGAAAAAATTTTATTCACAAGAGAGTAATGTTAATTGGAAGAGTTAAGTCCAAAGAAATATGAAATATCAAAATATTTGACAGAGTTCTCCCCCTAGTGGAACCTGAAAATGATTGAAAATATTTCCATGACTAAGAACAACCTAAAATGTATTATTCTTATAATTGAAAAGGCAGTTTCAGATTTTAGCAAGAGATCTATTCATGGATCTTAATGTGCACGCAATGAGCAAATGAATGAAAGTTGAATCATCAAAATGTTTACTGAAAACAAATTTACTAAATGTATTAAGAGGGAGCTAGCCATGGAGAACTCAGTAAGAAGAAATACCTTAAAAGCAGAGGACTAGGGGGTACAGAGAAATATCAATTAAGGAAGGCATAGTAGTTTGCGGAATGGTACAGAATTCTGAAAGAATGTGAAAATTCTGAAAAGTGTGTGTATGTGTAGTGGGCAGAGAGGGAGGACGGACAGGTAATGGTGAGAGATGAGATAGGAAATGCAGATTGGGGCAACAATGAGAAGGTAAGCATTTTATGCTGAGGAACTTTGATATGATTTGCTAGGTAAAAGACAGTCAATAAAAGTTTTTTATGTTGTAGAAAGCTAATTCTGATAGCTTTGTGGAAGAGCTGAGGCTAGAGAAAAGAGAACTGGCAAGGAAGTTACTACAACAGTTCAGGTAAGGCTGGGGACAGAATTCAGGGAATGGCTGGGGGAATAGAAAGGCTAAGAAAGAGTGAAAGAAAAGTTTCTGAAATTAAAATTACCTTTGATTTAGTTTTAGATTTACTCAGCACTTTTCTCTTTTGAAGGAACTGAAGAGCTAGGCAAGACACATCAGTCTGTATGAGTTATTAAAAATTATCTGAAAGCCAATCTACAAGAGTAGGTGAGTAGGTAAAAGGTTGGTAGAAATGTTAACTAGCACAAGCATTTTGTAAAAATAATTTGGTATTATCCAGTAAAGTTGAAAGTTTATATACTCTCTCTCTATATATAGCCTTGAT
The DNA here is from genome assembly GCF_024362965.1 of Panthera pardus. Taxonomy (NCBI): domain Eukaryota; kingdom Metazoa; phylum Chordata; class Mammalia; order Carnivora; family Felidae; genus Panthera; species Panthera pardus. The sequence goes on along the minus strand of NW_026526666.1, from coordinate 28,483,662 downwards.
GTAAAGGGCTAAAAAAAACGTGTAAGTGAAGTTCCTACTAGGTTGAACAATTCAGTAAGAGATGATACCATTGACCAAGACTTGAGATACAGGGGCATCTGAGTGGCTCAGTCAGTTAAACGTCCCAACTCTTGCTTTCAGCTCAGGTCATGATCTCACAGTTTGTGAGACTGAGCCCTCCATCAGGCTCTGCTCTGACAGTGTGAAGCCTGCTTGGGATTCTCTCTCTCTGCCTGTTCCCCACTCATGCTCTCTGTCTCTCTCTTGCTCAAAATAAATAAATAAAATTAAAAAAAAAAAAAAAAGAAGGCTTAATACAAAAAAAAATTTGGAGGGAATGAAATAGGAACACATACAATTAAAAAAATTTTTTTTAATGTTTATTCATTTTTTGAGAGACAGAGAGAGACAGAGCGTGAGTGGGGGAAGGGCAGAGAGAGAGGGAGACACAGAATCCGAAAGCAAGCTCCAGGCTCTGAACTGACAGCAGAGAGCCCGATGCAGGGCTCCAACTTACAGACCAGGAGATCATGACCTGAGCCGAAATCGGACGCTTAACCGACTGAGCCACCCAGGCACTCCTAGGAACACATATAATTTTAAACATGTTGAATGTGAAATGCCTGTGCAACTTCTGGGGGGAGTGGTCTACTGTCCATTAAAACTATTACTCCACTCATCAAAAGATACAAGTTAGAAAACAACAATGAAAGACAAGTCAGAGTAGGAGTAGGTATTTGCAAAACATAATCTCAATAAATAAAAAACTACACATCCAAAGAAAAACACAACCCAGTAGAAAAATATATACAAAAAGACTTTAGCAGGTACTTTAAAAAAGAGGAAATCTAAGTGGCCAACATCATTAGCGATCAGGTAAATGGCAATTAAAACCATGACAAAATATCAATGTGTACCCATCAGAATGGCACAAGTTAAAGCATCTCTCACCACCAAGTGTTGAAGAGGATATGGAACAAGCAAGAACTTTCATATGCTGCTGCTGGGAGTTTAAACTGGTACAAGCCCTTTGGAAAATAAAGTTGAAGATTTGCATGCTCTGTGACACAACTATTCCACACTTTGGAATAGTTTTGGTATACATGCTAGAGAAACATGTACATGTGGTCAGTATAGTGCACAAGATTGCTCATAATCACAGCACTATTCAAAACAGTCCCAACTGGGAAACACCCAAATGACCACTAATATTAAAATGGAGAGATACATTATGATGTTTTCATAAAATGGAACATGTACAACAATAAAAATGATTACTCTTTCTAAAATAATGTTGAACAAAGGACAAAAATTAAAATATTCAATAAGACTCTACTCAAAATTCAGAAACAGGGAAAATTAAACTGTACAGAAAGGCATATAAAGATGACACAATTATAAGGAAAAGCAAAGGAGCGATTACCAAAAAACTCAAGATAAGGGAGTAGGGTATGATTGGGTAGACTTCTGGGGTATAGGCAATATCCTCTATCTTGACCTGAACAGTGATTATATGGGTAATGTGTTTACCCATATTATGTTGTTGCTTTGTATTATGAACTTCTCTGTATGTTGCGTTAGTATTTTTTAAAATGGCTTTTAAAAAAGGTTTAAAAATTATTGGGGAAACATGCTATGCCTGGAGTTACATTAGGATTTGTTGTCATACAAGATAGCTCCTGAAGCCATGTGAGACCTTTCATTTGAGCACAGCTCTCAAAAAGCCAAAAACTTGGATTTTCAGAAGAATATAAACATTCAGAACTGAATGTTTAGACTGAAAAACAATAAACAAGAAAGAAGAGAGGCAAAATTGAGTGGTGCAGGAAAGCCAAGAGAGGAGAGAATGTAAAGAGGATGATTGGCTAACAATGACAAATGAAATAAACTCAAGCAGGATAAATACTGAAAAAGTGCCAATGAATTTAGCAATTAGGATGCCAGTGATTATTTAATCAAAAGCCATTTGATGCCAACATACTCCTGATGGTAAAAATTTCATGGATTTTCTTTTCTATTTTTCAAAACAGATGTTATATTTCATTTTAAACAAGACATGCCACACATCAGGCTCTTCGTTTTAATTACTATTTCAGAATAAATAAAAAGAGTGATATAAATCTTGCTGTTTGTGACTAAGGTGTACAGAAATGTAGCAAAATTTTATAATTTTCTTGATGTTGGAAAACTACAGGCTTAAACTAGAACTGCCTGTGATACCATGATTTAAATTGCTGATTACAAATATATTATGCAGTCAGTTCATGTCTAAAGTTTTCCTGCATATGTGTTACTTTACAGGGAATATTACCAACAGAACACAAAAGCTATCTTTTTATAAACTTATACAAATCATAATGTGTTTTTAATTACTTTTGATGAGGCTATAATCAAAAGATGAGGCTATAATATATATGTCTTAAAAACTAAGCAAATTCTGAACTGAAATTTAAGACCAAAGGATATTTCAAGTAGGAAGAAATTCTAGATGCTGTAGCAAAAACTCTATTATAGCTTGGAACAGAATATAACACATTTTTAAAGAAATAAGATTTTAAGCATAATACTTTTCCTATATTAGAAATTTACTACCTTATACTGTATAAGAAATAAGACATAGAGTGAAAAAAACATTTCTTTTTGAATTCTCTTTTGAAAATTGCTTTGGCAATGTACGAATATGATAAACTTTCACTCAAAATTGGACTGAGAGCAGAGGCAACGAAAGAAGAAGTAGGAAATTAGTTAGCCATCCAAAGGAATGAAATTTTGACATTTGCAATGATGAGGATGGGGGCACCTGGGTGGCTCAGTTTGTTAGGCGTCCAACTCTTGGTTTTGGCTCAGGTCATCATCTCACAGTTCAGTTCATGGGTTTGAGCCCCACATTGGGCTCTTTGCTGGCAGTGTAGGGCCTGCCTGGGATTCTCTCTCTCCTTCTCTCTCTGCCCCTCCCCCACGTGCTCCTTCTCTCTTTCGGTCTCTCTCTCAAAATAAATAAACTCTAAAAAACAATGATGTGGATGGAGGTAGAGTGTATTATGGCAAGCAAAATAAGTCAGGCAGCGAAAGACAATACTACATGATTTCACTCATATGTGGAATTTAAGAAAACAGATGAACATATGGGAAGGGGAAAAAAAAGAGAGAGAGCGAAATAAACCATAAGAGACTCTTAACTATATAGAACAAACAGGGTAGATAAATGGGTGATGGGTATTAAGGAGGGCATTTGTTGTGCTGAGCATACAGTGTTATATGTTAAGTGATGAATCACTAAATTCTACTCCTGAAAACACTATTACACTATGTTAACTAATCAGAATTTAAATAAAAATTTGAAAAGTGTGGGGGGGGGAATAGGTAAATTTAACAAAAATAAAAACTTTTGTGCATCAAAAAACAATAAGAGAACAAACAGGCAGCCCAAAGGAAGGGAGAAAACATTTGCAAATTACAGTCTGATAAGGAACTGACACTGAGAATATATAAGCAATTTCTACAACTCAACAACAACCTGATTCTGTAAAGAAAATACACAAATGGCAAATAAGCAAATGAAAAGACGGTCAACATCACTAATCATTAGGGAAATGCAAATCAAAACCACAATGAGCTACCACTTCACACTGATCAGGATGGCTATTATAAAAAAACAAACAAGCAACAACAAAACACCCAGAAAATTGACAAGTGTTGGTGAGGATGTGGCGAAATAAGAACCTTGTGCATTGGCTAGTGAGAATGTAAAATGGTGCTATGGCAAATAGTACAGCAATTCTTTAAAAAGTTAAACACAAAATTATCACATGATCCATCAATCCCACTTCTGGGTAATCCCCAAAGAATTGAAAGCAGGGATTCAAACGGATGTGTACAACCATGTTCATAGCAGCATTAACACAATAGCCAAAAGGAGGAAGCAACCCAAGTGTTCACCAATGGATAAATAGATAAACAAAATGTGGTATACACATACAACGGAATATCACTCAGTCTTAAAAAGGAAATACATGTTTTCACATACAACGTGGATAAACCTTGATGACATTATGCTAAGTGAAATAAGCCAGTCACAAAAAGACAAATACTGTATCATCTTACTTATATGAGGTACCTAGAATAATCTAATTCAGAGATGAAAAGCAGAATGGTGGTTTCTGGGGGTTTGGGGAAGAGTGGTATTAGGACATGTTCAATAGGTCAACTTCCAATTTTGCAAGATGAAAAGAGATCTGGAGACTGGTTGCAGAACTGTATACTTTAAAAGAGTAAATTTTATGTTAAATGTATTTTACCACAACCAAAAAAATGGACTTGGAAATGAACAAGTGTTGAAAGTAACAATCACTCGGGGCACCTGGGGGGCTCAGTAGGTTAAGCATCTGGCTTTGGCTCAGGTCAAGATCTCACCGTCATGAGTTCAAGCCCCGCGTTGGGCTTTGTGCTGACACTTCAGAGCCTGGAGCCTACTTCGGATTCTGTGCCTCCCTCTCCCTCACCCCCTCCTCCACTCGCATTCTCTCTCTCTCAAAAATAAATAAACATTAAAAAAAATTTTAAAAAACAGAAACAAACACAAAAAAATAACAATCACAGTTATTAGGAGGAAGATGTAAATGGTGCAGGAAAGGGGCAGAGGGAAGGAGAAACTATTGCCTTATTTTTGTGTGTCCTTTATCATTTTCATATGGTACCTGGATTTCCAGCTCAGCAATGTGCTGCTGTAATTCAGCCACAGCAGCTATGCTATCTGCTTCCCGGAGTCTCACAGCCATCACTTCTTCCTTGTTCTAGGGAAGAAACAAAATAAACCAAAAATAAACCATGTAATAAACCAAAAATAAAACATAAACACTTGTAATCTGCTTCAAATTTAAAAAACAAATAGATTAAATGAGAGAAAAAAATTGCCATTATCTCCTGAACTTGATATAAAATGAAGACCAAATATATAGAATAACATTCCATCTTTAAGCATTGAGAAACACCACTCATGGGGTGCCTGGGTGGCTCAGTAGGTTAAGCGTCCAACTTTGGCTCAGCTCATGATCTCACAGTTCATGAGTTTGAGTCCCACGTTGGGCTCTGTGTTAACAGCTCAGAGCCTGGAGCCTGCTTCCGATTCTGTGTCTCCCTCTCTCTCTTTCTATCCCCCTCCCTGGCTCGTGCATGGTCTCTCTCTCAAAAATAAATAAAAATAAACACCACTCATATAAGTAAATGTTGCATAAAATGTTAAAATAAAAATGAACTTAATTAATTAAAAATTCGTATCACTGTTGACTGTGAAAGCTGCTCATTTTTTATGTAAGAGCAAATATTGGGGAGCCTGGGTGGCTCACTCGGTTAAGCATCCGACTTCGGCTCAGGTCATGATTTCATGATTCATGGGTTGAAGCCCCACAGCAGACTCTGCTGACAGCTCAAAGCCTGGAGCCTGCTTGGGATTCTGTGTCTCCCACTCTCTCTGCCCCTTGCCCACTCATGCTGACTCTCTCTCTCTTGCTCTCTCTCTCTCAAAAATAAAGAAACATTTAAAAAATTAAAAAAAAAACAAAAAACAAATATTGACAACTTTCAAATACCTAATGAGGACAACAGATTAACAGGCAATATGGATGCTCAGAGAGTATATTAGCTAGACAATATTTAAAAATTATATTCTTTCTGAGGCAATAAATGTCAATGAATTTTTACATTATGCTAAAGAGAACTGAAATTAGATTATATCATAATTCTAACTTTCCTAGGAAAAGTATAATATTTAACTCTACTACCTCAAAATTTCATAAAGAAAAACCCCCAAACTGTATTCTACAATATCTGTGCCAAATTATACTGATCCAGAAGTAACAAAATATGAAAAAAATACTTTAGAGAAATATAGAGTATACAAAAATATTTTACTCCTCCATTTACTTCAGTTGCAATTTAGCAATCATTAGTATAAAAAATATACAGGGTGGTAACCTTAGGAGAAATTTAGCACCAACCATGGGAGAGAGCCACCTAAAACACTTTATCCTTCAGGTTAGCCTTCAAATGACTGCAGTCTCATAAGAGACTCTAAACTCTAAACTCTAGAGAGCACCGGCTAAACTGCTCCTGAATTTCTGATTTATAGAAACTCTAGGATATTAGTGCTTATTGCTATTTTAAGCCACTAAGTTTTAGAAGTAATTTTTTAAAAAGTAATACAGGGGTGCCTGGGTGGCTCAGTTAAGCATCCAACTTTTGATTTCAGCTCAGGTCATGACCTTATGGTTCATGAGATGGAGCCCCTCGTCAGTCGTCTGTGCTGACAAGCAGAAGCCTGCTTGGGATTCTCTCTCTCCCTCTCTCTCTCTGCCCTGCCCCAGCCCGTATGCACTTACTCACTCTCTCTCAAAATAAACATTAAAAAATAGTAATAGAGGGGCGCCTGGGTGGCTTAGTCGGTTAAGCGTCTGACTTTGGCTCAGGTCATGATCTCACAGTCCATTGAGTTCGAGCCCCACGTCAGGCTCTGTGCTGACAGCTCGGAGCCTGGAGCCTGCTTCAGATTCTGTGTCTCCCTTTCTCTCTCTCTGACCCTCCCCCATTCATGCTTTGTCTCTCTCTATCTCAAAAATAAATAAAAACATTAAAAAAAAAATTAAGAGGTTGCCTTCTAAAAAAAAAAAATAGTAATAGAGAACTACTACTTTACTAATGTTAATTAACAATTTATAAAAATTATACTAATCAAAATTATTTTATGTAAATTACATATACATTTAGCTATGTAAATTTATTAATACTTTCAAATGTATATTATAAATTACATGAAATTATGTTAATCAAGTAAAAAACCCAAAATTTACCTTAATCTTCCCCCTCTCTAATCACCAAGTCTTATTGGTTCTCTATAAAAATAGATTGTGAATTTATCTATTTCTCTTTATTTAAATGCTAAAAGCTGGGCCCAAGCTAGCTACTCTGTCCTGTGCTATTTCCTGATGATCTCATATCACATCTCTCTCCAACCTCACCTTAAACCTACCTCCACACACAATGGCATGTATATTCCTTTAAAAAATAACTACATTAATTGCTACAAGCAATATCCCCTAATAAATGCTTAAATGCTAAAATTAGTTGCTGAAACTTTAAGCATATATGCATAGTCTTAAAATAGTTCCCCCCAAATATTTATTAATTACTGTGGTGGTTTTAACATATACCCACAAATTCTTTAATACTTTTTCCTTTTTTTTTTTTTAATTTTTTTAAACGTTTATTTATTTTTGAGACAGAGAGAGACAGAGCATGAACGGGGGAGGGTCAGAGAGAGAGAGAGGGAGACACAGAATCTGAAACAGGCTCCAGGCTCTGAGCTGTCAGCACAGAGCACGACACGGGGCCCGAACTCACGAACCGCGAGATCATGACCTGAGCCAAAGTCGGATGCTTAACCGACTGAGCCACCCAGGCGCCCCTAATACTTTTTCCTTGAGGAGGTATGGCTTAACACCCCTGACTGCCATCGGACTGCAGGCTGGACTTAGTAACTTGCTTATAATGAACTGAGTATAAGAGAAAAAAAGTTCTGTAGTGGAGAAAGCTGGCAGACACCAACTTAAATGACCAAGGTTACCAGCATTAACCGTAAGATATATTTATACGAAGTGTCTTCTGATATGATGTGCTGAGAAGGACACTTCAACTCTGTATTCTTTCCTAAAATACATAACCTCAGTCTAATCAGGAGAAAACAGACAATCCCAAACTGAGGGATATTCTACAAAATATCTGACCAGTATTCTTCAATAGTCAAGGTAAGGAAAGATAAGAAAGCATTAAGAAACTGTCACAGAATGGAAGAGATGGAGATATAATGAGGAAATTTGAATGAAGTCTATAGTTTAGTAATAACATTGTACCATCATTCATTTCTCAGTACTGATAAATGTACCATGTTAGATGTTAACATGTAAGATGTCAACATTAGAAGAAGCTGATTAAAAGGCATATGGTAACTCTATGTACTATTTTTGCTGCTTTTGTGTAAACATAAAAATATTTCAAAATTAACAGTGAAAAAAAGAAATCTGAAGCAAATACAGCAAAACAGAAAAAAAAAAAAAAAGTCAGTTGATTTCCTGCTTAAAACCTTCAGTGGCCTCCCACAGCATGGCCTCTAAAATTTTACATGGTAAGAAGTGGAATCCCAACCTGCTTCTCTAGCTTTATTTCATTAGCTTTTCGCTTTATAGAAGTCTCAGCAAACAGTTCTTTCCTGCTTTTGGATCTTGAACTTTGTGACCTTTTTCATGTGAGGATCTTCCCCTGGCTCTTCATATGGTTGCTTCTGTCCTATTCTTCACGTCCCACCTTTGATACCACTTCCTAGCACTCCATTCTCCTTACCTCCCACTTTATAATACATCATTCGTGATAATCCTATGTATTTTTTACTTTACTGTCTCACTAAACATTGTGTCCACCTTCTTCACTACTGAATCCCCAGTGCCTATAAGACTGACAAATAAAAGCTGCCCAAGTATTTGACAAATACATAATTAGATGCCATCCTTCTTTGAAGTCTCATAATCTCACCTCCTCCCAATCCTATTTGAGAATCACTGTTGTAAAATATACAAAACATGTCCTAAAATAGCATCTATTTAGAATGAAAAGTCTGGCTATATACTTTGTAAGTAACACAATAGAGAAACAGGTATTATCATGCCCTGCTGGTCAAAGTACAAAATGGCACAACTGTCAGGAGTGTTATCTGACAAAATCTATGAAAGTACAAATATATTTACCCACTGACCAAACAATCAAATTACAGGAACACATAGATATACCTCTATAGGAATATGTAGATATAACTCTATATGTCTGAAATTATATATGTATAAGGTTATTCACTATACAGTGCCTGTGACAGCAAAACACTGGGAACAATCCATGTGCACACCAATAAGCACCTAAGCACATCCATGCAATGGAAAACAATATACCTTAGAAACTAATAAGACTCTTCAAGCACTGCTATTGAAAGCTCTACAAAATATAGTGACAAAAAATAAAAATAAAAATAAAAAAAGAAGAGCATACAGTATGTTAACTTTCATGTAAGAAAGTGAAAAGAGGGGCGCCTGGGTGGCTCAGTCGGTTAAGCAGCCGACTTCGGCTCAGGTCATGATCTCACGGTCCGTGAGTTCCAGCCCCGCGTCGGGCTCTGTGCTGACAGCTCGGAGCCTGGAGCCTGTTTCAGATTCTGTGTCTCCCTCTCTCTGACCCTCCCCCGTTCATGCTCTGTCTCTCTCTGTCTCAAAAATAAATAAACGTTAAAAAAAATTTTTTTTTAATTATTAAATAAATAAATAAATAAAAGTGAAAAGAAAAATTATATATTTTTACTTGCTAGTATTTGCCTAAAAGAAACTCTAAAAGGATATATCAGAAAATAATAAAAGCAGTTACCTAACAAAAAGTAAAAGGGGTATGTGGTAGAATCAGAAACAGAATGAGGTAAAAGGGGACGGATTGCTTTGATTTATACTCAGTTAAACAATCAAAGCATTACGAGTATGTATTAAGCTAGCAAAATTTATATTATATATAAGCAACAGATTTATTTTCTTCCTGTTTCCTTCCTATCATTATTCCATGTAGGCATAATGTTATAATCATAGTAAAATACTTTGATTTTCCTCACTTAAAATTTCTTATCATACAATTTTGCAAATTCATAATTAATACATCTTTTCTCATGGACATACATATATCTATGTCTATATATCTCTCTATATTTGTAGAACCAGAAAATTTAAAATATTTGTCATCTTCAAATTTATATTTACGTAGCAAATCCCATAATCTCATTACTAAAATCTTAGGCACAAGGTGTATCTTGGAACTTCAGATTTTTTAGATTTTAGAAAAGTAATAAGGTACATACCTTAGTAGTATTAGTGGCACCTTAGTATTCTCTAGTGGCAACAACACCCATAATGAAACAGTATGCTCAGTGTTAAACACAATGAAACAGTAAAGTATAAAAATACACACCAAGTGGGATACAATAAAAATTATCCAAATGAATGTGTGTGAAATTTATGAGAAAACGTTTGGGTTTCAGAGTATTCTGATTTTTCATATTGGAGATCACAGACTTGTACTAGTTTCATTTTTAAGTGGGAATATTCAAACACAGTTATAGAGAGAAAATAACATTAATATTAAAAACAGTATCCTGATATTTTACATAAATGAAAAATAAAATGAACCTGAATAATTATTTACCAACAAATTATAAGCTATAATCATGTAGAACTAAATGAAAATTAATAAGGGGTGCTTGGGTGGCTCAGTCAGTTGAGCATCTGACTCTTGATTTTGGCTCAGGTCATGATCTCACAGTTTCGTAAATTTGAGCCCCTCTTAGGGATCTGCACTGACAGGGCGCAGCCCGTTTGAGATTCTCCCTCTCTCTCTGCTCCTCCCCCACTCACGTCCTGTCTCTCTGAAAATAAAAACCTTAAAAAAATAAATGAAAATTAATCAGATTTACACAATTAAAGGACTAGCTTGCTTGAAAAAGTTAAGGTTTGTTCCTGAACTATTCCAAGATAACAAGGTAAATATATACACTTAATTAGAATGTACTAGGTGCTAGGGTAACAACACACTGGTCATTCTCAAAATCTACAAAAGGTATTACAAAAGATTGAATAAATCAATATACAGTGTAAACACAGGGGGAGACAGGGGAATCAGCATCTTTAACCTATTTTACAGATTTATTAATGAACAGCTAAAGATTAAACAAAATATATACTGGTTCTTAAAATTCTCTAAAATTCTGAATCTGAGCCCATTGCTTAAATTAAAAAAATACATATATGTATATATATTTTCATCAGCAAATTCAACAAATATTTATTTCCAAAGGACACTTTACTTAGCTTAAGTTACTAAGGCATTTGAGGAGCAATATTAAATCAAGTCATAGTGTTATCAACCAATGTTTAAGGAAAACTTACACCAGTAATGAAAAAAGATTAAGTTTAGTTCTTTATTAAAAATAAGTCAGCATAGACGATATAGCATCATAAAAACTCAATCACACATTAGAAAGACGAATCAAATTGATACAACCTCATGTCACATCACTTTATTTTTAAATTAGTCTAGTTATAACTTTCCAGAGGTACTAATTTTAAGTTAGTACAAATTTCAGTACTGCCTACAGATTTCTGTCAGTGTAAATTGTAACAGCCATGCATATTTATTAGGATGTAATTTCATCTCTGGATTTCAGTGACACTGATAAACCATTCAAGCTTCACTCTTGGTTTTTAATGACACCAGAACAAGTTGATGGAATTACAGCTTTACATGTGCCATTGAAAGTCTTATTTCTTATCATAGAATAATAAGGCTGAAATCTCTAAAGGGCATCATTCCTGCTATCTCACCATGGAAAGATGGATGACTAGTTTATTTTTAAAATTCCGTAACTTGTCTTCAGTAATCCATTCTAATGCTCAGATCACAGTCATCTCTTTAGTTATTTCTCTCTCTCTCAAACACACATACACTATCTCTTTCACTTTCTCTCTCCTTCTACCCCACTCCACATCCCCTCACCCTCTCACCACTGTTATACTGTAGATTAATTTCAAGAAAAAATTTACTTGCATTCAAATATTTTTTGATGCTTTATAAATCCAAACACTTTACACACACAAAATTAAAAAAAAACAAATTAAAGTAATGGGAAATGCACACAATTTCCCCAACCCATTGGTATATACAAACTTCTTTTGCTTTCTACCCAGAAAACATTTATCAATACTGAATGTCTACTGATAAGGTACCAATCAAAGCAGAGTTGCCCTAACCTCTCTACATTACCTATCTTTTTGGTTACGATTTTTAAAACTTCGTTTTTAAAGGGTTACAAGTCAAAATAAAAATTGTACAGAGATATCAATTTTCAACCACCTGGCTAACTTAATTCCCTACACTAGCATTTAACCAAATAGGTGAAAATGAAGTTTCCTGCCTGAAATCCACCTCAAGGCATGATGAGTTAACCTTGTCTGAAAGCAACCACCAAACCAAGTTCAGGAAAAGTTGGAAACAAAGCTAGTTCTTTTTGGTTTTATTTGGTTTTAAGACAATAATGAGACAAAACAAAAAGGCATTATTATATTCACAAAAACATTAGGTAGTTGATATATTTACCTTGCATTCAATCTCTGCTTGTTTGCGCTTTGCTTCACTTAATTGAGTAAGTAGTCCTTTGTTCTGTGCAGAAAGATACTGCACCTTCTCATGTAGACTGATCACCTCTTGTTCTGCTCTTCGAAGATGGTTACTATTGATCTGATTCTAGTAATTAAAAATATAAATACTCAGACTATAAAGACCCGAAAAAACTTATATATTTCTACCTCTCCATTTTATACCTCAGTAACATTATATAAAATGTTATTATTAGTTACAGATAAAGTTTTTTTTAACAAGTAGTTTAAATACTAAAAAGAAAAAAGTATACAAGTGCTTTAAAAATCAAGCCATCCAGGGGCGCCTGGGTGGCTCAGTTGGTTAAGCGTCTGACTTCGGCTCAGGTCATGATCTCACGGTCCGTGAGTTCGAGCCCCGCGTCGGGCTCTGTGCTGACAGCTCAGAGCCTGGAGCCTGCTTCCGATTCTGAGTCTCCCTCTCTCTCTCTGACCCTCCCCCGTTCATGCTCTGTCTCTCTCTGTCTCAAAAATAAATAAACATTAAAAAAAAATTAAAAAAAAAAATCAAGCCATCCAGAAGAATACTTAAGGTCCATATCAAAACCTCTTCCTACAGCTCAATATTTTCATTTATACAATAAATATCTATAAACTTTAAGGATGTTTACACAGAACTTGAAGGTATTAAATTGTGCAACAGGCAGTGTCACACAAATGAGTAGATACAGGAATATGATGAATTTGACTATTTCCAGTTCTCAAAAGAAAGTACAGACTGACTGAAAAGTACCATCACCACTTACTGAACTGTAAAATCCCTGATGTCATAAAATGTGTCATGTGCACTTTTACATTCCTCCCATGTACAGCACAGTCTTTTTATAGAGCATGGACTGGTTTTGAACTCTGACTTGTTATTTGGTCATTATCTAAACTAGTTATAATATTTGAGTCTCTATTTCCTCATCTGAAAAATGTATATAAAAATAAGACCAATTTTTCATTTAGTTGTCTTTAGTATTAAATGAGAGATTACATGCAGCAGGCCTTAATATATAGTAAGAACTCAATATATGCTAGCTGCTTAATTTATTGTAATTATAGAACATGCTAAGAAATTATATAGACCTTAAGTTGACTGACATGAGGTAGTCTTCCCATTCAAGCTTCATGCAGCCTGATTTCTCTCAACCCCAAAATATTCTATTAGGGGTCTGAAACAGTAGGGATTTTATAACCAAAGACAGGAAAATCTGGCTCCTCATTTTATAGTTTTTCACCCATAGTAAAGTTATCTAATCCCATCCAATTTCAGTACACTGTTATAAGCATAGATATTACCACTCGAATTTAAAGTCTGTGTTATATCTGTCTCTCAAAAATAAATGAAATCTTTAAAAAATTTAAAGTCTATGTTGTAGCAGTCATATGAAAAAAGTTTATGCAAGGAGTCTCACACAATGCCTGAAATTTAACAGATACTTAATAAATCCTTGGTTGTTACTATTATTATATCTATTCTGCCTCACTCTATGAAAATGACCCTGCCTGCAGTTTTTTTTTGAGCTATTTTTTTTTAACGTTTGTTTATTATTGAGAGACAGAGAGACACAAAGCGTGAGTAGGGGAGGGGTAGAGAGAGGGGGAGACACAGAATCTGAAGTAGGCTCCAGGCTCTGAGCTGTCAGCACAGAGCCTGACATAGGGCTCGAACTCACAAACTGCGAGATCATGACCTGAGCCGAAGTCAGTCGCTTAACCAACTGAGCCACCCAGGTGTCCCAAACCTGCCTTGGGTTTTAATAAAAAGATCCACATCATCTAATAGATTTAAACTCCAAAACATTCTACCACTTCTGGGTTTCTTCATCCTTACTTTTACTCATCTTCCTGACTCACTATATGTCTACAAAATAAACAGTGAACTTCTTAGTGCTCAAGTACTTAGTACTTACATACAAAATGTTCCACAACCTCTTTTTACTATCTTTCCTCCTACCACTAAACAAATAACCACACTTGAGAGGGACACACCTTCAACATAAGCTGCAAAGAATTCCCACAAATAGAACTCCTCCTTGCACCACTCAATACAAGTCCATGACCCATCATCACAAACTATACACATTAAACAAAACGCCAAATTGATGATGAGTGAGAAACAGTAGAAAAAAGGATAGCAATGACAGATTTTTTTTAAAACTCTAGATAACAAAATAATCATGTAAGGACTTTATATAAAATATTTTGTTTAAAATTTTTAGACATAGGGGCGCCTGGGTGGCTCAGTCGGTTAAGCATTCGACTTCGGCTCAGGTCATAATCTTGTGGTTCATGGGTTCGAGCCCTGCGTCGGGCTCTGTGCTGACAGCTCAGAGCCTGGAGCCTGCTTTGGATTCTGTGTCTCCCTCTCTCTCTGACCCTCCCCTGCTCATGCTCTGTCTCTCTCTCAAAAATAAATAAACATCAAAAAAAATTTTTTTTTAATTTTTTTTTTAATTTTTTTTAACGTCTATTTATTTTTGAGACAGAGAGAGACAGAGCATGAACGGGGAGTGTCAGAGAGAGGGAGACACAGAATCTGAAACAGGCTCCAGGCTCTGAGCTGTCAGCACAAAGCCCGACGCGGGGCTCGAACTCACAGACTGCAAGATCATGACCTGAGCCGAAGTCGGCCACTTAACCGACTGAGCCACCCAGGCGCCCCTTTAATTTTTTTAGACATAAAAAGAGGAAGGAAAAACTTAAGCATAGAACAAGTAACTATCAAAAAACATTTAGCAAATTTGAAAAACAACCAAATACATTTTCTAGAAGTTAATATAGCCAAACATATTAAAAATTAATTAAAGGATTAAATAGGAGATTAGATACATTGAAGATAGTGTCCCAGAAGAGGTAAAGAGAGTAAGGAGGTACAAAATACACCTAGTAGGGGTTGCAAGATAAAACAGAAAACAAAAAGATTAGATATAATGGTCTAAGAGACAACAATAGTTGAGAATTTTTTACAACTGGAAGAAATATATATATGAATCTACTATTCATGAAGCACAACTAATTCCAAACAGGATAAATACAAATAAACCCTCAATAAGATACATTTTAACAAAACAGAATGCTAAAGAGAAGACGAGACAGGAGCATCTGGGGGGCTCAGCTGCTTAAGTACTTGACTCTTGATTTCAGCTCAGGTCATGACCTTACAGTTCATGGGTTTGAGCCCCACAAGGGGCTCTGGGCTGGAAGTGCAAAGCCAGCTTGGGGTTTTCTCTCTCCTCCCCTCTCTCTCTCTCTGCCCCTCTCCTGCTAGCACGTTCTCTCTCTCTCAAAATAAATAACTAAAAAAAAAAAAAAAAGAAGAAGAGACAAATCAGACATCAATAGGAAAAATCTGTAGTGCTTAAAAAAATAAATTTCATCCTACAACAGTACATTTAGCTAAACTATAAGAGTGCGAAAAAGTACACCTATTTTAAGAAAGTGAGAGTTTACAATTCATGATTGAAATTGGAAAAAACTGTTAAATAAAAGTGAGAGAGAGCAAAAACGCAGCAAACAAGTAGACAAATCCAAATAAGCCCTGACTCCATAGAATAATAATGTCTAATAATTTAGAGATATAAAAAATGTATAATAGTAAGATACAAGACTGGAAATGGAAGAAGAGCATATAGAGATCTTCTAAGGCCCTTACACACTTTTAAAGGAAGATGGAGATAATTATCAACATCAAACTCTGTTTAGTCTCAGATGAGACTTTTTTTTTTTCAGGTAATAAACACTAATAGAAAACAAATGGAATTATAAAAGTCAAACTAGCAGAAGAGAAAGAAACATCTAAATCCAATAAAAAGCAAGAAAGGAAAAAAAACACAAAAAAGAAATGAAGTAAAAAATTTTCAAATATATCATAATAAACAGTTTTGATTTCTGATGAGGATATAGAGTAGAAAGAGGATTGTTTCCACCCTTTCAATTAAAAAAAAAAAAAAAAAAAAGCTGGCCAAACTCTCGATTAATGACTTTTGTTGAAACCAGAGAGGTGAGCACACAGGGCAACAAACTAACCCCAAATCTAAGGACAGACAGGGCAGATGAAGCCAGAAACTGTTAAGAATAATTTAGCCAGAGGCCAAGTATTGGCTGGCTAGAGAGTGTGGAGCCTAACGGAGCAAAACAGTTCACAAGCTTTTGTACACTTTTTCTTCATGGACCCCAACAGGTACACACAAAAAAGATGGATGAAAGCCTTGAGAAAGAGATCTCCATAGTAAAGGCTTGAGGGAGGAGAACAGCAGCCAATACAGAAGCACTAAACCTTGCTTATTTCTTCTACAGAACAAAAGGTTTCATCCGTTACTATCAGAAACACTGGTGCCCTTAGAACATTGGGGAAACCACCGTATCTGAGAAAGGGACAGGACTATATTTTGGGCCTAGGACTATATAGCTGGTGGTAGGGCAGGAGCACTAAGAAAGTCAAACACGCCAGATCCAGGGGCACAATGCAGCCTAAGACTGAGGCTTTATCAAAACAATGGGGAACACTCTGGCCCTCCAACTTCCTGTAACAAGTAAGAGTGGAATACTGCTGGAGACGGAAAAGTGCGAAAAATTGAAATTGGAAAAAAACTGTTAAATAAAAGTGAGAGAGAGCAAAAACGCTCTGAAGCACTCTCTGAAGTGCTGTACACATGGAAGACCTAAAAGACATTGAGAAAAGCCTCTGGCAAACCAGCCCCTAATCTAAAAATAAGATAGTGTTAGAGGAATTTGAAGCCTGTGGTGCAATGAGGGTAACCACAGAAACAACAAACCTCAAAACCAGCCCAACTCCTGACTATATTAACTCAAATCCCCCACATTAAAGGCCTACCAGAAGAAAAGGTATGCCCATTTCCAGGCATAAAAACTACTTACCTTAGTCTACTGTCCTACACTAGACACTCAGTTTTCAACAAAAAATTACAAAGCATAGGAAAAAGAAAAAACCAAACACTACCAAGAGACAAAGCAATCAACAGAATTGGCCTCATACAGGACACAGATATTAAAATTACCTAACAGGGAATTTAAAATAACTGTAATTAACATGTTAAGGCTCTAAGAGAAAGGTTAAAAACATTCAAGATCACATACTTAATATAAGCAGAGAAATGAAAACTGTAAGAATCAAACAGAAATGCTAGAAATGAAAAACACAGTAACAGATGTGAAGAATGCCTTCAATGGCTCATCAGACAACTCCCAAAGTGGAGCAAAGAATCAGTGAACTTAAAGATAAATCAATAGAAATATTTAACACAATAGAAACTGAAACACAAAGAGAACAAATAATGAGAAGAAAAAAGAAAAGAGCATCGAAGAGTTACTATCAATATCAAATAATCTAACGTATGTGTAATGGGAATCCCAGGAGGAGAAAAGAATATGGAACGGACAGAAGAAATATCTGAAGAATAACCAAGAATTTTCCAAATTTCATGGTAGATAGAAATCCACAGGTCCAAGAAACTCAGAGGGAAACAAAACAAAAAATACAGCAAGTCATTTCATATTCAGAGTGCTAAAAACAAAAGAGAAAATCTTAAAAGTAACCAGAGGATAAAACACATTACATGCAGATAAACAAAAATTATAACAGAATTCTGGTTTACATGGTTACTGACAAGAAGAGTAACTTTAAGTGTTGAAGGAAAAACAACAACCCAGATTTCAATATCCAGCAAATATATATTTTAAAATTGGAGAAATACTTTCCCAAACAAACAAAACTAAAAATCCACTGCCAGCTGATCAGCAGTACAAGACATGTTAAAGAGATTTCTTAAGCAGAAGGAATATGACACCAGACAGAAACATGGATCTGTACAAAAAAATAGAATACTGAAAAATGGAATAATTGAAGGAAATAAATATCATTAAATTTTTTTTTAATTTCTCTGAAAGGTAACTGATTAAAGCAAGACTAGTAGCACATATGACATATTTGTACTATATGTAAAAGCAAAATATATGACAACAAATAGCACAAAGGATAGGAGGAAGAACTGGGAATATACTGTTGTAAGGTCCTTATACTACATGTGAGGAATATTATTTGAAGATTAGCTCTCATTAGGTGCATATTAAAAAACATAGAGCAACCAGTAAAAAAAAAAAAAAAAATTAAGGAATATAAAGAAGTCACTTGTGGAGATAAAATGGAATCATAATGCCCAATAAATCCAAGAGGAAATAGAAAAAGAAAAGATAAAGAACAGATGGAACAAACAGAAATAGCTAGCAAGGTGACAGATATTAATCCAAACTGAATCATCAAACATAGACTAACCATGACTGCTAAAAGAGACTGGGACTCCATTTTTAGAGCTTTATTGAGACATACACATAAAAGTCACCCACTTAAAGTGTACCTACACTTCAGCAGTTTAGTACAGTCAGAGTTGTACAACCATGTGTCAAACTGGATTTTTAAAAATGTTCATCTATATGCAGTTTATCAAAGATATAAACAGGCTGAAATTAAAAAGATGGAAAAAGATAAATAAGGCAGAGACTGAAAAAGAACAGCTTAGAGGTGCCTGGGTGGTTCAGTCGGTTGAGCATTCGACTCTTCATTTTGGCTCAGGTCATGATCTCACAGTTTATGAATTTGAGTCCCACATCAGGCTCTGTGCAGACAGTGCAGAGCATGCTTGGGATTCTCTCTCTCTCTCCCTCTCACTCTTTTCCTCCCCCACTTCTGCTTGCGCGCTCTCTCTAAATAAATAAATAAACAAACTTAAAAAATAAAATAAACATCTTAGATAACTGTATTAAGATAGACTAAATCAAAATGCATCCTGAAAGATAAAGAGGGTCAGTATATAATAACATTCATTTTAAACTTTTGTAAAGTTTATTTATTTTAAGAGAGAGCAAGCAAGCAGGGAAGGGGCAGAGAGAGAGAGAGAGAGAGAGAGAGAGAGAGAGAGAGAGAGAGAGAGAAGAGAAAGAGAAAGAGAAAATCCCAAACAGGCTCCATGCTGTCAGTGCACAGCCCGATGCAGGGCTCAATCTCACAAACCATAAGATCATAACCTGATCCAAGATCAAGAGTCTGGTGCTTAACCAACTGAGCCACCCAGGTGCCCCTAATAAGATTCATTTACTAGAAAAAAATGACAATTAAAAATTTGTGTGTCCCTCTAAAAGTGGCTCAGAATATTTTAAGCCAAAAAACTGTCATAATCTAAGGAGAAACAAATCTACAATCACAAGAGAAGGTATCTATTTGTTAGTATTTGAAACATCAGGTGATACA
The DNA here is from genome assembly GCF_024362965.1 of Panthera pardus. NCBI lineage: Eukaryota > Metazoa > Chordata > Mammalia > Carnivora > Felidae > Panthera > Panthera pardus. The sequence goes on along the minus strand of NW_026526666.1, from coordinate 28,464,126 downwards.
CACAACTAGAAAGAATATAGAAGATACAAACAGTATAATGAAGAAGTTTGATCTAATATAAGTAAGACTCTACAGACTACAGTCTGTGACCACAAAGCAATTTCGTTAAACGAATGACATAAACTACTAATGAAGTGAACCAGAAATCTATACACTTGGAAATACAAAACATACTTGTAAACAAATCTTGAGTCAAACAAGCAATCACTAGGGAAGTCAAAAGCATGGAACTGAAGAATAAAAAATATATTAGAAAAGAAAACATAGGTAGGAGTACAAATAAAGGGGAAAAAAGATGAAACCCAAGCAACAAATAATAAAAGGATATAATAACAGAACTAAATTATATAGAAAACTATGGTACAACATGGAGGACCAACAAAAATGAAAAATCCAGTCTTTAGAAATATTAATAAAAATGGCAAACCTCTGAAAAAAAAAATGGCAAACTTCTGCAAACACTTTTCAAGAACATAAACACAAATAAACACTATTAGAAATGAAAAAAGACCTAAATATTGACCTAGTAAAAAGAAATTTTTTAAAAAGACACCCTGAACAATTCTAAGTGATGAATTTGAAAGTTTAGATGAAATGTGTCTTCCCAAGCAAACACGTCTTACCAAATGAGACTCAAGAACAAACAGAACACCTGAAAAGGTCTATAAGCCTTCAATAAGTAGGATCAATAGTTACTATTCCCAAAAAACAAGACAAAAAGATAAGACTATTTAAAGGAATGGATCCCAGCAAATATTCAAGAGGTAATTCTAATCTTAGACAAAATTTTGTAGAAATAAAAAGATAAAATACAATCTGATTTATTCCATGAACTTATTATAACTTTCATACCAAACCTAGAGGAGAGTATCCCCCAAAAGGAAAATTATACTACATTCTAACTTAGGTAAGAAAAATCTAAAATATTAAAAACCTAATCCTGCAATGTGTTGTGTATGTCCCTGTACGTGTTCTATATCATAAACTTGTTTATTTTTCAGTATTTTGAGAACTGTACCTCAATATAACTGGCTTGTTTTGCAATCCTATGTATTTTACTTTATGCATGAAAAAAAATTTTTATTTATTTTGAGATAGAAAAAGAGAGCACGAGAAGGGGAGGGGCAGAGAGAGAGGGTGAGAAAGAAACCCAAGCACACTCCAAGCTCAGTGCAGAGCCCGAGGTGGGGCTTTATCCTACTACTGTGAGATCACAACCTGAGCCTGAGCCAATATCAAAAGTTGGACGCTTGGGGCACCTGGGTGGCTCAGTCGGTTGGGCGGCCGACTTCAGCTCAGGTCATGATCTCGTGGTCCGTGAGTTCCAGCCCCGCGTCGGGCTCTGTGCTGACAGCTCAGAGCCTGGAGCCTGTTTCAGATTCTGTGTCTCCCTCTCTCTGACCCTCCCCTGTTCATGCTCTCTCTCTGTCTCAAAAAATAAACATTAAAAAAAATTTTTTTTTTGAAAGTTGTACGCTTAATCAAATGAGCCACCCAGGCACCCCTAAAAACATTATTTGGAGAAAGGATCTGGAGATTTCAGACTGCCAAAGGGGTTCATGGCATACAAAAAAAGATAAGAATCCCGGTACTGAAGAAACTCGTAGAGCTATACACAAGGAAACAGGTGCAATAATATTCAGAGTAGCATTATTTGTAATAGCAAAAACTGGTACAAAGAAGGAAGAGTGTGGCTCAAAAAACTGAGGTGTACTTACTAGGTGGTATTTTCTGAAAGTCACTAAAATGAAGGAACTGAAACTACATGTATCAACAAGGACAAATCTCTTCATCTGGACGTTAGATATGAATCATCACCAGTTCAAGCACTGGCATTTAGGAACAAGTGCCTTACACCATTTCTCTTTCATCAAAATGCATCCAAAATTACACTCTGTCAGGTACAGTTCAAAATACAAATTCCTTAGGAAGCCTTTCCCTAAACCATCTAGTTGGAATTAATTCCCCCTCCTATTTTCCATAGCAGTTTCTATCAAACTCTTTAGTTACCAGATTTCTAAATTAAACATTTTTCCAGTTTTATTGAGATATAATTGATATACAGCACTGTGTAAGTCTAAGGTGTACAACATAATAACCTGACTTACATATAGTATGAAATTATTAGTTAATATCCATCATGTCATATTGTGAATTATATTAAGTGTAGTTTGTGCAACTGATTTTTCAGTTAAGTTCTCTCTGATGACTAAACAGTCCTTTGTATTCAACAGTTCTGAAAATTATGTTGATTGATTTGATTCATTCACCACTGTGAAACAAAACCTGAACACTGGCTTAAAAGCTGTGTTTCTATCTTTAATGTGTACAGTGAGATAAAATCTGTTATAAAAATAAAACTTTCAGGGGCGCCTGGGTGGCTCAGTCGGTTAAGCGTCCGACTTCGGCTCAGGTCACGATCTCGCAGTCTGTGAGTTCGAGCCCCACGTCAGGCTCTGGGCTGATGGCTCAGAGCCTGGAGCCTGCTTCCGATTCTGTGTCTCCCTCTCTCTCTGCCCCTCCCCCATTCATGCTCTGTCTCTCTCTGTCTCAAAAATAAATAAACGTTAAAAAAATTTAAAAAAAAAAAATAAATAAATAAAACTTTCAATTATAAAAACTGGATTTCTACTTTTCATAATTTCACTGCTATAGTCAATTGTAATGAAAAATACAAGAAAATAACTTTGAACAACATAAAACAAAATCTATTTAATCTAAAGGATTTACAGATTCATGTTATGTTAAAGTTGGGATGATCATTTTGCACATATGTATACAGAATGATACATGAGTTAACTATGCCCCCTACTGACTATTTTGAAAACCAAATAACATTACAGAGAATCCAGAATGTGGTCCACACAAATGTACCACATAAAAACCAAATGTACTTTATAATGCAAATGGGCTCATTAAAAAGGATTGTGCAAATGTTAAGTCAAGTATATTTAAGACAGAATTTATCACAGAAAGAGAAGACTTAGAAAGAAGTATAATTTTGGAATTAACTGCTCAGAGTTACCACATTACATATAAGGAAGCATCATTCACATTATATTCTGTACCAATTGTTTTCGATGAGGGGCAATTTTGCCCCCAGGGGACATCTGGCAATCTGGAGATGCTTTTGGTCAAAACCTGGGGTGAGAACCACAGTGCTACTGGGACCTAGTAGGTAGAGGACAAGGATGCTGCTAAACATCCTACAATGCACAGGCCAGTCCCCACAATAAAGAATTACCTGGTTCAAGAATTACCTGGTAATAGAGTCAAGGTTGAAAAAATTTGCTTTACATGAATATTTCCTCTCAAGTTGTACAACAAGGCAACAAAGTTAATAATGTATAGTTTTATGACTTGCTTAAACTTTGCTGACTGGGTCAAAGAAGACATTAAATCTCTGATATCAAAGACTACAATTTTTAGCCCTTTCCATTTGGGCTAGGAAATTACAGTCTAGACTTTTAGCTCTATTCTTCTGGCTCTATTCTAGGGATGATATAACCTGTGCATAAACTTTTGATCTGGTAATGTTATTTTTTAAAGCTACTGGGCTTTCCCATCATACCTGTGTTTCCATTTCCATCATCCTTTGTTTTATTTCTCTTATTTCTGCCTGAGTTTCAGCTTCTCTAAGTCGAATGGTCATCAGTTCATCCTGTAACTCATTCACAGCATTCTTCTTTGGTGGATCTTTCCACCTCCCAGTAGTACGAGCTAAGTGGCGCTGAAAGACAAAAAATTAGGTTACAACACATATTCCTAGTATCAAAATAAGAGCTAACTTTCCTGAGCACTTACTTCATGCCCAGTACTATATTAAGCATTATGTATACATTATTTTATTTAATCCCCAGAAAACCTTGAAAGTTAGGCAACTATTATCTTCATTATACAGGTCAGAAAACAGAAATGGCAATTAAGTAACTTCAGAAAGGTCACAAAGCCAATAAGTGGCAGATCTGGAATCCAAGCTCAGATATAGTTCAAATCTGTTTATACTATGGATTGATTATTGTAAAGAATATAATTTTCACCCTCAATTTTTTATAAGAGAGATTTCCACAATGTTAACTAAATCCCAAGCAAAGAAAAAAATGGGGCTATTCATGAATTATGGAGGTAATATTAGGAGTGTTCTCAAAATATCCATGGGGAAGGATCAGTTTCGTTGTTCTTAATTTCCAGTTTATTGCTGCCTGATACATTTATGGTAATGTCAAGGACTAATTTCAGTCTTTGCTAGATGTAGCCCCACCCCAAATTCAAACCAAAGTCACTACTCTGAAATGGTATATACTGTTTTCTTGTTTCCGCTCTCCCTTCTGTCTTCTAGATTCTTTTTTTTTTTTTTTAATGTTTATTTATTTTTGAGAGCGAAAAAGAGACAGAACACAAGCAGGGGAGGGGCAGAGAGAGAGAGGGAAACACAGAATCCGAAGTAGGCTCCAGGCTCTGAGCTGTCAGCATAGAGTCTGACGCGGGGCTCAAACTCACAAACCAGGAGATCATGACCTGAGCCCAACTCTAATGCTTAATCAACTGAGCCACCACAGAATCTTCTAGATTGTTTTTTTTGTTCCTTGTCAAGAGTTTCAAACCCTCATATGTGAATAAATTTGAGGACACATAAGTGACTGATTTATTTTGTGAGATAACCAATTTTCAAAAGAGGATACGAATGTATAGACAAATTTATACTGGTATCACCCTTGGGCTGTTTCATACTGACCAATGGATTTAGCATCAGCAGAAGAAATATGTGCTATATATGCTATATAAAGGAAAATTTACTTTTCGTTCTTTAGAAGAAGTTATATAAATCACAATGATACAGTAACAACAATGTGACTTGATTTCTATTTTATCTTTTATTTATTTATGAGGATTTAAAAGGGAAAAGCAGCTTGAAGGTACTTTCAACTTATAAATGCTCTCAGATTTTTACATTTCAAGAAACTTTCTCACTTTAAACTCAAATCCTAGTGTTGATCATCAGCTACTTCAGACTCACACAAATTGGATACTCCGGTTTTACCCACTTTCTAAAAAGCATGCAAAAATATACTGATATACCTGCCAGTGTTCCTCTAAATCCTTGACTTGTTGTCTAAGTTCTTTCAAACCCATAATAGCTTCTGCTTCTCTCAGTTTCACAGCAATGAGCTCTTCCTGAAGCCTTGCAATGTTATTCTCATCAGGAAAGGAGTTGTTTCTCTAAAGCCAGAAAAAACATAACTTGGGATTTTTATTAATTTAAAAAAATAAAATAAAACATATATAATAAGCTATTTTGGCCCATATGTAACTGCACTTCATTTTACAGTTTTACTGAGATATAAATCACAAACCATGAAACTTACCCTTCAGTGGTTTTAAGAGTATTCACAGGATTGTACAACCATCATCACAATCTGCTTTCAGAACATTTTAATCACCACAAAAAGAAACCTTATATCCGTTAGCAGTCAGTCACTCACATTTTCCCTCCCTCAACCCCTGGCCAATCCCTAGTCTACTTTCTGTCTTTATGGATTTGTCTATTCTGGACAGTTCATGTAAATGGAATGTGGCCTTTTATGATTGGCTTCTTTCACTTATGTTTTCAAGGTTCATTGCTTTTTATTGACAAATAATATTCCCTGTGTGTATATTCTACATTTTATGTATATTCTACATTTTATCTATCCATTCATCCAATGACAGACATTTAGGTTGCTTCCACTTTTCAGCCATTATGAAAATGCTACCATGAATATTAATGTAAAAGTGTTTGTATGGACCTGGTTTCTAATTCTCCTGAGTTTTATACTAAGGAGAATTGCTGGAGCAGAAGCTAATTTTGCACTTTTTAAGAAACTGTCAAGCTTTTCCAAAGCCAATGCACTGTTTTACAATCCCACCAGGAATGTATGAGGGTAATTGTGCTTAATTTTGAGGACAGAGAAAGTCTAACTCTGCTTTATTAGTAAAACACTAATCAGCGTTTTGAAGCAACATGATTAAAAATGTTTTTCAACATGATAATAAGCTTACTAACCTCTGATTAGGTCTCCAAACAAAGCATGAACAACATTTACATTTTAAAGATTTATGGAAAAGAAGAGTCCAAAATCCTTTTTGTTGTATTTTTTCAGCATGTTACTTTGGAAAGGAGTATAAAATATTTGTACATTAGTCACTATTTATATCAGCATTATGAAATTAACACCAAGGTGATCTAAATATTTGCTTCAAGAGTACAAGATTTAGACTGATTCCTTACCATACTGACAGACCCATCTTGGGATACAGTGTAGACCCTATTACATTGCTCTGTGCCATGACCAAGAGATCCTGAATTAGGCTCTAGTAAAAGCTCCTTAGGTAAACTTAAGTACTACTGAGATTTCAAGTCCTGAATCTGTGAAATTTTCTATCTAAAATATTTCATGGTAGGATGAAGATTTTAGCCCACAGAGATAATAAAGTTATTCTTGCCAACTACACATTTTTATGATGGACTATAAATATCTTCCAATTGAAAACCAGAAATTTACTATATATTCCTACACAAAGAATTCCTGTATTTCCTACACAAAGAAATTAACCATAGGAAGCATGAAGGCTTCTAATTTCCTTTCTACTCTATAACATAAATACCAACATAGCTACTTAAGAAATCCACTTTTATAATTTTTTTTAAAGCTTGTTTATTTATTTTGAAAGAGCATGCATGCACGTGCAAGCACATGTGAGCAGAACACAGGCAGACAGACAGGGAGAGAGAGAGACTCCCAAGTGGTCTCCACATGGAGCCTGATGCAGGGCTTGATCTCATAACTGTGAGATCATGACCTGAGCCGAAATTAAGTCAGTCGCTCAACCAACTGAGCCACCCAGGCACCCCAAGAAATCCATTATTAAATTGGACCCAAGGATACTTCTTCCAAATTTTCAAATTTTCAAATTCCAAATTTTCAAAACTGAAAGATCCAGATTCTTATCTGCATCACAGAACCCAAGGTACTCCAACTTAGAAACCAAATATTCTGTTATACATTTTTTACAGCATTCTTGCTGGCTTTTTTCTCAACAAATAGGAGAAAAAATTCTCCAAAAATAGTGTAAAAATAGCCATCAGATTTCTAGCAAAATTATTCCACTACTGATGGTAGTTACACCTGCTTTAGTTCATAAAGAAATAAGAACAACTTGAGGCTATCTGTCATGTTCATTATTTATGAGGCTTTTCAAAAAAAAATTTTAATTTATTTATATTTATTTTGAGAGATAGGCGGGAGTAGGGGTGGTGGGGAAGGGGCAGAGAGAGAGGGATGCAGAGAATCCCAAGAAGCCTCTGTGTCAGCAGAAAGCCCAATGCAGGGATCGAACTCACAAACAGTGAGATCATGACCTGAGCAGAAACCAAGAGTTAGACACTTAACTGACTGAGCCACCCAAGTGCTCAGGCTTTTATTCACATAGCTAGATACTATAAAGATAAAAAGAACACTTAACATAGAGCCCGAGCCATCAATGATTTCATAGAGGACAAAAAAGAGATTCAGAGTTTGTGATCTGGAACACAGACTCTCAAGTCTGAGAGTTACAAGAAATCTAAAAGCATTTCTATTTCTACTAACTTATCTAATCCTTAAAATTCTTTACTAATCCTGAAAAGAAGTAAATTAGCTTCCCTAAGTATGCCTTGGGCTAAGATCTTCCTACATATCCTGAGGTGGCTTATGTAGCTAGCAAAGTTTTAACAGTTACACGCAGATGAAATTTTTTCTGACATGTTTATGTATTAGCCATATCCCACTAGATGAAGATACTATAATATTTGAAGACAACCATTAATATGTATTCCCTAAGTTTCTCTTGTTCAACATTTAAGTATTATTCATATCAACATTACCCTGCTTGTCTTCCTCTAAAAGGGCTCTAATGTTTTTTGTTTTGTTTTTTTAACCCTTAAAAAAAAAGGGGCTTTGAGTAGTATGGCAACAACAAAGAATAACTGAGAATCTCATTTTCTTTGTCCTTTCCTCTCTTAGTAACTAGTATGTAAGGTTTCCAATGTATGAAAACACCAAGTCCAATTTAACTGCTCAATAAATTCATCTTATCACATGTCCCCTCTAATTTGGGAGTGACACTATTTATATTGTTCTCACCTTCTCTATATCCAGGACTTTATCCTGCATCTCCTTTAGTGCACACTGAGACTCAGCTTCACTCAGACGAGCTTGGACCAATTCCTTCTCTAGTTGCAGCACAAAATCTTCATTGTAGTTGGAATTGCATTTATGCTACAAGTTATAGACGTATGATGAAATTCCACGGAAGTATGAACATATACATATAATAAAAATAAATGCAATTACACAATACAGTTATTAAGGGTAACCAAATGTAAAAGTTCCATCTACCCACTACTTCCAGCTTATCTCCTCCAAATGATTTTCCAAGGAATAAAAAAGTCCAGGCTTGGTATCTATAAAGACGATCACATTACTTTGTGTTGGTAACGATACTAAACAAGTTATACTAAATTATATTATACTAAATGAATCTAATTCATGGAAGATAAATGTCTCCTTTTATTTTCCCATCCATCCAAATACTAAGAATTTGTTCTGACTCTACAGACATGCTCTGTACAGTAGGGTAGCCATTAGCCACATGTGGCTACCGAGCACTTGAAATGTGGCTTGAAATAGTCCATACTGAGAAAGGATGTGGCTAGTCCATAATGAGAAAGGATGTAAAATACAAACTGAATTTTAAGACTTAATATGAAATAAAAAGGCAAAATCACCTCATTAAGCATTTTTATATTGGTTAAAGGTTGAAATAATATTTTACATACAGAGTTTAAGAATATTAATTTCATCTATAATTATTAAGTACTCATTTTAAAATGCATATGTGGCTCACATTATATTGGTATGGGACAGCACTGTTACATGCTACAGAAGTACACAGTATAAAAAAAAGTAAATATTTAACTGAAAATTCTCTTTTAATGTGACAGAAATAAAAATAAGGCATCCATAGTAATATGAACCATCCTAAATTGCAACAGAATAAAAATGTATTTGCTCTTAGAAATGTAGATCTCTTTAAGGATATGCATGAAAATCACTGCTAGAAACAGAGAAAGGAGTTGCTGCACAAAGAAATTAACCATGGAAGCATGAAACCTTTCCGTTTCCCTTCTTGCTTTTTAATGTGAACACCAATGCAGCCATTTAAGAAATCCCTTTTTAAACTAGTTTCTATAAAAAGCTGTTTAAAAAAGCAAAAGACATATAATTCACCATTATGTAAGACTTCCTAAAAGAAACTATTATTTCCCATTTAATTTACACAGTAAAGAAAAAGAAAATTCCAAAAAAGAGTCACAGAGAACCACCTCCTATTGAGCTAGCTTGAGTAAAGATTAGTTCCTTTCACTCTTCAATATATTAGGAATAAGACAGATGTCAAATTAAAACTTTATTTTAAAACTAGTAAATGCTTAATTAAAACATGATATTTGCTTTCTCCAGTTACCCAAAAAGATGATTTTTAAAAATTAATAGTTCACTTACTAAACAAAATGAGGACTTTTTAATTCAATGTATTACACATTGTTTCTTCTAGTAATTTTGTGGCACCATTAAAACAGTATTTCTATGTAAGGAGTACATGTGTGGCAGGTATTATCACTTTAGTAAATACTTACCTTGCTAAATAGGGAAAAGGCACTCTTTTGTAATGACCACATCCAAACTGGAAGCGCCGTATTTTTTGTTTAATGAGATCATGGTTATTTCATGAGTAATACTAGAATTTTTTGCCTTAATCTAAAGCCCTGACAACTGTAGTTCGGGTTTGTTTGCCACAATTTTATATTAGGAGATACCCAGGAAAACATCAAACCCAAATGATCTATATGAGAATGAAATCACTGCTCTGGTATAAACCAATTGATATAACTAAGCACAAAAAAAACTATACTAACATTGGGGACACATTTTTATCAATAAAATTTATAAAACATCAAATTATCTTCTATTGTTCAAGGAATAAATTCTAAATTCCAGAGTTTACACATCTTATTTCTCCTTTCATATTTCCCTTTGAGTTCAGGATTGTTTCTTAATCCACTGTAAACTAGCTTTAGTTCTCATCCTGTCCTGAAACTAACTGTTCCAATCACTAACAACATCAATACCCAGTAACGGTATAAAAAACTCAATGGAAAGCCCTTTTATTCAGCTCTTACCTTCACTGGATAGTCTACTGAATTTGACTGACCATTCTTAAAACTTTTTCAATTTTGAGGTGCTACTCCTCCATAGTTCTACTGCCTATCTTCTCTGTTGCCTCTGCCAATTCTGCTACTTCATACAGGTATGTACGATTATATGTACATGTACATGTGTATGTGTCTATCAGTCCCCAGGGTTTCAATATTGTGTGTTTTCTCTTAATCTTTCTGTTTTCTTATTTTGTAGATTCATCCTATGTGATTTAATCCGCTATCCAATATAGTCTGTATGTATAGGCAGTATTAGCTGTTATCTCTATGTAGTCAGTATAGGCAGTGGATGAACTTGCCAAGGAAAATCTATATAACAGTAAAAAGGGGAAAGTAGAAGGAAAGAGAGAAGGTAAGAAGGAGAATATGATGAAACTCTAGGGACAGTACACACATAGATACACAGAGTATATAAACTCAAATCTGTATTTTCAGCCCAGATCTTTCTACTAAGCTATAGATCCGTATTTACAACTACTATTGGTTTTCTCTGTCTGGTTGCCCTCATATTCACCTCACATTCAACATGCTACAAGTCAACTCTCCATCTTTTCCTCCTTGTGTATGTACTATTTCTGCTAAGGATCCCACCATCTAACAATTGGCCAAGCCAAAACTTGCCCTCTTCTAGTCAACCCATAACACACCCAACCCTTTTCTTCCAGGTATCTCTTCAATTTGCTTGCTCCTCTCCATCTTCATTGTCATTGTTTTTATTCATGCCCTTTCTCTGAACTACTGCTATATTCTTAAATAAATTCCCTTAAAAAATTTTTTTTTCAACGTTTATTTATTATTCAGAGACAGAGCAGAAGCATGAGCATGGGAGGGGCAGAGAGAGGAGGAGACACAAAATCCGAAGCAGGCTCCAGGCTCTGAGCTATGAGCATAGAGCCCGACATGGGGCTGGAATTAACAAACTGGGAGATCATGACCTGAGCCGAAGTCGGACTCAAGGAACTGAGCCACCCAGGCGCCCCACATAAATTCCCTCCTAACTATTGTAGCACTTACAGCATTATTCAATATTTTGTGTTACATACCATAGTAAATTATAATAAACACGGGGCATTTTTACAATTCTACCACCTGGACCAAGTAGATGTTTTCTGACCCTATCGTTTGGAGCCTGAGGAAGTTTTGATTCCGTGTCTATTAATACAAATATGTTAATGAAAATTATACAAGCATTGATATACTTAAAAAAAAATACTCAGAATGAACCTAACACCACTAAGTTAATTTCACCCAATTATCAACTTCCTATATGGCAATTATTCCTGTCCACTTATATTCATATGCATTTTTACTGGACAAAAAGTATTTTCATTGGAATCATTCTTAATATTCATATAGGCTCTTCATTTATTGTTGCAGCTTAGGGAGTTAGAAAAAGTTCTGGCATTTGTTTGGTTGGCTGAAAAATGGACCAAAAGGTGGCTCACAGCGAATGAACTGGAAATGCCAGACATGCCTTGGTTTAATGTAGAGGAAGGGAAAATTGGTAACAAATCTGGGGAAGATATAGACAGACCTCTTTCAATGGGCTAAAAAACAAAAAGACATTTATTTGTTTCCCCTGTGAATGCTCACCAAAGGGTGACCTCAGCAGAGAATTTTAAAAAGTAATTGGATAAGATGACCCATTCGGTGGTTACCAGTCAGCCTCTTTCCTCAGCCACCCAACATTGTCCAATAGGCTTATGAACATAGCAGCCATGGTGGGAGGGATGGAGGTTATGCATCTCAGCAACACAGACTTCCATTCACCAAGGTTATGGTCACTGATGAGAGTCCACTCTGCCAAGAGCAAAGACCAACACTGAGCCTCTGATATGACACCATTCACTGGGGTAACTAGCCAGCTATCTGGTGGCAGCAGGTTACTTACACGGGACTGCTTTTATCATGAAAGGGGCAGCATTGTTCTTATTGGAATAGACACTTACTCCAGATATGAATTTGCCCTCCCTGCACACAATGCTTTTATCAAAACTATCACCTATGGACTTACAGAATGCCTTATCCATCATCATAGTATTCCACAAAGCATGGGCCCATGCTCATGGAATTCACTAGTCTTGACACGTTTTCTAACATTCTGAAGCAGCTGGGTTGACAAAACGGTGGAATGACCTTTTGAAGACTAAATGACAGTGCTAGCTAAATGGCAGTATCTTGCAGGGCTGGGGCAAGGTTCTCCAGAATGATGAATGTGCTCTGAATCCACTATGTGGTGCTTTTTCTTCCACAATCAGAATTCACAAATCCAGGAATCAAGAGGTGGAAACAAATCTGTCTGGAACACAAGAAGGTCCTTTAGAGTGTCTCTTAGTATTACCACACCCTGTGATTAAGGTCAATGAAAAACCAGGAAGGATTACTAATGGCCCAGACCCTTCAGGAATCAAGGTCTGGATTACCTCACCAGGCAAAAAATCATGACCAGCTGAAGTGCTTGTTGAAAGTGAAGGGAATACAGAGTGGGTAGAAGACAGTTATAAATATAAGCTACAATCACATGACAGAAATGAGGACTGTTATTGTCAAGAGTACTTCCTTCTAATCTTGCAAAGAATATGTGTTTTCTTTCCTCTTTCATTTTCTTATCATATAAGATGCAGGGACTTTATATCAAAGTATTTATTGTTAATTTTACATCAGAGTATTTAAGCTATAGGATATCAAGAAGGGAAAACATTACTGAAAGACATTAACTTCTTTTCAGGGGAAGGTGTTAGTGCATTTTCAGTTGCGCACAGGATAACAGTATCATGTTAGGCAGAATTATGACCTTGTTGCTGTCTTTATGTAAATAAGTATGGTTTAAGGAGATGCACATGGTTGTGAAGTTGACAAGGGTTGGACTTATCATGGTTAATTTTTTGTGTCAACTTGACTAGGCCACGGGGTCCAGATTAAAACATTACTTCTGGGTGTTTCTGAGGGTGCTTCCAGAATACTTAGTACATTGCTCTCCCAGTGTCGTTGGGCATCGTCCAATCCACTGAGGGCCTGAATAGAACAAAAAGTGGAAGATACATTCCCTTCCTGCCTGCCTGAGCTGGGACATCGGTTTTCTCCTACCCTTGGACTGGAATTCACACCATCAGCTTCCCTGGCTCTTAGGCCTTTGAACTTGAACTAGAATTACACCACTAGCTTTCCTACAGAGGGTAGATCATGGGACTTATTATCCTTCATAATGACATGAGTCAATTATTCTCAACAAAACTATGTATGTGTCTTAGTGATTGTTTCTCTGGAGAACCTTGAGTAATATAGGATAAATTTTACAAATAAGATTAAATATATTGATTTAGAAGTTTTATTGTTCTCTGGGTTTTGGTCCATTTCAAATTTGACCCATTATAGCTTCTGCAATTTAACTCTTTTTTGGTTGTTATTTCTACCATTTCCAATTTTTTTTGGTTCAAATTTATTTATTTCTTCTTGTTTCAAATCTTTGCAGATCTAAATATGGTCAGGAAAGTGATACTTATGTCAGTGTTTAGTCTACTAAAAATTTTGCCAAGTCAGATTTACCTCTAAGTTTTGGTTTTTATTACTAACAGCCTATGACATTTCTCAAGCAAGCTGGTAGAATAATGGAATAATGTTAACATTAATCCTAATAATAGGTACCACTGAGCACTCATTATGTGCCAGGTATTACTGTAGAGTATCAACTTCCTTAAGTCTCAGCAAGCCTCTATTATACACAGAACTAAAGAAGTACCCTGATTAAGTATACACAACCAGTGAGTGCAAGAACTGGCATCAAAGTGGCAATGTTAACATATGCTGCTGTGGACTGTAAACTACAGTCCACACTTTCAGTGTTTGGGGTTTTTTTTTTTTTTTTCATTTTACACAGGAAAAAAGAAAATGTTATTTATAAAACAGGGGTTTGTTTGTTGAAGCCTTTTAACTCACTCACACTGGAAAAGGAGATGTCAGGAAAGGTGACTGGCGCTACAAAGCCTGAAAAAAAAAAAAAAAAAACTGCAGCAAATGTGGGTATTGTCACTTCCTTACCAGGACAAATGCCATGAGGGGCAGAGGCTGTGAAACAGGTGAACACTGTGAGGCAAAACTTCCTAGTTCCATGTCTATTTAGGAGAACTAAGCATGGCTGGTCTACCTCATTCTATAATTTTTCCAGACCAAATAGACAAAGAAAAAACAAAAAACTAAAATCCTAAAACCAACAACATAACAGCAAAAACTTAAATATAAACCAAAACAAAAACTGGACTTTCATGAAGTTGACTTGAGATCAGGAAAAGAATGATCAACTTTTGAGAGGAAGGAAGAGAAACATCAAAGCCAAGCTCAGAGGTTTAACAGCACCTATCACACTGTGTCCAAACCTTGACCATTTCTGATACAGCTGTTCTGTTTTAAAATGTTCCTCTTCCACTCACCATAAACCTGGTTTTAAAGTTTATGGTAACAACAAAGATGATAGCGACTTGTATCTACTGAGCGTTCATTAAGTGGCAGGCACACCTTAAGTGCATTGTATTCTCACCTAACTTTCACTACAACTTCTACTTTCCTAATAAGGAAACTAAAAAGTCACACAGCAATTGGCAGTTCTGTTAATTGGGAGTATGGACTACAGAGCCCATGTTCTTAATCTTTAAGCCACATAAGGGTTGAAATATTATTAAGGCAATTAATATACTGTTTTAATATGTACTGTTCTAAGAATTAACGGTATAGTATTAAAAATATAAGCATCTTGGGGCGCCTGGGTGGCTCGGTCGGTTAAGCGTCCAACTTCGCCTCAGGTCATGATCTCATGGTCCGGGGGTTCGAGCCCCGCATCAGGCTCTGTGCTGACAGCTCAGAGCCTGGAGCCTGTTTCAGATTCTGTGCCTCCCTCTCTCTGTGACCCTCCCCCATTCATGCTCTGTCTCTCTCTGTCTCAAAAATAAATAAACATTAAAAAAAAAATTTTTTTTTTTTTTTTTTTTTTTAATATAAGCATCTTGGGGCACCTGGGTGGTTTAGTTGGTTAAGTGTCCAACTCTTGATTTCCGCTCAGGTCATGATCTCACGAGTTGTGGGATCAAGGCCAGCACTGGGGTCTGCACTGAGCATGGAGCCTATTTGGGATTCTCTCTCCCTCCCTCCCTCTCTCTGGCCTTCCCCCGCTCTTATCTCTGTAAACAAATAAATAAATAAACATTTAAAAATATATAAGCATCTAAAAATAATGTAAACATCTCACATAACGTTCTTATAACAAATTCTTACGGGGGCATGGGTGGCTTAGTTAAGCAACCGACTCTTGATACGGGCTGGGGCCGTGATCTCACAGGATTGAGGCCCCTGTCAGACTCTGCAATAAAAAGCGCAGAACCTGCTTAGGATTCTCTCTCTCCCTTTGCTCCTCCCTCACTCACATTCTCTCTCCCCCTCAAAATAATTTAAAATCATTCAAAAAATCTTAAAAAAATAAAAAATTCTTAGAAAAGTGTATTTCATATTCACATTAGTAACCTGGATAAATATATGGTTTTTTTATCAAATGAAAACTGCTACAGTTATGATGGCTGGTAAGTCAGCAAGGGACAATTTATTTAAAAGTCTATAAATAATGAATGACTTCTCAGGGCACCTGGGTGGCTCAGTCAGTTAAGCGTCCGACTCTTGGTTTCAGCTCAGGTCATGATCTCGCAGTTTCATTAGTTTAAGCCTCGTGTCAGGCTCTGTGCTGGCACTGTGGAGCCTGCTTGAAATTTTCTCTCTCCCTCTCTCTCTGCTCCCCCAACCTCCTGCCACTCATGCTGTCTCTTGAAAAATAAACTTAAAAAAATTAAAACAAAAACTGAATGACTTCTCTACACTTAACATCAACTTCACCTTTGTCAATGAATCTCAATGTTTCTGTGACACCAGCAATACCACTCCAATGAAATAGAATTTTGTTTAGTAGGTGAAGTCTCTGTTTTTCAACTCCATATGCTTTTCTGGCATTACAAAAATTACAAAAGTGAGTCGGAAAACCCTTAGTAATCTTTTTTGTTCGTGTCTTGAGTAAAACAAAAAAATGAATTCTCACATTCAATGTTTGAAGACTATGTGAGTGATACAGTGAAAAGCAAAAATTAGTGTTTAGTGGAGAGCTTTCTTATATTATGAAAAAAAATCCAAATTGGAAAAAGGACTGTCTACACAAATATATCAAATATCACCTGAATTTAATTATAAATCAAGCAACTGAGTTCAAAACCTGTTCATTATATGTCCTATTTAGGAATCCACACGTTTCATGGAACTCTGTATTCTTTTTTGTAGTTTTTATCACAACTTTAATTAAACAATTAACTGTGTATTTTTTTTATTGTTTATTTTTGAGAGAGAGAGAGACAGAGCATGAGGAGGGAAGGGGCAGAGAGAGGGAGACACAGAATCCAAAGCAGGCTTCAGGCTCTGAGCTGTTAGCACAGAGCCCAAAGTGGGGCTTGACCTCAAGAGCCATGAGATCATGACCTGTGCTGAAGTTAGACACTTAACCCAGTGAGCCAGCCAGGTGTCCCTGTAACTAATTTTTAAAATATCTACCTCTATATATACAAACAATGACAGCAAGTTTGGCTGATGTGCTACTGCATTGTCAGAACTAAACTGTGCTTTTTATAGTAGGTGAGCAAACAATATTTGCTGAATAAATTAGTCAACTCTCGGTTTAAAAACAACAACACGAAAGGTACAGCACAGGGAATATAGTCAATAATAATATAGTAACTATGCATGGTGACAGATAACTACACTTATTGTAGTGAGCATTTCATAATGTATGGAACTGTTGAATCATCATGTACTATTGACACTAATGCCAACTACATTCTGATTAAATAACAACAACAACAACAAAACTCCCCTCTATTATATACTTTATGTTAACATGGGTAGTGGTAACTGAAGACTGCAAAAACAGTCTATAAAATCTATTTGTTTCAAAAATAAACACAATTTATACTAGCATGCAAATATGGTACATTTCTACAAAGCACCTGAAAAAACTATTACACAAGGCAAGTAGTCCAGAGTAGGAGTCTATACCACAAAACAAAAACAGACAGAAAAAAATTAAGTAAAAAATCATAGAAACAGACTCATAGAGAACTGGTGGTTACCAAAGGGAAGAGTGTGGGGGATGGGTGACAGAGGTAAAGAAGATTAAGCAGTACAAACTCTCAGTTACAAAATGAACAAGTCACAGGGATGAAAAGTACAGCGTAAGGAATGTAGTCAATAATACTGTAATACACTTTTATTGTGGGTAAGCATTTTGTAATGTACAGAATTCCTGAATCATGATGTTGTACACCTGAAGCCAACTTAATGTGTCAACTGTACTTCAATTTAAAAAAAAATCTGTATCTTGCTCTCAGCTTCAGCATATGAATCCCAAAAAAGTCTGTAATTTCCTCTACCACATGCTCCAAATAGTTATTTTTTAAAAATCCAAGCAATATGGATGTACAATTTAAAGATCTACCACACTGAATATTTTTTTGAATAATTGGTGTATCCTTTTAAAATGACTTGTTCCCAACATCTTAAAAGTTATATACATCCCTGGGGCTCAGTTGGTTAAGTGTCCAACTCTTGATTTTGGCTCAGTTCATGATCTCAAGGTTACTGAGTTTAAGCCCTATCAGGTTCTGTACTGACAGTGCAGAGCCTGCTTGGGATTCTCTCTCGCACTCTCTCTCTCTTTCTGTCAAAAAAACAAACTAAAAAAAAAAATTAAGAAATCATATATATCCTTTAAGGTGGAAGTTTATCTCTGGTATTTACACACTTAAACTGCAAGATTCTTTTCTTAATGCGGAAAAAAATGTTAAGAAAACAATTACTTCCATGATGGTGAATGCTCATTTATTACTTAAGCTGATAACTACTGTAAAACATTTAATCTAGACTAAGGTCACAATTAGTTTTGGAAGAAAACTTTTGTCCAGATTTACAAGCATACTGATGAAAAGTGTTAAAAGTTTACTAAATGTGTCAGGTCATTACTCTATTTGAATTTTTAGACTTATGTAAACTTATCAAATATTACAAATTAAATGGCTTTTTCTTAAAATGTCACTGAAGTAGAGCTAAATCATGTTTAGAATGCAGGAAGAGATGTTAAACATTAACTTCCATATTCATAAAGAAAAGCAAATCTACTAGATAATCAGGTATGGGGTAATTCCTACTAATGCTGCTGAACAAATACCTTCTCTAAAATAAATTGTGCAGATTTCACAACTTCCACCGAGAAACTGGTAGTCTTTAGTTTATTAACCTTTATTCATGTGTTCAATTTAAGTAAGGTTAGTTTTTATTCTTCAAATCAAACCCTTGGCTCTTAAAAGTATCACATAATTCTTTCATGCTTTCTTCTAGAATTACAGCAAAAGGAAGGAATGTCAGAAGAAATCTTTTCTAGCTTCCCCTTAAGAACTTCCTAGTACAAAGGTCCCAAGAACTTCAAACTGCAGTCATTTCAGCACTCAGCAGCTTTAACTATTACAATTCTTCTTGTTTATGCTTGATCCTAACCAACAAACTGCTGGACAAAACTACTTACTCAGAATAAAATGAATGATGAGCACTTATGTGTAAGCCAAAAAAGCTTTTAAATAGACCAAGCAAGACTCAAAGACAGTGGTTATCAGGATATATTGTTTAACAAATACATCATGCCCCCCTACACTCAAAAGGGACAGAGTCAAACATACAATTGTATGAAATATCATTGGATCACTTCTACTTCTATGGGCTTCCTGGAAAAACTGACATGAAACATGTAAAACAAATACTTAAAGGAACAGTTTAATCTTAATGCTTTGGTTTTATCTTATAGATGATTTAATATGCAATATTTAATTAGTATTACTAAATACTAAATATTAAATTTTATTTAGTGTACTAAATGCTAAATTCGGTAATAAATTCACTCGATCATTTCTGAAAACCAACAATATCAAGTTCAAACTATCAAGGTCCAGCATAAAATGAAATCAATGACCTGTCAAAGATAATCATTCAGTAATTATGTACTGCAGAAATGCTTTCCGAAGAACATCAATGATCAAAATTAATTAAAAATAAAGTTAACTTTTAAAAACTGCTAAGAAGTTTAATATATATAGGGGTGCCTGGGTGGCTCAGTTAAACATGTAACTTCAGCTCAGGTCATCATATCACAGCTCGAGTGTTTGAGCCCGCGTTGGACTCTGTGCTGACAGCTCAGAGACGGGAGCCTGCTTCAAATTCTGTGTCTCCCTCTCTCTCTGCACCTCCCCCACTCATGCTCTTTCTCTCCTTCAAAAATAAACATTTGAAAAAAGTTTAATATATGTATGTATGTGTGTGTGTATATATATATATTATTGCTAAATAAGAATGGTATGTCACTATAACAATAGCATTAAAAACCACTA
Source organism: Panthera pardus (assembly GCF_024362965.1). Lineage (NCBI taxonomy): Eukaryota > Metazoa > Chordata > Mammalia > Carnivora > Felidae > Panthera > Panthera pardus. The sequence continues at coordinate 28,444,377 of NW_026526666.1, read as the reverse complement.
AAAATTATATGAAACATTAAACACAAGTCCATGAAGCTGGAGTGATACAAGAGTCCATCGTGAATGAGTAAAAAAGATTAGAGAGGAAGAAAGAGAAAGGTCTCTTTATAGAGGAACATTAGCTAATAAGTGTAGAAAAAAATGAGAAAATATGAAAATCACCTTTTGGAAACTCAGTCAGTAGATGCTAAAACTATCACGTACAAGGTGAATAGAGGACAAGAGATTTATTTGGTACCAAAGTATTTTCCAATAGATTACTTAATAGTCGCAAAGAAGAAACCTTATCTTTACAAGGCAGAAGAGTCTGTGGTCACCAAACAGCAAGGTAATCAATCTTGGTATTACTAATAGTGGGAACAACTTATGTTATGTGCTTCCTGACTTAAAGCAAATTCACATTACCTGTCATCTAGATGTTAAAACTGTTTAACTGAATCTAATTAAAGGAAATATGACACCATGAAGAACAGCTCCAGAACATAAGACAACTTGGCTGTATCAGTCAGAAGTCAAGGTTACCCCTAACATTGATTACTGTTTCTTCTCTCTTTCGTCTAGAGAGAAAGTTTATCAGTCTAGAAAGAAGTTTATAAACTTTATTAATGATTTTTGAAGAACGAGCATTTGGTTTCATGGATTTTCTCTATTTTTGTTTTGTGCTGTTTTCAATTACACTGGTTTCTACTCTTTTTATTTCTTATTCTTTCTACCTGCTTTAGGTTGAATTTCCTCTTTTAGGTCTAGTTTCTTAACCTTAGAATATTGGTTTGAGACTTATTTCCTTTCCTAATATAAGCATTCAATGCTATAAGTTTTCCACTACATACTGCTTTAGGTGAATCTTACAAATTTTGATAATGTGTCTTCATTTTCATTTAATTCAGTATGTTCTAATTTCCTTTGAGATTTTTCTGACACATGGATAAAAATGCATTAACTTCCAAACATTTGGGGGATTTTCCAGATATCTATTATTAATTTCTAACTGAATGCTGTTAGTCAAAGAAGATACCTAGTATGATTCCATTTACTCTAAATTTTATGGCCCAGAATATGATCTATCTTTGTAAATGTTCTACGTGAACTTGAAAATAATATGTATTCTGCTGTTATTAGGTAAAATGTTCCATAAATGCCAAGTAGGTCAAGTTAGTTGATAATGTTGCATAGTTCTTTTACACCCATACAGATATTCCAGTTACTCATTTCATCAATTACTGAGACACGGAAGTACTGAAGACTCCAACTACAACTGTGGATTTGTCCACTTCACCTTTCAGTTCTACCAGTTCAGCTTCACACTCCTCTGTTGTTAGGAGCACACGTGTTAGGAAACATACACTCCTAAACATATACAATCCTAATTAAGATTGTTAGGTCTTTGTGAACTGACCCTACTACTACCAGGCAATCTTTGTTCTAGGAACTATTCCTTGTTCTGAAGTCTACTTTATGTGATATTAATACAGACACTCCAGCTTTCTTCTGCTCAGTGTTTGCATGGTGCATTTTTTCATATTTTTATACTTTTCCCCCAATTGTATTTAGTATATTGTGTACAACAGTTATAGGCAAACCATCCTTAATCCTTCACTCTTGAAAATTCACTTGAGGGAGAGTCACCCTCATTAGCTATTATGCCATATACATTTCCAATTTCTGTCTCAATGCAACCACAACTCTCGATAAAAACAAGCCCAACCCCAGCCCTGAGGGAGCTCTAAATCTTCTCAGGCTCCTCACACAAGTTAGCTCACTTGCTTCTGGTCCTACCCTGACCTTAACGAATGGGTTCCAGCACTGGGATGTTATACATTCTCTCGAATTCCCACCTTTCTACTGCAACCATTCAAACTAAGTGTGTTATTTTCTTGAGACTTCTACCTTCATTTCCATAGTCTCTTTTTCTTCATAGAATTTATTGAGGCAAAATCCAAATAAGTATTTTAAAGTGAACAATTCAATGACATTTAAGACATTCAAAATGTTGTGCAACTACCAATTCTATCTAGTTCTAAAATACTTCCATCAGTCCAAGTAAAACCTCTTACCTATCAAGCAGTTTCTCACTCCTTTCCCACCCAAACCTTCTGGCAAATACCAATTTGCCTTCTATCTCTATGGATTTATCTAGTCTGGATAATTCATACAAATGGAATCATACAATATGTGATCTTTGTGTCTGGCTTCTTTCACTTAAGATTTTGGAGTTTCATCAACAGTATAGCATGTACAAGTATTATATTCCTTTTTGTGGCTGAACAATATTTCATTGTGTGCATATACCACAATTTGTTTATCCATTCAATGATAGACCTTTGGGCTATATCCGTTTTGTGAATAGTGTTGCTACAAATATGTGTACACATGATTGTTTTAAATAGCAGTTTTCCATTCTTTTGGGTATACACCTAGAAATTGAACTGTGGGTCACATGATAATTCTACGTTTAACTTTTTGAGGAACCACTAATTTCCACAGCAGCTGTTTCTCGATCTCCTTGCCAACATTTGTTATTTTCCGGCTTTTTATTATAGCTATCCTAGTGAGTGTGACACGGTATCTCATCATGATACTGATCTGCATTTCCCTAATGACTAATAATGATGTTGAGTGTCCTGTCATATACTTGTCCATTTGTATATCTTCTTTGGAGAAAGGTCTATTTAACTCCTTTTTTCATTAAAAAAATTTTTTATTGAGGCACAACTGACATATATTAGTTGTGTGAATGTAATGATTCACTATTTATGTTTTGAAATGATCACCATGCTAAGCCTAGTTAGTATCTGTCACCATATGGTTACACAATTTTTCTCGTGTTGAGAACTCTTAAGACCTACTCTCTTAGCTTTTAAATATCCAATAACTACGGTCACCATGATGTATATTAAATCCCCATGACTCAATTGTAACTGGGAATTTATAACTTTTGACTGCTCTTCATCTCATTTCACCTTCCCTCTCCCCACCTCTGACAACCACCAATCTGTTCTCTTTATCTATGAGTTGTTTTTTTTTAAGATTCCACCTATCAGTGAGACCACAAGGTTATTTGTCTATTGTTTGCTTCTTTTAGCATAATGTCCTCAAGGTTCATTCATGTTGTTGTAAATGTCAAGATTTCATTCTTTTTCTGTAGCTGAAAAATATTCCTGTTTATACACACACATACATACACTACTATCTTTATCCATTCATTTTTCAATAGACACTTCCATGTCTTGGTAACTGTAAATAATGTTGCAATCCTTTGCTCATTTTTAAATTGTGTTGTCTTTTTGTTGAGTTCTAAGAGTTCTTTATATATATTCTGGATGCTAAACTCTGATCAAATACATGATTTGCATGTATTTAAACCATTCTGTGTGTTGCCCTTCCGTTTTCTGGATAATGCCCTTTGATGCCCAAAAGGTTTTAATTTTGATGGAGTCGAATTTACATGTTTCCTTTTGTTGCCCATGCTTTTGGTATCCAAGAATCTCTTGCCAAATTGCAGGTTATGAAGATTTATCCATGTGTTCTAAGATTGTTACAGCTTTAAAATCATAGAAGAGTTATTTTAAAACTATAAAATTTCTATGAAGATCATTGATCATTTTGAGGTTTTTTTAAATTTTTTTTAACATTTATTTATTATTGAGAGACAGAGAGAGACAGAGCATGAGCAGGGGAGGGGCAGACAGAGAGGGAGACACAGAATCTGAAGCAGGCTCCAGGCTCCAAGCTGTCAGCACAAAGCCCGACACAGGGCTCGAACTCACAAACCGCAAGATCATGACCTGAGACAGAGTCGAACACTTAACCGACTGAGCCACCCAGGCGCCCCTTGAGTTTATTTTTATATATGGCATGTGGTAGGGGTGGATCCCAGTTCATCCTTTTTCATGAGGGTATACAGTTCTCCCAGCACGATTAGTCAAAGAGACTATTCTTTACTCATGGAATGGCCTTGGCACCCATGTCAAAAATCAACTGGCCATAGATATATGGGTTTATTTCTAGACTGTCAAAATTTCTATTCCATTGATCTATATGTCTATCTTCATGACAGTATCATATTGTTTTGAGTACTCTAGGATTGTGGTAAATTTTCAAATTGGGAAGTTTGAATCCTTCAACTCTTCTAAGACTATTTTCAATATTTAGGGCTCCTTGCCATTCCATGTGAATTTTAGGATTGCTTTCCCATTTCTGCAAAAGATTGTTAGAAATTTGATAGGATTGATTAGAACTGAATTTGTTTTTTTTGTTTTTTTTTTTGTTTTTTTTTTTTAATTTTTTTTAATGTTTATTTATTTTTGAGACAGAGAGAGACAGAGCATGAAAGGGGGAGGGTCAGAGAGAGGGAGACACAGAATCCGAAACAGGCTCCAGGCTCTGAGCTGTCAGCACAGAGCCCGACGCGGGGCTCGAACTCACGGACCGCAAGATCGTGACCTGAGCCGAAGTCGGCCGCTCAACCGACTGAGCCACCCAGGCACCCAGAACTGAATTTGTAGATCATATTGGGTAGTGTTGATATCTTAACACTATTAAGTCTTCCAATCCATAAACATGGGATGTCTTTCCATTTATTTATGTCTTCAGTTTCTTTCACCAATAGTTAAATAAACAAGGACTCACAGTTTTCAATGTGAGTTTTTCATCTTCTTTGTTAAATTTATTCCTCAGTACCACAATGAAATATCACCTCCAATTACTGGATGGCTATTACTAAAAAATAAGAAACCAAAAACAAAACAAAACAAAACAGAAAATAACAAGAGTTGGTGAGGATGTGGAGAAATTTATTAGAACCCTTGTACATTGCTGGTGGGAATGTAAAATGGTACAGCCATTGTGGATAATACTTTGGTGTTTGCTCAAAAAGTTAAGCATAGAATTACCATATGATCCAGGACCTCCACTTCTAGGTATATATGCCAAATGATTAAAAACAGGGATTCAAACAGATACTTGTATGTTAATGATCACAGCAGCATTGTTTATAATAGCCAAAAGGTCAAAAATCAAAATGACCATCAACAGACAAAACAAAATGCAGTATAAACATAAAATGGAGTATTATTCAGCCACAGTAAAAACTACCTAATTCTTACATATGCTACAACCGGGATGAACCCTGAAAACAGTCTGCTAAGTGAAATAAGCCAAACACAAAAGGATAATTATTGTATGATTCCACTTACGTAACATACCTAGAAGAGGTGAATCCATACAAGACAGAAAGTAGAATACAGTTTACCAGGGGAAGGAAAAGGGGGGAACTATTTTTTAATAGGTACAACGCTTCTGTTGGGATGATGAAAAAGTTCAAGAAATAAATGGCAGTTATTGTTCCAGAGCATTATAAATGTACTATTCACATAAATGGAAAATATTATGTTGCATCTATTTTATCACAAAGAAAATAATTGTCAAAAAGAAAAAAAAGTGAGGGAATATGCTAACTGAAAGAAGCCAGACACAAAAGCTTCATACCTTATGATTCCACTTATATGACATCCTAAAAAAGGCAAAACTACAGTGACAGCACAACAGTTGCTGGAGGTGGAGAGGTGAACTGCAAAGAGACATGAGGGAAATTTTGGGGGTGATAGAAATATTCTATATTTTGACTGTGGTGGTGGTTATACAACTAGATACATTTACCAAAATACATCAAATTATACAATTAAATTTGATGAATTTTATTGCATGTAAATTATACTTCAATAAAGTTCATTTAAAAAGTTAAAGAGAGGGGCGTGGGGGAGAGGGGAAAGTGGGTGATGGGCATTGAGGAGGGCACCTGTTGGGATGAACACTGGGTGTTGTATCGAAACACCTAATTGACAATAAATTATATATTAAAAAATAGTAAAAATAAATAAATAAATAAATAAATAAATAAATAAATAAATAAATAAAAGTTAAAGAGAGGGGTGCCTGGTTGGCTCAGTTGGTTAACCATCCAACTCTTGGTTTCAGCTCAGGCCATGATCTGATAGTTCTTGGGATCTAGCCCCATGTAGGGCTCCACACTGACAGCATGCAGCCCGCTTGGGATTCTCTCTCTGTCCCTCCCTGGCTCACACATGTGCATGATAAATAAATACACTTTAAAAAAAAAAAGTTAGACGAGACGGTCTAACCCTATGTAATCACTTTAGAGAAAAAAGAAATTGAGTCCTTGAATATCAAAGGTCACATAATTAGCATAAGAGGACTAGAATTCAGTCCCATAAATGAAATCCAAAGCTCTTTATATCAATAAAATGACACTATTGATAGTAGAGAGTGATGGTGGTAGATGATTATACTGATTTAATACCTCCTGCTAGAATAGAGATTTGAAACCTTTATTCCAAGTTTTGAAGAATTCATTAAGTTACATTGGAAGGCTGTGATCAAAACATGTGACAACAAATTTCACTTTCTTCCAGTAGTATACTCACTACTACTTTGCAAAGCAACTACTCCATTTGTCAAAATTCCAATGAGTAAGTTTTTCTATCCCTGGATCTTAAACACATTCTGCCCTCTGAAGCAGTATCAAAAACGGCTAATCACTTTTCCATAAGATAACCTCTCAAATACTTTTTTTTTAATGTTTATTTATTTTGAGAGACACAGATAAAGTGAGGAGGGCCAAGTGAGAGGGAGACAGAGAATCCCAAGAAGGCTCCACAGCTGTCAGTGCAGAGCCAGACACAGGGCTCAAACTCACAAACTGTGAGATCATGACCTGAGCTGGAACCAAGAGTCAGAGGCTTATACAACTGAGCCACCAGGTGCCCCAATACTTTTTTTTTTTAGTGTTTATTTATTTTTGAGAGTGAGCAAGCAGAGGAGGGGCAAAGAGAGAGGAGGAGAGAGGATCCAATGTGGGCTCTGTGCTGACTGCAGGAAACCCAATGCAGGGCTTGAACCCACAAACCATGAGATCATGACCTGAGCCAAAGTTGGATGCTCAATCAAGCCACCCAGGTGCCCCTGAGATACTTTCAAATGACTGTATCTATGATGTTCTTTTAAGTCTTCTTTAGTGCAGTCTAAAAATATCCCAAGCTGCCACAGTCTTTCCTACACTGGCCATAATACAATGTGTAGACATTTCACACAAGTCTCCGTATTCAAACTAGACACAACACTACAAATTTTCTGCAAGCTACTTAGAATTAAATTGGGTCATTATAGGGGTGCCTGGGTGGCTCAGTCGGTTGAGCAGCCGACTTCGGCTCAGGTCATGATTTTGCGGTCCGTGAGTTCGAGCCCCATGTCGGGCTCTGTGCTGACAGCTCAGAGCCTGGAGCCTGTTTCAGATTCTGTGTCTCCCTCTCTCTCTGGCCCTCCCCCGTTCATGCTCTGTCTCTGTCTCAAAAATAAATAAACGTAAAAAAAAAAAAAACATTAAAAAAAAATAAATTGGGTCATTATATTTCTAAGAAGACTACTTGGGATGGGGCAGGGGGTGGGTGGCAGATAAATCATATTACATTATTGGCTAATTCCCCATTTCCTGTCAATTAAAATTTCTAAGTCTTTTGTTATAGAAAGCCATCACTAAGACTTCTCTCTGAATTTTAAACTTAAGGGCAAGGCAATAGATTTCTGTGAAATACCCTTTTATTTTAGTTACTTATTCTGAATATACTTTAAATATTTTAGAATATTGATTGATTATACAACATATTGGCAACATTTCTGAAATATTTTATGTATAAAATTCTTAAACGTACCTTGTATATAAGGATTTAGGTAACATTAAAACACTTGGCTGGGGCGCCTGGGTAGCTCAGTTGGTTAAGTGTCCAACTCTTGGTTTTGGATCAGGTCATGATCTCTCATGGTTTTGTAAGTTCGAGCCCTGCATTGGGCTCTCCACGGGCAGTGAGGAGCCTGCTTGGGATTCTCTCTCACTCCCTCTCTGTCGGCCCCTTCCCACTCGCACAGTCTCTGTCTCTCTCAAAATAAATAAATAAACTTGAAAGAAAGAAAGAAAGAAAGAAAGAAAGAAAGAAAGAAAGAAAGAAAGAAAGAAAGAAAGAAAGAAAGAAAGAAAGAAAACAAGAAAGCAAGCAAGCAAGCATCAATTTAGGAGACAAAAACCTCTGACATCTCTTTGCTTTAACATGAATAACCTCTTGATATGGTTAATCACCTAGAAAACCACTTAAGTTTACTATTTTATCTAAACTTGGCTAGAAAGATAAGATGGGAGTGCCAAATAACTCTTTAATGTTTTTATTTATTTTGGGGGGGGGGGGGGGTGAGGAGCAGAGAGAGAGGGAGACAAAAGAATCCAAAGCAGACTGCAGGCTCCCAGCTGTCAGCTCAGCACTGGGCCTGACTCGCGCTTGAACTCATGAACCATGAGATCATGACCTGAGCTGAAGTTGGATGCTTAACCAACTGAGCCATGCAGGTGCCCTCAAATAACTTTTAAAACTGCACTTATGGAACAGTTTTTGTTTATTGCAGAAACAAAGTTAGTTTGTTATGACTTAAACATAGTAAATTCCCTTTTAGTGAATAAAAGTTATTTTTCTAATTGTTCACAAACCAGATGTCTGGGAATTTTTAATGAAGCATCATCAAGGTCATTGGTTGTCTTTTCAGGTATCTAGCCATTATTACTAAATGTTAAGAACTATATTTTACCTGCCTCAAAGCCTTTAGTGTATCTTACTTTCTAAAATCCTTTAAAGAATATTCTTATGATCATTTTGCAAAGTATTTTAATATCTAGGGATATGCATGCACTCCACTTTGAAGTTGGAAATTTAACCAAGGCTCTGTTTCTTTCACCTGTTTTGTGGATCACTGCTTTATGGGTCTTTTTTTTTTTGGGGGGGGGGGAGGGAGGGAGAGAGAGAAATTGAGAGAACAGGAGGGAGGGGCTGAAGTGAGAGAGAAAATCTTAACCAGGCTCCATGCTCAGTGCAGAGCCTGACTCGGGTCTCGATGCCATGACCCTGGGATCATGACCTGAGCTGAAATCGAGTCAGATACCCAACCAACTGAACAACCCAGGTGCTCTGTTTTACATTTTATTCCAGTCTAGAAGAATTACTGCCAAGTGAGAAAAAAATGGAAACAAAATCAAAATAGAGGCCTGCTTTCTACTTGTTATATTTTAGCTTCACAGTGAGAGTTGATTTTGTCCTTGAAACAACAAAAAGATTCTTTTGTTACATTTTCAAAAGCTTCAGTTCATTCTGACTATTTTTGCTTGCCCACTTTACTTCGGTATAAACCAAATTCTGATTTTTATGTCCTATAGGTCTCAATATTTGAAAACCTATGCAAAAAAACTAGTAATCCATGATTCTAATGTTTTAGGACTGTAGCTTATGCTAATTGCAAACATAATACTTACTATCTTTGCTTGAAACAAAATCACATTACACTAATAACTCAGTTCAATTTAATCCCCAAAAGGAACCTTCAATTCTGTTTTATCTATTTTTATGCTTTGATACTGACATTTCATACAAAGTCAGAACTATTTGAGTTCCCTACTTTTTAGTATCCTTTTATCATTTTTCTATTCATTTTTCTAAACCATCTTCATTAACATAACAGAAAAAATAATTTTATGTTATTATGGTTTTTTTCAACTGCCTATATCTTCTTTTTGCTTTTAAGTTTTCTGATATTTGTAGCCAGTTGATGATGGCATTTCTTAATTTTATTGAATAAAAGTAATGTCCAACTTTGAAGTCCTTCTATTTGCCTTCCAGACCCATATAGAGTTCTAAATTTAACACAACTTTTTCTGCCCATTCCTGTTACAATCCGACTCCTAAGAACAGAAAACTGAAACAAGAAATAGTATCTTTTCAAAAATAAACAGCTGGCTTTTCTTTTTAGCCCTCATCTCCTTAATACCATAGCAGTCTGAATTTGAGAATGGAAAATGATGTCTAAGTTGCAAAAGATACCTGAGAATAGCTGTACAATGAGTAGTTGTTCAGTATACCCTAAATTAGTTAACATATTTTTTTAATTCATTTTTTTTTTTTTTACTTTGAAATTTCTCTTCTCTTGAAAATATGTAAGCATATACCTTAACTCCTAATTTGAGGTCCTGATGTAGGAAGTTAAGGCTATAGTTTTTCACAAGACAGAAATCCCCACATTATCAAAACTTTAAATGAGATAATTACACATATTCTCCACGCTGGGTGATATTTCATCTGCACCATTAACAAGAACTAGGTGGAATTAAGATTCAAAACTTTCCTGTGGCAAAATACCAGTATGAAACAGATTTCTAAAAACTAAAAAGTAGGTATGACAAACATCATTTTCTGTGACTTAAAATATAATGTAAGAAATGAAAATATTACCTATTTCTAAAAAAACTGTGTAGACAGAAAAAGACGTTAGAATGAAGAGTCTCTAGACCACAATAAGACCCTTAAGTATTACAGAATATAAAAATGATTAAGAATTCAATTAAAGTAGAAAACAAAATTACTTAAAATAGGGGCACAGAAGTTGTGCTTAAAAAAAAAAAAAAAAATTTAAAGGGAAGGGGATGAGAAAGGTGAGAAAAGTGAGAAAAAGCACTACCAGACTCCTTACCCATTGTTGTTGGTGCTGGAGCTTCCTGATGGTATTTTCAGCTTGCTCCAGTTTAGCACTGGCCTCATCACTCTGCTGTTTGATGGTGGCCAACTCCCGTTTTATGAGGTAGTTTTCCTCAGCCTCCTGGGCTCTTGTCACTTGTCCCTTAGGACATAATTTGTGTGTGTGTAAAGCAATTTAGGACAGATTCAAGAAAGACTGCCTTTGTGAGGTTTAGTTATTTACTGTGACATGTTAAAAAAAAAAAAATCACCTCAAACAACCTAAGTAGAACAGCCTAAGTAATTATTAACCAGCAGCTCATTATCACTCCAGCAAATTTTGGGAAACTAAATAAGAAAATTCATCTGATAATCTTAAGAATAATTCTTTCAGTCAATAAAAATTCAATTCATGCAATATTACTGAGTTGCACATGCAGAACTAAAACTTTCAATGAATAGTAGTTAATTTCACAGAATCCACTGATTGCCATTTTGGAATAAATACTTTAAAATAAGGTTAGCTTTAAAACGTGCAAAAGGTATCTAATAAACCAAGATAATGCACCGTTATAAAAAATTAAGTTTATGCACATAATATACTGCCCCAAAAAATTATTGCTAGGAAAAATGCATGTAAAATTGCATGCATTAAAATGTGATTTTCTAGGTTTAGGGCTTCCCTTAGAAGTAAAGTTAGAGGAAATGCTAAACGAAAAAAACTATACCTGTATCAATCTATCTGCCAAGGAAGCACTTTCCTACAAAAGGAAAAATTCAGATAGAAATTTAAGAGAAAGAAATAAAATAAAGGTGCATAAAATTAGGAATAAGAAGAAACAAAGCATACCCAAATTCCATCTACTTTTCATTGTAATTAAAATGAACATATAGATTTGACATTAAAGCTATTTTTTACTGTGTGTGGTGTCATCCTTAATTCTTAAGAAAAATATATCAAAATGAGGACAGACCATAGAAAACTATATGCTTCTAGAAGACGAACACAAATACCAAGAAGTTTTTCATCATTTGAGACAAGCAAATAGCTTCTTTTAAAGCATACTTTTAAGTTCTATGTTTGGAATCAGCCATATTGTCAAACCACTTAGAAGAAAGGGAGAAGGAATTTGAGTACGCAATTCCACTTATAAAGTGTGACAGCAATTTGTACAACAGCAACTTCCAAAGAAGCAAAGCAAGGAAAATACGACAAATGAAATTAATGAGCTCAACTTAATAAATTCTAGCAAAAACTGAGAAAGTAAACATTTAGGTTATAGAATTTAACTGAAACCTAAGTATTTCTAGAATTCCAAGTGCTAAAGGACACACCTAGGCCATGTAAGCCGGTAGAAAGGTACTTAATTTTCTAAAGTAAAATCCAAACTTAATACTTTCCTATAGCACCTTTATCTTTCTGAAGGTTCAATGAAATAAAAATACTTTCTCTGTGAAAATATCTCACTCCAAAATAAAATACCACCTAGGAAAACATATTTTAGTATAAATTGAGTATTTAATGAAAAACATAGTATACAATTAAAATGGCTTAAAAACTAAATTAAGCTCAACCTTTCTGCAGAGTCACCAAAAAAATAGAATTATCCTCAAAACAACTCTAATAAGATGAATGAATACAGGAAAACTATTTTTTACTTAATATAATGTACTTGAAATTATTATACAACAAAAAGACACGTAATAAACATCCTATCCTTGTGTGTGGTGTTATTTAGTAAACCATCAGTGCCTTCCAACAAAAGACATATATCCAAACTATCCACATCTTCATGTTTTCTTTCTTGAATATCAATCTGTAGATTTTCAGAGAAGATTTTAAGATTCTGCAATATCATCTATAAATCTACTTACTCTCATCTTCCATTTAAAAAAAAAAAAAAAAAGCCCCGCCAAACACCAAAAGACTTTGTGAATTCAGCCTTTTCTTTTGACAAACCAAACCTCTTAGACTGTACCTTTATTACTTAATATAATACTTAAAATAATACTACAACAGACATTACATTAAAAGTACATTAAAAATAATGCAAAACTTTCCACATTTGCCTAGTTATTTTATATGAAACAGAGAGGAAGAAAGAGGTAAAAAGTAGTATCAAAATAAGTCTAAGAACCAAAAGTTTAAGCACAATTCCCCTGTGTTGAAAATCAACACCATGGTGAATTTTTATATGAGCAATCAGTCATTTTGGCTAAACTTCAAGTCATCCTAGGCATTAAAGGAATCACTGACACATTTAATATATGGCTAGAGTCAGGGCAACATTTGAAAGCCATTTTTAAAATGCTATTCAGAATGGATTCTCAATAGGCTACTTCTAAAGAACATACTTTTTTAGAGACTATATGTAAAGAAAATAAATGGTACCAATGTTACTCTAATAATAACCTCAGTTAAAACTTTAACCTTAAATCTCAAGGACTTGTAGTGATCAATTGTTATGAATAACAAGTTACTTAGTAAAGTAGTAAGGTAGGCAAGCTAAGCAGCCAATATCACAACTTTGTGGAGACATGTGATAGATTTCTTGAGCCATTATTTAAAATAAAAAATAATACTGTGCATACAACAGAAGCTTGCATACAAAAGTAGTTATTTACTTACTTTTTCTAACGTTTCAATGCGCTGTTTTAAAAGTCTATTTTCTGTGCGTAATCTCTGCAAAAAACAAAAGAGAAAAGAAAAAAGAAAGAGACAAACAAACAACAAAAGGTTTGCTTGCAAGCATTCCTGAGATTAAAAGATACCTAAATCATGTCCTTAAAACGTACCACCTTTTATAAATGGGAGAAGTCTAAGAAATGGTTACATTATCTGTCAAATTCTTACAAGTTCAGGGTAGGAAATACATGGCAAAGGAAATGACCACATTTATCACTCCAGCTGTTAATAAATTTTAAATATAAGCTACAATACATAACCCCTTTCTTAAAATACCTATTATGACTCATAGTCAACATTTTCTTATCTGTCTTAACATTCCCATTAGACAGAAAAGATCCCAACTCATTTAGCTCCTACAAAGACTATCTACACAAATAGTATTCAAATGTTTGGGAAATAACTAAGAAATCTGAAAAAGGCAGCTCACAGGATAAATACCAAATTATCAGTTTAGGACTAGACCAGCCTTCATTTATTCCTTGTATATGCCAAGTTGCAATATTTCTTACATTGTGAAAATATAAAGATTGAGTTGTTTTCCTCAAATTAATTACTTATGAGTTGTTTTGAATTTTAAAAACATGGGGGCACCTAGCTGGCTCAGTCAGTACAGCATGCAACTATGGATCTCAGGGTAGTGAGTTCAAGCTCCACATTGGGCATGGAGCCTACTTAAGAATAAAAATTTGAAAAAAAACAGCTTAAAAAATGAAAAGCTCTAATTACTGGCATTTCGTCACAGTTCAAACAGTAAAACCAAATTAAAAAAAACAAAAAAAACTTCACCTAACCACTGACTCCCAAAACCCTATCAAATTACTGCTATTAAGAATTAAAACTAAAAAACTCTACATTAAAAAAATTGTCTCCTTTTTACATATTCCACCAACATAATTTCATATGAATCCTGATATGTTATCCCTTCATTTTAGAATCCTTTATCTCTTTATTGTGCCATCATTATTTCACATTCCCCTTACCTTTTGTACAAATTTACTCCAGAACTCAATCCAGCCTTCTTCCAATCCTACCATCCTCTAAATTCCTGCTTTTAAAAAAAACCTCTTCTATTAACTCAAACTATTATTTTTCCAGTAAAGACTAAAATATAGTTTATATATAACCTATAAAGTCTCAGACCAAGGAAATAAAGATTCTATAAATTATTGTATCTTATTAAGTGGACCACAAACTGGAACATATAAATCTTAGAATTATTACAAAGATTTGCAAATTAGGGGGGCCTGGGTGGCTCAGTTGGTTAAGCATCCGACTTCAGCTCAGGTCATGATCTCACAGTTCGTGAGTTGGAGCCCTGCATCAGGCTCTGTGCTGACAGGTGACAGCCTGGAGCCTGCTTGGGATTCTGTGTCTCTGTTTCTCTCTGCTCCTCCCATGCTCATGCTCTCTCTCTCAAGAATAAACATTATACATTAAAAAATAATAATAAATTTTGCAAATTAGATTTTCTTGTTCTATCCACTAGAACACATTCAGATGATTTGAAATCACTGTTATTTTATGTGTGACTTCAGACTACAAAATAGCTTGAGGAGAAGGAAGTGTTTTTCATTTCTTGGCTATTCATATTATATTCAGCACAGTGGTTTAGACAAATAAGCAATTAATAGATATTTTAAAGTCTGAAAATCCAAAGAAATAAATGGCATTCTCAAAATGGTCTCAACATACTTCATCAAAAAAGTAAAATATTGTTTATCCTAGGACTTAGAAAATTAAGTTCAACCAGACAATTGATTGAATAAAGTTAATGTTACAATAGAAATAATGCTAAAGTATCACAAAATTTAGAACTAAAAACATTCACCTGGGTTCCCCCCATCCCCTTTAAATCTTCTGAAATTTTGCTATAAATAATAAGCTAAATTTATTTTTCTCCTAACATCTACCCAAATCATACCCAAATATCTGAAAATGACTTTTTAAATAAACCAATTCCTCATGTATGTGGCATTTATTTCATCATATATTGATAAATATAATAGGCTTTATCAGTATTAAAGACTATTTCAGGATTACCTATTAAGTTTTGAGTGTTTCTTTTTTGAACCAGTACCACAGTATTTTGGTAATTGTACCTTTGTAATCCCCTTTAACATCTGGTGGAGCTAATTTCTTCCATTCTTATATTTTATTTATCCTCCAAAAACCTTAACTACTAGTTTACTAAGTTAGTTAAGATAGTGTGTTTTGAAGTTAGGTAGGTTTAGGTTCAAATACTCCCTCCACCATTAACATTCAGCATCTTAGACTCTCCATTTACTCATCTAGAAACTTAGAGTAGGGGTGCCTGGATGGCTTAGTAGGTTAAAGGCCTGACTTCAGCTCAGGTCATGATCTCACAGTTCATGAGTTGGAGCCCCACATCAGGCTCTGTGCTGACAGCTGAGAGCCTGGAGCCTGCTTTGCATTCAGTGTCTCCCCCCTCTCTGCCCCTCCCCAGCTTGCACTCTGTCTCTCTCTCAAATATAAACATTTAAAAAAAAATTCAGAAACTTAGAGTAATAAAACATACAGTGATATGGAATGAAAAAATTTTTCCCATAAATGAGACAGCATAACACCAAAAACTTGATTAATGATAAGCATTGCTCATAATATTGTTGAAGTCAGGCACGGATACTATTTTTTAACTTTTGTCTATTGTTTAAAGTATTCTTTAGATTTTTTTAATGACTGGATTTGCTAATGAATATTTGATGGGGGAAATCATAACTTTATATAACATGGAGTTCTTTGTGTCTCTCCCCTGTACACAGCTTTTTTAAATGCCTTAATGCAAAGTTTTTCAGTGATGACGTATTTTTCATTTAGGTGGTTCTTACATATGCTTTTATTCTTATTTTAAGTGGAATTTCTTTTTCTAAGATATTTTTGAAATGTTTATTGCTGATATATAGGAAAGTAGACTAAAATCTATCACTTGACTGATTTCTAATTTTTGAGTATCTTTTTAACCATATTTCCCAGAGTGAATTAAGAATGTTTTCTAAACTTTAAAGTAAAAATCATAAAGAACAAGACTAATAGATGCATACACTTAAGAAAAAAGAGAGGGAGAGACATTTTTGCCCTACTAAGTTAGAAAAGAGAAAATGAGATGAAGATGGAGAGCCAGAATGAAACACCTAATGTAGCCACCAAGGTGTTAGTGGAATAGAAATTCACTGCCAAAAAGAAGATACCCCGGAAAAACCCTTTAAGAGATTTACTGAATGCATATCAAAAGTCTTAAAAATACTAATATCCTATAATTCAATAATTCTACTTTTTACAACTGGCTAAGAAAACATAAGGTGCCAGAAAACTTTATATGCAAACATTCAAACTATATGCACGCTTTTTAATACCGAAAAATGAAAAAAAACAAAAAACAAAAAACAAAATATACCAAAATGGGGGAATTTTACTTTGTAACAACTCAATTTATTTTTGCCAGCTTACTCATTTTATGAAATAACCTAAACTTAATAATCCTCCTCTTGGACAATTCACTGATCCTAAACTTTTCACTGTCCCCCACTCTGATGTGCTCTCTTCCCTCTTTACAAAGTTTAATTTCCAATCATCATAGATGATCCCTTGCCTTTATCCTCCCCTTTGCCCACTCTCCCTTAGGAGTTAGCACATTTGCCTGGTAAAAACTACTGAGTCAACATACTGACAACTCTGTGTCTGCACCTATGCTGGTAAATATGACTGAAGAAAAATAAAAACCATGACGTTTATTTAAATTAACCATCACTAAATTCAGTTGGACTCTTATTTATTTCCTTAGTCTGTTCCTTCTCTCACCCTCTCAGATCACTGTTGCCTACTTGGCACCTCTTTCTTCAAACCAGCAACCCTCCACCCCACTGTCACTCTCAGTTGATAATCTTATTTCTAATTTCACTAAAATAATTGAAGCAATAACAGAACTTTGCAAACTCCCACAACCACATCCTACATCTTACCTACATTTTTCCCATATATTTTAGATTCTCTCATTATTGTGGATTAACTATCCATGTTAGTAGACCAAATCTCCTACCTATGAGCTAAATCCTAAACCCTGATGACTCCAGCAATTACCCCTGAATTCGCCCACCATGAATTTTTCCTACTCGGTTATCACCATAAAAATGTGGTTATTTCTCCCATCTTAACAAAAAGTAAAGAAAAACCAAAATTTCCTCAATGTTGTGACCGTTGGGGCGCCTGGGTGGCTCGGTCGGTTAAGCGTCCGACTTCAGCTCAGGTCATGATCTCACAGTCCGGGAGTTCGGGCCCCGTGTCAGGCTCTGTGCTGACAGCTCAGAGCCTGGAGCCTGTTTCGGATTCTGTGTCTCCCTCTCTCTCTGCCCCTCCCTTGTTCATGCTCTGTCTCTGTCTCAAAAATAAATAAACATTTAAAAAAAAAATTTATAATAATTAAAAAAAAAAAATGTCGTGACCCTCTCTAAGCTCCTGTCCCATTTCTCTCTTCTTTACAGCAAATCCCTGAAAGGTATCGATACTCCCTATCTCCAATTTTTTCTTGTTTCATTCAAATTTTAGTTCTCACCACTTCTCTGCTCTTTTCCAGTTTATCTCCATGTTGATAAATTCATTTGTTTCTCCATTTTCAGCTCACAAGAATACTCCTTAGCACTGACACAGTAAAATCATTCTTTTTGAAACACTCTTTTCTCTTGGCTTTTAGGATACTATACCTCCCTAGTTTTCTCCAGCTTTGCTCTCATCTTTCCAACTTAAATGTTGGCTTACTCTCAGGCTCAGCTCTTGAACTCTCTTCTCTATTTCATTTATACTCATCCCCCAGGTAATCTCATCCACTCTCATGGCTTTTACTGTCATCATTCTGTCAATAACTGCAAAATTCATATTTTAAGTCTGTCCTCTCTTAAATTCAACTCTGAATATTCAAGGCTCTACTTGAATATCTCCTAGGCTTCTGATACTTAAAATATCTCAAATTGGGCTCCTGATATTCGTCCCCAAACCAGATCCTCCTGTAGATTTCTCCATCTCAGGTAGTGGAAACTCCATTTTTCTACATACTAAAGCCAAAATGCTCACTTCCTAACCCTCTCACACCTCCACAATCAACTTGTCAGCTAAACTTTAAAATCTATTCAGAAAACAATCACTTCTTACCAAGTCAGTACAAGCCACCATCGTCTCTTCCCAGCAGTACTTCATCAGCCTCTACTTAGTTTTCCTGTCCCCTGCAATCTACTCCCAACACAGCAGCCAGAGGGATCCAATGAAAACTTCAGTCAGATCTTCTCTTCCTCCACTAATACCCCAAATCGTTCTCCAAATTAAAAGCCAAAGTCTTCACATGTTCAACAACCTACACTATCTGCATTGCACAACATCTTACCTCCTGTCACTTTCCTCATCATGCATATTGTCCCATCCACCATGGTCTCCTTATTATTCCTCATGGGGTACAGTCCTGACCAGATTCTGCTCTCCTTCAAGATACCTATGTATCTAGCTCTCTCACTTCCTTCAGATCTTCATTCAAAAGTAATCTGGTCAACTTCTCTAAATTTTTAATCCAAAAACTACCATTTTATTCTCCCTTACCTGAGGGTTTTTTTTTTTTCCTCCATTTAACACTTATCATCATCTAAAATATTACATATTTTACTTTTTTGTTTATTGTCTGACTTCCATACTAGAATGCATGAGAAGAATGCACTAGAAGCTCCATGAGCACATAAATTAGTATATATCAGAAACACATATCTAGTGCCTGGAACACTGCTTGGACATGTAGTAGGCCCTGCAAGTATCTTTTAAATGGATGACTTCTTGAATAAATCCCTTTGGATATTATTACATAGCCATTAGTTTTTTAATGAAAAGTTTGTGATGCTACAGAAAACTGGGCATTCAAATCCTTCTTATATCACAATGCATTAAGACTCTTTTGGAAAGCAGCACAGTGCATACACTGAGGAATATATATGGGTCTTAGTAAAACATAAATCAGAATTCAAATCCTTGACTTTCACCATTTCCTAGCAATGTGATCACTAGCATATTTTTGAGCTTACTGAAGCTCAAAAAGATGAGTTAAGAACCCTCTCATGAGGTTATCAGAAGAGTAAAAGTAGATGATGCCTGTAAAGGACCCTTTACATATTAAGTGTTAAATAAACGTGTCATTACTAACACTTCACACTGACTGTTAAATATAATTCCTGGGTAATTCAGATAACATTTATTTTTTTATGCCAAGCAGTGAATACACAGTGTTTTTATATTATTCTCTGTTTTCCAGCATATCTAGAATACTTCATAATTTAACTTCTGGCTAAAAACCAGTCAGAATCTCTAACTCCTCCTATTTGTAGGGCTTAAAACTTTATGTTCCCAAAGCACAAAATTTAAATATGAATATTAGATTATTAGTTCATATGTCAGTCTTAAATAGAGTGGAGGAATAAAGGTTTTCTTTTTTAAAGATTTGTGAGGTACCCTAATATAAGCTAGAATTTTAATATTTCTTACCTCCTCCCCCTCAGGTGGAACATCAATAGATTGGAAGAAGATACTGATAAAGCTGTTTCTATTAACAAAAAATTTCACACAATAAAATGTAAGATTCTCCATATGAAACCATTATTAACAAAATCTTTCTATAATACTTCGAGAGGGGGTAGAAAATACTTAAAAGTTACATTTTCATCAGAGAGCTTCCAGATACAACTCTAATAATAAAAAGTCAACAACCCCAAGGTCTTAGAATTTAAAAAAAAAAAAAAAAAAAGGAAACCTTGGAAACCTTAACACATCAATGGCTGATTTTTTACTTCCGTATCAAAACATCAAATAATTTGATGATCATATACTATTTGCTTGTGTAAAAAACAGTGTAAGATTCTCTCGAAGGCTTTTGAGGAGGACCAAGGCAAGAAAGCACTAGTTTAAGAGAACTCATTTATTTGTACAAGGGACCTTAGGGGGAAGGGAAAAGGGAATGATTAAGTAAGTGGCACATCCCTTTGGAGAGAAAGGCTCAAATAATACATGGATAACTAACTGTAAATGAGATGGTCATCTGATTATGACTGAGATGAGTTGCCAGGTTCAAGTAAAACATCAGAGAGACTCAAGCTTATATAAAGTAAAACAAAAAGTAGAGTACAAAAATTATTGCGGCTTTGTCCTTTGGGGGGCAGGAGTGAAGAAAGAGATGAAAATGGTACAAGAGTAAGAAAAAAACAATATGGAAACAAAATTTTATAAAAGAACAAACTACCTGACATCAGCAGACTTTATTTATCCAATGTGTTGACTAACTTTTTGAACTTTTCATTTTCCCCCACCGAGATTCTTCTCTATAAATACTTATGCCATCTGTTTTTCCCTAAGACACATGGAGCTGGCATTCAAAAGTATTCTGTGAGGTATATATGAACTATAAAACTTCCCCGAAAACTCAAGTTTGAAAAAAAATTCAAATACAAGATAAACTGTGCTAAAGATCTTTCTGAAAAGGCCTCTTGGTATTACCACTATTCATGCGATTTAACTTTAGAAGAAATTTCTTTAAGAGCAAAGATGGTTCATAGATCTGTGATTTTTTTTTTTTTTTTTTTGCAATCACATAGCATGGTGAAATGAACAGGATGGCTTCCCATCCTCAGATTCTTGATTTGCAGTTCCGAATATTCGTGGTGTGCGATAACCCATACTCTCTCCCCACTCATCAGGATGACGTACTTTTCCACTTTCAGTAGGTTGAAGTGGAGGGTATGATTTAATATTACTCTTACTCATGGTACCTAAAAGAAAAGCAAATGGTAGAGCAGCAGTTGGGTGACAGAATTTTTTAAAAGGAGGGAAAAACATCCACACGGGTCTTTTCCTTCTCTCTCTCAAAAATGTAGAAGTATCTATTTCCAATTGACAGGGAATACTGATAGAAATGAAAATAAAACACCTAGAAAAAGGAGACAGATGAGAAAGAGGTCACAAAGAAAAATAGGAGCGGTTGTCCCCAAAGAGGCTTTTGAGTAGGACCATGGTCAAGAAAGAATGCCAATTTAATAGGGCCCATTCCCTTAATTGTAAAAAGGGCCTGTGGAATGTGAGTAATGAAGTGGTATTTTATAGCAAAGGTGAATTAAGACATGGCTAATTAAGTATAAGTAAGGTAATTAATCATCTAATGCCTTGCCAGGTCTAAATCAAAATTCAGACACATTAAGAGTTAAAAAAAGGGGCGCCTGGGTGGCGCAGTCGGTTAAGCGTCCGACTTCAGCCAGGTCACGATCTCGCGGTCCGTGAGTTCGAGCCCCGCGTCAGGCTCTGGGCTGATGGCTCGGAGCCTGGAGCCTGTTTCCGATTCTGTGTCTCCCTCTCTCTCTGCCCCTCCCCCGTTCATGCTCTGTCTCTCTCTGTCCCAAAAGTAAATAAAAAACGTTGAAAAAAAATTTAAAAAAAAAAAAAGAGTTAAAAAAAAAAAAAAAAGGTGGGGACACTCAAAACTTATTTTATTTGCATGTGCGTGTGTGTGTTAAGGGGGAGAATATAGACAGATAAGAAATTGGATCAGTAAGTCACTGAGTTCCTTCATTAACTCATGCTTCTTACTCATTATCCCCATCCTAAAATATCAGCATAAAGCCAATACAACTATCCTTAACTCCCAGCTCAAACAAAGCCAAAGATCCTCAGCTTAAGAATTTCTAGCCTAAAGGGGGTACAAATAAGAATTTTAAGGTATATACAGGATTATATATCCCTTAAGTTGGCAATCTACCTATTTCTGTGGAGAGTTCAAAAGTATAACCTTGGCTTACGGATGAGAAATTTCAATTAGCCCAAGTTTCCCGCAGCTCTAAGGCAGCCATAATTAGTTCTGGTGCAACGAGTTTGATCTACCTTAGTCTACACTGCTGTTAATCTATGCATGTTATGGAATAACTTCTCTGCAATTTTTTAAAATATGCTTAAATGGAGTGATCGTTATCTTCCCCACAGAAGTATTTTCTCCTGGTGGCCCATCAACAAATCTGGAAATAAAGCTGCTCTCACACTAGAATGAAAACCCCTTGTTACATTATTCTGGTTTTTGAAAGGTTCATTTTTAACTATAATCTAGTGGGATGGTAAATCAATTTACCAGTAAGTCAATATAAACATTATTGCTAAATTTGCTACAGAAAATAAATATACCAAATATATCAACATAATATATATATATATATATATATATATATATATACATACACACACACACATACATATAAAACAACTGACTTCAATAAATTTATGTTTCGTACTTTTAAAAGTCCTGAGATGCTTACTTTAATTTCAACTTGCTCTTCCATTTCTTTAGTTTTTATTGTAGTATATTCCTTTTCAAGCCTATGAAGGAAAAAAAACAAATAAAGGTATGTTTTCACTCCCATATAGTTACTAAATTAAAAGGTTTTAAACCACATACTAACACAAAATATAACTCACTAGGTTCTCCCAACTTGTAACTTGATACACTTCATTTTAGAAAAATCATCTGAATAGTTACATGGATTCCTACCAAAAAAGTTACTTTACAAATAACAAAAAATGAGACCCACACAAAAATGAACTTTAGAAAGTGATATATACAATGCACCAAAGAAGTGAGTTTACAGATTATATTCTAAACTGAACAATCCTAAACTTATTAAAAGAACTGTCAGTCTTCCTCAAATTAAAATATACTGGTAGAGTTCAATTGGAATTTAACCAAAACAAGTACAAAAAGTGACTGTAAAAAACTTATAATGGGGAAAACGAACAACTCTTCTTAACAAAAGGATTCGTAAACATATAAAGAATGAGGTGAATATAAAAATCACCACTAGAATTTCACAGCAACCCTCACAGGCAAGAAAAATCAATGGACACTAAAATTAGTGGGTAAAAGTTCAAGCATAGACTCGAAGTATCTCTCTCAGAATATTTAGAAATGACAAGGGGAAAAACAGTAAATTTGTAGTATAGTATCCTAGTAGACAGCACCTAAACTAACTGATTAAGGTTAACCCCACCAATGATACATACTGACATCTTGCACCCTGTTAAGATGTATCAAGAACAGTACCTCACCTCTATGATATCCTTCCAAAGAATGCATATCCTCAATCTAATCAAGAGAAACCATCAAACAAACCAAAACCAACAAACCACTGAACACCTCACTTCAGAAGTATCAAGGTCATGAGGGGCACCTGGGTGGATCAGCCAGTTAAGTGTCCAAAATAAGCTCAGGTCATGATCTCACAGTTCGTGAGTTCAAGCCCCATGTCAGACTCTGTGCTGATAGCTCAGAGCCTGGAACTTGCTTCGGATTCTGTGTCCCTCTCTCTCTGCCCCTCCCCTGCTTGTGCTGTTTCTCTCTCAAAAACAAAACATTTGGGGCACCTAGGTGGCTGGGTTGGTTAAGTATCCAACTTCGGCTCAGGTCATAATCTCATGGTCCATGAGGTCGACCCCACAATGGGCTCTGTGCTAACACCTCAGAGCTTGGAGCCTGCTTCAGATTCTGTATCTCCCTCTCTGTCTGCCCCTCTCCCATTTGCACTCTCTCTCTCTCAAAAATAAACATTAAAAAAAAAAATGTTTTTAAGTATCAAAGTCACAAAAGATAAAGACTGAAGAAGTATCACTAATTGTAGGAGAGTAAGAAAAAACAAACACTAGAACAAACAATCCTAAAATTTTTATAGAACCACAAAAGACCCCGAATAGCCAACACAATCAGAAAAAAGAAAACCAAAGCTGGAGGCATCACAATCCCAGACTTCAAGCTGTATTACAAAGCTGTAATCATCAAGACAGTACGGTACTGGCACAAGAACAGACACTCAGATCAATGGAACAGAACAGAGAACCCAGAAATGGACCCACAAACATATGGCCAACTAATCTTGGACAAAGCAGGAAAGAATATCCAATGGAATAAAGACAGTCTCTTCAGCAAGCTGTGATGGGAAAACTGGACAGTGACATGTAGAAGTTTGAAACTGGACCACTTTCTTACACCATACACAAAAATAAACTCAAAATGGATGAAAGACCTAATAATGTAAGACAGGAAGCCATCAAAATCCTTGAGGAGAAAGCAGGCAAAAACCTCTTTGACCACAGCAACAGCAACTTCTTACTCAACACATCTCCAGAGGCAAGGGAAACAAAAGCAAAAATTAACTACTTGGACCTCATCAAAATAAAAAGCTTCTGCACAGCGAAGGAAACTATCAGCAGAACTAAAAGGCAACTGACAGAATGGGAGAAGATATCTGCAAACGACATATCAGATAAAGGGTTAGTATCCAAAATCTATAAATAACTTATTAAACTCAACACCAAAAAAAGCAAAGAATCCAGTGAAATGGGCAGAAGACATGAATAGACACTTCTACAAAGAAGACATCCAGATGGCCAACCAACATGAAAAAATGCTCAACTTCACTCATCATCCGGGATATACAAAGCAAAACCACAAGGAGATACCACCTTACACCTGTCAGAATGGCTAACATTAACAACTGAGGCAACAACAGATCTTGGCGAGGATGTGGATAAAGAGGATCTCTTTTGCACTGCTGGTGGGAATGCAAACTGATGCGGCCACTCTGGAAAAGTCTGGAGGTTCCTCAAAAAACTAAAACTAGAACTACCTTACGACACAGCAATTGTATTTATCCACGGGATACAGGTGTGCTGTCTCAAAGGGACACATGCACCCCAATGTTTAAAGCAACACTATCAACAATAGCCAAAGTATGGAAAGAGCCCAAATGTCCATCGAAGGATGAATGGATAAAGAAGATGTGGTATATGTATACAATGGAGTATTACTCGGCAGTTAAAAAGAATGAAATCTTGCCATTTGCAACTACATGGATGGAACTGGAGAGTATTATGCTAAGTGAAATTAGAGAAAGACAAATATCATGACTTCACTCATATGAGGACTTTACGATACAAAACAGATGAACATATGGGAAGGGAAGCAAAAATCATATAAAAACAGGGAGGGGGACAAAACTTAACAGACTCTTAAATATAGCAAACAGAGGGTTGCTGGAGGGGTTGTGGGAGGACAAATGGGCTAAGTGGGGAAGGAGCATTAAGGAATCTACTCCTGAAATCATATTGCACCATATGCTAACTAACTTGGATGTAAATTTAAAAATTATTAACTAAAAAAAAAAAGAAAAATAACAAGCAAATGCAGTGTACTATTTTTGCAGCTCTGCTCTAAGTGTAAAATTATCTTTACAAGATGTATAGGCCATACAAAAATTACTCCAAGTTACTCTTAGGTCTTACTGTGGACCAAAAATGTTAATAACAAATTTAACCACTAGGCGCTGAGTGGCTCAGGTGGTTGAGAATCCTACTCTTACTTTCAGCCAAGGTCATGATCTCATGGTTTGTGAGTCTGAGCCCTACATTGAGCTCTGCATGGACACTGCAGAGCCTGCTTAGAATTCTCTCTTGGCCTCTACCCTCCTCACATTCTCTCTCTCAAAATAAACAAATAAACTTAAAAAAAAATTTTTTTAATAAAAAAATAAAAAGTAACAAGTATAACTACTCCTAATACTAACAAGACCAGGCCCCCAAAAACTTATAACTGCTGTCAAAAATCAAATTCTCCCTCAAAGAATAAAAATCTATTATTTACTATAAAGTCTCAATTAACTGATAACTTTTTTTTTACTGTGATAAAATACACATAGCAAAATTTATCATCTTAACCATTTTTAATATACAGTTCAGTGATATTTAATACATTTATAATGTGCAACCAACACCACCATCATGTCCGTAGTTCTTTTTTTTTCATCTTATGAAACTGAAACTCTATACCCTTGAAACAATAAAATCCCATTCCTCCCTCTCACTAGGTCCTGGCAAAACCATTTTACATTCTGTCTCTATAAATTTGAAAACAGTAAGTATATCATATAAATGGAATCACACAGTATTTGTCCTATTGTGACTAGCTTATTTTACCTAGCATAATGTCCCCAAGTTTCATCTATATTATACCTGTGTTGAGAAACTTTTTATGTGCTTATTGATCATTTGTATTTCTTCTTTGGAGAAATGCCTACTCAAGACTTTTGCCAATTTTGAATCCAGTTGTTTTTTGCTTCTGAGGTTTAGGGGTTCTCTATACATTGTCGATATTAGTCGCTCATCAGACACATGATTTGCAAATATCTTCTCTCATTCTGTAGGTTGCCTTGTTAGTCTAGTGAGAGTGTCTTGGGATGTGCAAAATGTTTTAGTTTTCTCAAAGGTCAATTGTTTATCTTTTCTTTTGTTGCCCGAGACTTTGCTGTCAAATCCAAGAAGTCATTGTCAAATGTAATTCTAAGCTTTTGTCCAATGTTTTCATCTAAGAGTTTTATAGTTTCAATTCTTACATTTAAATCTTTGATCCATTTTGACTTTTTAAATTTTTTTAAATGTTTATTTATCTTTGAGAAAGAGGGAGAGACAGAACGCAAACAGGGTAGGGGAACAGAGAGGGAGACATGAATCCAAAGCAGGCTCTAGGTTCAGCGCTGTCAGCACACAGCCCAACACAGGGTTCAAACTCACAAACTGCAAAATCACAACCCAAGCAAAAGTCGGATGCTTAACCAACTGAGCTTAACCCAGGCACCACAATCCATTTTGACATATTTTGTGTATGTTGTTAAATAAGGGTCCAACTTTATTCTTTTGCATGTGGATATCCAGTTTTCCCAGTATCATTTGCTGAAGACACAGTCCTTTCCCTAGGGAATGGTTTTAGCACCTTTGTCAAAAATCATTTGATCATATATGTGAGGGGCTATTTCTTG
The DNA here is from genome assembly GCF_024362965.1 of Panthera pardus. Classification (NCBI taxonomy): domain Eukaryota; kingdom Metazoa; phylum Chordata; class Mammalia; order Carnivora; family Felidae; genus Panthera; species Panthera pardus. Next base: position 28,417,249 of record NW_026526666.1, on the reverse strand, counting down.
GAGCTCTTTGGTCTATACATCTGTCTTTATTTCAGTACCCTGTTTTGATTATGATAGCTTGGTAGTAAGCTTGGAAATCAGGAAGCATGAGCCCTCAAGCTTTGTAGTCCTTTTTAAGATGGTTTTAGCTATTTGGGTTCTTTCAGTTTATTTATGAATTTTATGATGGAGTTTTCTATTTCTGCAAAAATATCGTTGGGATTTTGAGAGGGACTGCACTGACTCTGTAGGTCACGTTGGGTAATACTGATGTGTTAACAATATTAAGTCTTCTAATCAATGAACATAGAATATGCTTCCATTTATTTATGTTCTCTTTCAGAAACATTCTGCTAGTTTTCATTGTACACGTCTTTCACTTCCTTGGTTAATTCTTAAATATTTTAGTCTTGGGAAAAAAAGAAAAGAGGGAAACAAACCACAAAAGACTCTTAATGATAGAGAACAAACTCGGGGTTGACAGAGGGAGGTGCATGGGAGATGTGCTAGATGGGTGATGGGTACTAAGGAAGGCATTTGTGATCAGCTCTGGGTGTTGTATCTGAGTGATGAATTACTGAATTCTACTCCTGAAACCATAATTGCACTGAATGTTAACTAAAATATAAATTTCTTTAAAAAGGGTGAAAGAAATATTTTATGATTTTTGATGCTATTGCAAATGGAATAATTTTCTTAATTTCCTTCTAAGTTGTTCACTGCTAATGTACAGAAATGCAACTAATTTTGTTTACTGCTAGTTAGTTGCATTTGTTTATCAGCTCTGGGTTTTTTTGTTTTGGTAGAAGAGTTTTTCTATATATAAGATCATGTTGTCTGTCAACAGATAATTTTACTTTTTCCTTTCCAATTTGGATGACTATTTCTTTTCCCCTTTATTTCTTCTGCTACTTCCAATACTATGTTTAACAGAAATTGCAGTATCAAGGATCCTTGCCTTGTTCTTGATCTTAGGAGAAAAACTTCTAGTCTTTCACCACTGAGTATGATGTTTGCTGTGGGTTTTTCATATATGGGAATGGCTTTTATTTTGTTGAGGTAGTTGCCTTGTATTCCTACTCTGTTATGTGTTTCTATCATGGTAGGATGTTGAGTTTTGTCAAAAACTACACTGATAAATTTTTGTACGTTGAACTATCCTTGCATTCCAGGAATAAAACCCATGTGACAGTGGTGTATAGTCCTTTTAGTATGTTGCTGAATTTGGTTTATTCAGTATTTTGTTGAGGACTTTTACATCAATGTTTACAAGGAATATTTACCCATAGTTTTCTTTTCATGTAGTACCTTTATCTGGTTTTGTTATCAGGGTAATGCTGACCTCATAAAATGAGTTAGGAGGTATTCCCTCCTATTTTTTGAAAAAGTTTGAAAATATGTTAGTCCTTCTTTAAATGTGTAGTAGGGGCGCCTGTGTGGCTCAGTCAGTTAAGCGTCCAATTTCAACTCAGGTCATGATCTTGCAGTTCGTGGGTTCAAGCCCCATGTTGGGCTCTGTGCTGACAGCTCATAGCCTGGAGCCTGCTTTGGATTCATGTCTACCTCTCTCTCTGCTCCTCCCCCACTGTGCTCTGTCTCTCCCTCAAAAGTAAAATAACGTTTAAAAAAAAAAAAAAAAAAACGTGTAGTAGAATTCACCAGTTAAGCCAACAGGGTTTTCTTGTCCAAAGACTTTTGATTGCTGATTCAATTACCTTACTAGTTATATATAGATCTACTCAGATTTTCCATTTCTTTCTGATTTAGTCTTTGTGCATGTGTGTGTGTGTATTAGTCATAATCACTTTTTAAGAGATTTTAAAAAAATTTTTAAATTTTTAACTCCAGTGTAGTTAACATACAGCATCATATTAGTTTTAGGTAGACAATATCTACTCTTAAATTATATAGAAAACAGGATTTGGAATTACAAACAAAAATTACAGTAATACTAGCTTTTAGACTAGTAATTGTTCTTTTTTAAAGTATTAGCCTCTTAAACCATGTAGAAAACAAGTAGTAATAATCCACTGTTACAATAACAGCTTTTATAATTGCCCATGTGTTTACATTAACTGAGATCTTTATTTCTTGATACAACTTTGATTTACTGTCTAGTGTTCTTTACTTTCACACTGCAGGAATGAGCATTTCTTGCAAGGCAGGTCAATTGGTAATGAGCTCCCTCTGGCTTTGTCTGAAAACGTCTTGATTTTTCGTCACTTTTGAGGGATGGTTTTGCCAGATATAGGATTCTTGGTTGACAAGTTTTTAATTTTTTTCTTTTACCACTTTGACTACATTGGCCCATTATCTTTTTGGCCTCAAAAGTTTATGATGAGAACTCTGCTTGCAGTCTTATTGACAAACCCTTGTATGTGGTGATTGGCTTCTCTTGTGCTTTCAAAATTTTCCCTTTTGCAAATGTGATTATGATGTGTCTCAGTGTGGGTCTCTTTGACTTCACTTTACTTGGAGTTCTTGAACCTTCTTAGATGTTTATATCCATGTCTTTCAAAAAATCTGGGAAATTTCCAGCCATTCTATCTTCAAATATTCTCTCTGCCCCTTTCTCTCTCTCTTCTTCTGGGACTCCCACAATGTGTATGTTGGTACCCTTCATGATTTCCCACAGGCCTCCTATGCTCTGTTCACTTTTCTTTGATCTTTTATCTTTTTGTTCCTCAGATACAGTAATTTCCAATATTCTACCTTCAAGTTCACTTATGCTTCTGCCTGCTCAAATCTGCCTCTCAATCACTCTTTTTCATTTTAGTTCTTGGACCTTTCAGATCTAGAGGGTTTTTTTTTTTGGTTTGTTTGTTTCTTTTTAGGTCTTCTATCTCTTTATTGACATTTCCATTTTGTTCACACATCTTTTTCTTGGTTTTCCCCACATCTAACTTCAGTTTTTTAAGCATCTTTTAAAATCTCTGTCTACTGCATCTGCCATCAAGTCTTTCAGATATAGTTTCTATTTACAGCTGACCCTTGAATAACATGAGGATCAGAAGTGCTGTCACCCTTGCGCAGTTAAAAATCTATGTGTAACTTCTGACTCTGCAAAAACTTTACTAGTGTTGACTGGAACCGTTCCTGACAGCAAAATGAACATATATTTTGTATATATACATATATTATAATCTTACAATGAAGGTAGCTGCAGAAAAGAAAATGTTATTAAGAAAACTGTAAGAGAAAATACATTTTCAGTACTGTATTGCATTTATCAAAAACAATCTGCATGTAAGTCAATGAGCACAGTTCAAACCCGTGTTGTTAAAGGGTCAACTTCTCCTCCCCTCCCCCACCTTTGGCCATACTTTCTCTTTTTTTCATATGCCTTGTGATTTTTGTTAAAAACTAGATATTAGAATCTAGTAATGTGGTAACTCTGGAAATCACATTCTCTCCCTCTCCCCAGAGTTTGCTATTTCTCATTATTGGTTTTGTCCTTTTGACTGTTATAGGCTGTCTTTTTGCTAATGATCAACCTGAGCTGTAAAGTGTCCTAAGACCTTTCTGAGCCTTTGCCTGAGCACACACAATCACTTTGTAATTTCCCCCATATATGCAGTTGTTTTTCGGTGTCCTAGTCTTTCCTGTCTGGCTCCCAAAAGGGGAAAAAAAGAAAAAAAAAGGGAAGAGAAGGGACAGCCCTTTAAATCTCTTGGCTGCAATTTCAGCTGGAGGAAGAGAAGACTTGCAACAATGGAAAGCAGTGTAACAACAATGGGGAGAGGTATAACACCAATGACTGCTCACTTCCTTGTACCTGTGATCAGAAACAGCACAGCAACCAGCAATCAGAACACACAGATCCCTAGTATCTGGAAGACAAGGTCATTTTTGTCCACCCTGGTTCCCCCAAGTTGCACGCAGGTGCTCCAGGAATAGAAACACAGCTGCATGCCATGTGGCTGAAGGGCGGAAGATGATACCAAGGGTGTTAATGTGCTGAAAGTTGAAAGTGACCAAACTGAGCACAATTCACCATCCAACCCTTCCCCTAGAAGTCAGAAACCTTCAATAAACCCCAGAGTTCCAAATCAGTTATATCAGATTCTGCCACTGCAACTGTTGTCTAAATGGGAGACAGATTCCTGGTGTTTTCTATACTTCACCTTCCCACAATCCTCTGTCCACAGTGACATTTTAATGTAGGTTGTTATGCCCATTTTGAGGCTTAGGAAGTTTGGAAAACTTGCCTAAGGTCATACTCTTGACTGCTACACTACCATGCCTCTTATTCTGGTATATCTAAAAGAATTTGATATCCAAAAGAATTCATAAAAAAGACTCTCAAGAGGTGCAAAAAGCTTTGATCAATGGCTTCACCGCTGAAGTAAGTTCACAGTTTTCACAAGTGCCTATTTTTAAGTGGGTATTTTGTTATATGTCAAGTGATAAATGTTATCGTTATTCACTCACGCTACTAAAACAAAACATTAGGAGTCATCATTTAACCCCAACACAGTCACCAAGCATGTTCAATTCAACCTCCTCAACAATGCTCTAAAATACATTGTTCTATCTTCATCTGCATGGAGAGTGTTTTTTAATAAACTTTATTTTTGAGAAGAGTTTTAGATTTACAACATAATTGAGAAGAATATATAGTTCCCATATACCCTGTCCCCAGTTTCTCCTATGTTTAACATCTTACATTAATATAGTACATTTATAACAATTAATGAACTAATATTGATACACTGTTAACTAAAGTCAATACCATATTCAGATTTCTAAGTCTGTCTAATGTCCTTTTCCTATTCTAAGATCCCATTCAGGGTACCACAGTATATTTAGTTATCATGTCTTCTTAGGCTCCTCTTGGCTATGACAATTTGTCCGATTTTCCATGTTTTTGATGACCTTGATAATTTGAGGAGTACTAGTTGGGCATTTTGTAGAATATTCCTTAATTGGGATTTGTCTCAATTTTGTTCACGATTATATTGGGATTATGGGTTTGGAGCAAGAACACCACAGAAGTCAGTCCCATTTTCATCATATCATATCAAGGGTACAAACTATCACCAGGATATCACTGTTGATTTTGACCTTGATCAGTTGGTCAAGGTGTGCTTATAAGATGTCTACAAAGATACTTTAAAGTAGCTACAGAACTACTTTATTCCCCTTTTCCTGGCAGCATTTTTAGGCCTTCATAATAGCTTGCCTAAACTACTACAGGAACCTCGTAACTGTTCTCTCTACTGCCAGTTTCATAATTCAATATTTTCTGTACACTATTACCAGGATGACATTTTTAAAATGTTGATTTGGATCATGCAACGCCCAGAGATAAACTGCTTCAGTGTCTATCCATTACATTCAGGTTACATTTCAAAGCTTACTAAAAGTAACCAGGGCTCTTGGGAGAAATTACTTGTTCCTGTGCAGGAGCAGGTAAGGCACAAGAGGAGTCTAGAGAGTTTTTTCTGTCTTAAATAAGGATATTCTCAAAGAATCATGGGAATATGTTTCACTGGACAAAGCAGAGACAATTTGAGAGTGATGGATTATAATTCACCAAATAAAAAAAGAGCCTACAAATTCACACTTATATAAATAAATGAATTAATATATTAGAGAGAAGCTCTTTCTTACAGTATAATGCCAATTAATAAAGCAGGAATGAGGGAGTGAGAAAATCATAAGGGAAGGCTTGGTAAAGAACAGGAAGTTATATAATCTCAAAGCATCTGGATGCAAATACTTAGTAATAAAAGGCAAAGTAATAACTTCATAGTAGTGAAATCTGGCAAACATCACCTTAACCCAATGATTAGAGATAACATCAATTTTGAGACAAACGAGTTTCATATGTCCATCGCACAGTTAATTGAGAAGACATATCATTGGTATACCTGCCAAAAATGTACAATCTGAATGTAATCATGAGGAAATGTCAGAAAATTCCAAACTGTGGGATTTTCCACAAAATAACTAGCTTGTACTCTTCAAATACATCAAGGCCAAGAAATACAAAGAGTGGAGGGACTGTTTCAGATTAAAGGAGACTGATGTGACACAACAACTAATGCAATACATGATTGTGGAGTACTTAGAATGGATCCAGGACCCGGGAGGTAAGAAAGGGGTAGGGAGTGGACAGGAGAGAGGGTTGGGAGGGCTTGGAAGGGGAAACAGTTATAAAGAATATTATTGAGGCAAGTGATAAAACTTGAACATGCATGGGGAATTATGTAATAGTACTGTATCTATGATAATTTCTTTTGATTAACTATTAGGTTCTGCTAAAAAAAAAAAAAGAAAGAAAGAAAGAAATCCTTGTTCTTAGGATGTACACATTCATTCACGTATTTAAGAAAAACAGCACAGTATCTCAACTTACTTTCAAATGGATCCCCCTAAAAACAGGTATGGATTTTCTAACGTTTATTTATTTTTGAGACAGAGAGAGACAGAGCATGAACAGGGGAGGGGCAGAGAGAGAGGGAGACACAGAATCTGAAACAGGCTCCAGGTTCTGAGCTGTCAGCACAAAGCCCGATGCGGGGCTCGAACTCACGGACCGTGAGATCATGACCTGAGCCGAAGTCGGATGCTTAACTGACCGAGGCACCCGGGCGCCCCAGGTATGGATTTTCTTACATACACATGTATTATTTTAACTTTTTAAAAAGTTTAAAAGTATGCCAAAAAAATTTTAACAACCAAAATCAAAGCCTAAGAATGACTGCTTCCAACTTTTCTGTCTTAAAGAACCTCTGAGCCTTTGTACATATTATCTACCTAAAATGCCCTCCTTCTCTTCACCTGGAGAACCCCTACCTACTCTTTACACAGCAGAAAGAGTGAAATTTTAAAATAATTTCTAATTATCCTCTAATGGCTTCCCCTCAAAACCTAAGTCTGGTCTCTGAGGAGGCCAACATGTCCAACAGAACTTTACAACAAATGTTCTAGATACGTGCCATCCAATATGGTAACAACTAGCCAAATGTAAGTAAGTAATGAGCACTTGAGATGTAGCTAATCTAACTGATGAATTAAATCCTTATTATAATTCAAATAGCCACATGTAAGTAGTAATTACCTTATACCCTTCCTTATACAATAGCCCAGGTTTACTTTTTTACTCTAATTTATTGTAAAAATGGCTTGCATACAACACCCAGTGCTCATCCCAACAAGTGCCCTCCTCAATGCCCATCATCCATTCCCCCCCCCTCCACACCCCTCATCAACCCTCAGTTTGTTCTCTGTATATAAGAGTCTCTTGTGGTTTGTCTCCCTCCCTCTCTGTTTGTAACTATTTTTTCCCCTTCCCTTCCCCCATCGTCTTCTGTCAAGTTTCTCAAGATCCACATATGAGTGAAAACATGGTATCTGTCCTTCCCTGGACTGACTTATTTCAATTAGCATAATACCCTCCATTCCGTCCACATTGCTGCAAATGGCATGATTTCATTCTTTCTCGTTGCCAAGTAGTATTCCATTGTATATGTAGAGAGGTCCTAAAGGTGCGGTGATGAGAGAATTACAAAGCAGGGAGCTAAGACTCTCCAGGAGATGAAGCATCGGTCCCCTGGATCAAGCCTCTTTTATTTTTGCAAATTGTTAACAGCAAGCACATACAACATACTATTCGGCATCTTGACAGGTCGTGCACTTACAATGTATTCCATACTGCATGGTCATGAGTACATCTGGTGCCAACAAAACATTCTTATCCCAGACCTGGTGTCCATATGGTGTCCTTCTGGAAAGAACGTGCAGTCCCAGCGGCTTTCTGCCTGGGAATGAAACTGTTTTCAGTTCCTTGCTGCTCCGTCCCTTTCCTTAAAGATGGTGCCTCCGGCTTCTTGTTCTCCAACAGTATATATAAATCACATCTTCATAATGCATTCATCAGTTGATGGACATTTAGGCTCTTTCCATAATTTGGCCATTGTTGAAAGTGCTGCTATAAACATTGGGCTACATGTGTCCCTATGCATCAGCACTCCTGTATCCCTTGGGTAAATTCCCAGTGTGCTATTGCTGGGTCGTAGGGTAGTTCTATTTTTAATTTTTTGAGGAACCTCCATACTGTTTTCCAGAGCAGCTACACCAGTTTGCATTCCCACCAACAGTGCAAGAGGGTTCCCCTTTCTCCACATCCTCGCCAGCATCTGTAGTTTCCTGAGTTGTTCATTTTAGCCACTCTGATCAGTGTGAGGTGGTATCTCAGTGTGGCTTTGAGTTGTATTTCCTGATGATGCAAGACGTTGAGCATCTTTTCACATGTCTTTGGGCCATCTGGATGTCTTCTTTGGAAAAGTGTCTATTCATGTCTTCTGCCCATTTCTTCACTGGATTATTTGTTTTCTGGGTGTTGAGCTTGGTAAGTTCTTTATAGATTTTGGATACTAACCCTTTATCTGATATGTCATTTGCAAATATCTTTTCCCATTCTGTTGGTTGCCTTTTAGTTTTGTTGATTCTTTCCTTTGCAGTGCAGAGGCTTTTTATCTTGATGAGGTCCAAGTAGTTCATTTTTGCTTTTGTTTCCCTTGCCTCCAGAGACGTGCTGAGTAAGAAGTTGCTGCGGCCAAAATCAAAGAGGTTTTTGCCTGCTTTCTCCTCGAGGATTTTGATGGCTTCCTGTCTTACATTATTAGATCTTTCATCCATTTTGAGTTTATTTTCGTGAATGGTGTAAGAAAGTGGTCCAGGTTCATTCTTCTGCATGTTGCTGTCCAGTTTTTCCAGCACCACTTGAAGAGACTGTCTTTATTCCATTGGATATTCTCTCCTGCTTTGTCAAAGATTAGTTGGCCATACATTTGTGGGTCCAAATCTGGGGTCTCTATTCTATTCCATTGGTCTGTGTGTCTGTTTTTGTGCCAATACCATACTGTCTTGATGATTACAGCTTTGTAGTAGAGGCTAAAGACTGGGATTGTGATGCCTCCCACTCTGGCTCTTCAATATTACTTTGGCTATTCAGGGTCTTTTGTGGTTCCATACAAATTTTACGATTGTTTGTTCTAGCTTTGAGAAGAATGCTGGTGCAATTTTGATTGGGATTTCCCTGAATGTATAGATTGCCTTGGGTAGTATTGACACTTCAACAATATTTATTCTTCCAATCCATGAGCATGGAATATTTTTCCATTTCTTTGTGTCTTCTCCAATTTCCTTCATAAATTTTCTATAGTTTTCAGCATACAGATCTTTTATATCTTTGGTTAGGTTTATTCCCAGATATTTTATGGTTCTTGGTGCAACTATAAATGGGATCAGTTTCTTTATTTCTCTCTCTGTTGCTTCATTATTGGTGTATAAAAATGCAACCGATTTCTGTACATTGATTTTGTACCCTGCGACTTTGCTGAATTCATGTATCAGTTCTTTTGGTGGAGTCTTTTGGGTTTTCCATGCAGAGTATCATGTTGTCTGCCAAATGTGAAAGTTTGACTTCTTCTTTGCCAATTTTGATGCTGTTTATTTCATTTTGTTGTCTGACTGCTAATGCTAGGACTTCCAACACTATGTTAAACAACAGTGGTGAGAGTGGACATCCCATCCCTACAACAGCCCAGGTTTAAGTACCCTTTGCTCCCTACTATGTTCTGGACTTCATTAGCCAACACACTCCTATTTGCCTGTGCTACAGTTACACTGGCTTTTTGCTGTTCCTTAATTATATCAATTACATCCTGGCCTCGGTCGTTATATTTACTGTTCTTTCAGCGTGGAATACAATCTCATGGTTCCCTCTCTTACTTCTCTCAAGTGTCAGCTCAAATGGTACCTTATCAGTCTATATATCCTATCCATGTTCTACCTAAAATAGCACCCCATCACACTATGCCCTTCATCCTGTTTTATATATTGAATATTGAAGGAGTGAAATGTCATGATTTCTATTATTTACTTACCAATAAAATAGAATTTTATCTACTAGGAAAGTAGATGAAATAAATGACAAAATATTAATGTTCAATCACCATATTGTACACTTGAAACTAAAGTAACATCGTGTGTTAAGTATATTGGAATTAAAATTTTTTAAGACGTCAATATTAACTCTTCAAGCTAGATGATAATTTCTTTACTATTATTTCTTTATTATTCCAGTGTCTCTTTCTGTATTTTTGAAAATTATCCCAATTGAAAAAAAAGGCAAATGAAATATGATCTAGAGCTAATGAGCAAACTATTCTTTCCTTCACAATTAAGCTTCATAAAAGGAGAGTGAAATGCTATGTTGAGGTAGGTTGTATTTTGTTGCTTTTAAGTCAGAACTCAAAAATACCTTTGTACATTGAAGAATTAAACAGAAAGAGGGGATGAAGATAAAATGAGAAACAACTAGTGGAGCAAGGACCTGGAAGAGATGGAAATGACATCATGAATTAGCACTGTAAAGGAAAAGAAATACTATATTCTAAAAAGGAAGAAAAGAAACATGGCTAACTCTGCAAGCTGCAAGTTACAGGAGAAAAAAACTTCAGGGAGTTTGAAAATGATGGCTGATGAATTAACAAGTAAAATAATCTGAAGAGCAGATGTGGTAAAATGGGGAAAGAATCTGGGGAAAATGGTAAAATCTGAAATAACTGCCAGGGTGATGGGAGAATTCATCAAGGACAACACAAAAACATACTTAGAGTGGCAATGCAGATAGAACTTAATGCCAGCAATCTGTTTATGCAATTTTCTCCAACACTTGGCTACATGAATACATGTACAAAACATCAGAGGAGCTATACTTATTCAGACCAGAGGAAGGCTATTAAACATCAGAATAGAGATCTTAAAGTGGAACAGAGACATCATATGAGGAAGGGAGTGAATGAAGTAGAGGGTCAGAGATTAATAAGTAAATAGAATAACTAAAATTTCAGAAATGGGATTATACTGGTCACAAATAAAATCTACAAGAAGAATCAGTTATCCTGTAATATATAATTAAAGTAAAATAAATTTTCTTTTTGGCTAGTGTGATTTAAATGTGGTTCTACCAGGGCACCTGTGTGCCTCAGTCAGTTCAGTGTCTGACTCTTGGTTTCAGCTGAGATCATAATCTCACAGTTCATGATTTCCAGCCCTGACTCAGGCCCTGCACCGATAGACTCTCTCTCTCTCTCTCTCTCTCTCTCTCTCTCTCAAAATAAATAAATAAACTTAAATAAATAAATAAAGGTAAATTATAATAAATAAATGAACGAATGAATGAATGAATGAATGTGGTTTTACCAAGATCTAGAAGTTAACATGGCTCCTAAAGGTTTTTTTCAATTACAGAGCAGAATAGCTTTTTGATCAATAATGTCTCAAGATGATGGTGTAATATGATTTAGAAATTTCACAAGTAACGTATTAATAATAGTGAAAGTTCATAAATTGTAGCTTGTTTTTGTGATTTAGAGCTAATTTTAATAACATAATTCTCACTCATATTCTAATATACTTCCTGGGATAGAAACACCCATGCGAGTTATATCATACACATGAAACTAATTTCATGCTACAGCAGGGAAGGTATTGAGAATTGCTAGCATAGAGTATTGCTAGCATTTTAAAGCATCCTGTACAATAGAAACTAGTGTCAGGAATGGTAATTATGGTCTCCAGCTTCGATTTATTTAAACACTAGAAGCTAGAGGATTAAGAGTTGTCATTCTTAGTACTTTTACCATATTTCAAAAATTAACCTTTGTGAGCCAAGACTGCTTACACCTTGAATTTCTATTAAATATGTATCAAGAAAAGTTTCATTCAAAAAGAATACACAATACAACTTCAATTCTCAATCTATACTTCATACCTATCTTATTGGCTAGGCTAATCCTGAACTTAAGTGACACTTTGGGGTCGAGAGGAAAAGAGTGTCAGTGAAGCGGATCACACCATAAAAGTGGTTTTCAAAGTAACAGTACACTCACACGTATAAACTTACCAGGTTCCTAATTCCAGTCAATGTGGAATGGGAAAGGGGAGAAGTATGAAATTCCAACATTAGATTTATGTTAGCCAATACCACCAAACAAAATACTACATTTCTATAAACTGAAGAGGAAAATGGCACTGATCACTGGACTCTTTGATGTTTCTATTTAATTTCCTATATGCTCCAACAAACCTCCATAACTAAAAACCAAAATATAAAATACTTACTTTTTCATTTTTTTTGAGTTATATTTGACTTGGTAAGCTGCCTGGATTAATTTGTCTGGGCCACCATCAAACTGATGTGGAATGACCTTCTGAAAGTGCTAAAAAGACACATTAAAAGAAAAACATAAGAACTACTTAGTGCTGTTTCTTATTAACTAATTAACAGTAAAATCTAAAGACACTCAAGAAATCATGAACTGACTTACCTGTAACATCCCTTCCATGTCAAGTTGCATCAGTTCTGCCTGATTCATTTGAAGAAGTGCCAATCCTACTCGAAATACTATTTCTAAACCCTGTGGAAACACATTTCATAAAGTCAAACTTCTCTTACTATTCCATTGACAAAAACTAATCATTCAAAAAAATATTAAGGTAAACATTTAGGGATCTACACTAGAAACTGACAAACATCTCTGCAAAAAGTCAGATAGCAAATATTTTAGACTTTGTGGGCCATGTGGTCACTGTCACAAATACTCAACTCTGCCACCACAGCCCAAAAGCAGACAAAGACAACACAACAAAAGGGCATGGCTATGTTCCAAGAAAACTTTTTACAAAAATAAGTGAAGGAACGAATTTGACACTTGAACCAGGATGATTAGTACATAAATCAGTTTGCTGACTCCAAACTAAATTAATTTAATTAGGTAATATAACCTGATCATCCCAAGATGTAGTTAATAACAACTAACATTGGGTTTAAGATGTTGTATTTATTTATTTTTAACTTAATTTAATTCACTAAGGTGGGACTTGAATTCACCACCCTGAGATCAAGAGTCACATGCTCTACCAGCTGAGCCAGCCAGTCACCCCTGATTAAGATGTTATTAATTATTATTAATAACACTTTAAAGTGCTTGCTACCATTTATCACTTAACCTTACTTCCTACCTTCTCACCCAAAATACAGAATAAAAGATAAAGGATGACTCTACATGACCATGACAATTAGAAGAACTACCTGCAAAATATTCATAGAATAGAAGAAACTTAATTATGCTCATTACTTCTTGCTCTTTGGGTAACAGATGCACTGCAATAATATTAACTGTAAGGCAAATTTCACCTTTCACTAATTCTCACTGAATCAGTAAGAATGGATTCACCTCCTGAATCAATCAGGAAGCAATACAGACGTCTGATTAAGAGTGTGGGCCCCAGGGTGCCTGGGTGGCTCAATCAGTTGAGCATCTGACTCTTGATTTTGGCTCAGGTCATAATCCCAGGATCATGAGATCGAGACCTGTGTTGGGCTCCACGCTGAGCATGACACCTACTTAAGGTTCTTTCTCTGTCAGGGGCGCCTGGGTGGCTCAGTTGGTTAAGTATCCGACTCTTGATTTCAGCTTGGGTCATACAGTTTGTAGGTTCAAGCCCTGAGTCAGGCTCCGTTAGTGAGAAGCCTGCTTGGGATTCTCCCTCTCCTCTCTCTCTGTGCTTCCCCTGCTCGCTCTTTCTCACTCTCTCAAAATAAATAAACTTAAAAAAAAAAAAGATTCTCTCTCCCCTTCTGCTCCTCTCCCTAAGTTCATACTCACAATTGCTCTTAAAAAAAAAAAAAAGAAACAAACAAACAAAATCCCAAAAGAGTGTGGGCTCCAGATTTTGACTGCCTGCATTTAAATGCAGGCACTACACCACTTAGGTGCTGTATCCACAGACAAGATACTTAACTTTCCTCTAAGTCTCAGCTTCCTCATCTATCATTTATTAAATGGGGAAACTAACAAGTACTTGGTAGGTATTTTACAGGTTTAAAGGAGAGCATCCTTATAAGTAGTTAACCATGGAACACATGAGTGTCCTATATTGTTCTCCTCATTGCCCTGCTCTAATGATTAAATCCATGATTCCTTCATTCAGTCTGCCCACTAGCTTACCTCAGACATAAAGATATCAAATATCCTTGTTGCAATTGGTAATGGAAAAGTCGTAAGAAAGATAGTCAGAAACCAGGATGATGCATACATTGAGGTATGAAAACTCTGAGACTGAAAATGTACAAAGAGCTCTGGAAGATGCTCCTAAAGAAAAGAAAGGAATTAATTAAGACACAGTAAAATTCAGCATTTTAAACCAGAGTATTGTGTGTATACTAATAGCCTATTTCAAAGATTAGATCAGGCATCACTTAGAAAAGTTAAGATGTAGAAATTGATACATTCAGGAAAGTGGTTACTATCTGGGAAAGGAAGAAGGGGAAAAGGATGTGCAGGCAGAATTTAGGCTGTATCTAGAACATTTACTAATAAAAATAACAATTAAAACAAATAAATAAAACTTTAATATTTATTTAATCATGTTGGTAGGAACACAGCTGTCTGATATTTTCTGTACTTTTCTAAAACAGTAGTAATTCCAAAAAAATTTTTAAAGAAAAGAAATGCTACCTTGAAATACTTTCTGGTGCTATCTACCATTGATCACCCATCCTTACCTTCCTACCTTTTCACCCAAAATACAGATGCTTCCTCAATTCTAGTAATTCAAAACATAAATGACACATTAACTGAAAATAAACCAAGAGAAATTAAGGTTGGTTAAAAACATTATTTCAGAAAGAAAAATTTATTTAAGATTCATCTCAATTCCCATTTTATCTTATCTTTAAAATGTGCCAACACTTTGCATATCTCCTGCAGGTAAGGCAGCCAGGGAAAAGCAGACTCATAAAAGGGCTTTCATGTCTGCTGAATCCTGAACCTATATTCTTAAGTTCTGCATATCTAATTGAAATTTAAGTCAATGAGAATACTTACACCATAATATTACAGGACAATATTACAGTAAACTAAAAATATATATATAAATTAACTCTAGAAGGGTAAAATATTTCAAAAATATTTTTCACTTGATTTTGATTCCTCTCCTCCCCTTCTCTACACCCTCACACAGTCACTACACTCTGAGTCTTAAACTAGCAACATAAAAGCATTATTTTAAGAAAATATTACAGGCTAGCAAAAAAAGCAAGATAAAAAGGGAAAGTCAGGAGAGAGGACTGAAAGAACAGACAAGCCTCAAAAGAAGTGAACTGATGTCAGTGTCATGTCATGAGCTCTTGTGAGAGCAAAGTCTCTATAACAATAATAGGATACAATAGGGCATAAAAAGGAAACTCATGCATTTAGGCAATGTGGTTGCGATATATTTGGCATAAATGCTTCAAGTCTGAATATGAAAACTGCAGTCAAGTTCCAGACTGTGCTCTACCAGCAGATAGCATCTAACTGATGTGTTAACCAACCAACAATCATGGGATTAAAACACTGACTTTTCAATTGCTAAAATGCTTTTAACATTGAATTTACTTGTCATTCAAACCAAGAAGACAAAAATACAAAGGCAATATGCCTTTTCGTTAACACTACAATTTTACCTGTATCATGCATTCAAACTGGTACATACATAGGCCCAATTCTGCCATACTTGGCTTAAAAAGTTCACGAAGTCTATAATCTTGCATTAATTTAACAAATACACAGAAAGCTTCTTCTTCTGGCATCTACAATATAAGGGGGAAAAGCAACACAGGTTAATGTTTTGTAATACACAAAAAAGCTAAATGCTTATTTAAACTAAGAACCCATCCAAGTATAAAGATGGTTTTGAATGTCCATGTGTTACAATGTTAAGAACACTGGACTAGGTATCAAAAGATTCTAATCTCCCATTCTCAGAATGAGAGGTTAAACAAATTTAACAACCTTTGAGACTAACTGCCTCACTTGCCTAATTAATGAATTCTATCAACCAATATTCCTTTAGAGTCAGATAGTTCTGTTCTCCTGGATATATACCAGTGAAAAAAATAAATACTCTACCCTCATGGAACCTGAACCTTTTAGTTGAAGAAGAAAGACAATATGTGCAATAAATCAATTAATATATATGCCAGATGGTGATGAGTGCTATGGAAATAAAATACAGTAGGGTCACAGGAAATGCTGGGGAGATACACTGCTATTTATGTAGGCAGATCAGGCAAAGTCCCTTGAAAAGGGAGCATTTGAGCAGAATACTGAAAAAACTAAGGGAGCAATTGAGGAAAAGAACAATCCTAGGAGTATAAGGCCTCAGAGTAGAATCACAAGTGGCATGCTCAAGGAACAGCAAATAGACCACTAAATTAGGAGTAATTCTGCAAGTGGTGGTTAGCTTATGGAAGAGAAATACACGGAACCAAATTACAGAAGGTTTTAGAGACCACTGTAAGGATTTGGACTTTTACCTTACATGAGATGGGAAGACTTTCAATGGTCCTAAGCAGAAATTATATGATACAGTAAGTGTTTAACAAAAAAAAAAAAACAAAAAAAAAACTTGTAAAATATATTTTCAAAGGATCTGTAAGTAACGTTTAAAGGTAACAGTTTCATATTTTATTCTTATTAACAACTGTCTCACATTTTATGTGAAACGCACAAGAAAAATATTTTACCCAAAACTCACAAGAAAAGCTATATCAAATAAGATATGAATATAAGAACTCTTTAAAGAGCTACACAGATATTCAGAATATTTTCTAATTTTCTACTGCTCATTTATTCACATTATACTAATGTGTTTTAAAAGAAACCTTGGGGAGCCTGGGTGGCTCAGTCAGTTAAGCATCCAACCTCGGCTCAGGTCATGATCTCATGGTTTTTGAGTTCAAGCTCCGCATTGGGCTCTCTGCTGACAGCTCTGAGCCTGGAGCCTGCTTCAGATTCTCTGTCTTCCCCCTCTCTCTTCCCCTCCCCCCTGCTCACTCGCTCTCTCTCTCTCAAAAATAAACATTAAAAAAATTTTTTTAAATAAAAATAAATAGTAAATAAAATAAAATAAACCTCAAAGGATCTCTAGGCATTCTTACTAACAACTGTTTCTAATAACTTTTTTTCCTGGCCTTAACACAGCCTTGGACAGAAGTCAAATGTTACTCTTAGTAAAACCTATACTTCCTTCCTTCCTCCCAACACATACAGCAACAATTCTGCCTTGAAGACCATCCTTATCAATTCCACAAGCCCTATAGCCCCACTGATTTATGTTAATCACCATAAGAAGCCACACAACCTGGAACTCTCATCCCATGTGGTTCTACTGTTCCCCAAATTTAACCCCATGTCCAGCCTTCCCTAAACCTTTTCCACAGCACTTTCTGGAACTTATACCCTGCCATCAACAAAATATGCTACCTAGATCCTCAATCTCTTTACTAAATGGTCTTTCACCTTCTTCCTCCAACTGAAACTTGGCTCCCCTAAGGGGGCTGTTTTCTCTACTATAGTACTGAAAGCAACCAGGGAGTAAAGGTCTATTTCTCTTCCTGGAACTCACTGACTCATTGCCATTGCATTACCTCCCCCTTCTCTCTGAAACAGATACTGTGGATATTACCTATTACTCTTCTTTTTTGTAATATCTACAAACCTCTAGGTCACTCACCTGAACTTTACTCATTTTCATGAGGATTAATTCCCTGGCCTAGCAGATCTTACTTAGCCTTCCTTTCTTCCAATGATCTTAACTCAGGTTCTAGAGCCACACAGCTTATGGTTCAAATTCCACTTAGCTACATGACCTTAAGCAAATTATTTAATCTCTCTGTTGCTCAGTTTCAACATTGGTCAAATGAGTAAAATAACAGCACTTATTTCACAGGGTTGCAATGAAGATTAATAGAGTTATATGACCTTGCAAGCCTATCACTCATTTATATCACACTACCTTTTTTCTGTTCCCAACTCTCGTGTGTTCTTTGCTGCCTATACCCTGTTATATTTATTCAGTCACTTAAATCCACAATAACTTTTGCCTGTCTCTCTCAGTAATAATTCCAACTGCAAAACTCTACCCTTGGATAAATCAAACTCTAGAAGTACATCTAGGCAACGGAGAGTGGTTGGGTAAAAACAAAAGACTTTACCATGCTGGCTGATCTCACTCTGAATTCAGAACCACTAATGTCAGTGGATCTTTAATGTTTCTGGTATGCTTTATTTCACTAATTTAATCACTCTCAATCTATGAGGCCACCATTTCAAGCTTTCTTCTCTATCCTCAAGCTTTCACGGCCTCCTTCCCACTCAACTAATCTAATGACCTTATTTCGTACTTAAATTTTTTAAAAATTAGAAGCAATATAAAGAGAATTTTCCCATTCTCACACTATCATAAATATCATCCTACCTGCATCTGCATCCATTTTATAGCCTCTTGTCTCTCTCTTCCATTGGCCTGAACCTTTACCACAATTCTGGTCTCATATTTCCAACTGCCCACTTACATTTCCACTTGGACGTCTGATAGACATCTCAAACCACTCCTAATTTCCTACTCTGCCATTCCTTGCCCAAACTTCCACTCAAAATCCATATGTGTCATCACTGTCTCCTTTCCTTTTACTCCACATCCAATCTATCAGTAACTCCTGCTGGCTCTATATTAAGATTATTTCAAGAACCAACCACTTTCGACCAAAGACACCTAATCCAAACCACAATCAAAAGAGTAGTCCATTGTCTTTCATGAAAAACTCTAAAAGCCTCCTCATGGGTCACTCTGCTGCCTCCTCGGGCTTCCTTCCCAACAATGTATTCCCTATACAGCATGGAACTGCCCGAGTGTTCTTTTCAAGGCTTGAATTAGAACATTTCACTCCACTGCTCAAAATACTCTAGTGGTTTTCCATATCCTCAGTAAAAGTCAAAATCCTTACAAGGTCCTACATGACATGACCCCTTACTACTTTTCTCATCTCTTCTCCCACCACTACCTTCCCCTTTCCATTCCACCCCTACCACCCCTCATTGTACTGACAGTGGAAATGAATAAATTTTTTGTCTTATAAGGATTTCTGCTCAGGGCACCTGGGTGGCTCAGGAAGTTAAGCATCCAACTTCAGCTCAGGTCATGATCTCACGATTTGTGGGTTGAAGCCCTGCATCAGGCTCTGCACTGACAGATCAGAGCCTGGAGCCTGCTTCAGATTATGTGTCTCCCTCTCTCTTTGCCCCTCCCCCACTCATGCTCTGTCTCTGTCTCTCTCTCAAAAATAAAATAAATATAAAAAGAATTTCTTCTCTTCTGAAATATTACAGGTTTCATTCCCTCTCTCCTCCACAAAAGCACTAATGTGGGAAATGCCAATTTTTTAAGTAAGTTGAAGTAATCAAATAAAAGACCAAAGGGGAAAAAATAAAATCACTGGGTCCTCCTCAAAAAAACTGAAAACAATGCTTTCAAAATGAAAAAGTGTAACACTGAGTAAAATATAAATATGAAGAACAATCACCTAGTTGTTTTACAGCCACTCCTTTCTATTAGAAATCTGTGCACACAAATCTTGGAGCAATTGCACTGCTACATACCTTTTCTGTGACACGGACTCAATAAGAATCCATGCCTTTTGCAAAGGTCTACTGGGGACACTATCTACCTAATTTTGTTGGAGTATTAAGACATACACAAAACGTATCCAGCACTTTTAGCTATTTTAAAACAACATGTACTAATTAAGCTAACTTTACAAAATTTTTCCTCAAACACTGAGTTATGTTGCCAAGCTAACATGTGGGAGGCAATATAGCATAGGGTATAAGAGAATTAAGTTTTAGAAACAAAGAGAGGGGCCTTTGAATCTGGCTGTACCACTCTTTCTAGCTTATGGCCCTGGGCTAGAAAATTATTGTTATGGTAATGTATTAGCTGCCACTGACAATAAAAGATAAATAAATTAATCAATAAATGAAAGTATCACTACCAGCACTGCCTACAGTGTCTTGGAGGAAAATGTGGTGGCCCCTTGAGATTCCTATAGCCCTAGGTCTGCTGTTAAAAGAGATTCGTAACTCAAGAAAAAACTCCCCTTTAAATACTCAACAGAAATGACTACTGAAAGGTTATTCTGGAACTAATATGAATGCAAAAGGAATAGAATTATGAAAAAAAAATCACTCGATTTATAATAAGAATGCTTGAGTTCAATAGTAAAAAGCCTACCAATATTAATCAACTACAAATTAAGAAAAAATCACTATTGTGCAAAACCTCAACATTAACAAAACTAGTTTTGTTTTCATTATTTACAATCTAATATCACCTAGAAATGGACAGTCATCATGCAACAATTGGCATGATATATTATAAAACAAAGTAAATATCAGTCACTCTTACTATAAATCAGTTTCTGTGACATGAGGTTTTTGCTACTCAGAAAAGTAGTGTGTATATATATTCCTGGGAGTTACAAAGCTTTAAAATTCAGGCAGAACTGCTGGGAAACTGAAGCAAAGCATGGAGCAACACGGTTTCAAATTCCTACTCTGCTTTTATCTACCAAGAAAAATCATCTTGGGCCAGTCATTGAATTTTTATTGCATGTCTACTATATGCCAAACACCACGGTAGGTTTTTACATATATTATCTCATATAACCCTCACAATGAATCTGAAAGTACACAGTGTTACCTAATTAAGGCTCAGAGACAGATTAAATGATCTAGCCCAAGTTCACAGAACTCAGTGTAGCACTGAGATGGAAAAACCAGCTTACATATATGACTCAAATCAAGCTATCTCCACGGTTTCTCTTCAGACTACATTTTAGTGTGAGAATAAGAGTACAATGGACTTGAAAAAAAATTCAACGGAAGTGAAAACACTATTTGTCATTTCCCTTCTAAGATATAAACTGGTGATCCTGCCCCTGACTTCTGAAAACATCCTATCCAAACCCACTCTAAAGTAAGTCACTGTCAATAGAAATATAGGTTATATCCCTGGGGCAGTAAAAATAATTGAGTATCTATATTTGGTTTAATTTTTTTTTTAATTATTTATTTACTTTTGGGGGTGGGGGGACAGAGAGAGAGAGAGAACATCCCAAGCAGGCTCCACACTGTCAGCACGGAGCCCGATGTGGGGCTCGAACTCATGAACCATGAGATCATGACCTGAGCCGAAACCAAGAGTCAGACGTTTAACCGACTAAGCACCCAGACATCCCATGAGCATCTCTATTTTAGAAGCTATAACAAGATAGGCATAATAAGCACTTAACTCTGTGACAACCAAAATTTCTGTGTGAATTTGCAAAGATGTATGACATAAATAAGATTTTCATACCAACACTTTAATCATATCCTCCTTAGTTGGGAAAACATTAGTCTTTATTAAATATTGACATGTAAGTTAAGATTTAAAAGTAGATACAGGCTATAGTACAATATTATGGCTCAAATGTAGACACCAAGAAGCTGAAATTTCATTACTGGAAGGACATTATTGTATATGTTATTTTCAAAACTTTTAATATTTTAAAGTGAAAATTAACTATCCCTATTTAAATTATGCCTAAAGAAAAATACCCAGTATCAAATGCTTAATAAAAACAAGAATGATTCTTTAATTCTCCAATTCAACTTCAATAAGGAACTTAGAAACTTAATACTTGTACTAACTTACCTGCATAAGCAACAATCCAACTATAAAAGCACTTCCTTGACAGTAACCAACCTCACGATCCACTAAAGAATATGCCTAAAAAGTAAAAAATGTTCAAAATACTTTAACATGATGTATTATATCTTTCTTCTCTAAAAACCTAAAAATAGTGAGATGATGGAGTAAATACCATTTTTTTTTTTGACAAGCTTCCGCTTGCTTGTCATACATGTTATCCTATTAGGGTTTAAAAAGTAGATGATTTATTACATAAAATTTTCTTTTGATAATTTCCCAGTTAGAAACCGACGCTCCTAAGGACAAGAAAATAAAGGAACTAACACTCAGTGAAGTAACAAAGTTTAAAAAATATTTATCTGATAAAGATAAAAACAGTAAGGTTAAGGTAAAGCACTGGGAGAACTGAAATGGTTCAAAAAGAAATTAATATTTTACAGAGGTAGTTGAAAAGGAAAGGAACTATTTCAAGAAAAAAGGCAATATTGAAGAAAAAATTACAATAGCACACACTCTGAAGAGCTAAGAGCTCTTACAGTGCTGGCCATAGTAAGCCGAAAACTGGTCCTAGATTGTGAAACTCACAGAAGATAAATCATCCATTTTCATAAAGGATCTTTCTATGGTATAGTGATTTATAGACTATTTGATTCTACCCAATATCAAGCAATGTGATGAATTTTCTAGGTTCTCCAAACTAGACAGTAATGTAGCATCAAAATTAAAGCAGAAATCATGCTAAAGTCAAATTTTTGCCAAAGTAACTGATTACTGTCTAATTTCAACCTTCTGAGAATTCATTTTAAAAAATTATAAACAGAACTTACCTTCATTACATTAAATAAAACCTCCTGTCCAAGGCTGTCTTTTTCCTTAAAGAAATTGTGTTCAGGATAAGTTCTAGCAATGTCCCTTCGGATCAATTTTTCACAAGGTGAGGTCATTTTCAGGAGTTCTGAATACTGATCCTTAATTGGCATACTTTGTGCACTGCATAAAAGTTGCCAAACTATTGCTCTAAAATGGTGAGGTATCCCTTTACGAACAAGCTCCTAAAAATAAAATTAAAAGTAAAATAAAATTTTAATATTGAATTATTGAAGTCTCCTACCTTAAAAGTCAAAGAAGACTTGTTGGGGATTGGAATGGAGTGGAACACTTTATCAAATTTATAATTCACAAAGCTACTCTTAAATACTAGGGAACCTTTTAACCAAGGCTAATACTTGGCCCTTGGATGTGTCCTTTCTTGTCAGGGGGGCTACAACGCCATGGATAAACCCTTGACATTTCTCCCAGAATGTGGCCTCTAAAGCTATTAAGGACCTGAAAATCTGCAGAGCTGTGAATGAAAGCACAGTAATAACCATTGTCTTTCAAAGATTTTACCAAAAAGGTAAAATAGTGATAATTCAAAGACCTAGGATGTTACTACTTCATTCATGAATCTATAAAAAGAGAGAATTTCTAAAATAATTTTCAGCTATATATTTCTACAATTAGGAATCGTCTGTAACAACTGATATCTACAATTCAAAACTTCTAATGGACACAAATAAATGAAAACAGATAAAACAGGGCTCTTTATTACAGCACTTAGAAAGTACTCAAATCTCAGTTGTTGTTTTTTTTTTTTTAATCTTCCATTAATCCATGCCTTGATGCCCCTTTGGGATAAGAGGAAGAAATTCAACAAAGAATATGAATACCTTAACTTGCTTTTCCTTCTTTTTGCGTACATCTTCCCATTCATTAACAATTCTTCCCCAAAGAATCCAAGAATCTTCTTCAAGGTGGCTGAGGTTGCTAGAGGCTGATGAACTTGATACAAGAGAGGAGCCACTGTTTCTTCTTGACCCATTTACAGATCTTAAAGACTTACTATCCGTCTCTAACAATCTAAAACATAATTAAAAATTGCTCAAGATCTAATTTTACAGTGATATTGGATGAAGTAATAATGATACATAGATCTTTACTAATAGCCACGGTTTTAGAATATGCATAATTTCAGCAATATTTGGTTATTGCTGTATTTTTTCATCTAAGCATAGCAATTTCAAAATTTGATAGTACATTACATTAAATATTTTAGTGCTATTTGTCCTATCATAATTTCCCTTCATCTCTACTAAAAATACAAATTAGGAGAAATCTAGTGAGAAAGGTGGTTGGGAGGGCTTCAGGAGAAAACAAATTGCTGTTGGAACAGGTTTAACAAATTCTATTCAGGAACTAATCCTACATGTTTAGAATGCATCCTAGGGTAAAAAAAGCAAAGCAGGGCCACCCAAATCACCCAAATCCCTTCTCTTTTTTTCATTTTTTTCTGCCCTTCTATAAATCTGCCATTGTTTGGTCATGCAGTATTGGTATAAAAAATTTACTAGGGTGCATGGATGACTAAGTGGGTTAAACGTCCAACTCTTGCTCTCAGCTCAGGTCTTGATCTCAGGGTTGTGAGTTCAAGCCCTTCACTAGGCCCAGCATGGAGCCTACTGAAAACAACAACAAAAACAAACAAAAAAACCCTGTACAATTATTAATATGAAAATTGGAAGTTTTCACTTATTTGTTTATATACACATATATTTATTTACAGTTCTGGATTCTCTTGAAAAATAAAGATGGCAAAACCAAGCCCATCCATATTCCTGCATAGGAAAAACAAGGTGTAGCCGAGTAGGAGCTTCTCCATTTACATGGAGGACTTTAATACACTCGGTCTCCTTAATCCCAACTACCTCACAAAAACTCAAGCCAACTAACAGTTGTTATTTATCACTGGGTTTGCACTCTCAAACTGAGACCTCTTCATTCTTAAGATCCTTTCGCCTTTGTATTTCCTTATCTGTTCAAAGATGAGATAATTTCAGAGATCAGTTCTATGACTTATCACAACATCAAATCTATTATTTATTTCATAAATAAACACACTATAATGAAAGACTGGAAAATGTGGCTCTCTCACTATAAAGACAGAAATTACATGTCATTCAAATAAGGGTCCTCAAAGATCTATTTCTGTTTTTAACATGACTACCACTTACTTAGAATAATGCCTTGAGAAAGTCCTCTATTTAGGATATAACAAATGCTCCAAATATTAAAGATATATAAAAACTAATAAAAAAATATATGTATCAAACCCTACTGAGCAGACTATTAGAAACACCCTTTGCATGGGAGATTTATTCATCTTTATATCCCTGAAAGCACTTAGCACAATAACAAGGTACATTAAGTATCAACTGAGTTGAAATAAAATCAAAATCTGCATATTAAAAAAAGAACTTCAAATCCCAAATATGTCATAATCAGTTAACACAACATAATAAAAACTGCACAAATACTATTCTTCTTAATGGGATAGTTTCATACATTTCCACTGCAACAATGATTTAAATTAAATATCCCAAATATGGCTAGAAATAGAAAAATGGATAAAACAGCCAAATTAAGCGTCAACTATTTGCTATAAATATTCTTTATTGGAAAAAAAATAATTCCCAAAGCAATCTACATATTCAATGCATCCCTATTAAAATAACATCAGCATTCTTCACAGAGCTAGAACAAACAATCCTAGAATTTGTATGGAAACAGAAAAGACCCTAAATAGCCAAAGCAATCTTGAAAGAGAAAACCAAAGCAGAAGGCATCACAATCTTGGACTTCAAGCTATACTACAAAGCTGTAACCATCAAGACAGTATGGTACTGGCACAAGAACAGACACTCAGATCAATGGAACAGAACAGAGAACCCAGAAATGGACCCACAAACATATGGCCAACTAATCTTGGACAAAGCAGGAAAGAATATCCAATGGAATAAAGACAGTCTCTTCAGCAAGTGGTGATGGGAAAACTTGACAGCGACATGCAGAAAAATGAACCTGGACAACTTTCTTACACCATATGCAAAAATAAACTCAAAATGGATGAAAGACCTGAATGTAAGACAGGAAGTCATCAAAATCCTCAAGGAGAAAGCAGGCAAAAACCTCTCTGGCCTTGTCTGCAGCAACTTCTTACTCAACACATCTCCAGAGGGAAGGGAAACAAAAGCAAAAACGAACTACTGGGGCCTCATCAAAATAAAAATCTTCTGCACAGCGAATGAAACAATCAGCAAAACTAAAAGGCAACTGACAGAATGGGAGAAGATTTTTTGCAAACGACATAAAGATCAGATATAGGGTTAGTATCCAAAATCTATAAACAACTTATAAAACTCAACACCCAAAAAACAAAGAATTCAGTGAAGAAATGGGCAAAAGACATGAATAGACACTTCTCCAAAGAACATCCAGATGGCCAACTGACACATGAAAAAATGCTCAACATCACTCATCATCAGGGAAATACAAAGTAAAACCACAATGAGATACCACCTCACACCTGCCAGAATGGCTAACATGAACAACTCAGGCAACAAAAGATGTTAGAGAGGGTGCAGATAAAGAGGATCTCTTTTGCACTGCTGGTAGGAATGCAAACTGGTGCAGCCACTCTGAAAAACAGTCTGGAGGCTCCTCAAAAAGTTAAAAATAGAACTACCCTACGACCCAGCAACTGCACTACTAGGTGTTTATCCAAGGGATACAGGTATGCTGTTTCGAAAGGACACATGCACCCCAATGTTTATAGCAACACTATCAACAATAGCCAAAGTATGGAAAGAGCCCAAATGTCCATCAATGGATGAATGGATAAAGAAGATGTGGCATATATATATACAATGGAGTATTACTCAGCAACCAAAAAGAATGAAATCTTGCCATTTGCAACTACATGGATGGAACTAGAGGGTATTATGCTAAGCGAAATTAGTCGGAGAAAGACAAATCATATGACTTCACTCATGTGAGGACTTTAAGATACAAAATGATATACAGACGAATACATGGGAAGGGAAGCAAAAATCATATAAAAACAGGAGGGGGACAAAATATAAAAGATTCTTAAATATAGAGAATAAACAGAGGGTTGCTGGAGAGGTTGTGGGAGGGGGAATGGGCTAAATGGGTAAGGGGCACTAAGGAATCCACTCCTGAAATCATTGTTGCACTATATGTTAACTAACTTGAATGTAAATTTAAAAAATAAAATAATAAAAAAAATTAATGATAATGCTTTACTGCTTTTTCCATAGATATTATTTCAGTAAGTCCACAATATATCTTATGGAAAAATTAGTGTTACATATATGTAAGCACTATTTTAAAAAAATTTTTTTAATGTTTATTTTTGAGACAGAGAGTGCAAGCTGAGCAGGGGCAGAGACAGAGGGAGACACAGAATCTGAAGCAGGCTCCAGGCTCTGAGCTGTCAGCACAGAGCCTGATGCGGGGCTCGAACTCACGGGCTGTGAAATCATGACCTGAGCTGAAGTCGGACGCTTAACCAACTGAGCCACTGCGGCACCCCTTTGTGTAAGCACTTTTATATACGATTGTAATCCCTCAGAATTCTAAATGGAATAGAGAAACAAACTCCACTGAAATTACTTGAACTTCAGTTCTTCATTTAATTATTCACTGAATGCTTGCTATATGCCAAATAATGAAACTGCAGCACTACCATCAATAGAGAGATGTAATTTAAAAAGAATATAATGGTATTTCCTAAGCTAAACCTAAGTTTGAAATATGATGGAAGTATAGATGAAAAAGTGCCTAGACAGAAGGCTTCTAGAGAGTCAGAGAGGTCTCAGAGATTGCCAAGTTCTAACTTTTGGCATAAGCAAGAATACCAAGTGCAATCATGGGTGAGTTAGAGAAGTGGGTAAAGCAGTTTCTTTTCAGAGGACATTGAAATAACATACACAAATATATAGAACTGTGAGAAAAATTTATAAATGCAATATTCCAAGATACCACATTATTTAAAATACTGTTCTTTGATCCAGTGGAAAAAAAGACAGTCTCTTTAGCAAATCGTGCTGGGAGTAGTGGACAGCAACATGCAGAAGAATGAAACTAGACCACTTTCTTAAACCATGCACAAAAATAAACTCAAAATGGATGAAAGACCTAAATGTGAGACAGGAAACCATCAAAACCCTAAACAGGCAACAACCTCTATAACCTCAGCTGCAGCAATTTCTTGCTTGACACATCTCCAAAGGCAAAAGAATTAAAAGCAAAAATGAACTACTTGGACCTCATCAAGATAAAAAGCCTCTGCACTGCAAAGGAAACAATCAACAAAACTAAAAGGCAACCAAAAGAATGGGCAAAGATATTTGCAAATGACATATCCGATAAAGGGTTAGTATCCAAAATCTATAAAGAACTTGCCAAACTCAACACCCAAAAAACAAATAATCCAGTGAAGAAATGGGCAGAAGACATGAATAGACACTTTTCCAAAGACATCCAGATGGCCAACAGACACATGAAAAGATCCTCAATGTCATGCATCATCAGGAAATACAAATCAAAACCACACTGAGATACCACCTCACACTGGTCAGAGTGGCTAAAATGAACAACTCAGGAAACTACAGATGCTGGCGAGGATGTGGAGAAAGGGGAACCCTCTTGCACTGCTGGTGGGAATGCAAACTGGTGCAGCCACTCTGGAATACAGTGTGGAGGTTCCTCAAAAAATTAAAAACAGAACTACACTATGACCCAGCAATAGCACTATTAGTAATTTTATCCAAAGGATACAGGAGTGCTCATTCACAGGAGCACATGTACCCCAATGTTTACAGGAGCGCTTTCAACAATAGCCAAATTATGGAAATAGCCTAAATGTCCATCAACTGATGAAGGGATAAAGAAGATATGGTTTATGTATACAATGGAATACTACTAGCAGTTAGAATGAAATCATGCCATTTGTAGCAACGTGGATGGAACTGGAAGGTATTACGCTGAGTGAAATAAATCAGTCAGAGAAAGACAGATATCATCTGTTTTCACTCCTATGTGGATCTTGAGAAACTTAACGGAAGATGATGGGGGAATGGTAGGGTACAGACAGAGAGGGAGGGAGGCAAACCATAAGAGACTCTTAAATACAGAGGACAAACTGAGGGTGGATGGGAGGGTGGGGGAGAGGGGAAAATGGGTGATGGGCATTGAGGAGGTCACTTGTTGGGATGAGCACTGGGTGTTGTGTGTAACCGATGAACCATGGGAAATCTACTCCAAAAACCAAGAGCACACTTTACAAGCTGTATGTTAGCCAATTTAACAATAAATTATATTTTTTAAAAAAGAACTTAAATAAATAATAAAAATAAAGTAAAATACTGTTCTTGCCTTAACTCACCAAACAAAAAGGACTCAAATGGACAACAGCCATTAATATAAAAGCTAAAAACTATTAAAACTCCTTGAAGAAAACAGGAAAAAGACTTTACAACCTTGAAATAGGCAAAATGTGTTAATGAGACACAAAGAAACACTAACCTCAAAAGAAAAAATAAAGCAGACTTCATCAAACTTAAAAACCCGGGGCGCCTGGGTGGCGCAGTCGGTTAAGCGTCCGACTTCAGCCAGGTCACGATCTCGCGGTCCGTGAGTTCGAGCCCCGCGTCAGGCTCTGGGCTGATGGCTCGGAGCCTGGAGCCTGTTTCCGATTCTGTGTCTCCCTCTCTCTCTGCCCCGCCCCCCGTTCATGCTCTGGCTCTCTCTGTCCAAACAATAAATAAAAAACGTTGAAAAAAAAAAAATTTAAAAAAAAAAAAAAACTTAAAAACCCTACTCTTCAAAAGATACCCTTCAGAAAATGAAAAGGTAAACTATAGACTGAGGAAAAAAAGTTCTCACATATGTATCACATAAGACTGGTATCCAGAATACACAAAGAACTCTTAAAGTCAGTAATGAAAAATGCAAACAACACAGTTTTTTTTTTGTTTTTTTTTTTTAATGATTAAGAGACTTAAGCTGACATTTTACAAAACAAAATAATCAAATGGCCAAAAAGCAATGGGAAAACATTCAACTTGTGTTTTAGTCATCAGGATGAAGCAAATTAAAATCACACTATGCAATGTGGCTCAGTCAGTTAAGCATTCATCTCTGGATTTCAGCTCAGATTATGATCTCATGGTTCATGAGTTTGAGCCCTACAATGGGCTCCACACTGACAGTGTGGAGCACCTTTGGGATCCTCTATCTCCCCTTCCTCTGCCTTCTCATGGACTCTCTCAAGGTAAATAAATGATGTCCTAGTTCAACCACTTTGAAGAACTAAATTTTCATTTGATCCAGCAAGAGAAATGAATAATCATATCCACAAAAAGATGTGAAGAAAGTTCACAGAAGCTTAATTCATAATAGTTACAACCCAGAAACAACCCAAATATCCAGAAAAGTAAATGATCAAATTTTGATATATTCATTCCTTGCAATACTAACTCAGCAATAAAAAGAAACAAACTGCTGATACATACAATAAAATGGATAAATCTTATAAATGTTAGGTTGAGTGAAAGAAGCCAGATGCACTCAAGTACATACTATATTATTTCACTTATATCAAGTTCAAGAACAAGCATATTATAGAAAAAATATAGGAGAGGGGCGCCTGGGTGGCTCAGTCGGCAAGCATCCGACTTCAGCTCAGGTCATGATCTCCCGGTTCGTGAGTTCAAGCCCCTCATCGGGCTCTGTGCTGACAGCTCAGAGCCTGGAGCCTGCTTCAGATTCTATGTCTCCCTCTCTCTCTGCTCCTCCCCCACTCACACTCTGTCTCTCTCGTAAAAATAAACAAACATTAAAAAAATTAAAAAAAATATATATATATAGGAGTAAATCCTCATGACTTTGGGTTAGGTAGAGCCTTCTTATGGGCTCCTGGTGTGGCTCATTCGCTTAAGCACGTGACTCTTGGTATCGGCTCAGGGCATGATCTCACAATTTGTGAGATTGAGCCCTGTGTCAGGCTCTGCACTGACAGCGCAGAGCCTGCCTGGGATTCTCGCTCTCCTTCCCTCCCTGCTCCCCTCCTTCCTCTCTCAAAAAAATTATGTAAACTTAAAAAAAAAAATAAGTAATTGGGGCACCTGGGTGACTCAGTCGGTTAAGCGTCAGACTTTGGCTCAGTTAATGATCTCACCATTCATGAATTCAAACCCTGCACCCAGCTCTGTGCTGACAGCTCAGAGCCTAGAGCCCATTTCAGATTGTGTCTCCCTCTCCCTCTGCCCTTCTCCCGCTCACACTGTGAGCATGTGTCTCTCTCAAAATATACATACATACATGCATACATAAATATTCTTAAATATGACACCCAAAGCACAAATGACTATATCTATATCTATATCTATACACGTATATACAGTAAAACCTTGGTTTGCATGCATAATTCATTCTGGAAACATGCTTGTGATCCAAAGCACTTGTGTATCAAAGTGAATTTCAAGAACCATTGGCTTAGTTGTGATCATGTGACATTCAGTGTCACATACTACTCATATTGCAAGACATCACATGTTTATCAAGTTAAAACTTATTAGAAATGCTTGCTTGTCTTGTGGAACATTCGCAGACCAAGTTACTCCCAATCCAAAGTTTTACGTATTTATAATTATATAAACATACTGAACTCACCAAAATTAAAAATGTTTTGGTGCACCTGGGTGGCTCAGTCGGTTAAGTGTCCAACTTCGGCTCAGGTCATGATCTTACGGTTTGTGGGTTCAAGCCCCACATTGGGCTCTGTGCTGACAGCTCAGAGCCTGGAGCTTGCTTTGGATTTTGTCTCCCTCTTTCTCTTTCTCTGCCCCCCCTCCAAAATAAATTAAAAAAAAACATTTAAAAAAACTTTTTTAAATGTTTTGTGCCTTCCTGGATGCCATCAAGAAAGTGAAAAGAAAACGTAAGGAAGAAGAAAAACTATTTGCAACTCAGAAGACATATCTAAAATATATAAGAAACTCTTATGACTCCATAATAAAAACAAGCAACCCAATTAAAAACTGGGCAAATAATCAGAATAAACATTTCTCCAAAGAAGATATACAATAGCCAATAAGCACATGAAAAGCTGCTCAGCATCACTAATCATTTGGGAAATGCAAACCAAAACCGTAATAAGATATCACTTTACAACCACTAGGATGGTTATAACTGAAAGCCACAATAACAACTGCTGGTGAAGATATGGAGTACACAGGAACGCTTAGACACCACTGATGTGAATGTAAAATAGTAAAACCACTTTGGAAAACAATCCGACAATTCTAAGAGAAATGGAAAAGCTATGCCCGAGAAGGGATAGGAAACAAATGTAAATGGGCATGCGGTTTCTTGTAGTGACAGATGCACAAAACTTATACAAAAAATATTCATGGAAGCATTTATTCATAACAGTCCCAAAGTGGAAACAATCCAATGTCCATCAACTGTTAAATGGATAAAAAACACTGATACAGCCATACAATGGAATATTATTCAGTCATGAAGAGGAATGAAGTATTAGTACATGCTACAACATGGATGCACCTTGAAAATATGATGCTAAGTGAAAGAAGCCACAAAAGGAAACATATTGTATAATTCAATTTATATTAAATATCTAGACTTCATAAAGTAGATCAGTTGTTGCTGAGAAGTGGAGTGGAAGTGAGAAGAGTAAGAAGCAATGGCCAGGGGTTGCTAATGGATACGTGTTTTCCTGTGGTGATAGCTACACAACTCTGAATATGTGAAAAAACACTGAATGGTACACTTTAAAGTAGTGAATTGCATGTATATGAATTATAGCTCAAAAAAAGTGTTATATAGAAAAACACGTAAAATATATCAATGGCAATAAAAATCAGAAGAGAGGTTTCAAGGTGGTGAGGTTGCTACAAAAGGGCACAAGAAAATTTCTGGGATGATAGGAATTTTCTAACACGATAGAAATCATCCATGTGTTTAATGGGCATGTGGGTAATACACAATCAAATTTGTCAAAACAAACTATACTTAAGAACTGAGTATTTCTCTGCAAATTATACACCAACTTTATAACAATTTATAGAAAATATTGTCTATGGTTAATGACACTAGGAGCAGTGACAATTAGGTGAGAAACTATTGCTTTTTATTATCGAAAGCCCTTTATAACCTTTTAATATAATGACTTGACTTTAGAAAGTACTGTTTTTGCTATATTAAATGCATCTATTCTGTAAAGAAAGGAAAAGATAAACATTATCTCATTTTTTTCTTTTCAAATTTGTTGAGCACTCTAACAAATTTTAGAATTTTCTAAAGAGAAACTTCAGAATTTTTTTCAAAGTCATAGGCATAAAGAAGTCCTTTTGTCAAAGAGTTGAAGCATTTTCAAGAAGTAATACTTGAAATGATATTATCAAGTCTCTCCCCATTTGACTACTAAGTCATGGCATGCAGGTAAACAATTTACAAATTCATTAAGAAAACATAGACTTTATAGAATGTGTAGTTAGAATCAGGTATTTTTACTCCTCTTTGTTAAATACAGTGATGAAACA
Source organism: Panthera pardus (assembly GCF_024362965.1). Lineage (NCBI taxonomy): Eukaryota > Metazoa > Chordata > Mammalia > Carnivora > Felidae > Panthera > Panthera pardus. The sequence goes on along the minus strand of NW_026526666.1, from coordinate 28,384,211 downwards.
ACTCAGGAAGACTCTTAAACAGCAAGATAATTAAAACATTCCGACATGGTAACAGAGGGAGCATACTACCTTGAAAATGTCAATTTCCAAAGACTTGCGGCTAGCAACTGGGAAAATGGTAAGCATTACTCATAGGTCTGTGGACTACTGAAAAGTCTATTCAAAACTTACTTATTTCCCTCTGTCCAGAGCACATGGGTTCACTGCCTTGGACGGATTTATTGCAAGAACAGAAACTACCTTCCCATCCCATCATAATTTCCTTATGACTAACTAGTAAGAAGAAATTTATCAGATTCAAGGAAAAGAATACTGGCCCAGTAGGAATACTGTATACTACAATCAAGGGCATTCCTCACAGATTTGTGTGGCTTCCTGGCCATTTTTTAACTGCCACTGCTATACAATAATTCACAAGCCCAAATGTATTCATCCTCCCAGAATGCTGCCAGACTAAAACGTCTCTACTGGATCTCTACTGACTGGACAATACATAATCTTCAGTCTCCTAAGTAAGCAACTCCAAGTTTTTGTTAGAGTTCTACCTCTAAGAACAGCATTTGCTATAACCCCACATTATCTGAGATGGGGTGCTAAAGCTAATTTTCAGTTGGACTTCAAGTAGCATTAAGGATGGAGAAAATGTAGGTGTGGCAGCTTCCAGAAGCTTAGAAGACTTGGCAGAGAAAAGGTATTCTCAGCTCTCTAAAGGACAGAAGCAGCAACTAAACAGAGAGCTGACAACAAGGGGAATATGCCAACACAGGGAATAGTGTGAGTTTTATTTTATTAGGGAGATTACCTTTACCGTATCTTAACAACTAAGAACTGAACCTTATCCTCACCAAGAGGTCACCTATCTAAGGAAAACAGCAGAACGTGAGCTTTCTGATGGGCATGTAAGAAAAAAAGAGTAGCGTGGAGCAGTGCACACTTGATAAACATCAAAGAAAAAGCCTCTCTTGCTATAATACCATGACTGAAAAATACAAAGAAGGAAAAGGAAAACAATGGGTTATCTTTTAGGTATCTAGAGTATGAAGTACTTGGGGGACATCAATGTAGATAAGCATCTTGTAACTAAAAAGACAAGTCTGAAGCTTAGAACTTATCAGGTAGGCATCTTAACATCTCTGAAAACAGTATATTAAGATATTTGAGAGCACATTCACACAACTTTTATTTCACTATATTGCTATAATTGCTCTATTGTATTATTAGGTATTGTTGCTAATCTCTTACTGTGCCAAATTTATAAATTAAACTTTATCATGAGTACATATGTATAGAAAAAAAAACAGTATACATAGAGTTTGGTACTATCCACGATTTCAGACACCCACTGGGGGTCTTAAAAGGTATTCCACACCGGTAATGGGAAATACTGTATTAGCAAAGAATTGATAGTAAACTTTTTAAATATCCTACTGTACTCAGCATAATGCTTTCCTATGGATACCAAAACAGCAACAAGTCATCATGCCATTTGGAAATGTGTAAACTGCTAAGATAATTTACAAAGAGCTGAAGAAAGATCTAAGAAAAGCTAAGGTAAAAAAAATTGCCATATAAGAAAAACATTTGGAAAGCTAAATACTCTGGCACTTACTGCAGAGGGATCAACTTTCCAAACATGGGGTTCAAATATCTCTTGTAACGTTACATCCAAGGAACAAGATATGAATGAATGTACTGGGGTAAAGACAGCAACCAGCGAGCTAAAAGAAAAGCAAATGACTAGCAACAAAATACATGCCTGACTCACAGAGTAGTCACAACCATTCACATCAACACCATCAAGTACAAATTCAAGTCTCAGAGCAACAACAACAACAACAACAACAACAACAACAACAACAAAGGGAGAATTAAGACAAAACACAAAGAATTAACACAAGAAGCAATTCAGAGACAATTCTTAGTGGGGTGCCTAAATAATAGGGATCTCTCCAGTTCTGAAAGCAAGCAGTTTTTTTCTTTTTCTCTTGTTTAAGATGAGGTCTCAGAGAAGGTGAACACGAGACTTCCAGCTCCCTTCCAAATATTCTGACCAGAAACTGATGGTTTGAGGATTAGTTTTACACAGACATTGGGACAGACAGGCATAGCATACTTCTTAGACTTCTTAATTTAAAGATACGATATAGGGGCACCTGGGTGGCTCGGTCAGTTAAGCATCAGCTTAATTTCAGCTCAGGCCATGATCTTGCATTCGTGAGTTCGAGCCCTGTGTCAGACTCTGTACTGACAGCTCAGAGCCTAGAGCCTGATTCAGATTCTGTGTCTCCCTCTCTCTCTGACCCTCCCTTGCTCTGACTCTTTCTTTCTCTCTCTCTCTCTCTCTCTCTCTCTCAAAAATAAACATTAAAAAAAATTTAACTAAACAATAGTAAAGATACGATGTAAAACTAAGCTAGTTACAACAGAAAAAGGAGTTCAATAAATTCTTTTAATTACATCATCAAATTCCTCAGGAAATCAGACAATTGATTTAAAAAATTTTTAAAAACCTTCAACGAAAAGAAGAAGGATAGAGTTTGTGTGATGATCTTAAAAGCCTCGCCTATGATTTAAAATTCATGAATTTTTAACACAGAGACTTAAAAATATACGTTTTGCTCAGCTTTTTACTTCCTTAATATTCAGGGTTGCATTATAGAGAGTATCCTCAGGTAAACAAAGTAATGCTTTAGTAGTAAAACTATAAACCTACAATGAAAGTTATGTTAGATCATCTAGATCATCACTGTCCAACAGAAATATAATGCAAGCCCCTTATATCATTTTAAATGTTATAGTAGCCACATGTACAGTAAAAGAAACAAGTACAATTAACTTTAATAATGTTACCAAATATAGTCAAAATATCATTTTAGCATGTTATCAAAATTTTAATTAATGAGATATTCTTTTTTTCAAATCAGCCATTCAAAACCTTATGTACATTCCACTTTTATAGCACATAAGAATTCAGACCAGCCACATTTCAGGTGCTCAAGTGCCACACCTTACTGGATGGTAGAACTTTAGATGTTGGTAAGATAAAGATATATTACGGTTTCAAAGATTCCTGCTTACTTTACTTAAAAATACATAAAATACATTTAATTTAGTTTAAAAGAACCCTACCCATATTTCCTCATTCTCATATCTCACTTCCAAAACTCTATCAAAAAGCAAATTTTGATTCCAAATATAATGTAAAAGGAAATGAACATGGCTGCAATGACAAACTTTTAAACCACACAAATAATGGCCTATTAAAAATTGAAATTAGCAACATTCCCCTCCTTAATTAAAATGTACTGCTATTACACTTGAACCTTACCTTCCTAAATTCATCTCTGCCAAAGCCTTCATGTTTTCAAAATGAAAAAGAAAAACACATTTAACACACAGGAAAAAAACAGCTGTCCCATTTCAACTTTAAGGCTATCAATTATTAACTTTCATCAAACAGATCTTTGATATTATATTGAACCATTTCTTCACATCTTTCTGGGGTTGCCACATGTACTGATTTTTAAAAGTTATCATTGCAGTAAAATTATGGGAAAGAAAAAAACAGTTTATAAAATTTGTTATTTTAATGTTTAATTTTAATTTTCTAAAATATTGCCATTTTTATACTTTCTGAATTAAAGTGAGTTAAGTAACATGAGTAGCATGAGTCTATATTTGGAGAAGAAAAAACTCTTGAACAAAAGCATATCCCTTGCTACAAAAAGTAACTGTGTCTCGTAATTTTTACTTGAATTATATAATTTGCATATCTATATTATAAACCACAGAAATGGTCAGAGAAAATTTAAGTTATCATTCTTTGAATTTTTTCCTCAGATATAAGAGGTTGGCAGGGTAGTAGGGCAGAACAGGGGGAAGAGAGCTAGACCTAGTGTTTGCCATTTTATTTTTTATTGAGTCAGAGATGTGTTTTTCCACCAGGATTGTTCTAAGGTAAAACAATGTGTCACTAGATTCAACCTCTCTACAAATAAATCCTTCCCATGGATTCTGGGTTTTAATGAAGGAAAGGAAAGAAAAACTCAAAATGTGAACTCAAAAAGAGCACAGATTTTGGGGAGCCTGGGTGGCTCAGTCGGCAGGGCGTCTGACTTCCACTGAGGTCATGATCTTTCACCTTATGAGTTCGAGCCCCGCGTCAGGCTCTGTGTTGCCACTCAGAGCCTGGAGCCTGCTTTGGATTCTGTGTCCCCCTCTCTCTCTGTGCCCCTCCCCCACTCAAGCTCTGTCTCTCAAAAATAAATATTTAAAAAAAAAAATAAGAGTACAGATTTTGAGTAATCCATACAAGAACAACAATGACAACCTTTTGCTCCTTTAACTTCAAATTCTGATTTGTCAAAACCTCTTTTCTGAACGTTTTTAAATAACTTAGTAATTATTCTTTAGATATTAACATATACACAGGGCACATCTGGTATTCCTGAATAAACTGTGAATTACTTGGAGAAAAGTTCATCTATATCCATAACTTACAATAATTCCTACTGTAGTGCTTTGTATATATTAGTAGTACAGTAATTACTGATCACAACCATAAAAATAAATTCAACTTTGGTCACTTACAAACTCAGCACCAAAAGTTATCTTTTGTGTGCACTATTTTTCCATTAAAGAACCAATTCATTTTTTTATTAATATTTTTATTTTAGTTAACATACAGTACAATATTGGTTTCAGAAGTAGATTCAGTGTTTCATCATTTACATACATCATCCTGTGCTCAATACAAGTGCCCTTTTTTTTTTTAATGTTTATCTTTGAGAGAGCATGAGCAGGAAGGAACAGAGAGAAAGGGAGACAGAGAATGTGAAGCAGGCTCTGCATTGCCAACACAAAGCCCAACTTCGAAACCATGAACCATGAGATCATAACCTGAGCTGAAGTTGGACACTCAATGGATTGGGCCACCGAAAAAAACTGTCAACAAGTTTCCAAATTTGAAGAAAACTATAAATGTACAAGAAGTTCCACAAAACCCAAATACAAGAAACATGAAAAAAAGTACAATCAGGCAGCTCTGAATCAAACTGCTTAGATCAAGAATAAAGAAAAAAATCTTAAAAAGAGGAAAAAAACCACACTATATATACAGGAACAAAGATTAGGAATGGATCAGATTTCCTAATGAAAACAATGCAAGACAGAAGTCAATGAAACATCACCGAAGCACTGTGGGGGCTGGGGGTGGGGGAACTGTCAACCTATATGCAAAGAAAACATCTTTACAAATCAAAGGCAAAATGAAGACTCAAACATACAAGAGCAGCTCCACCCTTCATGAATTATTATTAAATGAAGTCCTTCAGACAGGAAAAGTATATCAGGTGGAAATCTAGAGTTAAAGAATGAAAGAGCTCCAGAGGTGGAAACTATATAAATATATGAGATATTTTATTATTTTAATTTCTTTAAAAGATAATTGTTGGGGCGCCTGGGTGGCTCAGTCGGTTAAGCGTCCGACTTCGGCTCAGGTCACGATCTCACAGTTCGTGAGTTCGAGCCCCACGTGGGGCTCTGGGCTGATGGCTCAGAGCCTGGAGCCTGCTTCCGATTCTGTGTCTCCCTCTCTCTCTGCCCCTCCCCCGTTCATGCTCTGTCTCTCCCTGTCTCAAAAATAAATAAAACGTTAAAAAAAATAAAAATAAAAATAAATTAAAAAAAAAAATAAAAGATAATTGTTGAAGCAAAAATATTAATACAGAATGAGGGTTACAACATATATAATAGGAAGACACAGGACAAAACTAGCATAAAGGACTGGAGAGGAGATATGGAACTGTACTATTCTTTTTTTTTTTTTTTTTAATGTTTATTTATTTTTGAGACAGAGAGAGACAGAGTATAGTAGGGGAGGGGCAGAGAGAGAGAGAGGGAAACACAGAATCCAAAGCAGCCGCAGGCTCTGAGCTGTCAGCACAGAGCCTGATGCAGGGCTCAAACTCACCAACTGTGAGATCATGACCTGAGCCAAGTATACGCTTAACTGACTGAGCCACCTAAGTGCCCCTGTACTATTCTAAGTTCTTACACCACATCTGAAATAGTATGAGATCCCTTGAAGGCAAATAGAGATAAATTAGAGATTTCTACTATGAACCTTAAAGCAACCAGTAAAATAACAAAACATATTTATAGCTGATAAATCAACAAAGAAAATAAACACTAAAAAAATTCCATTAAATAAAAAGTAAGCAGAAAAATAAAAAGGAAACAACAATATAAAACAAAATGACAGGGGTGCCTGGGTGGCTCAGTTAAGCATCTGACTCTTGATTTCGGTGCTGGTCATGACCTCACAGTCATGAGACCAAGCCCCATGGAGCCCACTTAAGATTCTCTCTCCCTCCCTTGCGCACTCTCTCTCAAAAAACAATAATAATAATAATAATAATAATAATAATAATAATAATTTAAAAAATAAAACAAAAGATTTAAACATAAGCATATCAATAATCACATTAAATATAAATGATCTATTTTCCTGAAAAACCTAGAAAACACTGTTTTCTAGTCACAAAAGACTACCTACTTTATGATTCCATAATGAAGTGTCCAAGAGTAGGCAAACCCACAGAGATAGAAAGCAGATTAGTGATTACCAGTGGCTGGAAGAAAGGTAAAAAAGGGAGACTAATCAGTAGAGAGTTTCTTGGGGGGGGGGGGGGGATTAAAATGTTCTGAAATTGAACAATAGTAATAGATGCACAACTTTGTAAATACACCAAAATCACTGTATCATATGCTTTCAAAGGGTGGATTTTACAGTGTGTGAACAAATTAAAGATACAATAAAAATACAGTGAAAATACAGGAAAAAAGCAAAAGAAATATTAATAGCAGCATACATATTTTCTTGGATCTAGCCCTGCAAGAAGACTGTAATTCCCACTTCACTCCAAAAGGTTTGGATACATGATTTGCGTTGGCCAATAAAATCTAGATAGAAGTTACATCTACAACTCCCTAACAGACACTTTAAGGTATTTCCACTCTATCTCTTTTGCATCTGCCACAGGTCTGGTTTATCCTGGATAAGGGGTGGTCATTAGTCCTGGAATAAAGAAGTATGGAACAAAGATGTACTCAACTTGCAGCTTAAAATGAATATGAAATGTGAGGAAGAAATAAAACTTTGTTTTTGTAATTTTTAAAAAAGTATATGGTAAATATTATAAGGCAAAGATCATTCATTTGTATTTTTAAAAGATATAAATATATGTTGCCTAGCTGAGGAACTTTAAAGGCTGGAAAATGTATAATATTTTAACACTATTCAAAAGAAAGGTACAATGACTATGTAGATTTCTAAGCAAACAGTATTACCAAAGATAAAGAAGGGGTTACACAAGAGGGCATAACAAACCTAAATGTTTAAATACTTAATAAGTACAACTTCAAGATACATGAAACAAAGACTGAAATAATTTAAAGAGAAACAGACAAATCCACAATTATAGTTGGGATCATCCATACTCTTCTGTCCATATCCGATATCAAAAGTAAACAGAAAACCAGAAAATAAATAGTAGACTTAAACATTATCAATCCATTTTAACCAACTAATGTTTATAGAATACTCTACCCAACAGTTTAATATACCCTCTTCTCAAGTTCACATAAAATGTTTACCAAAATAAGATAATATTCAAGATCATAAAAGAATTCTCAATAAATTTATTTATTTATTTTTATTTTTATTTTTATTTTTATTTTTTTTAATATATGAAATTTACTGTCAAATTGGTTTCCATACAACACCCAGTGCTCATCCCAAAAGGTGCCCTCCTCAATACCCATCACCCACCCTCCCCTCCCTCCCACCCCCCATCAACCCTCAGTTTGTTCTCAGTTTTTAACAGTCTCTTATGCTTTGGCTCTCTCCCACTCTAACCTCTTTTTTTTTTTTTTTTCCTTCCCCTCCCCCATGGGTTTCTGTTACGTTTCTCAGGATCCACATAAGAGTGAAACCATATGGTATCTGTCTTTCTCTGTATGGCTTATTTCACTTAGCATCACACTCTCCAGTTCCATCCACGTTGCTACAAAAGGCCATATTTCATTTTTTCTCATTGCCACGTAGTATTCCATTGTGTATATAAACCACAATTTCTTTATCCATTCATCAGTTGATGGACATTTAGGCTCTTTCCATCATTTGGCTATTGTTGAGAGTGCTGCTATAAACATTGGGGTACAAGTGCCCCTATGCATCAGTACTCCTGTATCCTTTGGATAAATTCCTAGCAGTGCTGTTGCTGGGTCATAGGGTAGGTCTATTTTTAATTTTCTGAGGAAACTCCACACTGCTTTCCAGAGCGGCTGCACCAATTTGCATTCCCACCAACAGTGCAAGAGGGTTCCCGTTTCTCCACATCCTCTCCAGCATCTATAGTCTCCTGATTTGTTCATTTTGGCCACTCTGACTGGCGTGAGGTGATATCTGAGTGTGGTTTTGATTTGTATTTCCCTGATAAGGAGCGACGTTGAGCATCTTTTCATGTGCCTGTTGGCCATCCAGATGTCTTCTTTAGAGAAGTGTCTATTCATGTTTTCTGCCCATTTCTTCACTGGGTTATTTGTTTTTCGGGTGTGGAGTTTGATGAGCTCTTTATAGATTTTGGATACTAGCCCTTTGTCCGATATGTCATTTGCAAATATCTTTTCCCATTCCGTTGGTTGCCTTTTAGTTTTGTTGGTTGTTTCCTTTGCTGTGCAGAAGCTTTTTATCTTCATAAGGTCCCAGTAATTCACTTTTGCTTTTAATTCCCTTGCCTTTGGGGATGTGTCGAGTAAGAGATTGCTACGGCTGAGGTCAGAGAGGTCTTTTCCTGCTTTCTCCTCTAAGGTTTTGATGGTTTCCTGTCTCACATTCAGGTCCTTTATCCATTTTGAGTTTATTTTTGTGAATGGTGTGAGAAAGTGGTCTAGTTTCAACCTTCTGCATGTTGCTGTCCAGTTCTCCCAGCACCATTTGTTAAAGAGACTGTCTTTTTTCCATTGGATGTTCTTTCCTGCTTTGTCAAAGATGAGTTGGCCATACGTTTGTGGGTCTAGTTCTGGGGTTTCTATTCTATTCCATTGGTCTATGTGTCTGTTTTTGTGCCAATACCATGCTGTCTTGATGATGACAGCTTTGGAGTAGAGGCTAAAGTCTGGGATTGTGATGCCTCCTGCTTTGGTCTTCTTCTTCAAAATTACTTTGGCTATTCGGGGCCTTTTGTGGTTCCATATGAATTTTAGGACTGCTTGTTCTAGTTTCGAGAAGAATGCTGGTGCAATTTTGATTGGGATTGAATTGAATGTGTAGATAGCTTTGGGTAGTATTGACATTTTGACAATATTTATTCTTCCAATCCATGAGCAGGGAATGTCTTTCCATTTCTTTATATCTTCTTCAATTACCTGCATAAGCTTTCTATAGTTTTCAGCATACAGATCTTTTACATCTTTGGTTAGATTTATTCCTAGGTATTTTATGCTTCTTGGTGCAATTGTGAATGGGATCAGTTTCTTTATTTGTCTTTCTGTTGCTTCATTGTTAGTGTATAAGAATGCAACTGATTTCTGTACATTGATTTTGTATCCTGCAACTTTGCTGAATTCATGTATCAGTTCTAGCAGACTTTTGGTGGAGTCTATCGGATTTTCCATGTATAATATCATGTCATCTGCAAAAAGCGAAAGCTTGACTTCATCTTTCCCAATGTTGATGCCTTTGATTTCCTTTTGTTGTCTGATTGCTGATGCTAGAACTTCCAGCACTATGTTAAACAACAGCGGTGAGAGTGGGCATCCCTGTCGTGTTCCTGATCTCAGGGAAAAAGCTCTCAGTTTTTCCCCGTTGAGGATGATGTTAGCTGTGGGCTTTTCATAAATGGCTTTTATGATCTTTAAGTATGTTCCTTCTATCCCGACTTTCTCCAGGGTTTTTATTAAGAAAGGGTGCTGGATTTTGTCAAAGGCCTTTTCTGCATCGATTGACAGGATCATATGGTTCTCTTTTTTTTTGTTAATGTGATGTATCACGTTCATCGATTTGCGAATGTTGAACCAGCCCTGCATCCCAGGAATGAATCCCACTTGATCATGGTGAATAATTCTTTTTATATGCTGTTGAATTCGATTTGCTAGTATTTTATTGAGAATTTTTGCATCAATATTCATGAGGGATATTGGCCTGTAGTTCTCTTTTTTTACTGGGTCTCTGTCTGGTTTAGGAATCAAAGTAATACTGGCTTCATAGAATGAGTCTGGAAGTTTTCCTTCCCTTTCTATTTCTTGGAATAGCTTGAGAAGGATAGGTATTATCTCTGCTTTAAACATCTGGTAGAAATCCCCTGGGAAGCCATCTGGTCCTGGACTCCTATTTGTTGGGAGATTTTTGATAACCGATTCGATTTCTTCGCTGGTTATGAGTCTGTTCAAGCTTTCTATTTCCTCCTGATTGAGTTTTGGAAGAGTGTGGGTGTTTAGGAATTTGTCCATTTCTTCCAGGTTGTCCCATTTGTTGGCATATAATTTTTCATAGTATTCCCTGATAATTGTTTGTATCTCTGAGGGATTGGTTGTAATCATTCCATTTTCATTCATGATTTTATCTATTTGGGTCATCTCCCTTTTCTTTTTGAGAAGCCTGACTAGAGGTTTGTCAATTTTGTTTTTTTTTCAAAAAACCAACTCTTGGTTTCGTTGATCTGCTCTACAGTTTTTTTAGATTCTATATTGTTTATTTCTGCTCTGATCTTTATTATTTCTCTTCTTCTGCTGGGTTTAGGCTGCCTTTGCTGTTCTGCTTCTATTTCCTTTAGGTGTGCTGTTAGATTTTGTATTTGGGATTTTTCTTGTTTCTTGAGATAGGCCTGGATTGCAATGTATTTTCCTCTCAGGACTGCCTTCGCTGCGTCCCAAAGCGTTTGGATTGTTGTATTTTCATTTTCATTTGTTTCCATATATTTTTTAATTTCTTCTCTAATTGCCTGGTTGACCCACTCATTCATTAGTAGGGTGTTCTTTAACCTCCATGCTTTTGGAGGTTTTCCAGACTTTTTCCTGTGGTTGATTTCAAGCTTCATAGCATTGTGGTCTGAAAGTATGCATGGTATAATTTCAATTCTTGTAAACTTATGAAGGGCTGTTTTGTGACCCAGTATATGATCTATCTTGGAGAATGTTCCATGTGCACTCGAGAAGAAAGTATATTCTGTTGCTTTGGGATGCAGAGTTCTAAAGATATCTGTCAAGTCCATCTGATCCAATGTATCATTCAGGGCCCTTGTTTCTTTATTGACTGTGTGTCTAGATGATCTATCCATTTCTGTAAGTGGGGTGTTAAAGTCCCCTGCAATGACCACATTCTTATCCATAAGGTTGCTTATGTTTATGAGTAATTGTTTTATATATCTGGGGGCTCCGGTATTCGGCGCATAGACATTTATAATTGTTAGCTCTTCCTGATGGATAGACCCTGTAATTATTATATAATGCCCTTCTTCATCTCTTGTTACAGCCTTTAATTGAAAGTCTAGTTTGTCTGATATAAGTATGGCTACTCCAGCTTTCTTTTGGCTTCCAGGAGCATGATAAATAGTTCTCCATCCCCTCACTCTCAATCTAAAGGTGTCCTCAGATCTAAAATGAGTCTCTTGTAGACAGCAGATAGATGGGTCTTGTTTTTTTATCCATTCTGATACCCTATGTCTTTTGGTTGGCGCATTTAATCCATTTACATTCAGTGTTATTATAGAAAGATACGGGTTTAGAGTCATTGTGATGTCTGTATGTTTTATGCTTGTAGTGATGTCTCTGGTACTTTGTCTCACAGGATCCCCCTTAGGATCTCTTGTAGGGCTGGTTTAGTGGTGACAAATTCCTTCAGTTTTTGTTTGTTTGGGAAGACCTTTATCTCTCCTTCTATTCTAAATGACAGACTTGCTGGATAAAGGATTCTCGACTGCATATTTTTTCTGTTTAGCACACTGAAGATATCGTGCCAAGCCTTTCTGGCCTGCCAAGTTTCAAAGGAGAGATCAGTCACGAGTCTTATAGGTCTCCCTTTATATGTGAGGGCACGTTTATCCCTTGCTGCTTTCAGAATTTTCTCTTTATCCTTGTATTTTGCCAGTTTCACTATGATATGTCGTGCAGAAGATCGATTCAAGTTACGTCTGAAGGGAGTTCTCTGTGCCTCTTGGATTTCAATGCCTTTTTGCTTCCCCAGTTCAGGGAAGTTCTCAGCTATAATTTCTTCAAGTACCCCTTCAGCACCTTTCCCTCTCTCTTCCTCCTCTGGGATACCAATTATGCGTATATTATTTCTTTTTAGTGTATCACTTAGTTCTTTAATCTTTCCCTCATACTCCTGGATTTTTTTATCTCTCTTTCTCTCAGCTTCCTCTTTCTCCATAACTTTATCTTCTAGTTCACCTATTCTCTCCTCTGCCTCTTCAATCCGAGCTGTCGTGGTTTCCATTTTGTTTTGCATTTCGTTTAAAGCGCTTTTCAGCTCCTCGTGACTGTTCCTTAGTCCCTTGATCTCTGTGGCAAGAGATTCTCTGCTGTCCTGTATACTGTTTTCAAGCCCAGCGATTAATTTTATGACTATTATTCTAAATTCACTTTCTGTTATATTATTTAAATCCTTTTTGATCAGTTCATTAGCTGTTGTTATTTCCTGGAGATTCTTCTGAGGGGAATTCTTCCGTTTGGTCATTTTGGATAGTCCCTGGAGTGGTGAGGACCTGCAGGGCACTTCCCCTGTGCTGTGGTGTATAACTGGAGTTGGTGGGCGGGGCCGCAGTCCGACCTGATGTCTGCCCCCAGCCCACCGCTGGGGCCACAGTCAGACTGGTGTGTGCCTTCTCTTCCCCTCTCCTGGGGCGGGATTCACTGTGGGGCGGCGTAGCCCGTCTGGGCTACTTGCACACTGCCAGGCTTGTGGTGCTGGGGATCTGGCGTATTAGCTGGGGTGGGTAGGCAAGGTGCACGGGGGCAGGAGGGGCAGGCTTAGCTCGCTTCTCCTTAGGTGATCCCTTTAGGAGGGGCCCTGTGGCAGCGGGAGGGAGTCAGATCCGCTGCCGGAGGTTTGGCTCCGCAGAAGCACAGAGTTGGGTGTTTGCGCGGAGTGAGCAAGTTCCCTGGCAGGAACTGGTTCTCTTTGGGATTTTGGCTGGGGGATGGGCGGGGGAGATGGCGCTGGCGAGCGCCTTTGTTCCCCGCCAAGCTGAGCTCTGCGTCCGGGGGCTCAGCAGGTCTCCCTCCCTTTGTCCTCCAGCCTTCCCGCTTTCTGAGCAGAGCTGTTAACTTATGACCTCCCAGACGCTAAGTCGCGCTTGCTGTCGGAACACAGTCCGTCCGGCCCCTCCGCTTTTGCCAGCCAGACCTGGGGGGGCTCTGCTTGGCCGGCGAGCCGCCCCTCCGCCCCGGCTCCCTCCCGCCAGTCTGTGGAGCGCGCACCGCCTCGCCGCCCTTCCTACCCTCTTCCGTGGGCCTCTCGTCTGTGCTTGGCTCCGGAGACTCCGTTCTGCTAATCCTCTGGCGGTTTTCTGGGTTATTTAGGCAGGTGTAGGTGGAATCTAAGTGATCAGCAGGACGCGTGGTGAGCCCAGCGTCCTCCTACGCCACCATCTTCCCTCCCTACCAAGAATTCTCAATAAATTTAAATGGCTGTTGCTAAAACAGGGCTTAAAAATATACAGCACCAAACAAATACTAGAAAAGAAGAAAGATCACAAAGACATTACATATAAATGTAAAAAAAAATCATAAGACAACTACAGATCAATATTTACCCTGAACAAAGATGCAAAAATTCCAAATACAATTTTAGCAGATCAAATCCAACAATATTTTGTAAAGACAATTTATCACAACCAAGTGGGATTATCTCAGGAATGCAAAGTTGGTTTAACATTCAAAAATCAATGTAATTCACCATATCAGACTATAAAAGGAACACTACATGATCATTTCAGTAAATGGAGAAAAAGCATTTGACAAAATCCAAAATCTATTTCTTTTAAACTCTAAGCAAATGAGGAATCTAAAGAAACTTCCTCAATCTGATAAAAGCCATCTACAAAAGCCTACAGTTAACATATTTAATGTTTCATCCCTAAGATCAGGAAAACAAAAATATACGTTCACCACTTACATTCAAATTTGTACTCAAGGTATTGGCCAGTTGTAATAAGGCAAGAAAAAGAAATAAAGGCATCCAGATTGGAAAGAAGAAGTGAAAGTGCTTTAATCAGAGTTAACATCCTCATTCACATTACAAAATCTAATGTAATCTAAAAAAATAAAAACAACAAAACCTACCAAAACAACAAGTTTAGCAATGCAGCAGGATATATAAGGCAATACAGTTCAATCAAAGCCTCAGTAAGTGTTTTTGTGGAAATTAACAATTTGTTTTAAAATTCATATGGGAATCCTGAGAAACTTAACAGAAACCCATGGGGGAGGGGAAGGAAGAAAAAAAAAAAAAAGAGGTTAGAGTGGGAGAGAGCCAAAGCATAAGAGACTCATAAAAACTGAGAACAAACTGAAGGTTGATGGGGGGTGGGAGGGAGGGAAGGGTGGGTGAAAGGGTGGGTGATGGGTATTGAGGAGGGCACCTTTTGGGATGAGCACTGGGTGTTGTATGGAAACCAATTTGACAATAAATTTCACATATTGAAAAAAAAAAAAAAAAGAAATGTTCCAAATTAGGCATTTTAGGAAAGGTATAGGTTATTTTTTCAAAATATTCTTCCCAGTTTAAAAAAAAATAAAATCTTTTGCATTAAAATAATTAATTAAATAAATAAAATAAAATTCATATGGGAATGTTAAGTTCCAAAAATAGTCAAAATGGAGAACTAAGTTGGAAGATTAACACTATCTCATTTTAAGATGTATTATAAAGTTACACTAATCAAAAGTGTACTGTATTGGCATTAAGACAGAAAACACACCAATGGAACAACTAATTTTTGACATAAGTGCAAAAATATTTAAGTCAAGAAAGGGTAGCCTTTTCAACAAATGGTACAGGAACAATTAAATACGCATATTCAAAAAATGAATTTTGATCTATACTTTGCTCCATATACAAAACTAACTCCAAACTGATGAGATCTAGGGGTGTCAGGGTGGCTCAGTCAGTTGACTGAGCCTGAGTTGACTGGGCCTGATTTAGGCTCAGATCATGATCTCACAGTTCGTGAGCTCCAGCCCCACATCAGGCTCTATGCTCACAATTCAGAGCCTGCTTGGGATTCTCTCTCACCCTCTCTCTCTCTCTGTCCCCTCCCACTCACGCTGTCTCTCTCTCTCTCTAAAAATAAACTTAGGGGCGCCTGAGTGGCTCAGTCGGCTGAGCATCCAACTTCAGCTCAGGTCATGATCTCGCGGTTTGTGAGTTCGAGCCCCGCGTCGGGCTCTGTGCTGACAGCTCAGAGCCTGGAGCCTGCTTCGGATTCTGGGTCTCCCTCTCTCTCTGCCCCTCCCCTGCTCATGCTCTGTCTCTCTCTGTCTCAAAAATAAATAAAACATTTAAAAATAAACTTAAAAAACACCGCTTTAAAAAAAAAAGGGATCAGACCTAAACAAAACTTTATAAAAAATCTTCTGTAAAAAAATACAGGTATCAAGCTATCTGACCTTGAGTCATCAAAAGGACAATCCATAAAAGAACAATTTCAAACTGGACAATCAAAATTTACAACTTCATCAAAATTTACAACAAAAGATACTGTTAAGAGAATGATAAGCCACAGACTAGGAAAAAATATTTCAAAACATATTATGTGAAAAGAATTCATATTCCAAATGTTCAAGGAACTCTTAAAATACAATAATAAGAAAGCAAACAAGCTAATTTTAACAGGCAAAAAATTCAAACAGACATTTTATCAAAGAAGATACATCAATGGCAAATAAGCACATAAAAAGATGCTCAACACCATTAGGAAAATCAAATTAAAACTACAAGATACCAGGGGCCTAGGTGGTTTAGTCAGTTGAGCGTCCAACTTTGATTTCAGCTTGGGTCATGATCTCAATGGCTCGTGGGTTCGAGACCTGTGTCAGCCTCTGTGCTGAGAAGGGATTCTCTGCCTCTCTCTCTCTGCCCCTCCCCTGCAAGTGCTGTCTCAGTCTCTCTCAAAAATAAACTTCAAAACAACACAAAAAAACTACAAGATACCAATATATGTTAGCTAAAATTAAAGACTATACCAAGTATTGGCAAGGATGTAGAGGAACTGAAATTTTCATATACTGTTGGTGGGAATGTGAAACGTATAGGCCCTTTGGAAATAGTTTGGCAGTTAAATGTTCACCTATCATATAAACCAGCCATTCCAATTCTAGGTATTTGCTCAGGAAAAATGAAGCATTCGTCTATCTGTACAAAGGTCTGCATACAAGTATTTACAACATTTCATAATAAAGAGTGAATAAACTAGCATATATCCATACTATACAATACCACTAAACAAGTAAAAAAAATGAACTACTCACACACACTACAACTACAACATGAATCTCAAAATAATCATGCTGAGTAAAATACACCAATAAAAAAAGTGCATACTCTATTATTCCATTTCTATAAAATTCTAGAAAATGCAAACTAATCTACATAACTGTAAGAGATCAATGGCTGCCTGGGGATGCAAAGGAGAATAATGGATATGTTTGTCTTGCCTTTGGTGATTATTTCACAGATATATACATATGTCAAAACCAATCAAACTGCACACAAATATGTGTAGTTTATTATGTCAATTATATATGAAAAAAAGCTGTTAGAAGTTATGTTCTTATCTTAAAGCCAATGGTAGTATACATCTTGACTGAACACAAAAGGGGGCTCTTCCAATGATTCTTTTGTAGCTGAAGCCCAAAATAGATTCTGATAATAATATAGTGAAGGGACACACAGGGTCCAGAGTATACATTGCTAACAAATGACTATTCTATTTCATGCCCATTAAGAGAAAAAGATACTGCCTTCTATGAGTAAACTGAATGAAGAGATTTCCTACTCTAAACCATAAATCAACCATCCACCCTAAATTAAATTACTTTACAAATTAACCAAAGGTGCTACTTATAGAGTTTAAATCAAAGATGGCAGTTTTGGGGCATCTGGATAGTTAAGCATCCAACTGTTGATCTTGGCTCAGGTCATGATCTCACAGTTCGAGAGTTCAAGCCCCGTGCTGGGCTCTATGCTGACAGCATGAGCTTGTTTGGGATATGGTCTCTTCCTCTTTTTGCTCCTTCCCTGCTTACACACACACACACACACACACACACACACACTCACTCACTCACTCACTCTCTCTCTCTCTCAAAATAAACTTTAAAAAAATAAAAATAAAAATGGTAGTCTTATTTGCCTTAACAAAATTCTAAAATTCAGTAACAATTTAGGGAATTTGCTATATTAACAAAAAACATCTCTAAAGCTATCTGAGCCAGGAGGAAATTTTAATACAACTTTAGTTTTAAGACCAACTCCTCCAAAAAAGACGTGAATACTTTTGTTAAGTAATTTTGACAAACAAGGAGACGAAAACTAGAAAATAAACATTCTAAAAAAAGTAAATTTTGATTATGGCATATATACATAAATGAATGGCTGAGTTCATATAATTGCAGAGAGAGAAAAGCCAAGCAACCTCACTCACCTATTTTGTTCCTCCAGTTTAGCCAGGAGTTCTAAGTCGTCTGGACTCAACTGTGAAGGGGAAGATGGTGAAAGGGCTGGCGTGGATAGTGTGGTAGATGAGGATGTAGTGTGTAATGAGGCAGATGGACTTGCCACCTGACTGGCCATCTGACTGACTGTATGTGATACTGTGTTCTTCACCCATGAGAGAGTAGAACTCAGCTTTTCTGCAACCTTGTCTGTCGCCACCTACAAATAAAAATTAAAGTTGAAAATATTTTAGTTTTACTACATTTATTACCAAGAACTTGGTAACCCTGTTAAGTTTTACTTAATAACCACCATCACAATATTTTCTTTGAGGTGATAAAGGTAACACCTACTTTACCAACGATTAGCCTAACATTAGCTTTTGGGAAATATTTATTTCAATTCTGCAATGTGAACAAACTAGAACAGTGTTTTCGAAACTACAGATTGAAACTCATCAGGAAGTAATACAATCTACATGAGAAATAAAACCAGCATTTTTGAAAAATGAGAAAGAACAGGGGCACCTGGGTGGCTCAGTCAGTTAAACATCTGACTGTTGATTTCAGCTCAGGTCACGATCTTGTAGTTGTGAGATCAAGCCCCGTGTCAGGTTCTGTGCTGGGTGTGGAGCCTGCCTAAGATTCTCTCACCCCTTCCCTCTGCCAATACCCTGCTAATGTGCAAGCGCTCTCTCTCTTACAAAAAAAAAAAAAAGGAAAATAACAAAAAATATCAGTGTCAATATATACTGTCTTATGAAATTGTTTCAGTTACATGTGTGTATTAAAACTACATACTACATGTAGATATAATTTATGAGCGTACTGAGTTGGGATATAAAATGTATTCTGTAGGGACACCTGGGTGGCTCAACTGGTTGAGCGTTTCACTCTTGATTTCAGTTCAGGTCATGATCCCCAGGTCGTGGGATCGAGCCTTGCACAGGGCTCCACGTTGAGCCTGCAGCCTACTTGAGATTCTCTGCTCTCTCCCTCTGCTGCCCCCCACCCCAATTTAAAAAAAAAAAATGTATTCTGTAGTCAAAATCATTTGAAAGCCAAGGATTAAAATATGTCCATTTGGTGATAAGGATAGGAGAATGCTGTAACATTACTAATAATTCAATAAAAACTGGGTTTGCTTAGCATAAGAAGTAATGAGACTCATGACATCTGTCTTCAAACAACAACAGAGTATTTTTAAAAAAGAGAGACGTTTTCTAGAGAACAAAATTATGATAAATGGTTGAGTTAGCAGAGTGGGAAAGATGCAAAACACAATTTTCACATAGTTGGAACTACTCAGAAATAGAATGGCATGCCTAGAAAGAGGAGACATTCCCATCACTGGCTAAAATAAAGCAGTAGTTATTAACAGCCAAACATCACAAGTTTAAGATAACTTTCTAAGTAAGCAACCAGAACTTAAAAAGCCCTTAAGATCTCAATCTCTCTTTACCCAAAGGATACAAAAATGCTGATTCGAAGGGGCACACAGACCCCAACGTTTATAGCAGCACTATCAACAATAGCCAAAGCATGGAAAGAGTCCAAATGTCCATTGACTGATGAATGGATAAAGAAGATGAGTTATAGAGAGAGAGAGTGGAATATTTCTTGATGATCAAAAAGAATGAAATACTGGGACAGGCAGCCGCCACGATGGACGTGTTCCTCACGATCAGTTGCCACAAGACCACCATCTTCATGGACGCCAAGGAGTCGACTACCATGTTTGAGCTGAAGCATACCGTCGAGGGTATCCTCAAGCAGCCGCCCGGTGAGCAGCAGCTGTACAAGGATGACCAACTTCTGGATGATGGCAAGACACTGAGAGAGTGCGGCTTCACCAGTCAGACGGCAGGGCCACAGGCCCCAGCCACCGTGGGGCTGGCCTTCAGGCAGATGAAGCTTTCAAGGCCCTGCGCATGGAGCCCTTCTCCAGTCCACCCAAGCTGCCCGATGTAATGAAGCCACAGGACTCAGGAAGCAGCGCCAACAAACAAGTGGTGCAGTGAGAAGGCCCCTGGCCCATCCCCAGTGCCCCCCCACCAATAAAAGAGATTTGGGTGTCAAAAAAAAAAAATGAATGAAATATTGTCATTTGCAACAATGTGGATGGAACTAGAATGTATTATGCTAAGTGAAATAAGTCAGAGAAAGACAAATAGCACATGATTTCGTTCATATGTGGAATTTAAGAAACATAACTGATGAACATAGGGTAAGGGAAGGAAAAATAAGATAAAAACAGAGAAGGAAGCTAACCAGAAGAGACTCTTAAATACAGAGAACTGACGGTTGCTAGAAGGGTACTGGGTGGGTGATAGGCATTAAAGAGAGCACTTGTTGGGATGAGCACTGGGTATTATTGTAAATGATCAATCATTAAATTCTACTCCTGAAACCATTATTACACTATATGCTAAGTAACTTGGATTTAAATAAAATTTAAAAAAAAGAAATAGCAAGTGTTGGCAAGAATGTGGAGGGAAAAGAACCCTTGTACGCGGCTGGCATAAATGTCAATTAGTGCAGCCACTGTGGAAAGCACTATGGAGGTTCCTCAAAAAATTAAAAACAGAAACACCAAATGATGCAGAATCCCACTTCTAGGTACGTAACCAAAGAAAATTAAAACAGGAGGGGCACCTGAGTGGCTCAGTCGGTTAAGCATCTGACTTCAGCTCAGGTCATGATCTCACCACTCGTGAGTTCAAGCCCTGCATCGGGCTCTATACTGACAGCTCAGAGCCTGGAGCCTGCTTCAGATTCTGGGTCTCCCTCCCTCTCTGCCCCTCTCCCACTCACACTCTGTCTCTTTCTCTCACAAATAAGTAAACATTAAAAAAAATATATTTAAAAAAATTAAAATATTTAGAAAATTAAAATAGGATAAAAATATAGATGTAAAAAAAACTACCTCTGATATTCAGTGCATTACACATATGTCCACATAATCATAAATCATGCCCAACTCCTAAGCAGATTCAGCTGCAAAATAAAATACATAAATAATATTCAAACATGCCATTACTTCACTAATGAAAAACAATGTAAATAAAAGCCATATTTGAATACCTATGTAACACTAAACATTCTTAATGACATGAGTTTACAATATAAGGTGTAATAGGCTTTTTAAGGGACTGTATTTTCTAAAAACTATCATAAAAAGAACTGCTTGATTATGAAGTACTTAGACATATAAAAGCTAAAAAACTATGAAGTGCTTTTATGTGCTCTGACAAGATCTTAAATTTTGTAACTAAATGGCTAAAGCACTGCCAATTATTTTCGGAATCAACATATTCTCATCTAATCTTAGTTATATATACCAATTCATACACACAGAAATTAAAACACCAAGACATAGGGGCACCTGGGTGGCTCAGTCAGTTGGCATCTGACTTTGGCTCAGGTCATGATCTCACAGTCTGTGAGTTCATGCCCTGCGTTGGGCTCTGGGCTGACAGCCCAGAGCCTGGAGCCTGCTTGAGATTCTGTGTCTTCCTCTCTCTCTGCCCCTCCCCCATTCATGCTCTGTCTCTGTCTCAAAAATAAAAATAAACATTAAAAAAAAAAAAGACACCAAGACATAAATTCTACCCAGATTATTTTAGCAAATACTATTCTCTTCATAGGTTGTCCAAGGGTTTTCTTACCAGAATACACAGATAACTCTTTCTACCCCTCTGCCCCCATTTCCTCCACCACAACCCAGCAGGAAAATTTGATGTAAGGAAAAGATAAAATGGAAAAGGGATTCTAAGGTCATGGTTAAGCAACTCAATATGACACTGGAACTTCTAAGACAAAGATTTGATTACAAGTGCTGAAAAGGGCCAAAGTTTTATTAACCTAAGAACACTTGTCTGGGAATGCAAGCTGGTGCAGCCACTCTGGAAAACAGTATGGAGGTTCCTCAAAAAACTAAAAATAGAACTACCCTATGACCCAGCAATTGCACTACTAGGCATTTATCCAAGGGATACAGGTGTGCTGTTTCGAAGGGATACATGCACTCCCATTTGTATAGCAGCACTATCAACAATAGCCAAAGTATGGAAAGAGCCCAAATGTCCATCAATGGATGAATGGATAAAGAAGATGTGGTGTATATATATATACAACGGAGTATTACTCGGCAATCAAAAAGAATGAAATCTTACCATTTGCAACTACGTGGATGGAACTGGAGGGTATTATGCTAAGTGAAAATAGTCAGAGAAAGACAAAAATCATATGACTTCACTCATAGGAGGACTTCAAGAGACAAAACAGATGAACATAAGGGAAGGGAAACAAAAATAATATAAAAACAGGGAGGGAGACAAAACAAAAGAGACTCATAAATATATGGAGAACAAACTGAGGGTTACAGGAGGGGTTGTGGGAGGGAGGATGGGCTAAATGAGTAAGGGGCACTAAGGAATCTACTCCTGAAATCATTGTTTCACTATATGCTAACTAATTTGGATATAAGTTTTAAAAAATAAAAAATAAAAAATAAAATTAAAAAAATAAAAATAAAATAATAATAGGGGGGGAAAAAGAATACTTGTCATTTTCAGTAACTCATTTTAGAACTTACTTCTCTTAGAAACAGTATTATAGAAGGGATAAGGGGACTCTTTCTGTTGAGGGAAGAATCCCCAATAAAGACAAGAAGGATACAGTAGGGGACCCAAGGAAAAGAAGCATAGGGCAGATCATTTAGGTTTCCAGGCAAAAGAAGTCCTTGACAGTGCATGGACCAGTGCACAGCTTCTCAACCCAAAAAGCCAGACAGGAACCAAAGACTAATTTAGCCAGTCTTCCTTTAAAAGGTCAGAGCCGTCCATGGTAGGTAACAAGATAACCTACTATAATTTGCAATCCTACTGATTTTTTCTACATAAATACAACTACAAATTCAGTTGTAAAGATGGCACTAATTTGTATCTCTAAATCACAGTAATCAGAAAACCTGACGTAAAATTTACAGGAAAATGTTAACCTTTAATGATACCAACCATTAATTTCAAATATACTTACAACATTCAAAAATTAATACTTCACATTTTCATTATATAAAAGTTCTCTACCAGAGTTAATTGTAGAAAAGGCAAAAAATTCCTATTTTTTGCTTTCATTTATTAAAACAAACAAATTTACCATACCCCTTCTGCATACTGTAGCAACAGGCTTCCATTTAAAAAGTTTGGTATAAAAATAAAAAATAAAAAAAATAAAAAATAAAAAAATAAAAAATAAAAAGTTTGTAATAACCAAGAGCACAATCCTGACATCCTTTCAACCTTGCTGAAATTCAGCTAAAATGAGATTCAATCTAGAACTACTGAAGGCTCAACAACTCATCTTCAAATGTTAAATACTTAAATATAACTGGAGTATTTAATTGCAGTTGTACTTTGATAAAGTTTCATACTCATGGTTCCAGAAATTCCATAGGGCTCATTTTTTATATATCATCATGTTCTATTTTTCTTTTAACTCTACAGTACTTTTCTAAATCTTTACCCTACCACCTCTAAATCTCCTTCCCTCATCCTATGGTAAACTGAGGTCATGAACACATAATAAATCTGACAATGTCATTACATCACAAAGTTCCTGTCTACCTCATAGAGGAGTTAAGCACTTTCTTTTAAATATGAACATATTTTGAAAAGGTTAAAACCATCATTATAAACGTTTAGTAATCAGGCACAAATGACCACATATTGTAGGATTCCATTTAGATAAAATGTCCAGAATAGGCAAATTCAGAGACATAAAGTATATCAGGGGCTTCAAGGGGCTAGGAGAATGACATAGGTAGGATTTATTTTTGGAAAGACAAAATGCTCTGGGATTCTACTGTGGTGATGGTTACACAACCATGTGAATATACTAAATGCCACTGAACTGCACACTTTAAATGAGTGGATTTATAGTATGTGAATTATATCTCAGTTTTAAAAGGGCTTAGTAAATCTCAGAAAACTACATATGATTCCAACCATACAAAAAAAGGCAAAATGATGGGGACAGTAAAAAGATCAGTAGTTGTTAAGGTTTGGGGAGGGATGAACAGGCAAAGAGCACAGAGGATTTTTAAGGTGGTAAAAATACTCTGTATAATACCATCATGATGGATATTTGTCATTACACACTTGATCAAATCCATACAATGCACAACACTAAGAGTGAACTCTAATGTAAACTACAGACTTTGGGTGATTATGATGTGTCAATGTAGGAACATGACACATAAACCACTCCGTTGGGGAAAGCTGATAAAGGGGGAAGCCAAGCGTGTTGGAGGGCAGAAAGTGTACAGGAAATCTCTGTACTTTCCACTCAATTTTGCTGTGAATCTAAAACTGTTCTTAAAGAAAAAGTAAAATCTTAATAATAAAGTTTAGTAGGAATCTTATAGATTACTACAATATTTGAATAGTATATCCCATGAAAAACAATCATGGTTCCTCTATTGCTCTGTATTTTATTAGAAGTTATAAGGATACTCTTGAGGAACCTGGGTGGCTGAGTCGGTGAAGTGTCCGACTGTGGCTCAGGTCATGACCTCGCAGTTCATGGGTTCAAGTCTCGCATGGGGTTCTGCGCTGATGGTATGGAGCCTGCTTGGGATTTTCTCCCTCTCTGCCCCTCCCCTGCTTGTGCAAAATAAATAAATAAAAACGTAATTAAAAAAAAAAAGTTATAAGGATACTCTTAACTGCCAGTAATAACTATTTTTATTTAATTTTTATTCCAGTATAGTTAACATAGTGTTATATTGGTTTTAGGTGTACAATATAGTGATTTAATAATTTTGTATGTTAGTGCTTATCAACATAAGTAGCTCTTAATCCTCTTTACCTATTTTACCCATACACCCCCACCCACCCCCACTCTGGTAACCCGGTTGTTCTTGAGTCTATTTTTTGTCTTCTTTTTTCCCCTTTCTTCATTTGTTTCTTAAATTCCACATGAATGAAATCATATGCTATTTGTCTTTCTCTGACTTATCTCACTTTGCATTATACTCTCTAGCTCCATCCATGTCACTGCAAATGGCAAGACTTCTTTTCATGGCTGAATAATATTCTAGTGTGTATACATATGTATATATGTGTATACATATATGTATACATAAACATCTTTTTGTGTTAGTGTTTTCATATTCTTTGAACAAATACCCATTACTGGATCATATGGTAGTTCTACTTTTATTTTTTAATTTTTTTTAATGTTTATTTTTATTTTTGACAGAGAGCAGAGATATAGTACAAGCAGTGGAGGGGCAGGGAGAGAGGGAGACACAAAATCTGAAGCAGGCTCCAGGCTTTGAGCTGTCAGCACAGAGCCCAACATGGGGCTTGACCCCATGAACTGTGAGATCATGACCTGAGACTAAGTCAGACACAACCAACTGAGCCACCCAGGTGCCCCTGTATTTTTATAAGGAAGCTCCATACTGTTTTCCACAGTGGCTGCACCAATTTGCATTCTCACCAACAGGGCAAAACGGTTCCTTTTTCTCCACATCCTGGCCAACACTTGTTTCTTGTGTTTTTAATTTTAGCCATTCTGATTTGTATGAGGTGCTATCTCATTGTAGTTTTGATCTGCATTTCTGTGATGAGTGACATTGAGAATCTTTCAATGTGTCTGTTGACCATCTGTATGTCATTGGTGGAGAAATGTCTGTTCATGTCTTCTGCTTATTTTTAAATTGCATTTATTATTTGGGTGCTGGGTTGTGTAAGTTCTTTATGTATTTTGGACACTAACCTTTTGTCAGACATGTCATTTGCAAGTATTTTCTCCCATTCAGTAAGTTGCCTTTTAGTTTTGTTGATTGGTTCCTTTGCTGTGCAGAAGTTTTTACTTCTACATAATTCCAATAGCTTTTTTTTTTTTGCTTTTGTTCCTCTTACCTCAGGAGACATATCTAGAAAAATGTTGCTATGGCCAATGTCATAGAAATTACTGCCTATGCTCTCTTCAAGGATTTTAATGGTTTCAGGTTCACATTTAGATCTTTAATCCAATTTTTGTGTATGGTGTAAGAAATGGCCTAGTTTCATTACTTTGCATGATGCTGTCCAGTTTTCCTAACACCATTAGTTGAAGAGACTGTCTTTTTCTCATTGCATATTCTTGCCTCCTTTTTTGAAGACTAAATGACAATCATGGGTTTATTTCTGAGCTCTCTATTTTATTCCACTGATCTATGTGTCTATATTTTATGCCAATACCATACTGTTTTGATTACTACAGCTTTGTAGTATATCTTGAAGTCTGAGGTTGTGACACCTCCAACTTTTTTAATTCTTCAAGACTGTTATGGCAGGGCACCTGGGTGGCTCACTCAGTTAGGTGTCCAACTTCAGCTCAGGTCATGGTCTCAAAGTTTGTGAGTTCAAGCCCTGCATCAGGCTCTGTGCCAACAGCTCAGAGTTGGAGCCTATTTCAGATTCTGTGTCTCCCTCTTTCTCTGCCCCTCCCCCACTCTTGCTCTGTCTCTTCTCTGCCTCTCTCCCCCCCACTCAAAAATAAACATTAAAAATTTTTACTGTACACACTGTATGTTAGTCAATTTGACAATAAATTATATTTTAAAAAATAACAAAAACAGGGGCGCCTGGGTGGCTCAGTCAGTTAAACGTCCAACCTCAGCTCAGGTTATGATCTCACAGTCCGTGAGTTCGAGCCCTGCATTGGGCTCTGTGCTGACAGCTCAGAGCCTGGAGCCTGCTTCAGATTCTGTGTCTCCCTCTCTCTCTGCCCCTCCCCTGCTCTGTCTCAAAAATAAATGATAAAAAATTTTTAAAGAAAGAAGAAAGAAAGAAAGAAAGAAAGAAAGAAAGAAAGAAAGAAAGAAAGAAAGAAAGAGATCGTTACAGCTATTCAAGGTCTTTTGTGGCTCCAAATTTTAAGATTTATTGTTCTAGTTCTGTGAATGTTGTTGTTATCTTGATAGAGACTGCATTAAATCTGTAGACTTCTTTGAGTAGTATAGACATTTAAGAGTACCTTCCAATTCATAAGTATGGAAAGTCTTTCTATTTGTTTATGTCATCTTCAATTTCTCTCGTCAATATTTTATAGTTTCAGAGTACAAGTCTTTCCTCTCCTTGGCTAAGTTTATTCCTAAGTATTTTATTATTATTCGTACAATTGTAAATGGAATTTTCTTAATTTCTCTTTCTGTTGCTTATTGATGTACAGAAATGCGATGGATTTCTGAATATTGATTCATATCCTGCAACCTTACTAAATTAATCAGTTCTAGTCGTTTTTTGGTGGACTGTTTAGGGTTTTCTATATAAGGTATGTCATCTGCAAAGTCATAGTTTTACTTCTTCCTTACCAATTTGAACGCCTTTTATTCCTTTTTTTTCTTGTCTGACTGCTGTGCTTAGGACTTCCAATGCTGTGAATAAAAGTGGTAAGAGTAGACATCCTTGTCTTTTTCCTGACCTCAGGGGAAAGAGCTCTGTTTTTCACCACTGAGTATGATGTTACCTGTGAGTTTTTCATATATGGCCTTGATTATATTGAGGTATGTTTTCCTCTAAATCTACTTAATTGAGGGATTTTATCCTGAATGGGTGTTATACTTTGTCAAATGATTCTTCTGCATCTATTAAAATTATCACATGGTTTTTGTCCTTTCTCTCGTTATGTGATGTTATCAAGTTGATTGATTTGCAAATATTGAACCACCCTTGCAAACTAGGAATAAATCCCACTTGATCATGGTAAATGACTTTTTTAAGTATTGTTAGGTCTGGTTTGCCAATATTTTGAGGACTTTTACATTTATATTCATCAGAGATAGTGATGCATAGTTCTCTTTTTTTATACCGTCATTATCTGGTTTTTTTTATCCGGGTAATGCTGGCCTCATGGAATCAATTTGGAAGTTTTCGTTCCTCTTCTATTTTCTGGAATAGTTTGAGAAAAATAGGTATTAATTCTTCTTTAAATGTCTGGTAGAATTCCCCTATGAAACTATCTGGTCCTGGACTTTAGCTTATTAAGTTTTTTTGTTTTGTTTTGCTTTTTGGGTTTTTATTTATTTATTTTTATTCTTTATTTGAGAGAAAGAGGGTGCAAGTGGGGGAGGAACAGAGAGAGAAGAAGACACAGAATGTGAAGCAAGCTCCAGGCTCTGAGCTGTCAGCACAGAGCCCAATGCTGGGCTCAAATCCACATGCTGTGGGATCATGACCTGAGCAGAAGTCAGATGCTTAACCAACTGAGCCACCCAGGCACCCTTATTAAGTTTTTGATCACTGATTCAATTTCATTGCTAGTAACTGGTCTGTTCAAACTTTCTAATTTTTCCTGATTCAGTTTTGGAACGTTGTATGTTTCTAGAAATTTATCCATTTCTTCTAGGTTGTCCAATTTTGGGGGCATATAATTTTTCATAATGTTGTCTTATAATCCTTTGTATTTCTGTAGCATCCACTTGTTACTCCTCTTTCATTTCTGATGTCTGATGTTGAGTTTTTTTTTTTTGAGAAGTCCAGCTAAAGATGCATCGATTTTGTTGATATTCCCAAAGAGTCAGCTCCTGCTTTCATTGATCAGCTCTACTATTTTTTGTTTTTTGTTTTGTTTTTAGTTTCTATTATTTCTGCTCTAATCTTTACTATTTTCCTCCTTCTATGGGTTTTGGATTTTGTTCTTTTTCTAGTTCCTTTAGATGTCAAGTTAGATTGTTTGATTTTTTTTATTAATTTGGTAGTTTGGGATTTTTCTTGCTTCTTGATGTAGGTCTGTATTGCTACAGACTTGCCTTTTAGAACAGCTTTTGCTGTTTCCCAAAGATTTAGCGCTGTTTTGCTTTCATTTTGTCTCCATGTAATTTTTGATTTCCCTTTATTGTTTAGTAGCATGCTTTTTAACCTCCATGTACTTGTGTTCTTTCCAGATTTTTTTCCTGTTGTTGATTTCTAGTTTCATAGCATTGTGGCTGAAAAGATGAATGTTAGGATTTTGATTTTTTTTTTTTTTTTAATTTGTTGAGACTTGTTTTGTGGCCTAACATGTGATCTATTCTGGATAATGTCCATATGCACGTGAAAAGAATGTGTATTCTGCTGTTTTAGGATGGAATGTTCTGAATAAATCAGTTAAATCCATCTGATCCAATGTGTCATTCAAAGCCACCATTTCCTTGCTGATTTTGTTTAGATGACCAAATCCTCTATTATTTTATTACTATCCATTATTTATGTTTGTTATTAGCTGCTTTAATATTTGGGTGCTTCCATGTTGGGTGCATAAATGTTTACATCTGTTGTATCTTCTTATTAGATTGTTACCTTTATGATTATATAGTGTCCTTCTTTGGTTCTTGTTACAGTCTTTGTTTTAAAGTCTATTTTGTCTGATAGGAGTATTTCTACCCCACTTTTCATACCCATTTGCATAAATACTTCTCCATCCTTTCACTATCAATATGCACGTGACTTTAGGTCTGAAATTAGACTCTTGTAGGCAGCATTTAGATGGGTCTTTTTTTTTTTTTTTTTTTAATTCAATCACCCTACGTCTTTTGATTGGAGCATTTAGTCCATTTATATTCAGACTAATTATTGCTAGGTATGTATTTATTGCCATTTTGTTACTTGCTTTATGGTTGTTTTTGTAGTTCTTCTCTATTCTCTTCTTCCCTTGCTCTCTTCTCTCATGATTAGTTGGCTTTTTTGGTGATATTCTTGGGATTCCTTTCTCTTACTTTTTTCCTATCTATTATCAGTTTTTAATTTGTAGTTACCATTCAGATTGCATATAACATCTTCTGCATATACCAGTCTATATTAGGTTGATGGTTACTTAAGTCTAAACCTATTCTTTACTCTTCTCCCTCTCCTCCCACCACACTTTAGGTATACGGTGTCATACTTTACATCCTATTATTTGTGAATCCTTTCACTGATTTTTACAGATACACTTATTTTTACTGTCTTTGCAGTTCCTACTTTAATTTTTATTATTATCTTATTTCAGAGAGAAAACACACACAAACAGGGGTTAAAGGGGACAGGGAGAAAGAAAGAGAACATCTTAAGCAGGCTCCACCCCCCAGCACAGAGCCTGATGTGGGGTTGGATCCCATGACCCTGGGATCATGACCTGAGATAAAATTAAGGGTTGGTACTCAAACATCTGAGCCATCCAGGTGCCCTACATGCTTCTGACTTTTCTTACTCTTACTTATGGTCTTTCCTTTCTACTCAGAGTCCCCTTTAACATTTTTTGTAGTGGTCATGAACTCCTTTAGCTTTATTTTTTCTGGGAAATTCTTGATCTCTCCTTCTGTTCTGAATGATAGCCTTGCTGGATAGAGTACTCTTGGCTGCAGGCTTATTTCCTTTTAGCACTTTGAATATATCATGCCACTTCTATCTGGTCTGCAAAGGTTTTGCTGAAAAATCTGCTGATAGTCATATGGGGTTGCCCTTGTATGTAACAGTTTCTTTTTTCTCGCTACTTTTAAATTCTCTCTTTATTACTACTTTTTGCCATTTTATTACTATGTGTCTGCCATGGACCTCTTCACTTGGATTTTATGACTATGTCAACCAATAATGAACATCAAAAGTGATTACAAAAAGAAGAAAAAAGTGATTACAAAGACTCACTTTGGAGACCCAGCAAACATGCTGTTGAGAAACAGCCCACATAGGGTCAAGTATAGGCTATTCTGGCTAACAGCCCCGCTGAGGTCCTAGCATCAACCACCAGACAGGAGTGTGTATACACCATCAAATGATTCTCGACCCTAGATAAAGAGTCAACCTCAGCCCCGAGTCTTCCCAGTCTACTTCTCAGTAATCTCCCTTCTCCTAATGCTCTGTCCAAATTCCTCACCCACAGAATACATGGACATACTGAAACAATTGTTTTAAACCACTAAGTTTTATGGTAGTTTGCTATACCACTATATGAACTGGAAGAGTATCATATGATCTCGCAAAACAAAAACATTCGATAATGCTTAAAAGGAAATGAAACCAAGAAATTAAAATATAAAGTAAGACATCATTCTGAAATTGTTTTTGAGGGGATGGTGGGCTTACATAGTTGAGAAAAAACATCTTTTTATATATCTGTAGTGTGATAGAAGTAGAAACAAGGGCAGTACACCAAGAAAATATACGACATTAGAACCAGAAAATTAGATTAATGTTTGGAGGTCTGAGAGAACAGCATTTAATTTAGTTAGGAAATTTTACTATTGATTTGTGGCTCAGAGTCAAATGCATTTAAACCACATCATTACTTTTCCACTGCTATTAAAATGGCATTTTGATTAGTACGCTAAAGCAGTGCCAAGAAATAAGAATTTCAAGACAGGCTTTTGTTTTACAAGTTGAGTGTTTATTTAAAGAACCTTGTTGTTTTAATTTTTTTTTTTTAATTATTTATTTTGAGAGAAAGAGAGAGAGCGCACACACGGGACGGACAGAGAGGGAGAGAGAGAATCCCACACAGGCCCATGCTGTTAGTGCAGAGTCCAATGCAGGGCTTGATCCCATGAACCATAAGACCATCATCTGAGCCTAAACCAAGAGTCAGATGCCTGACCAACTGAGCCACCCAGGCACCCCCTGTTGTTTTTTTAAGAATCTTGGTTGTTTTTATATTGAACTTTTTTATTTAAATAGACTCCATGCTTAGCACGGAGCCCAACACAGGGCTTGAACTCGCAACCTTGTGATCAAGACCTGGGCTGAGATTAAGAGTTGGACACTTAACCAACTGAGTCAGCCAGGTGCCCCAAGCATCTTATTTTCTTGAGTGATATAATTAACTTAAACACCTTATTATAAATATTTATATTTTCACTAAGAGACTAAAAAAAAGGAGAAACATATCAGTAAAGATATCCAAAAGAGTTTAGTTCAATGGCAAAACAATTTGTAATTAAATTTACATTTAAAAATTTTAGGTCATAGCTATAAAAAGGAATGAAGTACTGACATTCTATAACATGGATTAATCATGAAAACATTATGCTAAATCAAAAAAGCCAGTCACAAAATACCACATATCATGATTCCACTTGTAAGAAATGTACAGAATAAGCATTATCTATAGACAAAGTTGATTAGTGATTGCTTAGGACTGGGGAGAGTGGAGAGATAGGGAGCTATAACTAAAGAGTACAAGGTTTCTCTTTGAGGTAATGAAATGTTCTAAAGTTTTCTTTGATTATGGATGCATAATCTGGATAAACTAAAAGCCACTGACCTGTACACTTTAAATGGATAAATTGTATAGTATGTGAATCATGTATCAAGGAAGCAGTTTTTAAAATTTTTATGTATGAACAAATTTCTCCATAAAAATACAGCAGATTATGCAGCGAATGCCTGACAACCCTCCTCACCTCTAATCAAGTTTACATGTTTGAACATGTCCACTCTAAAACCTTCTGAACTGCTTCACTCTGGACTAGTTGCTCTCTACATGCGGTGCTCAACTGTCATCCAGGGATCTCCCTTCACTGTGATCCAGGTATTTCCTTCATGTCTCTTTGCACTGGAAAATATTTCCTAAACCCTTTGCGTCTTCCTTTTTCTTAATACATTCTCTCATTTTGGTGGGACACCTCCTCTCCAAGCTTCCTAAAAAGTAAAACTGAGACACTGCCTATGTAAAAGTACCTTTATTCTACTCTGACACTTGAAAGTTCTGAGAGTTCAGCTTCATTATAAACTAAATTAGAAATAATTTTCCCTCAGAGTTTTGAAGATACTGACTTCAGTTTTCTTCCACCTTCCATTATCTTTGTTAAAGAGTCTGAAACCACTCTAATTCTATTAATTAGCCTGTTTCCCTTAAAATCTAGGAACTCCATCTTCTCTTTAGCCTCTTATTTGTTAAAGTTTGCAATGAAATGCCTTGACATAAATATGTATATGTTTACTTTTTATTGTGTTTAGCACTTTGATGGGCTCTTCTGAGTTTTCCTGATTTATTTCTCTGATGATATACTACCTGTATTTCCACTCTCTCTCAAATTCTTATTATTCAACTATTAACTATTATACTTCTTGGGCTGGCTTTCTGATTTCACCTTTCCTCCCAACGTAATCACTACTTTCCAAAAGTCCTTATTTCACACAGCCTCACTTGATATTGTTACAAGCAGGACCCCTTCGTGGCTGAGCACTGGGGCTTTGACATTAGAGACCTGGGTTCAACACCAGTTCCTCTACTTACTGCTAATATTAAGCCTCAGCTTCTTATTTACAAAATAGAGATGATAATAATAAATAAAATACACACAAAGTACTAGCATATGTCTAGCACTCAATAAATGCAGCTATTTTCATACTATCTTTTTTTTCTTCTCCTACTTACTTCTCATGGCTTTTATGACATGTTCTTAGGGTTTTCCTTCTACTTCTCAGTAATCTTCTGTTGGATCCTTTCTATGCTTTATCAGATGTTGTCCTCCACAAAACTATATTTGGCCACCTCTTTTTTTATTCTAGGCTGGATCAAATACAAACTCTGTACCCAAGTTCTAGTCATCTCTACCACTTACTAGCTGTGTGACCTGGGGCAATTTACCTAACCAATTGATGTCTCAATCCTTCATCTGAAAAATGTGGATTAATAAGCATATCTAAACAAAGACTAAAGGAGTTTGTGACCACTAAACAAGCCCCGCAAGAAGTATTAAAGGGGACTCTTTGGAGGGGGAGGAGTTAAGATGGTGGAGAAGTAGGCGGACTGGGATTTCCCTTGTTCCTCAAACACAACTGTATTGAGGTCAGAACACTTGAAATACCCAATAAATCAGTTTGCAGGGTGACAGAAAAATCTTCACAGGTGGAGGGAGACAGCTTGGCAGGACTGAGGTGCGTGTATGCAAAATGGGGGACACAGAGCAGCATGGGCACTGAAGGGAGGGATCACCTTCTGTGGAGAGAGAAAGGGACAGAAAGAGAGGCCGTGCATTGTGGTTTTGTGTTAGGACAAGAGGAAATCCTCTCCAGACCACGGACTGATTTATGAGAAATACAGAGAGTACCAGTCTCCACTCTGCAAACAGCTTTAGTTGCTGAAGAATGGAATTATCAAAAATGCCCAACTTTCTCTGGACACAAGTTGCTGCTGTGTGCCAGTACTTGGGGGGAAGGGAGCTAGCCCCTGGACTCAGTAGCGATCTCAGGGGTACACTGGCAGACAACAGTCCCCTCCCTTGAGTACTGTGAGAAGAGGGTATATTGCCCTCTCAAGGACAAAACACCCTGCAGACACCAACCATATTGACAGGGCAGAGTGATGCTACTTCAGAACCAGGTCATCATGGTGCGAGATCCTTTAAGACATGGGGTTTTGAATCCCAGCCAAGTGCCTAGGAGGCATGGGAGAACTGTGGAGCAGGACAAGCCAGCCACCAGCACGGGAGGGCCTGCCTGAACAGCATGGTTTGAGACATAAAAAAACAAGACCCATCTATATGCTGCCTCCAAGAAGCTCATTTTAGAACTAAAGATATCTACAGATTTTAAGTGAGGGTATAAAGAACCATCTATCATGCTAATGGACACCAAAAGACAAATGGAGTAGCCATACTTATATCAGACCAACTAGATCTTAAATCAAAGACTGTAATGAGATGAAGAAGGGCATTCTATCATAATTAAGAGGTCTATCCATGAAGGACATCTAACAATTGTAACTGTTTATGCCCCCAATTTGACAGCAAACAAATATATAAATCAATTAGTAACTAATATAAAGCAACTCTTTGATAATAATACAATAACAGTATGTGGAGTTCAACAACCTATTTACAGCAATGCACAGATCATCTAATCAAAAAATCAACAAGGAACCATGGCCTTGAATGACATAGTGGACCAGATGGACTTAACAGATACATTCAGAACATTTCATCCTAAAGCAGAATACACATTCTTTTCAAATGCACATGTATCATTCTCCAGCATAGATCACATACTGGATCACAAAACAGCCTTCAACAAGTACAAAAAGATCAGGATCATACCATGCATATTTTCAGACCACAATGTTATGAAATTTCAAGTCAACCATAAGAAAAATTTGGAAAGATCACAAATGTGTGGAGACTAAAGAACACCCTACTAAGGAACAAATGGGTGAACCAGGAAATTAAATTAGAAATTAAAAAATACATTGAAGGAAATGAAAATGAAAACAAGAAAGTCCAAAACCTTTAGGATGCAGCAAAGGTGGTCCTAAGAGAGAAGTATATTGCAATACAGGCTTACCTCAAGAAGCATGAAAAGTCTTGGGGCACCTGGGTGGCTCAGTTGGTTAAACATCCGACTTCGGCTCAGGTCATGATCTCGCAGTTTGTGAGTTCAAGCCCCGCATCTGGCTCTGTGCTAGAAGCTCAGAGCACAGAACCTGCTTCGGATTCTCTGTCTCCCTCTCTCTCTGCCCCTCCCCTGCTCACACTCTGTCTCTCTCTCTCTCTTTTTCAAAAATAAATAAACATTAAAAAATTAAAAAAAAAAAAAAAGGCATGAAAAGTCTCGAATAGACAACCTAACCTTACATCTTAAGGAGCTAGAAAAGCAAAAGCAAATAAAACCTAAAGCCAACACAAGGGAAATAAGATTAGAGAAAAAAATATATGACTTAGAAACAAACAAAACAGAACACTTCAACAAAACTAAGAGCTGGTTCTTTGAAACAATTAATAATAATTGATAAACCCCTAGCCACACTTATCAAAAAGACAAGAGAAAGGACCCAAATAAATTAAATCACAAATGAAAGAGGAGAGATCACAATCAACACCACAGAAATACAAACAACTGTAAGAGAATATTATGAAAAATTATATGCCAACAAACTGGGCAAGCTGAGAGTAATAGACAAATTCCTACAAACATATCAACTACCAAAACTGAAACAAGAAGAAATAGAAAATTTGAACAGACTCATAACCAGCAAAGAAATTGAATCAGTAATCAAAAATCTCCCAAAAACAAAAGTCCAGGGTCATATGGCTTCCCAAGGGAATTCTACCTGACATTTAAAGAAGAGTTAATACCTATTCTTCTCAAACTGTTCCAAAAAATTGAAATGGAAGGAAAACTTCCAAACTCATTCTACAAAGTCAGCAGTACCTTGATTCCAAAACCAGACAGACTCTACTAAAAAGGAGAATTACAGGCCAATAATTCCTAAAAAACCTGGAAGCAAAAATTCTCAACAACATACTAGAAAATCAAATCCAACAGTACATTAAAAGAATTATTCACCACAATCAAGTGGGGTTTATTCCTGAGCTGCAGGGGTGGTTCAATATTTGCAAATCAAACAACATGATACACCAAATTGATAAAAAGAAAGGAAAAGAACAACATGATGCTCTCAATAATGTAGAAAAAGCATTTGACAAAATACAGCATCAATTCTTTTTTTTTTTTTTAATGTTTAGTTTTGAGAGAGAGAGAGAGAGAGAGAGACAGAGTGTGACTGGGGAGGGGGAGAGAGAAGGAGACAGAATCTGAAGCAGGCTCCAGGCTCTGAGCTGTCAGCACAGAGCCCAACGTGGGCTCGATCTCATGAAACATGAGACCATGACCTGAGCCAAAGTCAGATGCTTAACCGACTGAGCCATCCAGGCGCCCCAGCATCAATTCTTGATAAAAATCCTCAACAAGGTAGGGACAGATGGAACATACCTCAACATCATAAAATCCATATATGAAAGATCCACAGCTATTATCATTCTTAATCGGGAAAAGCTTTTCCTCTATGGTCAGGAACTAAGACAGGGATGTCCACTCTCACCATAACTATTTAACATAGTACCCAAAGTCTTGGCCTCACCAATCAGACAGCAAAAAGAAAAAACAGGTATCCAAATTGGCAAGGAAGAAGTCAAACTTTCACAACTTGCAGATGACATGATACTCTATATAGAAAATCCGTAAGACTCCACCAAAAAATTGCTAGAACTAATACATGAACTCTGCGAAGTCTCAGGATATAAAACCAACGTATAGAAATCTGTTGCATTTCTATACACCAATAATGAAGCAGCAGAAATAAAAATCAAGGAATCAATCCCATTTACAACTGCAACAAATACAATAAGATACCTAGGAATAAACCTAACCAAAAAGGTAAAAGATCCGTACTCTGAAAACTATAGAACACATACAAAAGAAATTTAAAAGGATACAAAGAAATGGGAAACAATTCCATGCTCATGGATTAGAACAAACACGGATAATGTCTATATTGCCCCAAATAATCTACACATTTAACGCAATCCCTATCAAAATACCACCAGCATTTTTCACAGAGCTAGAACAATCCTAAAATTTGTATGGAACCACAAAGGACCCTGAATAGCCAAAGCAATTCTGAAAAAAAAAAAAAAAAAAAAAAAAACCAGAGGGATCATAATTTCAGATTTCAAGCTGTATTACCAAGCTACAGTCATTGAGACAGTATGGTACTGGCACACAGATCAATGGAACAGAATTGAAAACCCAGAAATGGACCCACAACTATATAATCAACTAATCTTTGACAAAGCAGGAAAGAATATCCAATGGAAAAAAAAATATCCAATCTCTTCAACAAATGGTGTTGGGAAAACTGGAAAGCAACATGCAGAAGAATGAAACTGGACCACTTTCTTACACCACACACAAAAATAAATAAGGATGAAAGACCTAAATATAAGACAGGAAACCATCAAAACCCTCAAAGAGAACACAGGCCACAAACTCTTTGACTTCGGCTGTAGCAACTTCTTACTGGACACATCTCTGAAGGCAAGGGAAACAAGAACAAACATCAACTATTGGGACTTCATCAAGATAAAAAGCATCTGCAGAGCAAAGGAAACAGTCAACAAAACTAAAAGACAACCTATGGAATGGGAGAAGATATTTGCAAATGACACATCCGATAAAGAGTTAGTATCCACTATCTATAAAGAACATATAAAACTCAACACCCAAGAAGAACTCAGTTAAGAAATGGGCAGAAGACATGGGGCGCCTGGGTGGCTCAGTCGGTTAAGCGTCCGACTTCGGCTCAGGTCACGATCTCACAGTCTGTGAGTTCGAGCCCCGCGTCGGGCTCTGGGCTGATGGCTCAGAGCCTGGAGCCTGCTTCTGATTCTGTGTCTCCCTCTCTCTCTGCCCCTCCCCCATTCATGCTCTGTCTCTCTCTGTCTCAAAAATAAATAAAAACGTTAAAAAAAAATTTTTTTTTAAAAAAGAAATGGGCAGAAGACATTTTCCCAAAGACATCCAGATAGCTAACAGATGTTCAACATCACTCCTCATCAGGGAAATATAAATCGAAACCATGATGAGATGTCACCTCACACCTGTTAGAGTGGCTAAAATTAACAGCACAGGAAACAACAAGTGTTGCCAAGGATGTAAGTAAAGGAGAACTCTTCTTTCACTCATGGTGGGAATGCAAAACTGGTGCAGCCACTCTGACCAACAGTATGGAGGTACCTCACAAATGTAAAAGTAGAACTACCTTACAATCCAGCAAATGCACTGCTAGATATTCACCCAAAGGATACAAAAATACAGATTTGAAGAGTTACATGCACCCCGATGTAGCATTATCAACAACAACCAAACTATGGAAAGAACCCAAGTGTCTATCAACTGATGAATGCATAAAGAAGAGGTGGTATATATCGCTTCTCAGCCTTTTGGCTAAGATCAAGTGTAGAAGAGGTGGTATATACATGCAATGGAGAATTACTGAGCCATCAAAAGGAATGACATCTTACCAACTGCAATGACACAGATGGAGCTAGAGTATATTATGCTAAGCAAAATAACTCAGTCCAAGAAAGACAAATACAATATGAGTTCACTCATATGTGGAATTTAGGAAACAAAACAGATGAACAT
This sequence comes from Panthera pardus, assembly GCF_024362965.1. Classification (NCBI taxonomy): domain Eukaryota; kingdom Metazoa; phylum Chordata; class Mammalia; order Carnivora; family Felidae; genus Panthera; species Panthera pardus. The sequence goes on along the minus strand of NW_026526666.1, from coordinate 28,345,566 downwards.
ATGGGAAGGGGGGGAAAAAAGAGAGAAGGGAGCCAACCATAGAAGATTCTTCATGACAGAGAACAAACAGAGGGGTGATGGAGGGTGAGGGGTGGGGGGGGTGGGCTAAACAGGAGATGGGTTTTAAGGAGGGCACTGGGTATGATGAGCACGGGCTGTTATAGGTATGTGATGAATCGCTAAATTCTACTCCTGATACCAATATTATACTATATGTTAACTAACTAGAATTTAAATAAAAATTTGGGGAAAAAAATAAGCACATCAATCCCCTATGCTTTTCATGAAAACTGAATGTTTTATGACACTTAGAACACTACCTGGCATAGTAAACATTCAAATGTTTGTCATTAATACTACATTACTACTACCCTCTACTACTACTATTACTTACTACTACTACTGTGATTACTACTAAAAAGGCCCACCCATGTGCTTCCAATAGATATCCTAAACTCTGTTAGAAGCTGAAACTAATTATACATATCAAAATTATATTCAGAATCTTGTTTGTTTCCTTTCCCCATCTTTAACAGCTTACAAAGAATTATCTTCCTCCTCCTCCTCCAGACCTCTGCTGTTACTGTTGGTTTCATAATCAGTACATTACAAACTGTATTAGCCACCCTTTGTTTTCTTATATACAAATGAGCAGATGTGTAACTACTGAAGGAAAAAAAATCAAATTAAGCTGATATTTGTGACATACTTTCTACAGAGGTAATTTCTTTTTTATTTTTTTAAACGTTTATTTTTAAAAATTTTTAAATGTTTATTTACTTTTGAGAGAGAGAGAGAGAGAGCGAGCATGTATGAGGTGGAGAAGGAACAGAGAGAGGGAGACAGAGGATCCAAAGTGGGCTCTGCACTAACAGCAGAGAGCCCAATGCAGGGCTCAAACTCATGAACTGTGAGATCATAACCTGACCCAAAGTCAGAGCCACCCAGGCGCCCCTTAAATGTCTATTTTTGAGAGAGAGAGAGAGAGAGAGAGAGCAAGCGCGCGAGCAGGGGAGAGGGAGAGAGCAAGACAGAGAATCCCTAGCAATCCACACTGCCAGCACAGAGGCAGATGCAGGGCTCAAACTCCAAAGTGTGAAATCATTATCAAAGAGCTGAAATCGAGAGGTGGATGCTTAACCAACTGAGCCACTCAGGTACCTGAGAGGTAATTTCTTAAAGAATTTCACTCATAACTGGGGCGCCTGGGTGGCTCAGTCAGTTGAGCCTCCGAATTCGGCTCAGGTCGTGATCTCACAGCTTGTGAGTTCAACCCCCACGTCAGGCTCTGTGCTGACAGCTCAGAGCCTGGAGCCTGCTTTGGATTCTGTGTCTCCCTCTCTCTCTGCCCCTAACCCACTCGCATTCTGTCTCTGTCTCTCTCAAAAATAAATAAACATTAAAAAAAAAAAAATTCACTCATAACTTAAGCAAGACAGATACCTGAATACTGACTAGAATAATGAGCTGTATTCTGATAACCTCGGCATATTAAGGAATTGCCAAGGAAAAGATGACCAAAACTGAAGAGAACAGGGGTTCATTTACAACTATTTTAGCACCTGTTATTTCTGAAGTTCTGATACTATTTAAAACTATCTATCTCTACAAAGAAAATAAAAGGTACAGAAAAAAACTCCTGGAGGAATGTAAAAGAGGTAATGCTTTTTAAACATTATTTACAAAACATGACAACCCTCAAAAGCGCTAAGTCATGTAATACATGAAATAGTGTGCCCAAATAATAGATGCAACGTTTGAAGAACACACTGAAATGCAGGCTAAATTCACAGATTTTTCTTCATCCAATTAAATCTTGATTTCAAGGGGTATACAACCAATTTCTTCAGCTTCTCTGCATATAAGTAAAATTGGTACAGCCCTTTATAGATTATAAAATAGTTTCACATAGTCAATCCTTAAAACAGATCTAAGAAGACAGCCCAGTGTGTTACTCATTTGACAAGTATTTATTCATAACCTACTGTGAAAGAGCACCTTATGGGATGCTGAATACATATGAGTATATGGTTATAAACAAAATAGACATGTTCTTTCCCCTCATGGAACTAGTTAAAAAGTCAGATAAAGACTGAATACAGAGAAAGATATGATGTAAGGGCAACGAACGACAACTTAATTTGATAGAGTTTTTAAGGACTGCCTTTCTCAAGAGGCAACGTATACAATTTAAGAACTAGAAGATGAGCAAGAAGCAGCCAACTGTACAAAGGACTATGCCAAAAAAAAAAAAAAAAGGCGGGGGAAGGGGGGACAGACAACACGTACAAAGGCCCTGAGCAATTTAAAAAGCTTGACGGGTTAGAAAAGGGCTGTCCAATACAAACACAAGGTGAACCACAAATGCAAACCACATTAGTTATTTTAAATTTTCTAGGAGCTATACTTTAAAAAGTGAAGTTATATCTTTATTTAACCCAAACATGTCCAAAACATTATTTCACCAGATAATTAATATTTCATGAAATATTTTACATTCTTTAATACTAAGCCTGAAATTCAGTGTAAAGTTTACACTTACATAGCACATCTCAATTCAGACTAGCCACAGTTCAACTGCTTAACAGTTACATGTAGCTAGTAGCCTCCATATTGAACAGCACAGGTTAGAATAAGAGGAGACCATTATGGCTAACACATATTAATTTAAAGGGAAATGTGGAAAGGTGAAACAAAAAGTCAACAGGTGCCCAATAATTAACAGTATTATAAGAATGAAATTTGGAATCTATTACTGGAAGTCACAAGGTTTTAAACATGCAAAAAAATAACTTCATCTTTCTGTTTTATAAAGAGTACTCTCTCCTTTTTAAGACACAGAGAATAAGAGCAGAAAAAGGAAGAGTAGGCAGAAGACTCTTAACAGAAATCTAGATGAGAAATAATTAAGGTTTAGGCTACTGTGGGGGTAGCAGAGACAAAGAAAATAGATGCATGCAAGATAACATTATGGAGGTAGAAACAAAATAATTTTTAGATTAAGTGCATGTAGACAATAAGAAAGAAAAATCATGAAGCATAATCTACTATGACTTGAGCAACCAGTGGTGCCATTTACTGTGACTGGAGAAATTAGCATTTTGTTGTTATTTGACAGGGAATGCTGGAGTTAATGGAAATGAATCAAGAATTTTTCCAAATAAGAAAACAAGTTCAGAGAAGCTCACACTTACTAATAAATAGTATTAAGTTAAGACTCAAACCCAGATATTCTAACACTGGATATAATACCCTCTTACTGGTAATATATCGTCTCTCCATAATTCAACAATAAAAATATTCCATTAAGGGGGCACCTGAGTGGCTCATCTGGTTGAGCATCTGACTCTAGATTTCATCTCAGGTCATGATTCCAGGGTCATAGGACTGAGCCCCACGTTGGGCCCCATGCTGAGCATGGAGCCTGCTTAGAATTCTCTCTCTCCTTCTGACCCTCTCCACCCCTTATGTTCACACTCTCTCTCTAAAATAAAGGGGGAAAAAATCTACTAGGATGTGGGTAAGCAATGCCTCCTGTACATAAAGAAAGGCCTCAGTTAAATGGCTGTAGGTCTTTTATGATTCTTTCATATTTTTGAAAAATGAAAAGAAAAAATTTACCTTCAGTTAATATGCCTAGGAGTCTGAAATTAAAATCTACAGAAAACACTCTCCGACCTAAGCTCCAGAGAACAATAGCAAAGTAGAAGCCAAGTATCATGACTTAAAAATCAGTGCCAAACCCCTATAGCCAAAGTAGCAGTAATGGTTCAGAAGCTGACTATGACTACTCTTCAGAACAAACAGGGTGATCTTTACATTCTGACAGTGACTCAAAAATCTGGCTACCTCAGCTTCAGGGATTTAATATTCCTTCTAAGTTCTTTACCTCCACTACAGCCCTATCAATTTATTCAACAAATACTTAGTAAGCCTAAGTACAGGGTAGGATATTGAGCAGGAAGACGAGGAAGACACATAGTTCTTGTCTTGTCCTATCCTCAAGTAGCTCACCATTAAAGGCATGTGAGGAGACAAACATGGAAACAATTATAACAAATGCCACAGAAAAGTCTATACAGTTGACCCTTGAACAACACGGGGGTGAGGGAGGTTAGGGGTGCCAACCCTTCCACCCCTGTACAGTCAAAAATCCATTTACAGTTGATCCTTAACACAGGTTTGAACTGTGTGGGTCCACTTATACAGACTTTTTACAATACAGTACTGTAAACATATTTTCTCTTCTGTATGACTTTCTCAATAACATCTTCTTTTCTCTAGCTTACTTGTAGTATATAATACATATAACAGACAAAATATGTTAATCAACTGTTTATGTTATCAGTAAGGCTTCCAGTCAACAGTAAGCTATTAGTAGTTAAGTTTTTGGGGAGTCAAAAATAATATGCAGATTTTCAACTGTGCAGGGGTTCAGTGCCCCTAACCCCCACGTTATTCAAGGGTCAACTATACTGTCATCCTTTCTGGCCACCCAACATCTGAATCCCCATTAGTGTTCTGGAATTTCCCCCATCTGAACCTAAAAAGTACCAGATACTATTTCTCATGGTCTCCCTTGAAAATAATTTATAAGCATCGGACCAAGGTTCACATATCTCCTTATTTCTCTCTCTCTTTCACCTGTTACCCCCAAATCTAGTAGCTTAATATACTAAATATTTATTATCTAACAGTTTCTGTGTGTGAGGAATTAAGCTATAGTTTAACTGGGTGATTCTGGCTGAGGATCTCTCATAAAGTTGCAGACAGTATCTTAGCCAGCGCTACCATCTTTGAAGATTTGACTGGGAATGGAAGATCTACTTCAAGACGTCTCCTGCACATGGTTATTGGCAGAAGGCTTCAGTTCCTCACATGAGAACCTCTCCAGAAAGGTGGTGAATATCCTTACAACATGGCAGCTGGCCTCCCTCAGAAAAAATGAGCAAAACAAAATATATAATACCTTATATGACCTTGCATCTTAAGACACAATCTTTCATTTCTGCAATAACCTATTTGTTACCAAAGTCCGCTCTACTTAGTATGGAAGGAAACTATATAGAATGTAAATATCAGGAGGTGGGGTTATCAGGAACCACATTGGAGGCTAACTATCTTATGTAACATATGATGGCTATATGTTACACAGTTCATAAACACATATATATTCATGAATGTAATAATGCTATGTTAGGAAGGAGAAGGGTCACTATGATTATAAGTTCATTTGTCCTCTGCCCCCCCACATGTGCTCTGTCTCTCCCTCTCTCTCTCAAAAATAAATAAAATGTAAAAAAAAAAATTTTTTTTTTTTAATTTTTGGGGTGCCTGAGTAGCTCAGTCAGTTAAGCAACTGACTTCGGCTTGAGTCATGATCTCATGGTTCATGGGTTCGAGCCCCGCATAGGGCTCTGTGCTGAGAGCTCAGAGCCTGGAGCCTGCTTCGGATTCTGTCTCCTTCTGTCTGCCCCTCCCCCACTTGTGCGCCCGCTCTCTCTCGCTCTCTCTCTCTCTCTCTCTCTCTCTCTCTCAAAAATACATGTAAAAAAAATTTTTTTTAAGTGCACTTGTCATTTTTATTTGTTAAAGTGGGTGATGGGAATAAAGGCATTTATTACATTTTTCTTTATACCTTTTGAGTTTGAAATATTTCATTATAAAAAAAATTCAATGCTGGGGTGCCTGGGTACCCAACTCTTGATTTCGGCTGAGATCAGGATCCAGGGTCATGGAATGAAGCCCATGTCAGGCTCTGCACTGAGCATGGAGCCTAAGATTCTCTCTCCCTCTCTCTCTCTCTCCCTCCCTCCCTCCCTCTGCCCCTCTCCCCCACTTGTGCACTCTCTCTCTCTAAAATAAAAAAATAAATAAAATTTTTTAAATAAAAGTAAAAATAAATTTTTTAAAAAATTGATGCTTTGCATAAAGTGAGTATTTTCAAATACATTATTGTGAGCACATACATTGGTAGAGCTGTTTTGAAGGACTACTTGGAAGTATATATAATAAAATTTACATGTGCATAAACCAACTCAGAAATCTGTCCAAAAGAATTATTTGCCCAAATAAAAAAAGACCTCTGTACTAAAACTAATCACAGAACTATTTATAATAGGAAAAAAAATTGGTGACAACCCCAATGCCCACCAAAGTATGAGCAAATAAATTAAGACACCACTATACAATAGAATGCAGTCATTAAAAAGAATGAAATTCCCAATATAATAGAACCAATCAGTCATTGGTAAAGAATAGGAGGTATAATTCCATTTTTTAAAAGGCTATATATCAAACTATGAACTACATCAAGAGTGAAAATTTAGCAAGGGAAAAAAAGGCAGAGGGAGAAAATAGCTCTTTTGTACTTTAGAGACACCCATTCTCAAAAATTTTTACTAACCTCTATAGGCATACCTGGCAAGACACTGTGGGTTCAGTTGCAGACCACTGCACTAAAGTGAATACTGCAATAAAGAAAGTCAAATGAATGTTTTGGTTTCCCACTGCACACAAAAGTTGCTTAGAAAAGTGTTATGTCTGAGAAAGCAATGTGCATACCTAATCAAAAAATATTTTATTGCTAAAAAATACTAACCATCATTTGAGCTTTCAGCAAGTTGTAATCACTTATCACAGATCACCATGATAAATGTAGTAATAATGAAAACGTTTGAAATATTGTGAGAATCACCAAAATGCAACAGAGACATGAAGCAATAAGCAAATGCTGCTGGAAAAATGGTGCTGATAGACTTGCTTACCTAGCGTTGTCACAAACCTTCAATTTGTAAACAAACAGTATCTGCAAGTGCAATAAAGCAAAGAATGATAAAACAAGGTATGCCTGTACTTTCATAACTTCTGTGGTTGTTTTGGTTTTGTGTTAAATAGATTTTATTTTTTAGAACAGTTTTAGGCTCATAGCAAAATTAAGCAGATGGTATGGAGATTTCCCATATATCCCTTGCCCTCACACATACATAGCCTCCAACACCAACATCCCCCACCAGACAGAATATTTGCTACAACTGATGAACCTACTGACACACCTTTATTACCAAACTCCATCATTTACATTAGGGTACACTCTTGGTGTTGTACATTCTACATATTTGAACAAATGTATAATGACAAATATTCACCGTGATAGTACCATACAGAGTATTGTACTGCCCTAAAAATCCTTCTGTGCTCTCCCGCTTCTCCCCTCAATTCCTGGCAATCACTGGAATTTACATCTCCATAGTGTTGCCTTTTCCAGAATGTCATAGAAACAGAACCAAATTGTGTGCAGCTTTTTCAGACTGACTTCTTTCACTTAGAAATAGGCATTTAAGTATCCCCCATGTCTTTTCACGCCTTGATAGCTCATTTTTTTCTTAGCAATGAATAATATTCCACTGTCTTGATGTACCAGTTTACCCATGCAGCTACTGAAAGATATCTTGATTTAGTTCAAGTTTTAGTAATTATGAATAAAGCTGCAATACACATCATATGCAGAATTTTGTGTGGACAATTTTTCAAGTCCTCTAGGAACACAGAGGAGTATGACTTCTGAATTGCATAGTATGTTTAGTTTTATAAGAAATTGCCAAACTGTAATCTAAACTAGGTATACCATTTTGCGTTCCAATAATGAATGAGAGTTCCTGTTGCTCTACATCTTTGCCAGCATTTGGTGTTTTCAGTTTTCTAGATTTTGAACATTCCACTAGGAGAGTAGTGGAATCTCATCATTGTTTTAATCTGCATTTCCCTAATGACACATTACGTGGAGCATCTTATCAGATGCTTATTTGCCATCTGTAGACTTTCTTTGATGAGGTATCTGTTAAGATCTTTGGTCTATTTTTAAATCATGTTGTGTTCCTAATGTTGAGTTTTAAAGTTCTCTGAATATTTTGGTAACAGTACACTAAGATTTGTCTCTTGGAAAATCTCCCAGTCTGTAGCTTGGGACAAACTTTTAATTAAAATAAAGTTGAGATATCAATTCTTTCTTTCATGGATCATGCCTTTGATGTTGCACCTAATAAATCAACATCAACCTACGGTCACCTAGATTTTCTACTGTTATCTCCTAGGAGTTTTATAGTTTTGCATTTTAATTTAGGTATCTGATCCACTTTGTGTTAATTTTTGTTAAGCCTATAAAGTCTATACTTAGATTCATTTTTGTGCGAGGCCTAATTGCTCCTGCACAATTTGTTGAAAAGACAGTCTTTTCTCCAATGTATTGTCTTTGCTCCTTTGTTGAAAATCAGTTGACTGTATTTATATGGGTCTATTTCTGTTCCATGGATCTATTTGTCTATTGTTTCACCAATATCCCACTGTCTTAATTACTGTAGCTTAAGAGTTTATCTTTTTTTTTTTTTTTTTTAGTGTTTATTTTTGAGAGAGAGAGAGAGGGGCAGAATGTGAGCAGGGGAAGGGCAGAGAGAGAAAGAGAAACAGAATCTGAAGGAGGCTCCAGGTTCTGAGCTGTCAGCACAGAGCCTGAAGAGGGGCTCGAACTCACAAACTGTGAGATAATGACCTGAGCCAAAGTCACTTAACCAACTGGGCCACCCAAGCACCCTGTCTAAAGTTATATCTTGATGTCAGGTAGTATCAGTCTTCTACCTTTCTTCTCCTCCTTCAAAATTGTGTTGACTGTTCTAGGTCTTCTGCCTCTCCATATAAATTGTAGGATCAGTGGTGCCTGGGTGGCGCAGTTGGTTGAGCATCCAACTCTTGATTTCAACTCAGGTCATGATCTGAGGGGCAAGAGATCAAGCTCCACGTTGGGCTCTGCACTGAGCATGGAGTTTGCTTAAGGTTCTTTCTCTCCTTCTCTCTCTGCTCCTTCCTGTGAGATCATGACCTGAGCTGAAATCAAGGGTCAGACGCTTCACTGGCTGAGCCACCCAGGGGCCCCATTAAATTTTTATCTTTCCCAGGCCAGCAATGTGGTACAACGCTCTTGAGATGCTGGGCAGTGGCAGTCAACCACAGCTGCTAGTACAGCCGTACTCATGAGAGTAACAACAACTGATACACTTAAAACCATTCTATACCCTGACAACTATTCTGTTTTTCACTTTTATTTGTTTTTTACATTCATTTATTTATTTTTGAGAGAGACAGCAAGCAGGGGAGGGGCAGAGAGAGAGGTAGAGAGGGAGACTCCCAAGCAGGCTCCACACTGTCAGAGCAGAGCCTGATACGGGGCTTGAACTCACCAACTCTGAGATCATGACCTGAGCAGAAACCAAGAGTAGGACGCTTAACTGACTGAGCCACCCAGGTGCCCTTGTTTTTCGCTGTTAGTGCAGTATTCTATAAATTACATGAAATACTCAACACTATATTCTACAAGAGGTGTTGTGTCAGATCATTTTGCCCAAATGCAGACCACTCTAAGTATTCTGAGCATGTTTAAGTAGGCTAGGCTAAGCTATGATGTTTAGGTTAGAGGTATTAAATGCATTTTTGACTTACAGTATTTTCAACTTCTGGTGGGTTTATTGGTAACCCCATCATATACTGAGGAAGCCTAAGTGCTTATTAGTTTCATAAGGGGTTTTTTCTCTCCCAAATATTTCAGATTTTTTACTTTAGACAATAGTGCCATCTGTGAAGAAAGACAGTTTTAGTTCTTCCTTCCCAATCACTGTACACCTTTAATTTTCTTATCTTACTGCATTAACTAGGACTTTCAGTACGATGTTGAAAAGCAGTGATAATAGGGAATACCCTTGCCTTCTTCCTGATCTTGGTGGGAAAGCTTCAAATTTCTGTTAAATATGATTTTAGCTGTATATCTTTGTATGTACCTTTATCAAGATTATATAGATATATACACATATACACACGTATACACACACATATATATGTATAGATTATACACACACACACACCTTTATCAAGTTCCTCTCTGTTCTAGTTTACTGAGAAGTTTGATCTTAAGTAGACTCCATGCCCAATGTGGAGCTTGAACTCACAACCCTGAGATTGAGTTAGATACTCTACCAACTGAACCACCCAGGTGCCCCTAGTTTATTGAGAGTTTTTATCACGATTGGGTGCTAGATTTTGTCAAATGCTTTTCTCCATCTATTGATATGCTCATGTGACTTTTCTTCTAAAGCCTGTTTCTGCAATGGATTATATTAATTGATTTTCAAAACTTAAAACTAGGAGCACCTGGGTGTCCAACTTTGGCCCAGGTCATGATGTCACGGTTCAGGAGTTTGAGCCCCACGTCAGGCTCTGTGCTGACAGCTCAGAGCCTGGAGACTGCTTCAGATTCTGGGTCTCCCTCTCTTTCTGCCCTTCCCCCACTCACATTCTGTCGCTCTCAAAAATGAACAAACATTATGGGGCGCCTGGGTGGCACAGTCGGTTAAGCGTCCGACTTCAGCCAGGTCACGATCTCGCGGTCCGTGAGTTCGAGCCCCGCGTCAGGCTCTGGGCTGATGGCTCAGAGCCTGGAGCCTGTTTCCGATTCTGTGTCTCCCTCTCTCTCTGCCCCTCCCCCGTTCATGCTCTGTCTCTCTCTGTCCCAAAAATAAATAAAAAACGTTGAAAAAAAAAATTAAAAAAAAAAAAATGAACAAACATTAAAAAAACACTTAAACCAGCCCTTCATATCGGCGATAAACCCCACTTGGTCATGGTATGTGATTCTTTTTATACATCATTGGATTCAATTTACTAGTATTTTATTGAGGATTTTTGTACCTATGCCCATGAGAGATAAAGGTCTGTAAGTTTTCTTTTATAATATCTTTGTCCAGTTTTTGGTATTAGGGTAATGCTGACCTCATAGAATGAGCTAGGAAGCATTCCCTCTGCTTCTTTCTTCTGAAAAAGACTGTAGAGAACTGGTATAATTTCTTCCTTAAATATTTGGTAGAATTCACCAGTGAACCTATCTGGGCCTGGTATTTTCTGTTCTAGAAGGATTCTTTTGTTTGTTTTTTCAAGTTTATTTATTTTTGAAGGAGGGGGGAGAGAGAGAGAGAGAGAGAGAGTAGAGGAGGGGTAGAGAGAGAGGAAGACACAGAATCCCAAGCAGGCTCCAGGCTCTGAGCTGTCAGCACAGAGTCTGATATGGGGCTCAAATTCACAAACCACAAGATCACAACCTGAGTGGAAGTCAGATGCTTAACCAACTGAGCCACCCAGGCACCCCTGTTCTGGAATGTTATTGTTGATTCAATTTCTTTAATGCATATAGACCTATTCATATTGTTTATGTCAATTTTGGCAAATTGTATCCTTCAAGAAATCAGTTTTATGGCCCAAAACATAGCCTATTTTGATGAATACTACATGTGAGCTTGAGCAAAATGTGCATCCTGCTGATGTTGAATGAAGTGGTCTATAGATGTCCACTATAATCAGGTCACTGATATGCTGTTGAGTTCAATTATGTCATTATTGTCCTTATTGTCCATTTCTAATAGAGGGGTATTAAAACCTCCAATTATGATAGTGGATTCATCTACTTATTGGAGTTCTATCAGTTTCTGCCCCACATAATTTGACGTTCTGTTTTTAGGCGCATACGTATTAAGTAAGGATTGTTATATCTTCTTGGAGAAATGACTCCTTTATCATTATGCAATTCTCCTCTTTAGAACTGAAAGCTTTCCTTGGTCTAAATTCTGTTCTGTCTGAAATTAATATAGCTACTCCTTCTTTCTTTTAATTAGCATTAGTATGGTATATCTTTTATCTTTCTCCAATCACTTTTCAATCTGTATGCATCTTTTTTAAAGTGGATTTCTGGGGCACCTGTGTGGCTCAGTCAGTTAGGCAACAGATTTTGGCTCAGGTTATGATCTCACGGTTCGTGAGTTCGAGCCCCGCATCAGGCTCTGTGCTAACAGCTCAGAGCCTGGAACCAGCTTTGTATTCTGTGTCTCTCTCACTGTCCCTCCCCCTCTTGTGCTATCTTTCTCTCAAAAACAAATATACATTTAAAAAAATATTAATAATAGATTCCTTATAGACAACAGAGCTGGATCTTGTTTTTCGATCTACACTAACAACCTGTCTTTTCATTTGTGCATTTAGACCGTTGACGTTCAAAGTGATTACCGATATAGTGGAATTAACATCTACCATACCCATGACTGTTCTCTATTTCTTGCCCTTTTTTGTTCCTATTTTTGTCTTCCACTTTTTTTCTGCCCTTTGTGGTTTTAAGTGAGCATTTTCTATGATTGCCTTTTCTCTCCTTTCTTGGTATATCGGTCATACCTCTTCTTTTACTTTTCTTAGTGGTTGCCCTAGAGATTACGATATACATTTACAGCTAAGCCAATTCCCCTTTCAAGTAACACTACCCATTTTCCACTCTACCTATTTCCTGGGTAGTATGAGTACCGTGTAATAACAAAATAATAAATGTCCCCTATCCCTTATATCATTGCTGTCATTCATTTCACTTATGCCTAAATACACATATAAGTATTCAGAAGTATTCATTATCATACTGTTGATATTACTTTGAAACTTTTATGTTAGATCAATTAAGAAAAAAAATTATTTTACCTTCACCTATCCTTTTTTCAATGCTCTCCTTACATTATGTAGATTCTAGTTTGTGGCGTATATTATTTTCCTTCTCCTAAAAAATTTAACATGTCTTGCAAGGCAGTTCTACTAACAACAAATACCCTTAATTTCTGTTTGAGAAAGTATTTCTCCATTATTTTCAAAGGATAATTGTGCAAGGTACAGAATTGTAGGTTGGGTTTGTTTTGTTTTTTCTCTCAGAACTTCAAATGTTTTTACTCCATTTTCTTCTTGTTTGCATGGTTTCTGAGAAGTTAGCTGTAATCCTTATCAATGCTCCTCTATATTAATGTGTGTTTTTTCCCCTCGCTTCTTCCAGGATTTTTTTTTCTCTTTTTTTTTTTCCTCTTTTTTTTTTTTTTTTTTTTTTTTTACTTTATCTTGGATTTTCTGTAGTTTGAAAATAATATGCCTAGGTATAGTTTTCTTGCCACTTAGCCTGCTTGGTGTTCTCTAAGCTTCCTGGAATTGTGATTCGGTATCTGACATTAATTTGGGGCAGTTCTCAGTCATTACCATTCCAAACACTTCTTCTGTCCCTCTTCTTTTTCTTCTCCTTATAGAATTCCCATTATGCATATGTTAAATCTTTTTTTTTTAGTATGAGGTTTATTTACATGTCTAAAGTTAATCTTTACAAGGTAAGGATTCTATATCCCACCTATTGACTATAATGCCACAGAAATTAAAACATGCCATCCCTAATGATGCAGATGTTAAACCTTTTGTAGTTGTCCCACAGTTACTCAATATTCTGTTTTTCTTATCTTTTTTCTCTTTCTTTTCTAGTTTCAGCAGTTTCTATTGATAGCCTCATGCTCAGAGTCTTTCTTCAGCCATTAGTAGTCCAGTCTACTAATAAATAAACCCATCAAATGATTACAATGTTTTTGTGATAATGCTATGTCTTTCTTCTCTAGCATTTTTTTTCTTGTTGTTCTTTCTTAGAATTTCCATCCCTCCCCCTTTCATCACAGTTGTTTTAAATTCTTTCTTGGTCTGGTAATTCTCATATCCCTACCCTACCCAAGTCTAGTTCTAATGCTGGCTCTAATTGTGCTTTTTGTCTTTAGTATGTCTTGTAATTTTTCTTAACAGTTGAACATGATGTACTAGGTAAAAAGAACTATTGTAAATAGGCTTTCGTTAATGTGGTGGTAACATATGGGGGGAAAAGAAAATACATAAAACTTAAAACCAAGTTATTTTATGGGGCACCTTGGTGGCTCAGTCAGTTAAGCATCCGACTTTGGCTCAGGTCATGATCTCACAGTTTGTGAGTTCAAGTCCCGCGTCAGGTTCTGTGCTGACAGCTCAGAGTCTGGAGCCTACTTCAGATTCTGTCTCCCTCTCTCTCTGCCCCTCTCCCACTCACACTCTGTCTCTCTTTCTCTCAAAAGTAAATAAACATAAAAAAAAAAAAATTCTCTAAAAACCAAGGTTATGTTGGAATTTGAGGATAAGGAAATGCTTTTTCTTCCCTTTCTTTTTCCAATTATCTTTAACTTGGTTATATAAAACTCGTATAATTAAAGAATGGGGGGGGCACCTGGGTGGGTCAGTCGGTTAAGCAGCCGACTTCGGCTCAGGTCATGATCTCGCGGTCTGTGAGTTCGAGCCCCACGTCGGGCTCTGTGCTGACAGCTCAGAGCCTGGAGCCTGTTTCAGATTCTGTGTCTCCCTCTCTCTGACCCTCCCCCGTTCATGCTCTGTCTCTCTCTGTCTCAAAAATAAATAAACGTTAAAAAAAAAAAAATTTTTTTTTTAAAAGAATGAGGTAAATACATCAAAAAAAGTGAATGACCAGGAAGAGATAAAGGGTATGAGAAAAAAAGTAAATAGGAGGCTAAAGAAGATAAACATATCTGATTTCACTTTGCTTTAAAATAATTCTTATTTATAGATTTTTTTCATTACAAGTGATGCACATTTGTGGCAAAAACATTTCTTAAATCACGAAGAAAAATTAATTATCCATAAAATACCACTCAAATAATCACTGCTAGCCTTTAAAAAAAAGGAGCAGGAACTAGGGGACTACGATGGAACATGAATGAGAGAGATCATCACCTCACTCTTAGAAGTAAAACTGAACTAGCCACAAGCCCATAAGGGTTCCAAACATAAAATTTGCCACTGTACCCATTTTTAAGTATATAATTCATTGGAAATAATTATATTCACAATTTGTACAGCCATTACCAACCATTTCCAAGACTTTTTCATCACCCCAAACAGGAACTCTGTATCCATTCTTCCTTCCCTCCAGCCTCAAGTTAATCTCTGATCTACTTTCTGACTCTGAATTTACCTATTCTAGATTCATAAGTAGAATCATACATACAACATTTGTCCTTCTGTGTCTGGCTCGTTTCATTCAGCAACATTTTCAAGATTCATCCATGCTGTGTTACGTATCAGAGCTTCATTTCATTTTGTGGCTGAATAATATTTCATTATATGTATATTTCTCTCATTTTTCAAGGTGTTGGAAACTCTGAGACCATAAAAAACCTGATATATTTAAGGCTGAAAGATAGGTATAGATAGGTAGGTAGGTAGGTAGAAAAATAAATAAAGGTATCTCTACTCATCTGTTGTTTATCTATTCATCTGTTGATGGACATTTGGATTGTTTCCTACTTGGACTATTGTGAATAATGCTGCTATGACCATGGGAACACAAGTGCCAAACATACTTTTAATAGTTTGCTCTGGCTGGAAAGCCAACAGAGGAACTATAAAGGTAAACAGTAACAAAAGCTGCCAATAGCAATTACCACAACAAAATTAAATAGGATATCAGACTATATTCTATTAGAGTCTATATTAATATATAAATATGTTCTAGAATACATAAATGTTAACTTATGGTTTTAATATTTATACTGTTGATGTTTTACAAATTTTCTTGAACAAATATGTATTATTTGCATAAATGAAGGGAAAGCATTTTTGTAGAGTCCTTTGTTATAGCAGGATATATATGTTCTATTTTGAGAAATAATACACAATAAGGAAATAAACGGGAGAAAGCAACACAATGCTGAAGCAACCCATTAAGAGACCAATACTGAGGTCAGGATTACAGGTTAGGAGTACTACTGAGAAGGGAGAGGAGCTGGAACCTGACAGCATTTTTTTATTCTGTTCTGGCCACAAAGAAGGTACTACTTTGCCCTCCATAATGCCTAGTACATACCTACTATATACTACTCAACAAGATACTCAAAAGTTGGCCTAAAGAATAAATAGATGGACAAGTCTACAGATATCCAAGCTTTTCTACCTACGTCTTATTTTTTAAATTAGTTACACAGTTAATCTGAAACTGGTTATTACAAGCATCTGAAGTTTCACCATAAGTTTCACAGGAATTCATAAATTCACAAGCAAACTGGCAGGTAGATGAATAACAGAATATTTATTTTATTTCTGGGATCACTATTTAAACTACAACTCTGTTTATACAAGATTACAAACCCCAGAGCTCACCAACTTATAGCACCATACTTTTTCAGTGGGTATTTGTGTAAGTGTTTGTAATGCCAAATGGGATCCTGAGAGGTCTTTTCTTATTTGCTTTCAAAATAAACAGCAATGTATCAAGCTTAGAAGTACCTTCTGAAATGTTTGCTCAAATTTCAAAATGGTCTATGTCAATGTAAATATAAAAAATCATTAATTTATACCTATACACATTGATACTTGTCTTTATTCTTCAAAGTGCTGGAAACTCTGAGTCCAGGAAAAACTTGATATACAACTGAATGAATGTGTGAAAAGAAAAAAAATATGTATTTATACTCAACCTTGTTCCAATAGGATTTAAGGCTGGTGCAATTGTAATATACATCTTCAATCTCTTAAGCAGGTTATAAGAAAGTATTGTTCCAACTCTGTAAACATGGAAATAAATATTATAAATAGGAATGTATTGTACATTTGGAGTATTATTAATAAATATAGGACACAGATTTTAAAAATATACCCTGTAATTTCCACAAAGAATTTCAAACTATGTCTTTCATTTATGTAAGCTAACAACTGTCAAAAAGAGATGTAGGAAGGGAAGATACAGAACACTGGCTTCAACAGGAATCAAAAAATAGAACAGATATTACAGCGAAAGGGGAAAAAAACAGGAAATAAGAGCAACACTGCTGACAAGACTCCTTCCTTTAAATGTCTACATGATAAATTTCCAAGTTAATTTATTTTCTGTAGGCATACAGCATATTTCCATCTCTCTATGACCCCTCCTACCTCTAGAGCTAAATTTCAAAAAAGCACAATTTATACACAATGATATACTACTTACTGCTGCTGCCACCACCATCATCTACTGTATACTATGTACCAGGCACTGCAACACGATTTACATCAATTATCTTACTAAACCCTCACAACCCTAATATAGGTTTTACTGACATTTATGGAAGTTAAACAACATGCCCAAGATCCATTAGCTAATAAACGATGGAGCTGGGATACTAAACATTTGGCCTCAAAACAAAAACGTCCTGACAAGTATAAATCACTGATAGGAAGGTAACCTTAAACTAACTGTAGAACATAAAAGTAAAAAAAACCATGATCCTGAGGATTTTGACAGAACAGGGCCCACTCAAAACCAACCTGATTACCAATTTAAGAAGTTAACTAAAATGAAACATTGAGATGGAAATATTTCAAAATGAAATTGTCAACATATCATGAAAATTCCTACTTCCTTCATAAATAGCCTATTATAGACTGTACATAATCTTTTTTTAATCCATGTAATACTAGTATAAAAAGTTTCAAGAATTTCAGCAAAAACCTTTTTTTATAAACTTTCATATTTTCTGTGAACAGATCTGTATGACAGATCTGGAGAACAATTGATATTTTCCTGACTTTTAACATTATTGCACAAAAGGAAACCTTCCTACTGTATAAACTACAGCAATAGTTTCTAAAGAAAAAGGAACAAAGAAAGTGAACAGAAAATAGAAACCAATGGCCACCACATCCCAAATACATGCCTATTCTAAAGGAAAATGGAATTTTACCAAGGCTACCAGAAGCACTGAACTCCAACTACCCTGTTTATCAGACTTAAGTTTTTTTCAAAAAATCTTCTAAATATAAAATGTCAGTTTGCTGCTAATGTTTTATATTTAAAGTTCCAGTGATATGAGTTTATTGCTTAATAGTTGTAAACCTGTATTTATAGTCACTATCAAAGGACTTTACTAAAGGGTATCACATGCACAGCTCTCCAGCTAACTGAATTCCCTTAATTCTACTAGACTGAGACAGCTCTGAAATACCTTAAGCTACCTGTAAAGTTACCATACACATATAGCCACAGACATGCACATATTTTTCCAACCCATTCAAAATATCTGAGTATTGCTGTTATATACAGGCTAGGTGATTGAAACATTTCAAGTGAATGAAGTACAACTCAGTTTTAGCATTTTAAATGTTTGTATAAAGTTATCCAAGGGGTGATTGGGTGGCTCAGTCACTTAAGCATCTGACTCTTGATTTGGGCTCAGGTCATGATCTCACATTTCATGTGATGGAGTACTACATGGGGTGAGGGGTCTGCACTGATAGTTCAGTGCCTGGTTAGGATTCTCTCTCTCCCTCTCTCACTCTCTCTTCCCCTCCCCCAAGCCCTGGCACCCACACATCCTCTCTCAAAATAAACAAACATTAAAAATAAATAAATAGACATCCAAAACTGGGACACCTGGGTGGCTCAGTGGGATGAGTGTATGGCTTTTATTTTGGCTCAGGTCATGATCACATGGTTTGTGAGATGGAGCCCGCCATCTGGCTCTGCACTGACAGCACAGAGCCTGCCTGGGATTCTCTCTCTCTATCCCTCTCTCTTCTGCCCCTCCCTCTCTCTCTCTCTCTCAAAATAATAAACTTAGAAAAAAAGTACCAAAACTGTACTAGCTATAGAATGCAATTACCCTAAGGAATCAGCATTCATTTACCTTTTTTTTTCATTTAGCATTTAAAACCTAAGCGCTATAGATGTTCAAATTTATTCAAAAATTTAATAAAATATTTTAACTGACCATTTCAACTACTACCCAATATTAAAATGTTTTTCAGGTTTATATATTCATTTTTTTAATGTTTTTAACGTTTATTCATTTTTGAGAGAAAAAGACAGAATTTGAGTGGGGGAGGGGCAGAGGAAAAGAGAGAGAGAGAATCCCAAGCAGGTTCTGAGCTGTCAGCCTAGAGCCTGACACATGGCTCAAACCCACAAACCATGAGATCGTGACCTGAGCCAAAGCCAGATGCTTAACTGACTGAGCCATTCAGGTGCCCCTATACATTCATATATTAATTGCTAGGTTAAACTTATTTCTCAAAAAGAAACAAATAGTGCCCCTTTAAGCTATCTTGCTCAAATAACAAAAATCACTATGAGCTATGGATCTGAATTAAGTTTTGTTCATTCTAGGGACACCTGGGAGCTCAGTCAGTTAAGCGTCCAATCTTGGCTCAGCTCACGATCTCATGGTTTGTGGGTCAAGCCCCATATTGGGCTCCGACAGCTCAGAGCCCAGAGCCTGCTTTGGATTCTGTGTTTCTCTCTCTCTCTCTGCTCCACCCATGCTTGTGTTCCATCTCTCTTTCAAAACTAAACATTTTTAAAATTTTAATAATGTTTTGTTCATTCTAAAAAATTCAAGTCTTATTTAATGCTATACACTTCAGTAAAGAATCTATAAAAGATAACATACAAACCGAGAATCTCTGTTGCTACTCTGCCAACCTAAACCATCCAAAGAATAAGGTAATCAATATTTCTTTTTTTTTTTTTTTTTTTTTTTTTTTTTAATTTTTTTTTTTAACGTTTATTTATTTTTGAGACAGAGAGAGACAGAGCATGAACGGGGGAGGGTCAGAGAGAGAGGGAGACACAGAATCGGAAGCAGGCTCCAGGCTCTGAGCCATCAGCCCAGAGCCCGACGCGGGGCTCGAACTCACGGACCATGAGATCGTGACCTGAGCTGAAGTCGGAGGCTTAACCGACTGAGCCACCCAGGCGCCCCGGTAATCAATATTTCTAAGCACATACAATACACCAAACAATTATGAGGTAGATATTATCATTTATCACATTAAAATATGAGAAAAGGATCTTATAGATAGTTTTGGTAATCCACTTAGTCATTTTGATAATTCAAACCTGAATAGAAAACAAACCAATCTTGCTATCGGACACATCTTCCTTAAATAATACCTTCCATATAAATTCTATGTGTCCTTTCTGTTTTTTAGTCTTCCTTTAATAACATCAGTCACAGAATCATAACAGCTGCTATTTATATTGAGCATTAAAACCCATGCCAGCTACTGCTCCAGGCAGTTAAAATTTATTATTTCCATTCCTCATGACCATCTTTGCACAGTAAATATGAAAATGCATACCTTCTGATAAGGAAACAGACTCAGAAATGTTAAATAACAAGGAAAATGACAAAGCAAAATGCTTGTTTTTTCTACTACATAATGCCACATTTTTTTTCCAGCCATCAATTCTTATAATGAAATTATCTGCAATATAGAATTCTACTAGATCCTCAACAAAAACAAGGTTGTTTTCCTTTACAGAAAGGGAAAGTATTGAATTCTGTAAAACATTTTATTGTATTACCACAAGACTGATGTAATTTCCCCACAAAAACTTTTATATTAAAACTGGGAGGAGAGAGGACACCTGGGTGGCTCAGTTGGTTAAGCATCTGACTTCGGCTCAGGTCATAATCTCGCAGGTTTGTGAGTTCAAACCCCACATCTGGCTGAGCCTGGAGCCTGCTTCAGATTCCATGTCTCCCTCGCTCTCTGCCCCTCCCCTGCTCATGCTCTGTCTCAAAAATAAACACTAAAAAAAAAAAAAAAAAAAAAAAAAAACTGGGAGGAGAGAATGCTATCTAAGGGAGGGAGGGAGGGAGGGAGGGAGGGAGGGAGGGAGGAAGGAAGGAAGGAAGGAAGGAAGGAAGAAAAAACTGGCTAAGAGTACTAGCTAACTAAAATTTGATCCTTTGAGCTGCACATAAAACAGCTATAGCTGAGGTGAAGTTCATGGATAAGGAGCTAATAAGTCTGTTCCCTGACCTCAACCTTCCATTGATACAAACACAAAACTGTTTAAAAAAAAAAAAAAAAAAAAAAAAAAAAAAAATATATATATATATATATATATATATATATATATATATATATCTCCACACACACAATTTTTTTCCTGGCAGCAGCAAGAGTATATACTAAAATACTGGCTTCCCTATGTTTCAATCTAGAAAGTCTGAAGAAGCACAAATTCAGAACAAGTCTCTCTTTTTTTTCTGATTTTTTAACTTTTATTATTTTTTTAACATTTATTCATTTTTTTACTACTTAATTTTATTTATTTATTTTAATTTACATCCAAATTAGTTAACATATAGTGCAACAATGATTTCAGGATTAGATTCCTTAGTGCCCCTTACCCATTTAGCCCATTCCCACCTCCCACAACCCCTCCTGTAACCCTCAGTTTGTTCTCCATATTTATGAGTCTCTTCTGTTTTGTCCCCCTCCCTGTTTTTATATTATTTTATTTCCCTTCCCTTATGTTCACCTGTTTTGTCTCTTAAAGTCCTCATATGAGTGAAGTCATATGATTTTTGTCTTTCTCTAATTTCACTTAGTATAATACCCTCCAGTTCCATCCACATAGTTGCAAATGGCAAGATTTCATTCTTTTTAATTGCCGAGTAATACTCCATTGTATATATAGATATAGATATAGATATAGACCACATCTTCTTTATCCATTCATCCATCAATGGACATTTGGGCTCTTTCCATACTTTGACTATTGTTGATAGTGTTGCTATAGACATTGGGGTGCATGTGTCCCTTCAAAACAGCACACCTGTACCCCCTGGATAAATACCTAGTAGTGCAATTGCTGGGTCGTAGGGTAGTTCTATTTTTTTGTTTTCTTTTGAGGAACCTCCATACTGTGGAGTGGCTGCACCAGCTTGCATTCCCACCAACAATGCAAAAGAGATCCTCTGTCTCCGCATCCTCGCCAACATCTGTTGTTGCCTGAATTGTTCATGTTAGCCTGTTGTTGCCGAATTGTTCATGTTAGCCATTCTGGCAGGTGTGAGGTGGTATCTCATTGTGGTTTTGCTTTGTATTTCCCTGATGATGAGTGATGTTGAGTATTTTTTTCATGTGTCGGTTGGCCAACCGGATGTCTTCTTTGAAGAAGTGTCTATTCATGTCTTTTGCCCATTTCTTCACTGGATTCTTTGTTTTTTGGGTATTGAGTTTAATAAGTTATTTATAGATTTTGGATACTAACCCTTTATCTGATCTTTATGTCGTTTGCAAATATCTTCTCCCATTTTGTCAACTGCCTTTTAGTTTACTGATTGTTTCCTTCGCTGTGCAGAAGCTTTTTATTTTGATGAGGCCCCAATAGTTCATTTTTGCTTTTGTTTCCATTGCTTCTGGCGACATGTTGAGTAAGAAGTTGCTGCGGCCAAGATCAAAGGGTTTTTGCCTGCTTTCTCCTCGAGTTTGAGGGCTTCCTGTCTTACATTCAGGTCTTTCATCCATTTTGAGTTTATTTTTGTGTATGGTGTAAGAAAGTGGTCCAGGTTCATTTTTCTGCATGTTGCTGTCCAGTTTTCCCATCACCACTTGCTGAAGAGACTGTCTTTATTCCATTAGATATTCTTTCCTGCTTTGTCAAAGATTAGTTGGCCATACATTTGTGGATCCATTTCTGGGTTCTCTGTTCTGTTCCATTGATCTGAGTGTCTGTTCTTGTGCCAGTACCATACTGTCTTGATGATTACAACTTTGTAGTATAGCCTGAAGTCCGGGATTGTGATGCCTCCTGCTTTGGTTTTCTTTTTCAAGATTGCTTTGGCTATTCAGGGACTCTTCTGATTCCATACAAATTTTAGGATTATTTGTTCTAGCTCTGTGAAGAATGCTGGTGTTATTTTGATAGGGATTGCATTGAATATGTAGATTGCTTTGGGTAGTATCAACATTTTAACAATATTTGTTATTCGTATCCAGGAGCATGGAACCTTTTTCCATTTTCTTGTGTCTTCTTCAATGTCTTTCATAAGCTTTCTATAGTTTTCAGTGTATAGATTTTTCACCTCTTTGGTTAGATTTATTCCTAGGTATTTTATGGTTTTTGGTGCAAGTGTAAATGGAATTAATTCCTTGATTTTTCTTTCTGTTGTTTCATTGTTGGTGTACGGAAATGCAACCAATTTCTGTGCATTGATTTTATATACTGCAACTTTGCTGAATTCATGAATCAGTTCTAGCAGTCTTTTGGTGGAATCTTTAGGGTTTTCCATATAAAGTATCATGTCATCAGCATAGAGTGAAAGTTTGACCTCCTCCTGGCCGATTTGGATGCCTTTTATTTCTTTGTGTTGTCTGATTGCAGAGGCTAAGATTTCCAATACTATGTTGAATAACAGTGGCGAGAGTGGACATCCCTGTCTTGTTCCTGACCTTAGGAGGAAAGCTCTCAGTTTTTCCCCATTGAGGATGATATTGGCGTTGGGTCATTCATATATGGCTCTTATGATCTCGAGGTATGCTCCTTCTATCCCTACTTTCTTGAGGGTTTTTATCAAGAAAGGATGCTGTATTTTGTCAAATGCTGTCTCTGTATCTATTTAGAGGATCATATGGTTCTTGTCCTGTCTTTTATTGATATGATGAATCGTGTTAATTGTTTTGCAGATATTGAACCAGCCCTGCATCCCAGGTATAAATCCCACTTGGACGTGGTGAATAATTTTTTTAATGTATTGTTGGATCCAGTTGGCTACTATCTTGTTGAGGATTTTTGCATCCGTGTTCATCAGGGAAATTGGTCTATAGTTCTCCTTTTCAGTCAGGTCTCTGTCTGGTTTTGGAATCAAGGTAATGCTGGCTTCATAGAAAGAGTCTGGAAGTTTTCCTTCCATTTCTATTTTTTGGAGCAGCTTCAAAGGCATAGATGTCAAGTCTTCCTTAAATGTTTGGTAGAATTCCCCTGGAAAGCCATCTGGCCCTGGACTCATTTTTTGGGAGATTTTTGATTACTAATTTGATTTCCTTACTGGTTATGGGTCTGTTCAAATTTTCTATTTCTTCCTGTTTCAGTTTTGGTAGTGTATATGTTTCTAGGAATTTGTTCATTTCTTCCAGATTCCCCATTTTATTGGCATACAATTGCTCATAATATTCTCTTATTATTGCTTTTATTTCTGCTGTGTTGGTTGTGATCTCTCCTCTTTCCTTCTGGATTTTATCTATTTGGGTCCTTTCCTTTTTCTTTTTGATCAAACTGGCTAGTAGTTTATCAATTTTGTTAATTCTTTCAAAGAACCCGCTTCTGGTTTCATTGATCAGAACAAGTCTCTCTTAAACTATATCACATATTACATGAATTTTTTATTTAGTATACACAATATACCAAGCCCTGGGTCAAGAAGTGTGTTAAGCACTGTCACTCCATACCCAATATGAAATAAAAACGATTACCACTGTTCTGAAAAATCCTAAAATGGCAATTAGAATCTTCAACATAATTCTCCAAATAGGTAAACAATGCACAGATCATACCAAAGTCCTAAAACTTCTACTTTAATGCTAGTTGTGTTCATTAATTTAATTGCAATGATACTAACAGAGGAAAAGTGGGGCACCTGGGTGGCTCAGTCAGTTAAACGTCAGATTCTTGGTTTTGGCTCAGGTCATGATATCACATTCTGTGAATTCAAGCCCTGTGTCTGGCTCCAAGCTAAAGGCACAGAGCCTGCTTAGGATTCTCTCTCTTTCTCTTTCTCTTTCTCTCTTTCTCTCTGCCGTCCCTACACTGCTCATGCTCTCCCTCTCTGTCAAAATAAATGAATACACTTAAATAAAAGAAAAAAAAGAAAAGAGAAAAGAGAAAAGAGAAAAGAGAGGAAAGGAAAGGAAAGGAAAGGAAAGGAAAGGAAAGGAAAGGAAAGGAAAGAAAAGGCACTTGGGTGGTTCAGTCAGTTGAGTGTCCGACTTCAGCTCAGGTCATGATCTCAGTTTGTGAGTTCAAGCCCCATGCTGGGGTCTGGGCTAACAGCTCAGAGCCTGGAGCCTGCTTGGGATTCTGTGTCTCCCTCTCTTTCTGCTCACGCTCTCTCAAAAATAAATAAACATTAAAAAATAATTTTTTTAAAAAGTGATCAAATTATGAGAAGGAAATGTACGTTAATCAAAACTGGATAGAAGGATACATATGAAAAATCAGGAAATCCTGGCACAAATATACCAAATGTCAATGGGATAATAATTTTTTTTTTTTAACGTTTATTTATTTTTGAGACAGAGAGAGACAGAGCATGAATGGGGGAGGGTCAGAGAGAGAGAGAGACACAGAATCTGAAACAGGCTCCAGGCTCTGAGCTGTCAGCACAGAGCCCGACGCGGGGCTCGAACTCACGGACCGCGAGATCGTGACCTGAGCCGAAGTGGGCCGCTTAACCGACTGAGCCACCCAGGCGCCCCTGGGATAATAATTTTTAAGAAGGTCCTCAGCATCTCAGCAAGGTAAAAGTACCATGTTCTATCAACAAGATACACGTGGCCTCCTCAAAAGTTATTTAAGCTCTTTTTCCTTGTCAGGAACTTGAAAAAAGGTTGAAGCGAATGTTATCTCCAATGCTTTCCTGTGTAACATTCTAGAGTCAAAAGAAAATTGATACAATCTTATATGAAGATTTTCTTATGCAATAATTAGTTTCAATAAAATAAAAAAATCCCCAAAATGTTGCACCTAGAAAACTAAGGTCTTATTCCCTGGAATTTATATGCTAGGCTACAGAAACAATCAGAAGTTTGGGGGACAAATCAAGACAATGTGGGTACATACATTACCAAGACTAAATTTACATAGTTACACAATAACCTCAGACTCTCAGAAGATGTCAAAGAAGCATTTATGATTGCAAGAGATGTTTTCTTAATCTGATAATATTGAAGAAAACTAAAATATTATAAACTAGTAGGCATATCCACACCACTCTCGGTCTTATCCGCCACAGGGAAGTGGGTCTTCTGTCTAATCAAGTCAGAAGACCTCAGGCCTCATACTCCGAATTGTCCTGGAACTCAAGTTATCTCTCTCTTCCTCCCAGTTTCTGCTTTCAACTTTCAAACATGCTGCTCTGCCATATTTAAAAATCTCACTGAATTTTATTTATCCCTCTGAAAAGCCCTGGTCTCACAGCATCCTGCCACCTCTCATAGCTAAGCAACTGGAAAGATGTTTACCTTTTCATTCTTCCCTTCCTCACCTTCCACTTTCTCACTACAATCTGGCTTTTGCCCTACCATTTTTCTGAAACCACACTTACCAAGGTCGCTCACCAAAAGCCTGTTTATTGATCTCTCTGCAATATATGACCAAGTATTATACTCTATCCTTTTACTTATTGTGATTTTTCTGATTAGAAAATACATGTTAATTACGAATTGAAATATCATAGAAAAAAATGGAAAGTTTAAATACTCTGTAATCCTACTCTCAAAGATAGCCTCTGTTAGCAATATGGTCTATCTCCATCAAGATCTCTTTTCTAGGGGCACCTGGGTGGCTTAGTCAGTTGCGCATCCAACTCTCAATTTCAGCTCAGGTCATGATCCCAGGGTAATGGGATTGAGTTCCATGTTGAACATGGAGCCTACTTAAGATTCTCTGTCTCTCCACTGCCTCTCTCCCTCTCCCCTGCTCATGCTTGCTTTAAAAAAAAAAAAAAAAAAAAAATTCTTTTCTATACATATACTAACATAGGAGTATATATGTATATTTTTAACTTAACAAAAGTTAGAACATACTATATATATTTCTTTGAGAATTTTTTTAATGTACCTTGATCTCCTGTCCTTGTTAGCATTATTAGTAACTTGATTAACAACCTCCTAAAGAGCTCCTCATCATAATACCCAAACCATATGAATGTCACTTAAAAAAAATTTTTTTTTGTTTATTTATTTTTGAGACAGAGAGAAACAGAGCATGAGTAGGGGAGGGGCAGAGAGAGAGGGAGACACAGAATCTTAAGCAGGCTCCAGGCTCTGAGCTGTCAGCACAGAGCCCCATGCAGGGTTTGAACCCACCAACCTGAGATAATGACCTGAGCCAAAGTGGGATGCTTAACCAACTGAGCCACCCAGGCACCCCTATGAATATTACTTTATTATTTTTTATACATTTATTTATTATTGAGAGACAGACCGTGAGTAGGAGAGGGGCAGAGAGAGAGTTAGACACAGAATCTGAAGCAGGCTCCAGGCTCTGAGCTGTCAGCACAGAGCCTGAAGTGGGGCTGGAACTCATGAACCACAAGCCAGATCATGACCTGAGCAGAAGTCGGACGCTTAACTAACTGAGCCACCCAGGCACCCCTTTTAATATTTTTTAAAATGTTTATTTATTTTTGACAGAGAGACAGAGCATGAACAGGGGAGAGGAAGAGAGAGAGGGAGACACATGTCTGAAGCAGGCTCCAGGCTCTGAGCCGTCAGCACAGAGCCCAACCCGGGGCTCAAACCCACAGACCACAAGATCATGACCTGAGCCAAAGTCGGAAGCTCAACCAACTGAGCCACCCAGGCGCCCCTGAATGTTACTCTAAACGACAAAAGAAGCTTGGCAGATTAAGTTAAGGATTTTGTGATGAGGAGGTTATCCAGATTAGCTGGGTTGAGCCCATCTGAAGATGTTAAACAGCTGGCTTAGAAGATGGAAGAAGGTGCAAAAATAATATAAAAACAGAGAGAGGCCAAAACATAAGAGACTCTTAAATATGGGGAACAAAGAGAGGGTTACTGGAGGGGTTGTGTGAGGGGGGATGGGCTAAATGGGTAAGGGGCATTAAGGAATCTACCCCTGAAATCATTGTTGCACTATAAGCTAACTAACTTGGATGTGAAAGAAAGAAAGAAAGAAAGAAAGAAAGAAAGAAAGAAAGAAAGAAAGAAAAGATCCACAGAATGCAATGCAAATGTAAGTAATGCAACTCTAACAGCTGGAAAAGGCAAGAAAACAGATTCTACCCTTGGGAACAGCCCTGCCAATATCTTGACTTTAGCCCTGTGAATCAGACCTCTGGCCCCCATAACTGTAAGAGACTTAATTTTTTTTTTTAAGCTAAGTCTGTTAATTTATTACAGTAGCAATAGGAAATACAGTATATACACACACCATATTACCTTAACTGTATATCATGCTATCATAAGAATGTACCACATTTTAGTTAGCAATCCTTTACTGATAGCTACTTGGGTTGTTTTCTTTTTTTTTTTCCTTAAGTTTATTTATTTTTGTGAGCGAGAGACAGAGAGAGAATCCCAAGCAGG
This sequence comes from Panthera pardus, assembly GCF_024362965.1. Classification (NCBI taxonomy): domain Eukaryota; kingdom Metazoa; phylum Chordata; class Mammalia; order Carnivora; family Felidae; genus Panthera; species Panthera pardus. Next base: position 28,317,555 of record NW_026526666.1, on the reverse strand, counting down.
GTCCACACTGTCAGCACGGAGCCCAAGGAGGGGCATGAACTCACAAATGGCAAGATCATGACCTAAGCCCAGACCAAGAGTTGTATGCTTAACCAACTGAGCCACCCAAGTACCCCTACTTGGGTTGTTTTCAATTTTTTATTTTATACCAGGTGCCAAAAATACCTCTAAACATTTGTGTAGTTCTCTAGGAGTTATTCCATAAAGTACAACTACTGGATCAAGAAATATGAAATTTCAGGGCACCTGGCTGGCTCATTCAGCAGAGCATGCAGCTCTTGATCTCAAGGTTATGAGTCTGAGCCCCACAGTGGGTGTAAAGATTACTTAAAATAAAAAATAAATAAACAACAAAAGAAATGTGGTATTTCAACCTATATAATATATAAAAAATACATTATATACATTTTAAATATATAAATAAATATATATATATATATATTTAACAGACAGATATAGAAACATGTAAATAACCTCCAAAAAGGCTGTACTTTTCTCTCCAAAATCTATTCTTCAGCTCCCTCTAATTACTGCCACACCAATATCCAAAAGCCTAGGACAGATACATCGGGGTCATTTGGCCCCTCCCTTATCTTCACCCCACATACCACAGCTCTAGAATCCTTAAGATCCCCCCCCCCCTGCCCTGTCCAACTCCTTGGAATAGGAGTACATCAATTTTCAACTCTATTACTTTACTGTGTGTTTTCCCTATCTTAAGTCTTGTGCTCCACTGTACCAGAATAAACTTTCTGAAACTCAGCTCTGATTTAACTAGACTCTTCACAGATTGCTGGCTGAAATGTGGAATGGTATAACCACTTGGGAAAAATTGTTTGTAACTGTCTTCTTAAGTTAAATATGCATCTATCCGCTGACCCAGTAATTCCACCTCTAGTTATTTATCCAATAGAAATGAAAATGTATGTCTCTAAAGAGACCAGTAGTCAAGTGTTCATAACAGCTTTATTCATAATAACCAAATGGGGAAATGGATAAACTGTATTATAGCTATACAATGGATTACTGCCCACCAATTAAAAAGAACTATTGATGTGAGCAACAACATGGCTTAATTTCAAAAACATTATGTTGAACAAAAGAAGCCAGACAGAGAAGAATACACTGAATTATTCAATTTTTATGAGAAGTTCAAGAACAAGAAAACCTAATCTGTGGTAAAAGATAACAACAGGGTCTGACTAAAAGAACCATGAAGGATTATTGGGGGGAGAGGTAAAGAGATTCACAAAGGCATATACATTTATCAAAACTCAAATGTATAGTTAAGTTTTATGTGTTTCACTGTAAATAAATTTACCTCACAAACTTTTAAAGCAATATTAAAATTTAAAACTTACTTCACTCAGCATTTTCCCTTACTAGTTATAAAAAGCCTCAAGATTTAAGACAAGTTAATCATTTAATTACTTTTTAAATTTTTTTTTTTTACATTTATTTTTGAGAGACAGAGAGAGGCAGAGCACAAGTGGGGGAGGGGCAGAGAGATCGGGAGACACAGAATCAGAAGCAAGCTCCAGGCTCTGAGCTGTCAGCACAGGGCCTGACGTGGGGCTTGAACTCACAAACTGTGATATCATGACCTGAGCTGAAGCTGGACGCTCAACCGACTGAGCCACGCAGGCGCCCCTTAATTACCTTTATCATCTCACTCAGAAACAAGAATGTATCAATTGTGCCTTCCCCTGGAGTTTATAAATTTTGTAAGAGCAAGGATTTTGTCCATGTAGAATAGATCACCATTATCTTCCCAATACCTATCATTATGTTTGACACAGAGGAGATGCTAAGTATGTTATCTTTGGTGGTTCTTAATGATTTATTGACAACTGTTTAACTTCTTTAAATTTCTAGATCACTTACTGATTCATTTTTCTGATCTTGTATGTTTACATATAAATGTACCATCATGCTTGATAACAATTACAAACCTTGCTCATCTGGGGCACCTGGGAGGCTCAGTCGGTTGAGCCTCAGACTTCAGCTCAAGTCATGATCTTGCAGTCCTTGAGTTCAAGCCCTAGGTCAGGCTCTGTGCTGACAGCTCAGAGCCTGCCTGCTTCAGATTTTGTGTCTCCCTCTCTCTCTGCCCCTCCCCCTGCCTCAAAAATAAATAAAAAACATTTAAATAAATAAATAAGTAAAATAAACCTTGCTCATCTGACACTAGAAAAGAAGCTTCTCCACATTTTCAAAAAGGCAGTCAGGTTGAGTCTTTAATTTTGTGCTCATCTCTTACATGTATTTCAAATAAATATTCAAAGGCAGACTTTTCATGGGCTTATTCCCTAAAATTCATTCTTTTTTTAAATTTTTTGTTTTATTTATTTTTGAGAGAGACAGAGAGAGAGAGAAAAATGAGGGAGGGGCAGACAGAGAGAGAGGGAGACACAGAATCTGAAGCAGGCTCCAGGCTATCAGCACAGAGCGCAATGCAGGGCTCAAACCCACGAACCATGATATCATAACTTGAGCCGAAGTCAGCACCTTAACTGACTGAGCGACCCAGGCGCCCCCAAAAAATTCATTTTCAATTTACTTCAAGCTCTATCTTCTCACCATCAAGTCTTCTCAACTATCCTAATTTCTGGTATACCTGAAGATATTAAATTTTCCTTCTCTCATGTATCTCACTTAGATATATTTATTATACAATTGTTCATTAGAGCTACACTTTTATCCAGTATCTGTTAGCACTGATCTAACAAATTTACTAGCATAATTTATGAAAATACTAGATCCATTTTTGACATAGCAAAAAATCTATACCAGGCCAAAAAAGAAGACAACTATTAATCATTTGAGCACCAACCCAAAGATAAGACAAAATCCCCCTCTTCACTTTTATATCAATGCTTGCACTTTCCTACGAAAAACAAGAGCAATGATCAATAACACAGCCAGTTCTGTTCCTCTCTCTCATCAAGGTCCCTTCCAACAACACAGGAACCAGCAGTTCCTCATGGAGAGAGCCCTAATCATCAACTCACAGGACACTGAAAAGAACAACCAACAATGAAGACCCAGATAGCCAGTCTGACCAGCTTTATGGAACACTTTTCAGAGTATAATTGTGAGGGGTGGATTGGTACAAAGAACAATTAACAAGCACTAAACCCACATTATCTTTGGCCACTTAAAGGATAAACTTCAAACAGCATAGGCAGGGAAAGCTCTCTATAAGTACAGATATCATTTAAAAAAAAAAAAAAAAAAAAAAAGGTGGAAATGGCAACAAACACACCAGGCCATTTGAAATAATGAGCAACAGTCAACGGGTTCTATCCACAAAACACTAATTAACCTACATGTTTCCAAAAGGGCATTTTAGCACAGAAAAAGATGGACATAATTTAAAGGTAAATACTTTAAATTGTATACACTTGGCCTAAGAGAAAACAAATGATTTCATTGCGAACTTTTTGTTAAAAACTTTTTTTTTAATGTTTATTTATTCTTGAGACAGAGACAGCATGAACAGGGGAGGGGCAGAGAGAGAGGGAGACACAGAATCTGAAACAGGCTCCAGGCTCTGAGCTGTCAGCACAGAGCCCGACGTGGGGCTTGAACCGTAAGACCATGACCTGAGCCGAAGTCGGACGCCCGAATGAGCCACCCAGGCACCCCAAAAACTCTGTCTTAAAGAACATTTGGAAACCTACTGACTTAGTGTTTTAAAAAAAAATAAATAGGGACGCCTGGGTGGCTCAGTCGGTTGGGCGTCTGACTTCAGCTCAGGTCATGATCTCACAGTCTGTGAGTACGAGCCCTGCCTCGGGCTCTGCTCAGAGCCTGGAGCCTGCTTCAGATTCTGTGTCTCCCCCCTCTCTGACCCTCACCTATTTACACTGTTCCTCTCTCTCTCAAAAATTAAAAAAACAGGGGCGCCTGGGTGGCGCAGTCGGTTAAGCGTCCGACTTCAGCCAGGTCACGATCTCAGGTCCGTGAGTTCGAGCCCCGCGTCGGGCTCTGGGCTGATGGCTCGGAGCCTGGAGCCTGTTTCCGATTCTGTGTCTCCCTCTCTCTCTGTCCCTCCCCCGTTCATGCCCTGTCTCTCTCTGTCCCAAAAATAAAATAAACGTTGAAAAAAAAAATTTTTTTAATAAAAAAAAAAAAAATTAAAAAAACATTTAAAAAATTTTAATAAAGAGTGCAAAGAATCACAAAACTATTACAGAAGCTTAACATAAAACTTTCAGTGGGTGGTTTTAGCTAATTATCAGTTTATGTTAACTATAAACTAAGATCTCTACAACCTTAGTAATAGTTTCCAATTTTTTATGGTATGGAATCCTTCTTCAAAATTAAAAATTCTTCTCCCATGACCACAGTTGGATTGAAATAGTATGGATTGATTGAAATGACAAAACCACCATGACTTTTTAATATATGCAAGATTATTCATTCACTATTAAATGTTTAAGGTCTATATGGATTTTCAGACCCCTTGCAGAGATACATAGCTCAATCTGTTTTCTCTAGTCACTAATCCCCTCTTTCCCATGAGTTTCCCACTTTTATAAAGCATCAGAGAGATCACCATTTGGCTTACCTTTAGAACCATTCCCAATCCTGAGAATGTATGATTCTGGCACAAGTACTTCTCAAAAGAATTTGGGGATTTCTAGAGAAAGGTCCCAATATATTTGGGACCCAATATTTTGTCCCTCCCAACACTCTAGGTAACAGTAAAGAAATTTAAAAGCTATAATCCTTCAAGGAGCAGACAACAGTGAAGGGCAGATGGCAACACATTTTTATAATGAAAGCAGATGATTAAGGTTAAGTTGGCAGATAGAACACACACATCTAATTTTCCTCCCTCATAAAACTCTACTAAAACAAGGAAAAAGATGTTGTTGTGTTCTATTTTTAGCTCATAAACCATAAGGACAGGGAGAATGGAAAAAGAGACAACAGCAATAAAATTTTGGAGGCTGGAAAGAAGATGAATGAGTGGTAATTGACTTTGTCAAAGACAGCCAAATTACAAGCCAGCAGTGCTGGCAATTTAGAACAAACCCAATTTATACTACACAATCCTCAAAAGGCTTAGGAACTGCCAGAACAAAGAGGAACAAGGGAGACCCAAATAAGAAAGGATCAGGTGAAAGCTGTGAACAGTTAGAAACCTAGACCCCATTCCTTCTCCAAGCTGCTGAGTGGTCCATACTCAATGCAGCAGCTGACTGGAGATTTATTCTCTCAAGAGAGCAAACCATAAAAGGTAGAGGACATAAGTATCCCAACAAAAAGAAGCAAATCATGTGACCTTATATACTGAATGTTCTATGACTCATTCTCCAGCCGTGTTTCTTGAATTCCCAGATCACTAGCTACCAAACCTCTACCCTCCAAGCACAAAACTGGAAGATACTCTCTGGGCAATGTGGCCAGACCAAAAGGAAAGACAGAAACCCTGGAGTAGCTAGCTTCAAACAGTCCAAGTGAACCAATGGTTTCAATCTTGACCACATAGGGGAATCACCTGGACAACTTCAGGAAATACCGATGTTAATCTATAGGGATAGAAATCAGAATAGCAGTTGCCTCTGGGCAGGGAGTGGGGAAGAGAGAACAAAGATATACTAAGGAATTTTACAGGGTTTTCACAATGCTCTGTATCCTATTAGTTACATGGATGTATACATGGCAAAATCAAACTATTTACTTAAAATGTGTGTGTTTTACTGTAGGCAATCATATCTGTTTAAAAAATATTGTTACCTGGGTCCTACCCTCAAAGATTCTGTTGTATTTTAGTCTAGCAGTGTGTCTCTATTTTTTTTAAGCTCTCCACGTGATTCTACAGTGCAACCAAAATTGAGAACCACTATTCCATGCAGGAGATTATAGAGTAAAACTGGAAGTCAGTAAGCCCCACCTACAAGCTCAGGGCTTCCAATCAGCTTTTAGTCCCCACTCTCAATCATGAAAAAACCAAGGATTATCAAAACTCTGAGGAGGGCCTCAATTACAGAAAAAAAAGCAACTTAGAGGAAACAAACTACACAAGGAAAAGAAAGCCTAAAGAGACTATCTTTAACATTCTCAGATACCGCAACACATAACAAGAAAGAGATGGAGGAATACATAATTGGGTAGAGGACAGGAAGCCAAACCTACAGGTCTGCATAAGGGAATATGGTCAAGAAGCTGATCTACAGGGCACCTGGGTGGCTTAGTCGGTTAAGCATCTGACTCTGGATTTCAGTTCAGGTCATGATGTCAGCACGGAGCCTGCTTGGGATTCTCTCTCCCTCTCATGTGTGTGCCAGCTCACTCTCCCTCAAAATCAATAAATAAACTTAAAAAAAAGAAGAAGAAGAAAGAAAAAGGTGGGGGGGAAGCTTATTTGCCTCACTCACAGAACCCCAGGAAGGCTCAGGACTTGGAAGTCTCCAGACAGTATATAGTCAGGATGGGAAAGGTATGGGGCTGAAGAGCAGGTTAGTAACTTAAACTCTGCAATATAGGCCTTTTAGTTTCTCTTCATTTACGTCCTCTCATAAATTTATTCCCTAAAAACAGTGACTTAGAGAGACTCCAGACTCAAAAAAGGAGAATGAAGCTAAGGCTGAAAGCCAAGGAATTAGGCAGAAAAGCATGTATTGTGAATAGCAGCCCCTATCTACCCACAGCCCAATTCCTTTGCTCAGCACTCAGAACAGTGCCAGCCAGGCATATTACCTCCCCCACTCTCACCCCTACCCAGTTGAATTTATATGTCTTTTTTGCATGCTGCCAAACCAATTTTCATAACAGCACTTATAGTGGAGGATAAAGGTCTCTTCTTGAATTTCTACTTACCCTCCTAGATTCTAAACCCTTACGGGCAGGGGAAGCATCTTAATCAGCTTTGTATTCCCAAAGTCCTAACACAGTGATTGTCAATATACTCAACACTCTAGAACTCTTTAATTGGTCCTAGACACTACACCAAAGGGGGAAAAAAAAAAAAAAGAAAGAAAGAAATGAAAAAAGAAATAACAAACAAACCAGCTTGGAAAACTAGACCATACAAGGTGTAGTTTAGATTAGGTCGCAATGAAGATTAAAGACTTAGATCAGCTGTACTTTTTTTTTTTAAGTTTATTTATTTATGAGAGAGAGAGACAGCACAAGCAGGGGAGGGGCGGAGGGGCAGAGGGGCAGAGGGGGAGAGGGGGGGTGGGGGGAGAGGGAGAGAGGCATAGAATCTGAAGCAGGCTCCAGGCTCTAATCTGGTCAGCGCAGAGCCTGACACAGGGCTCAAACCCACAAACTGTGAAATCATGACCTGAGCCAAAGTCGGACGCTCAACCAACTGAGCCACCCAGGTGCCCCATATCAGCTGTACTTCTATATACTGGCCACAAGTATTTTAAAATATCACTTACAATAATGTCAAAAATTTCAAATACCTAAGATTAAACAATAAAAGATGTGCAAGACTTTTACACAGAAAAGTACAAAACATTACTGAAATTTTAAAAGACCTACATAGAGATATATACTATGTTCATAAATTGGAAAACTCGATATTAAGATGTCAGTACTCTCCAAATTGATAGATTCAATTCCAATTTCCAAAATTTGTTGAAATTGACAAGAAGATTCTGAAATTTATATGGAAATGCAAAGAGCCAAAACTATCCATTATTAAGGAACAAAGCTGGAGGCCTTACACTATCACACATCAAGGCTTATCATACAATTACATTAATACAGTAATATTGGTGCAAGGATAACAAATAGACCAATAAAACAGAATATCCAGAAACAGATCCACCTTTAAACAGTCACCTGATTTGTGAAAAAGTGCCACCAGTGCAGACGGACAAGTATGGTTATTTTCAATAAACAATGCTGGGTCAAAAAGATACCCACCTGGTAAAAAGTGAATTTTGACCCCCTATAATCCATGGAAAACTTACTATAAATTGTACACTTTAAATGTGAAATTAAAACAAAACAAAAATTTTGTAAGGTAACACAGGAAAACATCTACATATTCTTAGGCTAAGCAAGATTTCTTAAATAGGAGACAGAAAGCAGTAATCATAAAGGAAAATAGTAAATATGTTTCATTAAAATTAAGAATGTCCATCCACCAAAAAAACACCATTAAAAGAGTGAAAAGACAGAATGGAAATAAGATAAATTATGTATAATTTATAGACAGGGTGTGTGTGAACCTCCCAGAAAGGACTCATATCCAAAATATTATAAATTAAAAAAATAAGACTCAAGCATTTTACAAAAGACATATAAATAGCCAATAAAAGATAAAACCACAATCATCAAGAAAATGCAAACTAAAACCACACTAATATATTACTGCACTTCTATCAGAATAGCACAAAGGTTTCAAACTGACAAGCACCAACAAGGATGTGGGGTAACTGGATTAAAATTCTCTAATTAGCACAACCACTTTGCGAAAATGTTCAACAGTATCTAATACTTGAGTTTATCATCCACATACCTCACAAACCAACAATTCCACTCCTAGGTATAAACCCCAACTTAGTAATGTTCTGTTTCTTGATCTGTGGTGGTATACTTAGTAAAAATCCTTTACCTACCCACTTAGGATTGTGCACTTTTTCTGCATAGTATACTTTAATAAGCTTTCTAAGTTTCCTTGACACACAGTTCTCAGAGACCTTAAGGCTAGCATTTTAGGATAGACAAGAAGCTTCAGGTAAATTCAAGACAGTTTACTTAAAAAAAAAAAAAAAAAAGCTATTAACACATTATCAGCCCAGAACAAAGGCAAAAACCACCAACAGATAGTTTTACTTGATCTTCAAAGAACACTGGATTTCTTTCTTTCAGCAAAGAAAGGGGTTTATTATTCTACACTGCAACCCAAAGAAAAGATATCTTTGCAAGAAAATACTGCTTTTCAAAATCACCTCTAACAACAACGGATAGGAGGAAAGCAAAGGAACCATCCCAAAAGTTTTGGTTTAACTCTTCGGGAAAAGGATGACAAATGACTTGATCTAAAACGCCCAAAGAAACAGACACAAAGAAATCACGGCAATTCTAAAACAAACACGAACACCACAATTCCATCTACCGGAAATTCTGCGGTTAATTTGAGGCTTGCCCCGCTAGTCATAAGGTGATTCAGTGATGGCTACTAACGCTGTCCAAGGATACCCCAGGGAGTCACCTAGCACACCTGGCTTGCCCATCACTTGCCTGGCGACTCTGCCTTGCGCAGAATCCCGGAGGCCAAATGAAGACGCCAACTTTGCAAGTAAGGGCGCAGGTGGTCTCACTCCATCGGGGCACCGGGAGAGAACGGACTTCTGGCCTCGAGGGCGGGCATGAAACGTCAGTATCCCACACAGGATTTGAGAGAAAGCGCCCCCGAAGCTCCCCGTTCCCTCCACCTCCCTGGGACTCCACTGGGAGACCAGCTAGCGAGTTTTCTCCTCAGAGCCCACGGGAGGACGGTCCCGGGCCGCCGCGGCCTCAGGGAACTTAGGCCGTGGCGGGGCCGGGCGCGCCCGCCCCGCTCGCGCCGCAAGTTTGGTGGCGGCCCCCACTCGCCGCGCCTCGGCCCCGCTGTGCGCCCCGCGGAACCCGGGCTCGCGGCCCATCCGGCCTCCCGGCCCGCCCGGCCTGGCGCGGCGCCCCTCACCTTGGAAACGTTGGGTGGACTCCGCCGTAAACATTAACTTCCCATCCAGCCGGCAGCCTCGCCGCCGCGTCTCAGCGCCTCGGCCCCGGCTTCGACTCCGCGGGCCGCCTTCCCCGCCCGTTCTCAAGCGCCGAGCTCACTGACGAGCTCAGAGCCGCCTCCAACCCTCAACCACCCCTCTGGGCACCGCCACTGCCTTAACTACTACCCGACCCCAACCCTGCCCGCCCGCAGGCTACTCCAGGGTCTGGCCGGCCGCGTCAGGAAAGCCCAAGGCGCAGGCGCGGCGGAGCCTTAAAGAGACCGGCAGCCTCTACCGCATAATGGGTTCGAGCAGGTTAGGGGCCGGGCAGCCGGTCGAGAAAAAGAGAAACCGAAGGGATTGGGCCGTGGGGAACGGGGGCGGGGAAATCCCTCTCCCTCCTCCGCCTCTCTTTCAAAGCGCCAGCCCTCAGCCTTACAAATTGCAGACTTCCCCAGTCTCCTGAACCGCCCCTTGCCAGTACGAGCAGCACAGGACACACCCCCTCGGGGGCCCGAGAAGACCCTAAACTTGGAGCTGCAGGCTTTGCTCTACCGCATCGCCCACGCTCCTCCTAGGCCGCGGGCACGCGACGCAGACGCGCAGGTTTCGAGAGGCCGTCCCGGCTCCCCGAGAGGTGACTTAGGTCACTCTGAAAAACAATAATCAGTGTGCAAATAGCACTTATGATTGCAAATCCCTCTACCATCAGTCATCTCGACAAACTGGGTTTATGCAGAGTCCCGCAGGGGGCAGAACCTGGGCACAAATACATGCAGTCCAGCCAGGCAACCATCCAGTATCAACGAAGAAATTCTTAGAAGTACGTACTTAGTTTGGGACAGAAACTGTCTACTAATTCCGGTCTAACCCCGGGAAAAACGGGCAAGAAAAATAATAAAGATAATACAAATTGCCTTCATTATACATTTAGAAGTTACAAAATGGGAGAAAGTATCAGCACAAAAAAAAATCCAAAATTGTTTGACTAGAAATTAGATAGTCCCTGGTTATTTTCTGACGCAAATTTACGGTTTCCAGAAAGGGTTTCACTGTAGTAAGCATTTCATAAAAAGAAAAACGCTCCACTTTTTTTTTTAAACAGGCTTAGGAAACACTAAAAAATAGGAAGTAGAGCCATGCTCTCCATCCAGCTAAAAACTTTGAAACCTTGAAATTTTATGAGGCAAATTTTTTCATAACTTTTAGGTCATGCCATTATTTAAAGTTAATTTCAGTTGACAATTTTATTGCAACTGAATCCATTTTGTATAAGAAAGCTAACAGACATCTTGAAAAATCTACCTTTCCCTCCTATATTACATCTATCAGCAAATCCTGTTGATTTCACCTTTGAAATTTTCTTTGGATCTGTTCTCTTCTATCTCTTCCATCACCACCCTAGTCCACCTGTATGGGGGTGGAGGGGTGCCTGACCTAGTCTTCTAAATGGCTTACCCACATGCCCCTTAGTTCCTCTCTCATGTCTTCTCCGCACAAAAGGCTATGTGACCAAGTCACTTCCCAGGTAAACCACTTTAATAGCTTTCCATTCTCTTGGACAAAAACCCTCAGCTAACCAAGCCCAATATGGTCAGATGTCTGGCCCACCTCTCCTCTCCATCTCTTCTCACTGTTTAGACTACCCGTCTCCTCCATCCTGCCGTCTCTTTTCCAGCCACACTGGCCTTTTCCAATCCTTCAAATCTTCCTCTCTTGACAGAGCTTTTGCATATGCTTTGCTCAATGCTTAGAAATCTTTTCCAACCCTCAAACCTCTCACCTCAGTCGGCTCTTGTCTGTACCTCTGAGGAGCACCCTTGGACCTCCTCACCTTGGTCCCTTCCTATCATACTGCACTGAAACTGTAATTGTATGATTATTTTGTTGAATTTTTATTCCCTCCTCAACTGGATTATTACATCCATAAGTCCAGGAGCTTGGTTTTCTTTGGTTCATAGTTGTATTTCCATATTTGTCAATATGTATCTGTTTAATCAATGACTGAAAATCATAGAATGTTAGAATTTGAACTAGATGTGGTTTAAAGATTACCTAAGTCATGTACAAAATGTCACAATTTGACATTTGTAATCAGAATCTAAAAATAACTCCAGTTATTTGTAAAACTGATTTCATATTGTTTTAACTGGGCTGTCACAAGATTCTTTGGGCAAACTTTAAAACAGAGTTCTCAAAGCACCTTGTAAAAACCACTGTATTAGTAATGGCTACAGGATGGGCCCACATGGAACTAATAACACTTGCTGCTTCAAGAGAGGAAAATAGGGTGACTGGTAGACAGGAGTAGATAGGAGACTTTTGACCGCCTGCCCTTTTGTACCTTTTCAATTTCTAACCATGTGAATATATTACCTACTAAAAAATAAATAAATGACACAAAAGAGTGCTTACTGTATGATTTTATTTATTTGAAGTTCCAAAACAGGCAAAACTAATCTGTGGTGGAAAAAAACAGAACTGGTTGCCTCTGGCAGGGAATTTATTGGGAAGGTACAGGAGAGAAATTTCTGGGTGATAAAAATGGTCTAAATCTTGAAATGGTGTGAGTTACACAAGGGTGTTCGTTTTGTCAAAAAAAAAGTGTGTGGTTAACATTTCAATTAATGTGAATTTTACCTAAAAAAGTATATAAAAATAAATGCAGCATACTATTTTAAAAATAAGCTAACACACGGTTGAGCACTCTGTGTATGAGTATTGGCAAGGGCTATACATACATTATCTCTCTTAATCTTCATAGTATGCTCATCAGGCAGGTATTTATAACCCCCTTGCATATGAAAAAACTGAGACTTAGTAAATACCAAGTAACTTGCCCCTATTTATACAAACTGAAAAATGGTGAGACAGAGCTTGGAATCCATTCCGTCTAATGCCAAGTGGTTTATATATATTGTCCATTAGATCAAGAGCTTTGCAATGATTGGAATCATATTCTGTCTTAGGCTTCTCAGTAGCCCAAGTGCTTTTTTGCATACTTGCTGTTCAATGTGTTTTCAATGAATGGTAAATAATAAGCTTGGTGATTTTATTGATTGAAATTGTATATATATATATATATTTTTTTTAATGTTTATTCATTTTTGAGAGAGAGACAGAGAGTGAGCAGGGGAGGGGCAGAGAGAGAGAGAGACACACAGAATCTGAAGCAGGCTCCAGGCTCTGAGATGTCAGCACAGAGCCTGATGTGGGGTTCGAATTCACGAACTGTGAGATCATGACCTGAGCCAAAGTCGGGCACCCAACCCACTAAGCCACCCAGGCACCCCGAAATTATATTTTTTAATTGGCTCTACACATATACATATATAGAAAATATATATACATGCCCATATATTCCAAATAATCTAAATAATCAGCACTGCTGTACTAGATGCTGAGATACTTTATCTTAAATGAAGTCATTGGCCTGAGGAAAGGAGTTTATTCCATTAGCCCTGACCCTCCAGCAATCTCCCTGGTTTATGCCTTTCCTTCACTCACTCAATTTTTTTGACAAAAGAGCTTACACTTTAACTTGTCACTGAAATAGCTCAATCTAACCAGAGAAATAGCTAATTCTGATTTCTCACAAGTGCTTGAGCACTTGCGTAAGTGAAATTCCACCGTGTGAATTCCACACCAACACCACCTCTGCTCCAGCTCTCCACCACTCTGCTGTTCACACTCTGGAACTTCAAAATAGAGGAAGCATGGGTGCAGTGGGCAGTGGCACCCACCTTGGAGACAAATTTGAGGTCAATTCAATTAGCAATTCAAAGTTTTCTCTGTTCTAATGTTGCAACCCCTTGGCATTGATTTTTGTCACTGTACAGGATAGCGTCTGAGCTCTATTCCCTCTAAACCTGGCAAGGGTTAAATCTCAGAACACCATGCTCTCAAGTGCCAAAGGTGTTTTATAAGTCAGGCATGTGAGTCATTGCTCACAGAAAGGAAAAGCAAAGGAGACATTTCCTTGAGAGGCAAAAACTACCCAGTGTATGGAAGAGGAACTCACCAGTGTAGTCAAACCCATTTGTGAACAACACCCCACACTCACCCTGGTCTCCTGGCATTTGCGGCTTCCTTAGAGAGCCACGGCATCTCAGTTACATTCTCTGACTGCACTGTCCAATACAGCAGCCACCAGCCACATGTGATTGGTTTACATTTAAACTTAAATTAAAATTTGAGTTTCCCACTCCCACTCACACATTTCAAGAGCTCAATAATAGTCACACATAGCTACTGGCTACTATCTTGGACAGCACAGATATAGAACATTCCATCCATCGAAAGTATTCTTGGCAGTGCTCTACTAGAAAAAAGAGAGGGGCATCCGGGTGGCTCAGTCACTTAGGGTCCAGCTTTGGCTCAGGTCATGATCTCATGGTTTGTGAGTTCAACTCCCACATCAGGCACTGCACTGTCAGCTTAGGATTCTCTCTCTCTCCCTCTCTCCCTCTGCCCCTCCCCAACTCAAACTCAGCCTCTCTCTCTCTCTCAAAATAAAAAAAGTAAAAAAAAAAAAAAAAAAAAAGAGGGGCACCTGGGTGACTCAGTCAGTTAAGCTTCTGACATTGGCTCAGGTCATGATCTCACAGTTCCTGGATTCGAGCCCTGCGTCGGGCTCTTGCTGCATTGGGCTCCAGCTCAGAGCCTGGATTTTGGATTCTGTGTCTCCCTCTCTCTCTCTCTGCCCCTCCCAGGCTTGCGCGCGCGCGCTCTCTCTCTCTCTCAAAAATAAATAAAAACATTAAAAATGAATGAATGAATCAAAAAAAAAATGAATTAATTAATTAATTAATGAAAAAGGAGAAACAATACTCCGGTGCAACTCCTAATGTTCAAAATATTCTGCTTTGAAAAAATGAAAAAGTTCATGATGAAATAGTGAAAGCCTATTTCACTTGGCTCATTGCTTTCCACAACATGAATCCAAATTTAAGTTAAGCACAAAAGTTGTGGCCTCTCCAGGTATTGAGGTTATGAGGATGGCTTTAAACTTACCACTTTACTTCTACCATATTCTATTGTTTGCAAGACACATTATCTTAGAAAAGAACATTGTTAATCGACAGAAGTCTATTGCCCTGTCTTGGCACTTCGTGCACAGGTAGAGAGACTAGATCTGCCACAGTTGTGGTAAACGACCAGCTCTCTGGCTCTAGAGTTTGGGCATCATTTTTATATGTGATATTAGACATTCACACTATCAATCCAACAACAGCTTCTAACCAAAATGAGACATCAATAGAGTGCCAATTTTTATCCCACCCAGCAAAAGCCTGTTCTTTTCTTGACTTTCTGAGATAACTGTTTTAAAGCAAGATAAAATTTGCTGCCACTAGAACAGTAATTCCACGTAAACTATCCAATTATCTGGGAACTAGTAACCTCTACATTCATGCAAGTGACTAGATTGTGACCTAAAATTTCAAGTGTGCTTGTCAAAATTGTGCTTTAACCTCTTTGAGATCCAATCTTATCATCCGTAAACTGGAAATAAGAATAATCATATCTACCTAAGCATTGAAGTGACGGTTAAATGAAATAGTATATGCAAGGCACATAATAAGCATTCAACAATGGTAGCTATTGTAATTGCGGTTATCCAAAGCCACAAAGCACCAAGGTGCAAAATTAAAAAGAATAAAGATTTTTTTTAAAAGACTCTGATTAGAAAAATCCTGACTCTACCACCTGTTAATGGGTCTTTAACCTCTGTAAGCTTCTGTGTCTTCATCAGGCAAATAAGAGTTGCCAAAGATTGATGTATTGTGAGATGTGTTACTTCATGTGAAAATGGTCTAACAGTAAAGCACAAACTTTAGCTAATGTTAATTAACGCTCTGCCCTCTCCTCCACAAAAAAAGGATGAGGAAGCTACATTAAGAAGGCATTACTTTACAGTAAAATTAATTTAGCTTTTATTACAAACCACTCCTAAACAACAAGGGAAGCAACAACTGCTGAAGTCATCATTCAAAGACCACACAACTTTCAACATTGTCACCATGTGGAATTATGAATGAATACTGTGGTACCCAGTCATTTTTCTCAGCTATTCTTTTTCTCCACATGAGAAATTTGAAGGCCTTATGGACTCATCAGTTCTCCTCTGAGAATGTACATTCAAAAAAGATAACCAGTAGCTAATAACATCAAGGGCAGAAACTACTGAATTACAAAAAGTCAATTACTAAAATACCTTTCTTACAGGTGCAAAATTAAACCTAACACTCCATAAATTCTTGTTAATCCCTCAAATAGTCAAAATACAATAACATTCTTAAGATAAAACTGAATAAGTGTTGCCAAGCTGTTCTGTGTTTCAAAGACTAAGCAACGTATATAAACTCTAACTCAATAACAAAATATTTCCTGTTGCAGTGCTTACATTTTTATAAGTTCTAATAGAAAATCAAACACTGTAGACATTTACCTGTTTCCCATTAGCATTTCTGAAGGCAGCAGTCATTTTGGTAACCATGATAAGCAGAGAAGACCAGGAGACTAGGGATTTCAATTGAATTTATAGCTGACTCATAGGGAGTGTTTACAATGACATTGCCACTGGGATCCACCCATTTAACACCCTTTCAGTTCCCTATACATATGTTAGTAGGACCTTTAGAGGAAGCTGGGAATGTGGAGGACTAAAAATGCAGTAACCAAAGCTTTTTGGTCTTATGAAAAACTAATTGATTTTGTTTTTCTTCCACCTTTCCTTCCTCTCTATTTTCCTCCCTTCTCCCACCTCCTTCCTTTCTTCTTTTTTCCTTCCTTTCTTAAATGGTTTGATATGTCTCAGAATGACAACTGAATATGAACTGTTGTGTTTAGGGTGCTGACTCTGAGGCATCGGCTAGATAGAAGCTTCTAAATGTTAGGTGATTTCAGCTCTTAGGATTTGGCACTAGACAAAATTATTAAACTGGTAGGACTTACCTTTGTGGTTATTTTTTTACTCTTTAGCTTTTGGAATACTGTAGACTATTGTGTTCTATCAATGGATATTGCATTTGTATTACTTGCTATTAACCGGGAGTTTACTGTGAAATACAGAAACAAGTGATATACTTTGTGAGAGATATCTAAATAAGAAATATTCTATTCTCCACTATTCTCCCATTCTCTTGAAAGAGATCTCCTGTAATATGTTGGTTTTAGAAGACTGCCTCTCTAATAATGATAGCTTATATTTTAGAAGTCTTACCATGAGTTGGGCTATGGAAGCGCTTTTCATCTATCTTAATCTTCACCATAACCCTATTACGATCCTCATTTACAAGTGAACCCTGAGCAAGAATGCTCGTTACAAGTGAACCCTAAGAGTGCTTCATTTATTTACTCATTCATTCAGTCATTCACACACAAACATATTAAGTATATACAATTGTGTCAGGCAGTTTCCTAAGAAGGACAAAAACTAACACTCTCAGCTCCTACATGTCAGCAATAACATTATGCGCTTCTACGTGAGGCAGGCATCGTTAGACCCATTTACAAGATGAGGAAACTAAGGCTGGTCCAAAGCCACAATGATAGTAAAAGGAAAAGCAAAAATGCAAGCATCAGTCTCTCTTCACTACAAAGCCTATATTGTTTGGAGTTACAAAAATGTAGTACCTGTATTCAGGCTCTAGCGTAAGAACATTTAGTCTGGTGTAAAAGACAGACATATGAACAAATAAATGGACAATAACAATATATTCTTTCATATGGTGGAATATATATATTACAGTGGAAACATACAAAATGGGGAGTACTTAACCTGGCTGAGGGAGTTGTACTATTTTTATCTGCCCACACCCCCTCTGTCTTCTATCAGCAAGTGTAGGTGCCTGACTCAAGCTAAACCAATCACTTTACCCCATGACCACACTGACTGGACTGGGAGAGTCATGCCCTGGGATTTTTCACACCAGAGCTGGTTTGCCTTCTCATTATGAAGCTCTAAAGATATGAACCCAGAGATCCTGGCTATATTCAGGGAAACAAAAATGAGATGGAGAACATCCTGAGGATATTAGAATCCCTGGTTCCAGTAAATCCTGCTTTCCCTGACCCTTATATATGTTATACTTATTAAAGCTGGTTATTGTAGTACACACTTTTCTAGATACATGTAATAGCCATCCTCTAATTTGGCCAAGTGATCTTAACTGCCAGTTCTTCATGAGCCTGTACAGACCCTCACACATTGAATGAAGGCTGGTCTGTGTAACCAATAAAATGCAGCAAAAGAGACAGAGTATAACCTCTGAGGCTAAGTCATCAGGGCACTGGAGTTTTTGCCATGTTTTCCTATATGGCTTGCTTTGGGGGAAGGCAGTCACCATGTGTGAGGGGCTTTATGAAGAAAAAAAAAATCCCATCATCACCCAGGACAAATCTGACAGCCACTCAACCAGCCACCACGGAAGTGGATCCTTCAGCCCCTGGGAACTTTTTAAATGACATCTGTCTGAATCTCATGTGAAACCCCAAGCCAGGACCAGTCAGAAAGCTGTTCCCAAATTCCTGATACATAGAAACTGTAAGACATAATAAATGTTTACTGTTGTCTTAAGGCAACAGAGCCTGGAAACTGCTTTGGATTCTGTGTCCCCCTCTCTCTTTCTGCCTCTCTCTCTCTCTCAAATATAAACATTAAAAAAAATAAAATAAAAAGAAGTGGAATCTGAAGGAGCGGAATCCAGCGAGGTACCCACATTTGAGCTCTTCGTGTTCTTCGCTTCTGAGAGTTGCCATAACTTTCCATTTGGAGATCGAAGCATTCAGATGGCAGATAACAGGTTTTCAGATGGTGTTCCTTCAGATGGCTTAGAGGCTGCTAAAAATGCAAGTAATACAGAAAAGCTCACCCCCAGGTGATGCAGAACCCTCAAATATTGGAAGCTTTACAGGAATGGTTTGACAATGTCTCCCACACTCCTTCAAGTTACGTTGACACTTCACCTAGAGCAGTGAAAAGAATCAACATGTTGAAGCAGCTGCAGGTGAATGTGCTCACATAGAGGCCAAGTTCTATGAGGAGGTCAATGGCCTGGAGAGAAAATATGCTGACTGTACCAGCCTCTCTTTGACAAGAGAAGAGAATTCATCATTGGTGATGTTGAGCTGGCAGATGCAGAATCAGAGTGGTACAAGTGAAAATGAAGAGGACAATAAATTGGCTGAAGACATGAAAAATAAAGTAGTCATAACAAAAAAAAAAAGAAAAAGAAGCAGCAACAGCAGAGGAGCCAAACCCCAA
The DNA here is from genome assembly GCF_024362965.1 of Panthera pardus. Taxonomy (NCBI): domain Eukaryota; kingdom Metazoa; phylum Chordata; class Mammalia; order Carnivora; family Felidae; genus Panthera; species Panthera pardus. Next base: position 28,298,610 of record NW_026526666.1, on the reverse strand, counting down.
AGGAATTTCAGAGTTTGGATTTACAATCTTTTGAAATGAGATACACTAAGTGAATTAATCCAGGAGTGTGATGAACCGATCTTGAAGCACCTGCAGGATATTAAAGTGAAATTTTCCGACCCTGGGCAGCACATGTCTTTTGTATTAGAGTTCCACTTTGAACCCAATGACTATTTACCAATTCAGTCCTGACAAAAAAATTTAGGATGAAATCAGAGCCAGATAAGGCCTGATCTCTTTTCCTTTGAAGGTCCTGAAATAGTTGACTGTGACGGGTGTGTTAGTGACTGGCAGAAAGGAAAAAATGTACAGTCAAAGCAATCAAGAAAAAGTAGAAACATAAGGGCCCAGGCACGGTGAGAACAATTGCCAAACAAGTCCCCAACGACTCATTTTTCAACTTTAGCCAGCTGAAAGCATCTGGGAATGGAGAATCACTGGATAAAGACTTGGAATTCATGTTAGCCTCCGACTTTGAAATTGGACACTTCTTTTGTGAGCAGATGGTACCCCAGGCCATGCTCTACTTTGGAGGAGGCCATAGAGGATGACAACAATTTGATGAAGGTGAGGAAGGAGAAGAAGAGGAATTAAAAGGTGAGGAGGAGGAAGAAAATGAGGACGATGTCAAAATTAACCCCAAGGAGCCCAGCCAGCCCTCCTAGTTGCAAACAGCAGGAAGAAGTGAGTGTGCCCTGCAGGTGGGGCCTCTGCCAGCAGATCGCACTCAGGACTCACTGCAGCCACAGCACAACTGTATTGTTAGTCCTTACATCTAACTTGTTTTCTTTTCTTTTCTTTTTTTTTTAACTTGTTTTCAAGTGCATGATTTGACGTTAACTTTTCCTTTACCCTCCTTCTTATTTTTGCTTAACCTGTACAATGCATTCAGAAATGCATTTCTGAAATAGAAGGTTTGATTCCAGCAGCCTCTAAGGCCTTGGGTGCAGTTCAGTGGACTTTCCCAGGCCCTGCCTTTGGGATGGCCCTGTAGACCCTGGGGGCAGTGGAAAGTCAGTTGATACCAAGGGCAGATGTCTGCGGATGTGGTTCCAAGGCATCTAGAACCAATTACACCACTTCGCAGTTGGACTGGATTCTTCTTTCACGTGAAGAAACCCACACACCTTGTGTTTCCCACCACTTGGTGTCCTTTGCTCTAATTGTCTCAGTAGAGGAGAGTCCTGTTTTCCTTAGAGCGTTCTTTCTTCGGTTTTGTCTTCCTTGGGGTGGAGTAGGGGGTATGTGCACCCAAGCCCCGAGGCACAAGTCTTTGTGGTTCATCCTCGCATTTATTTATTCTTTCCTGCTCGTGAGGGCTTGGGACTCATGCTGTCTCTTGTCTGTACAGTTTCTGAAACCATGTGTGTGATTGGTGACTGAGTGACTTGCCAGGTAGGTGTGGTGGTAGCTCCCACAGGAGGGAGGCCTGAATAGAAGGAACCTCGCTTGGAACTGGCCAGGCCAGCAGCTGAGGGCAGGAGATCATTTTCTTCTTTCTTTCTTTCTTTCTTTCTTTCTTTCTTTCTTTCTTTCTCTTTGACATTTTTATTTATTTTTGGGAGACAGAGACAGCGTGAGCAGGGGAAGGGCAGAGAGAGAGAAAGGGAGACACAAAATCCAAAGCAGGCTCCAAGCTCCAAGCTCCAAGCTGTCAGCACAGAGCCCTACACCAGCTCGAACCCACCAACCCTGAGATCATGACCTGAGCGGAAATCCCACCCACTGAGCCACCCAAGTGCCTCCAGGATCTCCTTTTCATGACCTACAGACCACCAGCTGTGGCAGGGGATTGTGGGCACGGCCCCAGGGTTTGCCAGGCTCCTGCGGTGAGCAGCCTGGCCTGGGAAGGGCCGCTTTTCCTTCTAGTGTGTGCATCCAGTCTTGCTTTCTCAGTAGCCCCTGTTTCTTGGCCCCTCTGATCAACTTGTCTTCAAAGTCGTGGGTTCAGAGTGACCTGGTTTTGGCCAGTGGGTGGGGTTTCCAAGCGTGTGACCACTTGGCAGCCAGAAACTCCGCGTCCATTCTGTGACCAGGCCTGTAGAGTGCTCAGTCTTACTTATAATACATTTGTAACTGAATATGGTGTTTGCAATTTGTACAGAATAGTTAGAATATTATATTAAAGTTATGAAACACACAAAGAAGTAAAAAAATATCTCTCTAATGATTTCTGAGGAGTAAGAGGAACTGGAATATTTTAAAGCAATTTCTGAGAGTAAATCATTTCACCTGTACATATTTTTAAAAATATATTTAAACAAAGTAACTAGGAACCTTGATTTATTACATAAAGATAGAAACCTATATCCAATAATTTGAGAACACTCATTCATCTCAAGCACACATGAAACATGTATAGAAATTGGTAGGGAACATTTCTAAAACTTGACTACTTTTCAGTCAATAAGGCATGTCTCAACAAATTTCAAACAATTGGTGTTATATGGAATATTTTCTCTGAACAAAATGCACCTAAATTAGAAGTCAACCACAAAATTTTATTATCTTTGTATCTTAAAGATAAAAAGATAGAGAAATTAATTTTCATCCCCAGAGGTTTCAGAATTTGAAAATAAACTTCTAAGTGACTTCTATTTTCCAACAATATCTCTACAGTATGGAAGTGTATGAACAGCTAGCTCTCTGTGCCACATGGTGTACTGAATTACTGAATAAAATGTACTCATTACTTGGGTTGCAGTGAACAAAAGCATAAAAACTATTGGCCTAGAAAAGCTTGTACACATGTGTATCAGGAGACAGGTTTGAGAAAGTTCACAGAGCATTGTTAGCAACAAAAAAAGCTGAAAACAAACCAAATATTCATTGATGGGTGAATGTATATGGTATATTAACACAATGAGATATTATATAACAGTGAAAATGAATGAATTACAGCTCCATACAGCAATGTGGATGAACATTAAAAACATAAGCCTGAGTTGCAGAAGCAACTTACAGGAAGCATGACAAAGTATGATGCTAATTTTAGGAAATTCTAAAAAGAACTAAATAATACATTGTTTAAGAAAATAGATATAATGTGGATCCTGAGAAACTTACCAGAAACCCATGGGGGAGGGGAAGGAAGAAAAAAAAACAAAGAGGTTAGAGTGGAAGAGAGCCAAAGTATAAGAGACTCTTAAAAACTGAGAACAAACTGAGGGTTGATGGGGGGTGGGAGGGAGGGGAGGGCGGGTGATGGGTATTGAGGAGGGCACCTTTTGGGATGAGCACTGGGTGTTGTATGGAAACCAATTTGACAATAAACTTCATATATTGAAAAAAAAAAAGAAAGAAAATAGATATACCCGACAAAACTACTAAAATGGATATAGAAATGATAAATTCAACTTAGTGTTTTTTTTCTCTGGAGAGAGAGGCAGGCAAATAGGATAGGAAAGGAGAGGTGCAAATATGTATAAAGGTATTGATAATGTCTAGTATCCAAGTGAAGTTCCAGGTTCAAGTCTGTCTGTTTTAATAGTTGAGTTTTGTTACACACAGATGTTCTTTTTTTTTTTTTTTAGCAAATATTACATAATAAAAACTTTTTTTACGTTTATTTATTTATTTTGAGAGAGACAGAGCATGCAAGTGGGGGAGGGGCAGACAGAGAGGGAGAGGGAGGATCCCAAGCAGGCCCGCACTGCCAGCCCAGAGCTCACACATGACTTGAGCTGAGGACCCAGATGCTTAACCAACTGGGCCACCCAGGCACCCCAATAAAGACATTTTTCAAGAAAAGCTGATTTTGTAAACAAGAAGGAATACTATTGAAATTCCGATTTTAGGGAACAAAAATGCTCAGTGAATTTTCATTCTACTTCTAAGAAAATCCCCAGAGCCTAAAGTTTTTGAGAGGATAGGATCCTTGAGCCTTCAGACCTTCCCATTGTACCCCCACCAGGAGATGTCCCTGACTCTGAGTCATCCAGCACCTAGGACATATAAATGTGTCCGTCCTCCCCCCCCACCCCCCAGAAAGCACAAGTAAGTTGGAATAGTTGTTGTTGTCTGAGACTTCATCTCTCCCACTCCTAAAAGATTGCTTCAAATCTGCATGCCTCTCATTATTTTCAAAGTGTTCTGATGCTTTGGGTGTGAAAAGACTGTTTTAAAGTTCACTGGGTAAGTCTCTCTGTTTTCCTCCAGCCACGAATCCTTTTTTTTTTAACCTGATTACAGAAACATTACATATTAATTGTTTAAAATGTGATTACAGGGGCACCTGGGTGGCTCAGTCGTTTGCCTGTCGGACTTCAGCTCAAGTCATGATCTCATAGTCCGTGAGTTCGAGCCCTGTGTCGGGCTCTGTGCTGACAGCTCAGAGCCTGGAGTCTGTTTCAGATTCTGTGTCTATCCTCTCTCTGCCCCTTCCCCGCTCATGCTCTGTCTCTCAAAAAAAATGAATAAATATTAAAAAAAATTTTTTTAAATAAATAAATAAAATGTGATTACAGAAAAACACAGAGATTAAAATCACTTGTAATCTCATCACCAAATATTATTACAATTGATTTTTTAGTCTATTTGCTTTCTGTCTGATTTCTGAGTATATGAATACCTACTGTTTCTTTATTTTTAAAAATGAGATCAGACTGACACTTTTATATTTTGTTTAACCTTTAAGGAATATGTTTTTTTTTTTTTTAATGTTTATTTATTTATGGGGAGAGCAGAGAGAGAGGGAGAGAAAGAGAATCCTAAGCAGGCTCCATGATCAGTGTAGAGCCTGATGTGGAGTTTGAGCCTGCAAACCCTGAGATCGTGACCTGAGCCGAAATCAAGAGGCAGACACTTAACTGACTGAGCTGCCCAGGCACTTCTATACTTACTAATACTTTTAAAGCCATGAAATTGAACTAAGTGAGTGAGTATAGATGAAAAAGAAAAGAGGATCAAAGACTGACTTTTAACTAGGGGAAAATTAAAGGTTGGGCAGAAGAGGAACTAATGAGAGAGACTGAGAAAGAGCAGCCAGTGAAGTGAAAGGGAAACCAGGAGAGTATAGTGTATGGGAAGCCAGAGAAAAAGAATATTACAAGAATACTGAGTCAATTGCTATCGATGGGTCAAGAGAAATGATCATAGGATTTAGCAACAGAACTCATTGGTGACAATGAACTATTTCCATAAACATTGTAGGCAAAAGCCTGACTGAAGTAGGTCCAAGAAGAAATAAAAGGAAAGAAAGTAGAATCAGAGAAACAGACACATATTTGAAAGTGTTTGGTTATAAAAGAAAGGTAAAAAATGGAGGAGTAGTTGAAGAAAGTGTTTTTTTGTTTGTTATTAAAGCAAGACAACGTGTGTGAATGCTGATGAGGAAGGTTTATCAGAGAGGAAAAATTGAGGATGCAGTAGAGAAGATGGAGAATTACTGGAGCATCATGGCATGGGTAAGAAGTGATGGGGTCTAGTGCCAAGGCAGAGGAGTTAGCCCCAAATGGAATCATGGACAATTCACCACTCTCTTCTTGTTACAGGAGAGAAGGCATGTAGATAGGTGGTTATGCTGGGAATTTGTGGACATTCTTTTCTGGTTGTGCTTATTTCTTGGTGAAATAAGAAGAAATGTCATAATCTGAGAGTGAGAGTGGAAAAACATTGGCAGTTTAAGGAGCCAAGAAAAGGTATGAAATAGTTGTCTAGGAGAGTGCAAAAATAAATTCACTAGAGAAATGTAGTATAATTGCCAGGCATCCTCAATGACCTACTTGAAGTTCACAGTCATGAATTTAAAATAAGAGCGTTTGGCATGGTTATGTGTTTTACCCCAGGCGCACTGAATCACCTGGACATAGATAGAGAGTAGGCAGAGATATGAGATCAAAACCCAGATTTTGGTCAAATGAACAATAATTTTTCTACAATTTTATAGCTGCATTATTTTTCAAATTATTTCTTTCATGGAAAATAAGAAGAAACGTATTTTTAGCCTGGGAGTGCCAATAATGCTACCCTATCTCTGGCCCCTCATCTTGTCTGGGTCCATGCAATGACCTCCCTCAGGGCTACGTGTTCCAGGCCCCTTGGAGGGTGATGTATGCCCTGATGGAATGAAGGAAGGCTTGTTCTGACCTTCCCTAAAGTTGTTTAGATAACTAGTAGAGATAACATAGTTTCTTCCCCTCCCTCCCCTCTGGCTCATAGATGGTGCACAAGGTCTGTTAAATGTTAAACTCTTGACTTCACAACAATGAATTCTGCATATCCCCTCACTCCATAAAATTTGTGGATTAAGTTCTGGACTTTGAGGAGAGTAGCTGCCCAGCGCCTGGATCATTGTCTGCCTGGTCCCTGCCATCACAACACCCTCCTCTCAGTAAGTTAACCTAAATAAACTCTGTGTAAATGGTTTGGAGTGGCTTGCTTAGCTTTTCAGTCAGAGAGTGCCTTCCCAGTTTGGAGGATATTTTACCATCCCTTCTCCAGCTTCTAATATCTACCAACACAAAATTTTACCAATATCTGACCAGTATTTGCCTCCTTAATCTAGTCTTTCAGTTTCATGGTCATCAGCTTCATTGTCTACCCAATTCATCCTCACCCCTCAGTTTGATTCCTGAGTCAGTCCTCCAAACTTTTATCAACAGTTTTCAACCATTGCTATACTTTTCCTTTCTTATCACCTCCTTTTTGGCTTTTTGGTTGGTAAATTCTGGGTACCCTATGGATCACACTTTTCCCTGCTAAATATTGTCCACAGATCCTTTTTCCCTATCCTGGAGGTGAGTAAGGGAGGGGCAGAGAGAGAGGGAGACACGGATTGGAAGCAGGCTCCAGGCTCCCAGCTGTCAGCACAGAGCCCGATGTGGAGCACGAACCCATGGACCAGGAGATCATGATCTGAGCCGAAGTCAGATGTTTAACCGACTGAGCCATCCAAACGCCCCATTTATCTGAGTTTTAATTAACAGTTGGGTGAACTTTGGGGCCCTAAAACAGCAAATTCCAGCTCTGATCCCAATCACTATGTTGTATCTGTATTCGTTTTAGGGACATAACAGCCAGTACATGGCATAAACCAGGAAAAAGTCCATCCTTGGAATCCTTAGAGGTTGGAGGAGAATTTTGCTCCCATGCATTTTGTGGCCATTTACCTTTTGTCCAGAGCCACTAAGGAATAGGAGTTTTGGAGGGCCAGACTTCCTGCAGTGATTCTTGAACAGCATCGTTGTCTTCAGTCTAACTCTAAAGTACCTCAGCCATGAAAAAAGAGGCAAGTCTGATAGCTCCTCCCAGTGAATCCCAGAAGGCCACTGTGGAGGGGCTTGGTAGAGCAAGCAACTCACAGAAGAAGAAGATCCTCAGTAATAGTGAAGTGAAAGTTTGCAAGTTCTCTGGAGAAACCAGGCCCACTTCTTGTGGATGGTTTGGGTTATATACTACTTGAGGGACTCCCACTTCTGTGGAAATTTTAATTGGTTCTAATTAGCTGTATAGAGGATCCTATTTTTCTTAGAACTTCTCTTGCCTTCTCTCCTTCTTCCTCTGTCTCCATTTTCTAAAAATCTTGTATTGATCTATGTCTTCATGTACGAGTCAGTGTTCTCCAGAGAAACAGAACCAATAGGATACACACACACACACACACACACACACACACACACACACACGCACTTCCTTTATTTTAAGGAATTGGCTTATGTGATTTGGGGGACTGGCTAGTCTGAAATCTGGAGGGCAGACTGGTAGGCTGGAAACTCAGGGAGAAGTTGATGTTCCAATATTGAGTCCAAAATTTGTAGCGCAGGCTGGCGGACTAAAAACTCAAACAGGATTTTATGCTGCATACTTGAGGCAGAATTTTTTTCTCCAGGAAGTCTCAGTTTATGCTCATAAGGCCTTCCACTGATTGGATGAGGCCTATTCACATTACCAAGGGTGATCTCCTTTACTTAGAGCCAACCAATTGTACATGTTAACCACATTTACAAAATCCCCTCACAGGAACACCTACATTAGTGTTTGATTAATGTATTGTAATGTATTGTGATTGATAAAACTATATCTATTATTGCCAAGTATAATGCTAGGCACTTCAGATGAACTATATATATAATTTGTTTGTTGAAGTATAATTACCCTACAGCATTATGTTAGTTTTAGGTGTACAACATAATGATTTGATAATTCTGTCATTACTCATTGCTCACCACAGTAAGTGTGGTCACCATCTGTCACCAAGCAATGTTGTTACAATATTGTTGACTGTATTCCCTATGCTGTACTTTTCCTCTCTGTGACTTATTTATTTTATAAGTGGGAGTTTGTACCTCTTTATCCCCTTTATCTATTTTACCCATCTCCCCACCCATCTCCCCTCTGGCACCTGCCAGTTTGTTCTATGTATTTTAAGAGTCTGTTTTCTGTTTGTTTGTTTGTTTGTTTGTTTGCCTCTTTGCTTCTTTGTTCATTTGTTTTGTGAACTATATCATTCAATACTCACAACAACCCCATGAGGTATTATTAATCTTTATTTTACACATGAAAAAAACTGAGGTTTAGAACACTTAGGAACTTGCTAAAGTCACACAATAAATAAGCCATTGAGTCAGGACTCAAACCTGAGCCTAACTCCTGACAAGTCCATGATTTAGGAAATCCTTTTGGTCTTGAATAGATCTCCTGTGTTTGCTCAGTCCCCAAGTCTCTAGTGAAATCATGGAAATTACATCAAAGCTGAGAGCCACAGGTCTGAGTGGGGCCACTATACTTGCTGTGAGCCTCATTTCTAACCTTCTGTTTCCAAGACCACATGAGTTTCCAGAGAAATTAGCTAGATAAATTCCAACAGCATGGTTAAACAATCTTAGAGAGGCAGGTAGGCAAGCCTAACCACTCACTCTGTCTTCCAAGACAACACACACAGACTGAAGTTCCCACTCTCTGTGTTGGCTTGTCTAACATTGCCCAGATTCATAATCTGCTACAATATCAGGACTTTGCAGATGAACTCTCTTAACTATAACATTTTAATCACTAAATCTTTCATTTGTCTTTGGAACACTCTTCTTCTCAACTTTCTAATTGTTTCCTCTTTTTATGATTATCAGAAGTCCATTGCTCTTATATTTTCTCCTTCATCGTAATCTCATTCAAAACCCCTCTTCTTAGGAAAAGAATATTTAAGAATATTATTCACTCCAAAGTTATCTTTCCCAGTAGTATTTGTATTTATATTTGAGCAAAATCTTTACCTAAATAGCTAGATTTCTGATCATGGAATATTAGCCAACAGTTGAGGGGCATTTAATAGCTATGGAGCCTTCCAGTTGTGGTCCTTCTGAAAAATCCCTTGTTGTCACTCGTCCACTTTGTTTATGTCTAGCCCTATTCAAGAGAAACTCCTTTTGTGTTTAGGCCCAAACACTTTCCCATATCTATTTCAAGAGATAAACCTGAAAACTGAGAGGATGATGAAACATCAGTGTAAAATTTAGGCTATGTGTATTTCCATCAATACTACAAATAAGAAAAAACAGTGAGTATTTCTCTAGTCCTCACAGTAGCTCCTGGAGGTAGGTACAATTATTATTGCCATTTTCTAGAAAAAGAATTTAAAGGTCAAAGAGGTAGTAAGTGATAGAGCCATGTTGAAATGGAGAAACTGCTCACTCCAAAACCCAGGACTTAAGTTCAGCTAAACATCCATTCCAAAGAAACAGGATGCAAAAGAATAGAGCATGAAAGCAACATAAATTAGCTCTGGGAAGATTTATCAAAGTCAATTCTTAGGTACACCAATATTCCAGTCTTACATCCCATTTTCTAATACTTAGCTATTTAATTATTTTTTTAAGGCTTTATTTTCTTTAAGTAATCTGTACACCCACCATGGGGCTCAAACTCACAACCCCAAGATCAAGAGTCACACTCCTTACCAACTGAGCCAGCCAAGTACTCCTGGTTACCTACTTTAAAATAAGATGATGGGGCGCCTGGGTGGCTCAGTCGGTTAAGCAGTCGACTTCCGCTCAGGTCATGATCTCGCGGTCCAGTCCATGAGTTCGAGCCCCGCGTTGGGCTCTGTGCTGACAGCTCAGAGCCTGGAGCCTCTTTCAGATTCTGTGTCTCCCTCTCTCTGACCCTCCCCCGTTCATGATCTGTCTCAAAAATAAATAAACGTTAAAAAAAAATTTAAATAAGATGTATTTCTGCAGACTTTGGGGGGTGGGAGAAGGAGTTTTAAAAAACGGAACCAGTAGATTCTTAAGGTAATACAAAAAACCCTAATTCTTATATGGGTTTTAAATTTGCAAATTATAAAGTTAGGCAGTAGTATCCTTCCTTTTAACTTGAACTGTCAGGCTTGAAGATTTGTGTCAGGCAGTGCTCTACCTTCCCCAAATAATTCGTTTTGACGATTATATCAGAGTCATCTGGGTAATTCCCTTGCTCCTCAGAGAGCTCAATCCTTCCATTTCTGAGATCTGTAAAATCCAATGTCCTAATCAAGATTTGTGTTAACTCCCAGTGGCTTATGACGTTATGGTGATCTCTGTCTTTGGCTCATATTTTGAGGCTTGCTGTTTTTGTTCCTCTTTCATTAATGCCTTCTGCGAACTCAGCCCTTGATGAGTTTTCACAAGAAATTTGCTTCCACCAACTTTTTGTGAATTTTAGTAGACTTCACTGAAGATACGTGGGTGGGGTCATATAGAGGGGTCAACTCACAGAAAGCTACTACAATGGCTTTGCTCTCCTCTGCCTCCTTCCCCCTCTCTTATCCACCCTAGTTCCTCTCAAAAGAAAAACAAATTCTTCATCTGGCTTTCTGCATAGCAATTTAGCAAGCTTGCTGCTAGAACATGTCCTTAAGGTCTCACCCTTTACACCAGCATCTTTACCAAATATTTCCTCCAGTAAATATTGTGCTCTTCCCAAGAGGAATTCTAGCAGAGAAAGAAAGAGAGAGAGAGAGAGAAGTATATAGTCTATCATAGAAAAAAACTTACTTTGCTATGAGGAAAAGAATTTATTTTATGATTCTTTAACAAATGTGTAAAGTAATGGTAACAGCAAAATGCAAAAATCTGTCATCTAGAAAGTCACATTAATTTTACACTCTTGGTGAACAGAAGAGTTGTTCTACATTGGTTGGTTTTAAAGCAAAGAGTCATTTTAGAAATTTTATGTCTAAGCCTTTACTTTACCTATGATTTAATGTTTCAATGATTACTTCCATAATTAAACAACCAAAGAAAGTACACACAGTAAAATAAAGGCAAACATTCCAGTTTAGTAGAGAAGTTAAAACTACACCTACTTGTGCTCATAGTGATGTTGATCAGAACCTGTTATTCCAATGTAAACATTGCAACTACACTGGCTGTGTGAGACTTGAAGTTGGGCAAAGTTCAAAGGCTCTCAATTGCATGTCCTCAAAAACCAAAGATAAGGCTGTAACCATTGAGCCAAGACAGGAAGCCAAATGTTGTGGGTCACTGCAAATAACAAACTAGCAATGGCTTCAGGATTTCTACATAGCAGGGGGATGGGACAGACAGCTTCCTAGGTGGGAAAGTAGGGTGAGGGAACAGATCTTAGAGCTGCGTTTACATAGCACTTTAGAGAAACTGAGAAAATACTAATTGTCTATATCAATTACTGTGGTGCTAATGAAGATTGTGTGGACACTAAAGCTCTTCTCCCTCTTTGATCCTACCCTTGCTCTGGCACCCAAGATGGTCTAGTTTGTTGCTTTCAAACTTGAAGGCATCTCAAAATTGCTTCAGTCCCTTAAGGTCCTTAAAATATACAATTCACTACTACTGAGTCTCAGCTATTCTTTTTTTTTTTTTTTTTTTTTTAATATATGAAATTTATTGTCAAATTGGTTTCCATACAACACCCAGTGCTCATCCCAAAAGGTGCCCTCCTCAATACCCATCACCCACCCTACCCTCCCTCCCACCCCCCATCAACCCTCAGTTTGTTCTCAGTTTTTAACAGTCTCTTATGCTTTGGCTCTCTCCCACTCTAACCTCTTTTTTTTTTTCCTTCCCCTCCCCCATGGTCTTCTGTTAAGTTTCTCAGGATCCACATAAGAGTGAAACCATATGGTATCTCTCTTTCTCTGTATGGCTCATTTCACTTAGCATCACACTCTCCAGTTCCATCCACGTTGCTACAAAAGGCCATATTTCATTTTTTCTCATTGACACGTAGTATTCCATTGTGTATATAAACCACAATTTCTTTATCCATTCATCAGTTGATGGACATTTAGGCTCTTTCCATAATTTGGCTATTGTTGAGAGTGCTGCTATAAACATTGGGGTACAAGTGCCCCTATGCATCAGTACTCCTGTATCCCTTGGATAAATTCCTAGCAGTGCTATTGCTGGGTCATAGGGTAGGTCTATTTTTAATTTTCTGAGGAAACTCCACACTGCTTTCCAGAGCGGCTGCACCAATTTGCATTCCCACCAACAGTGCAAGAGGGTTCCCATTTCTCCACATCCTCTCCAGCATCTATAGTCTCCTGATTTGTTCATTTTGGCCACTCTGACTGGCGTGAGGTGATATCTGAGTGTGGTTTTGATTTGTATTTCCCTGATAAGGAGCGACGTTGAACATCTTTTCATGTGCCTGTTGGCCATCCGGATGTCTTCTTTAGAGAAGTGTCTATTCATGTTTTCTGCCCATTTCTTCACTGGGTTACTTGCTTTTCGGGTGTGGAGTTTGGTGAGCTCTTTATAGATTTTGGATACTAGCCCTTTGTCCGATATGTCATTTGCAAATATCTTTTCCCATTCCGTTGGTTGCCTTTTAGTTTTGTTGGTTGTTTCCTTTGCTGTGCAGAAGCTTTTTATCTTCATAAGGTCCCAGTAATTCACTTTTGCTCTTAATTCCCTTGCCTTTGGGGATGTGCCGAGTAAGAGATTGCTACGGCTGAGGTCAGAGAGGTCTTTTCCTGCTTTCTCCTCTAAGGTTTTGATGGTTTCCTGTCTCACATTCAGGTCCTTTATCCATTTTGAGTTTATTTTTGTGAATGGTGTGAGAAAGTGGTCTAGTTTCAACCTTCTGCATGTTGCTGTCCAGTTCTCCCAGCACCATTTGTTAAAGAGACTGTCTTTTTTCCATTGGATGTTCTTTCCTGCTTTGTCAAAGGTGAGTTGGCCATACATTTGTGGGTCTAGTTCTGGGGTTTCTATTCTATTCCATTGGTCTATGTGTCTGTTTTTGTGCCATCAGCTATTCTTGAAAAGGCATTTCACAATGAGCTGGTCTTTGCCTCAACGAAAGGTTGGCAGCAGGTACTAAAGCATTAAAGAGAGGGGCAAAAATTAGGAGACAGTGGGGCCAGGAAATATAATCAATTCCATGCTAAAGACAGTGTGTCCATCTGTGTGCTATAGAAGATTGAAATACAAAGGACAGTTGTGGCACACATAGAGGTTGTCTCCTGTTTTAGGGCCAAACTCACAAGTGTACATGAACATGACTTGTACAATGTTTATAAAGTCTTGTTCTTACTTCCTGGTTTTAAGGTAACAGCACTGTGAATTGTAGAGTCATTTGCTGACACCTACTGAGTCTATTATGAATCACCTTCTCTTCCTGAGGCATTCACCCCATCCCCTGAAACACACACACACACACACACACACACACACACACACACACACACACAAACACACATTCAAACTGACCTGCTCTGCCCCTCTGTTATTGGAAATAAAGCAATTGTGACAAGCTTCTCCCAGGCTTTCACCTATATCCTCTATCTCACAGTTTTGGGGACAGTAGCCAGTAGCTGCACTTTTCTTTAGGTACATTTGGACGTAGAGGAGTTGGTCATTTGTTCATTTCCCTATTTGCCTTTTGCTTCTTGCAATGCAATTTTATGTTCTGGCAGCTTTCTGATCGCACTCCTCCTTCTGGTGCACAGAGACACTGCAAGCAATACCAAATTACCCATAATCAACTATCAACTTATATTTGTCAACAAATATTTCACATAAAATTGAAAGGTTAACAACAACCCAGGGGGGAAAGAGTTAATGTTCTTGTTACATCACTTGTGAATCAATAGAAGACACTAAGAAGCCAATAAAAAATTTGACTTGGGGCACCTGGGTGGCTCAGTGGGTTAGGTGTCTGACTTCAGCTTGGGTCATGATCTCACAGTTCATGGGTTCGAGTCCCACATTGGGCTCTGCACTGACAGCTCAGAGCTTGGAGCCTTCTTCAGATTCTGTGCCTCCCTCTCTCTCTGCCCCTCCCCCTCCCCCACTCCTGCTCTGACTCTCTCTGTCTCTCAAAAATAAATAAATGTTAAAAAAAAATTGACAAAGATTGCAAACAAGTAGTTCACAAAGGTTGTTCAGACAGTATTTGCGAAGGCCAGGATTTTAACCCATGTCTATTCAATTGCACGGAAAGAGGAATATTTGAAAAAGATGTTGATTAGGAATTAGAACATTTAAGATATGTGGTCAGAATACATTTACTGACTTTTTATTGGTATTTTAAATTTTATTTAATATAATTGTCTAATAGTGGAGGAGAAAAAAGAGCAAGAATTCAGTCCTGGTTGAAGTCCCATTTGAAGAGGTGTTTACGGAAGCTGGAGAAGAGCCGCAGGAGGCAGCATCAGAGGTAAAGTCCAGAGAGAAATTAAATTTTTTTTCTGAGATCCTCTAAGCATAACTTTTTAACATGAGTGTAAGAAAAGTGTAGCTATTATATAGGACAGTTCCATACACACCAATGTTTCTGTTTTTATAATTATTTTACAGTGTCTCAAAGATTGGTTTAATTACACAGCAGATTATATTTTTAAAAGATAACTACAACAATGTGGCCCATTCTGCATGTGCTTCTAGAATCAAGCCACTCCCCCATTAGGAGGCAAAATCCATGCCTCTTTTCCTTTTGGGTGGGCCTTTGTGACTACCTTGACTCTCGGAGTACTGTAAAAACCACACCTTGTTTTCTTGGAGCACTGTCCTGGAACTTAGCCATTATTCTGTGCAGAATCTGGAGAAGTCACAGAGAGCCCATGGAGAGGAACCAAGCTCCTAGCCAATACCAAGCTCCAACTTACCAGCCATGTGAATGAACCATCTCGAAAGAATCTTTCCAGACCCAGTTGAGCTACTTTAGCTGTTGCCAAATGGAGCAGAAATAAGCCTTCCCAACAATTTTGCCCAAATTGCAGATTCATGAGCAAAACAAATGAGTGCTACTATTTTAAGTCTTTATGTTTTGAGGTAGATTATTATATGCCAATTTATAAATGGAATGATTAGAATAAATGATCAGATTTTATAGTGTCTATATATGAATTCATATGAATTATGGATTATAATATCATATTTATCTCATTTACTCAATTAATTTCATACCAAGCTCTGTTCTTCATGCTCTATCCTCAACATGTCCCTTTTCTGCCTTCATGAAATGCTTGTAGTAGGAAAGGCAGACAGACTATAAGCAAATAAACAAATTTATAACTGCTAGGAGGTAATAATTGCTATGGTGAAAAAGCAGAATGTGGGGAATAAAGAATGATGGAGTGTTCTAATTTAGATGGAATTGTTAGGAAATGCCTTTATGTAAAAAAAAAAAAAAAGACAATTGAATAGAAAGCTGAAAGTAATGCAGCACACCAAATGAACGTCTAGGGGATGCACAATCAAGGCAGAGGGAATAATTAGTGCCAAGACTCTAAGATAGGAGTGGCTTAGAGGCTGGCAAATTGGAGTAGAATAAGAAAGGGATGGAAGGACTTGAGATGAAGTCAAAGAAACATGGGGTGGGGGGGCAGAGCATATAGGGCTGCATAGGCTGTAATGAACACTTTGGCCATTGAAAGAGTTTGAGGACAAAAGTGACATATTCCTTTCTCTTCTCTTCTCTTCTCTTCTCTTCTCTTCTCTTCTCTTCTCTCTCTCTCTCTCTTTAATCACAATAAGTGTACCCTTTAATACCCATCTCCTATTTCTCCCACCCATCTCCCCTCTGGTAGCCATCAGTTTGTTCTCTACAGTTAAGAGTCGGTTTCTTGGTTTGTCTCTCTTTTTTTTCCATTTACTTGTTTGTTTTCTTTCTTAAATTCCACATGATTGAGATCATATGGTATCTGTCTTTCTCTGACTGATTTATTTCACCTAGCTTTATACTCTCTAACTCTACCCATCTTCTTGCAAATGGCAAGATTCCATTCTTTTTTTATGGCTGAATAATATTCCATTGTGCATTGTGTATATATACCACCTCTTCTTTATCCACTCATCTATAGACAGACACTTGGGTTGCTTCCATAATTTGGCTATTGTAAATAATGCTGCAATAAACACAGGGCGCATGTATCCCTTCAAATTAGTGTTTTTGCATTTTTTGGGTAAACACCCAGTAGTGGGATTCCTGGGTCACAGAGTAGTTCTATTTCTAATTTTTTGAGGAACCTCCATACTGTTTTCCATAGCGACTGCACCAATTTGCATTACCACCAACAGTGCACAAGGGTTCTTTTTTCTCCACATCCTCACCAACACTTGTTGTTTCTTGTGTTTTTGATTTAGCCATTCTGACAGGTGTGAGGTGATATCTCATTGTAGTTTCGATTTGTATTCCCTTGATGATGAGTGATGTTGAGCATCTTTTCATGTGTCTGTTGGCAACATATTCTGACATGTGTATATATATGTATGTGTGTATATGTATATATATATATATATATATATATAATTTTTAAGTTTATTTTGAGAGAGAGAGTATGCACACTAGTAAGAGCAGGGGAGGGGCAGAGAGAGGGAGAGAGTGAATTCCAAGCAAGTTCTGTGCTATCAGCATGGAGACTGAAGTGGGGCTCAATCTCATGAACTGTGAGATCATGACCTAAGCCCAAACCAAGAGTTGGATGCTTAATCAATTAAGCCACCCAGATGCACCCTGACTTATATTTTTTTTAAAAAGCAGTCTGGAGAATAGATTGTAGGAGTAACAAGTTCAAAGCAGAGAGACCTATTAAGAGGTTAATGCAATATTCTAGGTAATAGATAATGGCAGCTTGGACGAGGACATGAGAAGTAATACATATATTTAAAGTACAGCCATGTACTTTATGGATGTGGAACTTGATTAAGAGTGGCATCAAGTATGACTCTAAAGTTTTTGGTGTTATTTGCTCTATAAGAAGTTCATCTTATGTGCTTGTCTTGTTTCCTCCATTAGAGCTCCTGGAGTAGTTATATGTATTCATAAATTCACCTAATGGCTATAATGTGCCCTTCAAGTGCCCTTCAAGACACTGTGCCTTTAAGCACAGACTCTCCAAGATGCTGACCACACACAGAAATATAGGAATGACTCAGAGCATTATGACCATCACTTTGAAGTTGTCTGTAATAGATATAATTACACCTTTTTTTTTTTGTTTGTTTGCAATCTTTCCTTGAAGAAGTTGGCCTGGGAGACAGGAAGAATCCAGAAATTGGCTTTACTGTCATGTGCGATGGGGAGAATCAGCCACAATAATTTATAATGTTTCTCCCAAAGGACTTGGTCAGCTTTCACTGGGTCCACCTTATATATGTCCAAAGTAACTGAAGAGGGAAACAAATATTATTAGTGTCAGTTAATAAGTGGAATCTCAAAAGGATTTATGGAATTAGTCATTAAACATATATTATTAGACATGAAGAACAAGCAAAATAAGACCATCACTTTTGATGATCCCAGGAATGATGTAGACACATACTTTTAATTCCCAGGTAGCTTTCTTACCACCTAACACACTCCTAGCTAGCTGCTTCTTTGCCTTTATTTCATACCCCCTCAATCTTGTAGCAATAAGAGACTTTTTTAGGCAAGCAGGACAGATGATAACTGCCCTTAAAGTAGCTCTTCTAAAGTTTAGCAATTCTTAGACATTTCTAACTTTTTCTTAATAACATATAACAAACCTAGTCTTCAAGAAACCATCTAAATATTACTGAGTCATTTAAATATTTTGACTTTCAAGGCACCTGGGTGGCTCAGTGAGTTAAACATCTGACTTTGGCTCAGGTCATGATCTCGCGGTTTGTGAGTTCAAGCCCGGCTTTGAACTCAGGCTCTATGCTGACAGCTCAGAGCCTGGAGCCTACTTTGGATTCTGTGTCTCCCTCTCTCTCTCTGTCCCCCCCTGCTTTCACTCTGTCTCTCTCTCTCAAAAATAATAAACATTTAAAAATGTTAAAGATGAGTATTTTCATTAAAAAAACCAAAATAAATATTTTGACTTTCATATGTTAACTAACCATCTAATAAAGTGATCCTGGACTTCCCAGATTTCTCCTGGGACTGCCTTCTTCAGGCTTCAAGAGTTTCCCTCCTAATTCTAAAACTATGGGTTTCATCTGGTGAACAAGAATATGTCTCTTAGTTAATACTGACCAGAGTTTTGTACCTCTTTTTCTGGAATTTTGTGAAGCTCCAGGTTCAGAAGATGATAAGCACTTTATGGGCTGTAGTTTCACCTTTCTTTCTTTCTTTTTAATTTGTTTAATTTTTTATTTTTTAAAATTTACATCCCAATTAGTTAGCATATAGTGCAACAATGATTTCAGGAGTAGATTCCTTAGTGCCCCTTACCCATTTAGCCCATCCCCCCTCCCACAACCCCTCCAGTAACCCTCAGTTTGTTCTCCATATTTGTGAGTCTCTTCAGTTTTGTCCCCCTCCCTGTTTTTATATTATTTTTGTTTCCCTTCCCTTATGTTCATCTGTTTTGTATCTTAAAGTTCTCATATGAGTGAGTCATATGATATCTTTCTCTGAGTGACTAATTCCGCTTAGCATAATACCCTCCAGTTCCACACACATAGTTGCAAATGGCAAGATTTCATTCCTTTTGATTGCTGAGTAATACTCCATTGTATATATATACCACATCTTCTTTATCCATTCATCCATCGATGGACATTTAGGCTCTTTCCATACTTTGGCTATTGTTGATAGTACTGCTATAAACATGGGGTGCATGTGTCCCTTCGAAACAGCACACCTGTATCCCGTAGATAAATGCCTTTTCGTGCAATTGCTGGGTCATAGGGTAGTTCTATTTTTAGTTTTTTGAGGAACCTCCATACTGTTTTCCAGAGTGGCTGCACCAGCTTGCATTTCCATCACCTTTATTTCTAAACAGAATTAATTATAGTTAGTCTAAGCCAAAGAATGTTTACATCTTAGTCATACAAAAAACCATTATGGAATATGTTCCAAAGTCAAATATACAGGCTTATGAATATTTAGAGCCCCTCTTTTAGCACAATTTTTTAAAGTTTATTTATTTATTTTGAGAGAGAGTGAGCATGCAAATGTGGGAAGGGCAGAGAAAGAGGAAGAGAGAGAATCCCAAGGAGGCTCTGTACTGTCAGTGCAAAGACCGACACATGGCTCAATCCCACACACTGTGAGATCATAACCTGAGCCGAAATCAAGAGTCGGGCACTTAACTGACTGAGCCACCCAGGTGCCCTTTTTAGCATGGTTTTAAGGCAGGCTCACATCCGAAAATTACTGATGATAGCCATCTGTGTTCTGTTATGATTGGCTGTGGCATCCATTTCTTCATTGGTAAAATGAGGGTAATAATACTATCTACTAGAGTGGTTTTGAGATTAAACAAGATACTGTAATAAACGCTCAGCATAGACTGTGGCACATTGTAGGTTCTCAATAGATTCTTGCTATTTCTATGGTATAGAAACCCTACAGCCCCCTCTTTTATCCCCACTCACTAATCCCCCAGTCAAGTCTGAGTCACTGAGATGATTCCAGCAAAGCACTCCAACAGGAGGGGCTCAGACATTTCAAATCCTGTGATCTTTGGTGGATATGAAGTTTCCTGAAGTATACCTCCCTTTGACCCAGCAAGAGGGGCCCTCACCTGGGCTCTTGCCCTGGCCCTGGGCTTTATAATACCCTGCAGATCACAAAACGCATAGAAAAGTAAACTTACTAAAAATGCATGGCTATGGCTGCTTCTCTCTCTCTCTCTCTCTCTCTCTCTCTCTCTCTCTCTCTCTCCTAGGATTTAACATTCGGCTCTGACCAGAAACCCTAAGCTTCTGTCTTGGTAATCAACACCTTCCAGGCCCCAGGGAAACACTATTCCACTTTTCTTGTGCTATGTCCTTGAAACAAAAGGCAATTGTATCTGAATGTCATGGAAGTTTTGGGTTTGTGCTGCTGTTGACATTTGAAATAGACACTCTTTGGAGTGCAGGAGGATTTGAGTAATGGAAACTTTTTTAGGAAAGAGGAAGAAAACAAAGAAAACAAATTAACTTGTCAAATCCCTTCTTTGTGGTAATGTGAACCCCACCCCCAAATTCTGGTATAACAAAGTTTCATGTCTGAGTAGAGCCCCAATTCCATTTTCTTGTGTACCTTCATGTTCCAGTTCCTGGTTCCAGAGGTATTCGTCATGTTAAAACAGTAGATCTGATTTAAACAAGACATGGGATGCTAGTGAGTAAAGAGATGCTAGAAGAGTAAAGTGAAAGATTAGAAGGTGTTTAAAATTTTTTAAAAATGTTTTCATTTATTTTTTTGAAGGAGAGAGAGAGACAGAGCATGAGCGGGGGAGGAGCAGAGAGAGAGGGAGACATACAATTTGAAGCAGTCTCCAGGCTCTAAGCTGTCAGCACAGAGCCCGATGCGGGGCTCAAACTCACGATTTGTGAGATCATGACCTGAGCCACCCAGGCGCCCCAAGAATAGAAGGTGTTTAAATAAAGAGCAAATCAGAGTCTTTGGATGAAAAATGAATTTTGAATTTGTGCTATTTATTTGATATATAGTATTACTTGCTTTTGGTAGTAATATAGGTATTCAAAACTCAAACACGTCTAATTCTTTTTTTTTCAATATATGAAGTTTATTTTCAAATTGGTTTCCATACAACACCCAGTGCTCATCCCAAAAGGTGCCCTCCTCAATACCCATCACCCACCCTCCCCTCCCTCCCACCCCCCATCAACCCTGTTTGTTCTCAGTTTTTAAGAGTCTCTTGTGCTTTGGCTCTCTTCCACTCTAACCTCTTTTTTTTTTTTTTTCTTCCCCTCCCCCATGGGTTTCTGGTAAGTTTCTCAGGATCCACATAAGAGTGAAACCATATGGTATCTGTCTTTCTCTGTATGGCTTATTTCACTTAGCATAACACTCTCCAGTTCCATCCACGTTGCTACAAAGGGCCATATTTCATTCTTTCTCATTGCCACGTAGTACTCCATTGTGTATATAAACCACAATTTCTTTATCCATTCATCAGTTGATGGACATTTAGGCTCTTTCCATAATTTGGCTATTGTTGAGAGTGCTGCTATAAACATTGGGGTACAAGTGCCCCTATGCATCAATACTCCTGTATCCCTTGGGTAAATTCCTAGCAGTGCTATTGCTGGGTCATAGGGTAGGTCTATTTTTAATTTTTTGAGGAACCTCCACACTGTTTTCCAGAGGTTTTTTTTTTTTTTTTTTTTCAAACACATCTAATTCTTAAAAGGATTAAAATTTTGGACAATTTTTTCTTTTTTTTAAAGTTTATTCTTTTGAGAGAGAAAGTGCAAGTTGGGGAAGGGCAGAGAGAGAGGAAGAGAGACAATCCCAAGCAGGTTCCAGACTGCCAGCCTGAAGCCTGACACAAGGCTCGAACCCATGAACCATGAGATTATTACCTGAGCTGAAGTTGGACACTTAACCCCCCTGAGCCACCCAGGTACCCCTAGATAATTTTTTTCTAATTTAAATATAACTGCATGAGAAATATTCAATAAATGTGACATTCTAATTAAATATAAAGAAATTAGAACAAGAAAACAAAAAAGTTTCCATGGCTGTGAAGAAGAAAATACATGTACAAATAAACCTGAAACTAATTTCTATGGAGATTATTTTCTGACCCTGATAGACCAATGTATAGTTTGATTGTAAAAACATTTGAGCAAATTGAGCAACATAATATTTTTGTTGTTCTTTATCATACCATAGTATTGAAATATTAGAAGAATAACAAAATGTGTGTGGATATGGATACTACTGTAAGAGACAGTAAAAATCACAATAAAAGTGAGTTATATGACAATACCAAAATATCTAGGCGCACCTGGGTGGCTCAGTTAGTTAAGCATCCAACTCTTGATATCAGCTCAGGTCATGATCTCACAGTTCAAGGGATGGAGCCTTGCATTGGGCTCTGCACTGACAGCATAGAGCCTGCTTGGGATTCTCTCTCTCTCTCTCTCTCTCTCTCTCTCTCTCTCTCTCTCTCTCTTTCTCCCCCTCTCCCACTTGCTTGCATGTGTGCACATGCACACACACTTTTTTCTCTTTTAAAATAAACACTAAACAATTTTTTAAATCTAGTAATAGTTTCTATTGTATTCTATTGAAGATAATAATTTATCTTATATGACATCATTACATTGTTAGAATGTGATATGTAAAGATCATGGTTCATTTCCAAATCTAAATAGTGTATTGTTTTATAAATTTTATTTAAAATTCCAGTTTCTCTTGCTTCAGCATAACAAAATTTCTCCTAGTTGAAATTAACAAAAATTACATAAGCACATCAATGACCCAAGAAAGACTGTCCAAGTTGGCATTACTATCTGTAGAACACAAATGGTGTGGTATCTTAGTGATAACAACATAGAAATTTTGCTGAAATGAAGATATGAAACAGAACTTTTATGCAATAAATTCATTAATTTTGTATGTCTTTATCTTATCAGTCATTCAAACATCAATAGCTTATCAACAGAACACCCAGACATAATTATGGTGGTGATCATAATTATGTTTGGTTGCCTTTGATATTTTACTGACTTTCAGTTCCATAAAAACCACAGATTTATATTTTAAAAAGAAAGTTTATTCTTTTATTGAGGGAGGATAATTAGTTTTTCCTACATAAAAGTATAGGTTTAGAATGTTTAAAATGTTTCTAATGGATTAATATCAATTAAGGGTATCCAACCATAAGGTAGTTCATACTATTTGCTATCCTTCAGTGTATAAGTTCAAATAAAGCAAAAGTCAATTGCAAAGAAAAAAACATTTTGAAATAACTTAAGATGTTTTTGATTATAATTATTAAAGTTGGTAACAGTACACAACCAGCTGATTAGGGCAGTAAGTAGTTATCTCACAATCATAATATATGGGTAACATCATAGAAATCTTTTCGTATTTTGGTGTGAAACCATCACTACAATAAATAAAATTGCTGAGTTTCTATTTGTAATATATGTTTGACATATAGCATAAAATTGAGTTCACTCTCATTTCAAATCATAAAAAGTATTTCCCACTCCAGCAAGAATTGTTGTTTTAGTTTTTATTTTGAAATAAATTTACAATCACAAATTGTTTGTAAGAATAGTACAAAGAATTTCCATATGTCTTTTTCCCAGATTCCCCATTGTTAACATTTTAACATATTTGCTTTATTGTTTTTCCTCTTTACAAACATATATGTGTATGTGTATTCACACACATGTGGTTTTATCCTGAGCCATACACTGAGTGTCAGTTGCAAACATAATGCCCATTACTTCAAAATAGTTCAGAGTATATTTCCGAAAAATCAAGAACACCTATAGATAACCATGGTGTACCTATCAAGTTAACATTGATCTATTACTACCATCTAATCCATCTAATCCACAGACTCCATTCAAATTTCATTGATTGTTCTGAGAATGTCCTTTGTACAAAAGAAATTAAAGTCTTCCTTTTCATCTTCTTTTTTATCCAGGATGTGTTCCAGGATCACATACTTCATTCAGCTGTTAAATCACTTTGGTCTCTTTCAGTCTGGCCTTAGCCATCATGATTTTGTAATTTCTGAGGAATACAGACCACTTACTTTGTAGAATGTCCCTCAGTTTGAGTTTGTTTGCAGTTCATCACATATCAGAATAGTTAAATTATGTAATTAGATTAAATTACATAAATTTGGTAGCAAGTAACTTCTGTGTTCTTCTCAATGCATCATATCAGGAGGCACAAAACGTTGACTGGTCCATTGCTGGTGAATTTTAACTTTTACCACTTGAACAAGATTATGTTAGGTAAGGGTGCTAAACAAGTTCCCCTGGCTCCTGGTATCACCATCTGCACTGGCTGAGCCAGCCAACACTTGCTATAGACCCCCAGCTGCAGCCAAAGGCAATAGGGGCATATATTTTTAATTTTGTTGTTATGAAGACTAATAACATAAGAAGAAGTACAAGGAGGATAAAACAATGTTTAATTCAACAATGTGTTAGGTTGCTTCATAACTTCTAAATATTCAGCTGCATGATATGTGGGCCTTCATACATACTCTTGCCCTAAAACATGTAAAATTAGGGGTGGGCCTATTTCCAGGTAGATTTCCCTTCTGATCCTTCCACCCTCCAGAGTAAGCAGAGCCTGAAAAAGACATGTGGCACCTTTCAGAGGCTAATAAATTAATGAAACACCAAAATGAAGATCTTTATTTTCTATAAATATAAGTTATATACTTCTTTCCTTATACTTCCAGAAGCCACTTGGCAAAGATTGAACCACACTTGTCCATGAAATGTTTTAACATTTCTCCTTGAAAGCTCTGTTGACATTGGCCAGAGTGGACTCGATGTACATTTTTCCTGTTATATAAGAAGTTACAAATGAAACCAGAGGAAATTAGTATCATAATTTTAGTTTAGTCCAGTGGCAGTTTTTTGGAGCCACTTAACCTTGTCATTCTGTTTGACAGAACCTCCCTGCTCTGATATTGAGCAGTTTGCACACTGATTTTTTCCTGCTAGATTAATTATATGTACATTCACTTCCCAAGAGTAAGTTTAAATTTTGAATGATGGGGGTATAGAGTTAACACTCATTCTGAAGATGGGAATATTTTAAGCAGCTGGGCTGGTAAGTAATTCGCTTTCTTTTCCTGGTAGCATCAGTAAATTCCATTACTGGACAAAATAAGATTTGTTTTCTGCTTTCCTGAGACCTCCTGCATTGATTGAGATTGAGGCCAAATTAAAAATTGAGATTCCTGGGACCAAACCAGCAAGTTTGATTCAGGAAAGGTGGGATATTCAGATATCTGCATTTTAACCAGTACTCAAATGATTCTCGTGCAATAGCCCAACGACCACCTTTGAAATGCTATTAGGTAAGGGAGTACTTTCTCTTGAGGCACTTTTTTGTTTGGTTGGTGCTTGTTGATCGGTTCTCCTCAGTCTGCGTGTGTAGAACACGGAAAGGGAACAGCTTATTCCTTAATTTCAATTAGTTTTGAGAGAATGAAAAAAAAAGTACTTACAGAGAAAAATTAAGCTGACTAGCTCAGAGTGATGGAGGGAAAAAGAATGAAGCTGTCAGGGGTCAAGAAAGATGATGGAGGTAAAGGGGTGCAGTAAGTAGTTCTTTTACCATTTAACAAACACCAAGCACTTACTGAATGCCAGCATTGTGCTAGGCAATTCAAGGGTGAACTGGGACTTCAGGGCCCACCCTCAGGGTGTTTACAGGGGAGGGTAGGCTGAAGCAGATTTGAAGGTGCTGTGGGAAGGCAGAAGAGAGGCTCCTTCCTCACTCAGGTTTGAAGTACTGGGACAAGGCTTCCTGAAGAGATCCTGTATGACCTGGACCCGGATGAGTAGTCCAGGTTCAGGAGGTAGAGTCCTGGAGGGTGCAAACGAGCTCCACAGCAAATATATTCTATTTAATTTTAAACTTTTTTTCCTATTTACAAAGTCATATATGTTCGTTACGAAACAACTTCTTAGCATATGAAACTGACAACTTCTATAATCCTCCCTGCTACTTACCGCCTATCCCAACCGGATTTCCAGCCAGGAGTTTGGGGACTCGGTGGCTTTGAAGGTTTGTTACTGACCGGCGAAGTCCAGCAGCGGTCCTCCCGCCAGATGGGGGCAGTACTCCGCACGCCTAGGGCCGGCGCGCTCTCTCTTCCATACGTCGCTCGCGTGATCATCAGTGCTACATACTGCGCCTGCGCACGGACTGAGGCCTTTTCCCCCCGCGGAGCGCTGCTGGGCCTGCTGGTCTGTGGCGAGCCGCGGACGCCGGTCTCTGTTCCGCAGGATGGTGAGTGGATATCTGGAATCGGGGCTACGGATGCACGGGGGTTCCCTGTCCTTGCTCAAACGCCAGCCTAGGATCCGTTTCGCGCGGCGCTGGGGTTGGATGGCGTTCGATAGTGGGCTCTGCTGAGGTAGGGCTGCCGCTCCCAGCGTGGCCTTAATGGCTGCCGCCCGGCGCGCAAGCTTGGGGGAGGGGTTGACGAAGAAAATCAGGAGCCGGGGCGGCGGATTGAGGAGGGGGATGATTTTCGTAGACAGGCTGCGGGGATAGTGCCGGCTTGTCCGAAGGGGCACCAGCAGGTGGGGAAGATTGCATGCAGTCGGTCCCGTGAGTAGCTGGGGATGCCTGAGTGGAGATGGGCTGCGGCTCCTCGGACTCATCCAGCCCTGACTGCTCCGTGGTTTTTTCGGGAGAGTCTTGGGTCGGTGGGTCTTCCAGAGGTGGCTTTTAAACTTAACAGTCAGCCTGGAGGCTGTGGCTTTTCTGAGCCCCGAAAGAAAGCTCCTTTAGTTGGTAGGTGCCTCCTGCCTCTGTCTCTAGATTGTTGCTGGCACTAGTTTTTAATGATTTGGGGGATGGGGCGTTGCTTTGGTTCGAGGGGGATAGTGCTCTTTTAATCGGGAGTAATTGCTAAGTATGCCCTTGACCAGATGAGTTTTGTGGCAAGTAATTGAGGCTTTTGGAAAACGTGCGTGGACAGTGCAGGAAATACGAGGTTAGGTTCTCAAAATGAGACGTATGGTGTTTGGAACAAACTGACGTTAGGCAAGATTGCTGTCTAGAGCAATGCTTTGGAAAAGTGATTGATGGGAGGTAGAAAAAGTGAGTCTTGACCCTCTGGTTTGAGAAACTGGACTCTACAAAAGTGACAGTTGTGTGGATTCACTCTTGAAGTGTTGTTTTGTTACAGAGTTAGCGCAGATATCAAAAATATCGTAAGCCATTTATCAAAGTTTTAATAATGTTCTTTTATTCTTAAAGGGGTTTGTTAAAGTTGTCAAGAATAAGGCTTACTTCAAGAGATACCAAGTGAAATTTAGAAGAAGACGAGGTATGGTCAGTTACTCATGTTCACAATATTAGAAGATTCTGCAGTGGAACAGACTTTCTTAAATTGCTATTTTTTCCCCCCCAGAGGGTAAAACTGATTACTATGCCCGGAAACGCTTGGTAATTCAGGATAAAAATAAGTACAACACACCTAAATACAGGATGATAGTTCGCGTAACCAACAGAGATATCATTTGTCAGGTAAGTTGTATTCAGAACTCAAGCAACAGATGGTAAACCTCACCCTCTTTAACTGAATGCTGGAGAAGTTGTACTTGGGGGGCAAAACACATGTATGGATTAGAGGCTCTCTAGTGCCTGGCATTTTAAAAACATTGAGTAGTGTTTTTCTTTTAGTAGGCCTGAAGTTGGAGCACGGGAGGGATTGGTACATTAAAATACTCAACTGAAAAATTGGCCATGTTTGACAATCCTGACCAAACTAGTTTAATCCCATTTTCTAATGGTGGGGGAGAGGATTGGAGAAATCTAGGGTATATACTATTCTTGTAGGGGTAGGAGGATAAATTTGAGGCCAAGTATGTTCTTGCATTTTCCAGTTCCAAGAGAGTAATAGAATTTGTTAACGGACTAAATCCTGACTTGTGCTGTATGGCCTTATATGCCACAATACCACTGCTTGTTGAAGAGATAGTTGTGGAGGTTAAATTAGGCTTTTAAGATTGTTTTTATTTCTGCTCATTGCTTGAAATAGGCTTTGATAAATCTGTATGAAGGTGTCTTTCCCATAAAAGACATCCAGAAAATGGTAGTTTGCTCCTAGAAGCTAGTTTTCTGGGCTTTTACATTTAGGGAAAATTTTTCACAGTTAATGATTTGCCGAGCTTTTGCAGGCACACCTCTGTTTTCTGGGCAAACTAACAGTTCCTTCATCCCTAAGTTCAGATAACTAAACATTAGGTATTAGAAGCATTGTTGGACCTAGCTATGCTTAGTTCAAAAGATGTTTGAAATAATGATAGATTCCTTTTTTGACTTTTTCATGATGCCTCTTTAATCCATTGACTAATGCAGCTAAGTCTTTTCAGTATTTGGAAAGAACAACAGTTTTATTCCAAAGGCATTTTGATGTTCAATGTATGTGTGGTACTTTTAGTTCAATTTGTGATATTATGACAAACATTTACAGAAAACCTATCTGCTATAGTTGACCAAACCATAAACTCCCATTGGTAAGGTTAACAAAGACAGGTTCTAAGTGTTGTAATTTGTGTCCGGCTTTTTCTTTTTTTTTTAAGTCCTTTGAAAAAGAAGGCACCTAGGACAAGTAATCAAACAATTGAAAATACAGATTACTAATCTGGTTTTTTCTCTTACAGATTGCTTATGCCCGTATAGAAGGCGACATGATAGTTTGTGCAGCGTATGCTCATGAACTCCCAAAGTATGGTGTGAAGGTTGGCCTGACAAATTATGCTGCAGCATATTGTACTGGCCTGCTGCTGGCCCGCAGGGTATGTAGAAGATAACTTTGATGTTTTACAACTCATTGTTAAGAGTTGTCTGCCAGGTAGATGTTCACACATGAATAAGATACTCTCAGCTGTGGCTTCTGGGAAGTGCCTGTTGTTGTGCTGTTGCTTACAAGGTCATCATCAGGGAAGACAATTTTATAAATACAAAGTTTGAGACTACACAGTTTTCTAGTACTCTGGGGAGATAGGTTTTGTTTTTTTTACCGTGTGGGGTGGATCTAGATCACTAGAGTATAAACCAAAGAATGATAGCCACTAGCCACATGTGGATGTTGAGCACATGAAATGTGGCTGGTGCTGTTGAGGAACTGAATTCAAACAATTTTAGTATATGTGCTGCTGAAGCAAGCACTGAATTTAAACAATTTTAAATAGCCATCTGTAGGTTAATTATTGCCTTGTTGGATGTTGCAGACCTTTATTCAGAGGTATAGATTTTCTGACCATCAGTGCACATTTAAAATGCAGGCTGCACTCCTCACTCCTGGAATCTATAATAGGATGTCCAGGTTATACACATGTTAATTTTGAGAAACAATGTTTTAAATTTGGGGAGGGTGAGCAGGCATGGGTATGGGATTCAGTTTTTTTAATCATTTTTGCCTTTGGGTGGCATCATTTCCTATAATACGTGGAAAGTAGATGCAAATGTGATTTTTTTTGCCTTTTGTTTTCTGTTACCGATCTTGTTTTGCATTGGAAATGTTAAGCATGCGTCATTGTTAGGGACCCACTTTTTTTTTTTTTTTTGTTAAGGTTTATTTATTTTTGAGACAGAGACAGAGCATGAACGGGGGAGGGTCAGAGAGAGAGGGAGACACAGAATGTGAAACAGGCTCCAGGCTCTGAGCAGTCAGCACAGAGCACGACGCGGGGCTCGAACTCACGGACCGCGAGATCGTGACCTGAGCCGAAGTCGGACTCCTAACCGACTGAGCCACCCAGGCGCCCCAAGGACCCACATTTTCATTGGTTATAAATATGCTTGAGTAGGAGTGGGAAGCATCGTCCTTATATATGAGAACAATGTGGTACAAACTCACACTGCTTGTGGTGAAGTTCTAGTTAGATGTACTAGCAGAGGAGTCACCCTTATTGATGTAATGTCTTTGGAGAGTAGAGCTCTCCAGATGTTCTCTTCTGCCCAGGATCCTCCTCCTAAGATTTTAATTAAATTAATCAAAACTACATGTGTGATAACATAAATAGTTGAATTTTATTGTAGCCAAATAAGACTGAAGAAATGTGGAGAATATCTCCCTTGAGTAGATACATACAGCATGGTTACATCTTAATTGATGGCTACATAAATCAAGTATGGACATGTAGCAAAGGTACAGAAGCTACAAGACAAAATTGTTATAAATTCGAAGGTCTGAAGTTTCTTTTTGTAGCATCTTAATATTTAAAAGTAAGTTGGTACAAAGGGATAAGTGAATTGGAAGGAAATTTTTTCTTCTCGTCAGGTCATTAATGTTGTGATTGGATGTTAGAATTGTTTAAATATATTTAGACTGGCTTTTTTGTTAATAGCTTCTCAATAGGTTTGGCATGGATAAGATCTATGAAGGCCAAGTAGAAGTGACTGGAGATGAATACAATGTGGAAAGCATTGATGGTCAACCTGGTGCCTTCACCTGCTATTTGGATGCAGGTCTTGCCAGAACTACTACTGGAAATAAAGTTTTTGGGGCCCTCAAGGGAGCTGTGGATGGAGGCTTGTCTATTCCTCACAGGTAATAGTATTCAAATCTTCATTGTTTAGACTCCAGTATTTCCATTTCTAACTGGTTGGACTCTGGAGATTACTGAATCAATTAAAATAATAGGAAGCTATCATTGTGTACCTGCTATATGCTTAATACTATGCAAAAGGAACCTGGCAGGGCAGGAAGGAATTGTAACGTATTTCATAAATGAGACTGAGGTTCAGAGGTAAATGATTCGTTCAAGGTTTTAGAGCCAGTAGCAGAAAAGCCAGGGTTGAAACCACTAGCTTTTGTGTTGTGGCTTAGTTTTGGTTAGAAATGAGGAATTCAAGTTCACTCCCCTCCCAGTGCATTTTCTTTTCATTCAGAATGAAAATTGCTTTATTCAGTTATGGGAAACTGTCAACTCCAGGAAAAGATTTTGAGAAAAGGCTTAAGATAAATTCCCAAACTTTCCACTGGAAATAAGATTGTAGATCATTAGAGGCTAAGTAGGTGATTTTAATTTGGTAGTTCCTTTGGTTTAAGTTAATGATTTTTGTTATTGTTGAATAGATGCATCTTTAAGACATGATTTATTATTAGCCTCGTAAGGTTATTTAAGTAGTTGGTGACTTAACCAAAATTTTATCTGGCTATAGGTTTTGGCGTTGGAGAGGTTAGCCTATGAAATGTAACCTAACTGGAACTTTTATAATGGTGGGACATGCAGATCTCTTGCAAAGCACCTATTAGATGTGGTCTTGAACAAATCACTTATCCCCATGTACTCTGAGGCACCACTGAGAAATTCTAGGGTTTGGGGGGGAACAGTTTTGAAACCATTTCCTATACTAATACGGAAAACTAACTTGATAGTGGTAGAAACTTGATTCATTTTGTGACTTTTAAAGGTGTTTGTGGCATGATTTTCTCTTCTATCTGGGAATTCAGAGATCAGCTGCTGAATGATGATATCCCACTAACTGAGCAGTCAGTAGTTGGTCCTTTGGTTGCATATGATGCAATTAATTGTTTCAAGACGGGACTGATGGCAGCTACTGAAGTGAATTCCTGCTAGTGAACTGATTTCAATCATTACATACTAAAATGAAAAACTTTGTTTTAGTACCAAACGATTCCCTGGTTATGATTCAGAAAGCAAGGAATTCAATGCAGAAGTACATCGGAAGCACATCATGGGTCAAAATGTTGCAGATTATATGCGTTACCTAATGGAAGAAGATGAAGATGCTTACAAAAAACAGTTCTCTCAATACATAAAGAACAACGTTACTCCAGACATGGTAAAAATTTTAACTAAAAATTCCTGTATTGGTTAGTTTATAGAGCGCTTTACTACTTGGTTTTGGTGGGTACATTAGTAGTTTTATTTCCAGTTAACATCTACAAGTTGAATATGAGTATGTTAATAGGTATAGATGGACTCAAATGAGCTGTCCTTACCTTAAAATGGGATGACATGAAAATTGGAATAGTGGGTAAGGGTAAGTTAAAAGTCAGACAAGGTAGAGGTGCCTGGGTGGCTCAGTCAGCTAAGTGTCCTTCAGGTCAGGTCATGATCTTGTTCCTGAGTTTGAGCCCTGCGTCGAGCTCAGAGCCTGGAGCCTGCTTTGTATTCTGTGTCTCCCTCTCTGCCCCTCCTCCACTCATGCTCTGTCGCTGTGTCTCAAAAATAAATAAGCGTTAAAAAAAGAATTTATGAGCCCTAAAGTTTTACCTCCAAGGCTCTCTGTTAATCCATTGTAGTAATGGAAGATAATAGGCACAGAACACAAAAATCACACTGATTATTACAAAACTATTATATAGCTTATGGAGTTGTATATAAATTGGAGGTTATATCAAATGTCCTTTTCTGTTAGTGAACAGTTTCCATTTTGACACAGTTTTGGTTATGAAAATCTTTTAAGTAGAGTTGTAATTGAAGATCACTGTCATTTGTATGCTTAGTACACAGTCTAGGGCTGAATAAACATAGCTTGAGTTTTGGAGCTAAGAAAAGGTTAGTATTTATGTTGGTAATTCAAGTACATGATAATTTTCAGAAATTTATGCTTTTATGTTACTATTGACATTGTCCTCATTTGCTGTGGTTAATAGGTCTTTTACTTGTGATGATTCTACTTGGCCTGCATAATTTTTCTTCCTAAGCCATTTCTTACTCTGGTAATGTCACACTTGCTCAAAACTTTCCAAATTCCTAAGCTCCTTTCAGATATCTATTTCTTAATGCTTTCTAATATATGTGGTGTACTTCAGCCGGACCACTGTTAGGCTAATGTACTTTTCCCAGCTAGCTCATTAATTTGATCTCTGGAAGCCTGTTTTTCTGCATGGCTGCTGAAATCCTCTGCAGACATTTGACTTGCCCTAGGAGGAAGTGGTTTTTACCTAAACTCATTATGTACGTGGTTGTATTTTCTCTTGGTTTCTCCTGGAACGAATGGACCAAGTTGCTTAGATTTATTAAATGACTGCACTTGAAGTCATCGAATAGATTTGTTAAATACAGTGGGGAGCTGTCATAAAGTGCCTAAAATAAAAGAGAAACTTTGAGGAGGGATTTAGGGAGTTGAGATCTCATGCAGTGAAAGTGTTGGCATTATTTTCTTTTGCTAAGTTTCTTTTTTTTTTTAAATGTTTATTTATTTTTGAGACAGAGACAGAGCATGAATGGGGGAGGGTCAGAGAGAGGGAGAC
This sequence comes from Panthera pardus, assembly GCF_024362965.1. NCBI lineage: Eukaryota > Metazoa > Chordata > Mammalia > Carnivora > Felidae > Panthera > Panthera pardus. The sequence goes on along the minus strand of NW_026526666.1, from coordinate 28,265,549 downwards.
ACAGAATCTGAAAGAGGCTCCAGGCTCTGAGCTGTCAGCACAGAGCCCGATGTGGGGCTCGAACTCACGGACCGCAAGATCATGACCTGAGCGGAAGTCGGCTGCTTAACCGACTGAGCCACCCAGGCGTGCCCCCCCCCCCCGTCTTTTGCTAAGTTTTATACAAATAAATGCATGTAGTGATATTTTTTCCATATTGAATGAGTAATTTTAGAGACTTGGATTACTGTGACTCATTCTTTAGGGAGCTCTACTTGTTACTATATTGTGATAATGAACATTCAGGCATTTTATAGCTGCTTCATGACTTGGTCTTCCATAGAACCCATCGTCATTTATTTGGAGGTGGTGATTGAAACAGTTCAGAGATACAGCATTGTTGTTTGATGAATTTTAGAACAAAATTCTCATTAAGATCTAATTGGATAGTGTCTCAGCGTTTTCTAGGGAAATTCAAACCTCTGTTTCCACAGAGGCCTAATACTGTTGCCAAATACTAGTGATTCCTAATAGTAATAGATAGAAGAGGTCCCTGGTATGCAGTTCTGGGTATAGCATTGAAAGATCTAATCAGGTACTGAAGGAAAATACAAATCGGGGGAATGTGGGAGAACACAAATGAATTCAGCAATTGCTTGTTGGCCCCATATACTCTTCATCTTAACATCTTAAATACTTGGTTTTGGCATGTATTCTCACTTGAATAAAAGAATTTAGGTCAGGGGCACCTGGGTGGCTCAGTTGGTTAAGTGTCATGTGCGTGCTCTCAAAAAGAATTTAGGTCAGACAGTATTTTATTTTTTAAAATGTATTTATTTTGAGAGAGCATGGGAAGAGGGGGGGTGGCAGAAAGCAAGAATTCCAAGCAGGCTCCACAGTGTCAGCACAGAGCCTGATGCAGGGTTTTAGAGATCATGACCTGAGCTGAGATTAAAGAGTCAGACATCTAACTGACTGAGCCACCCAGGCGCCCTCTGTTATTTTTTTTTTTTTTTTAAGTTTATTTTGAAAATGCGCAAGTAGGGGAGGGAGGTCAGAGTATTTTAAAGAAAAGGTGGGTTACATGTAGAAATAGGAGATACCAGCATTGACCTAGTTTAGTTGCTTTTGACAGTCTGGTTTAGAAGGACGAAATAGAGCCAGTAGTAGAATGCAGTGTTACCTGACTGTTGTAGGGCATGTGAAATGAAACCAAATACTGTTTGCTTTGCTTTCTTTCAGATGGAGGAGATGTATAAGAAAGCTCATGCTGCTATTCGAGAGAATCCAGTCTATGAGAAGAAGCCTAAGAAAGAAGTCAAAAAGAAGAGGTATGCATCCTCCTGTTGTCTTTTTAAGAGAGGTTGGGAGGAGTTCCTTGCCTTGTTTTGTGTTACTCAGACTCTTACTGAAGTTGTGCAAACTCGATCACTAACTCTGCATGATGTTGCAGAAGTGAGGGGAACCAGGTTTGCTAAAGTAATTATGGTGATAGAAATGTATTAGCCTCAGAAGCTACTTACTGAGCTGACCCCTTCTATCCCAGTACAGTATAACTACCAGTTAACTGCATTTTTAATGCATCTCTTTAATAATGGGTGTGGGGAAGTTAGCTTATGATCATAAGTAGGTATATTGGAATTTGGATTGTTTGACCTGGTTGCAGTCTTGTCCTTTTCAAAGTTAAATATTTATTTTTTATCCTCTAGCTATGGTTTTTAAAAATCACATTTGTCTCTTAATTTTACTCTGTTTTGTAGGTGGAACCGTCCCAAAATGTCTCTTGCCCAGAAGAAAGACCGGGTAGCTCAGAAGAAGGCAAGCTTCCTTAGAGCTCAGGAGCGGGCTGCTGAGAGCTAATAAACCAAACCACAATTTTCTATGAAGATTTTTCAGATAAAGACAATAATAAACTTATTCACCAAGCAGCAGTTTCTGTGTTAACCTCTTGTTAATGAAACTACAAGAAATAACGTCAAATATAAAAGCAGAGGAGTTGATGGGTTGTTTTTGTTTTTGTTTGCTTCAAGAAACAAGTATAACTTTACATATTGACTCAAAGTTCACACCTGCTTCTTGGGCTTCTGTTTCCGTGACAGGCGTTGTCCCTCTAATTGTATGATATACAGCTCTCCGTTAAAAAGTCTGGCAAGCAACAGACCAACCATCCACTAGGAAATATTTCTTCCATTCATTTATTGTAACCAGATGGTTAGTGGGAAGAAAAGGTACCTTCAAACTACACCATTTTAAAGTAAGCAAAACGTGCTCATCAATGGCTTTAATTTTTGAGAGAAGGCTGTCCAGTGAAGTTCACATAACATTTCACTTTAATCAGGTGAAACCTTGGAGCAAAAAATACTGGGTCTTCCTTCAAAAGAGGTTCCTTCAAAAGAGATGTTGAAAGGTACATGCCAGATCTTAATAAACATGAAAATAACATGAACAAATATTAACTTGCATATCAAGTTCACATGGAAAA